>NC_137899.1:23964021-25164021 GCF_963455335.1 Martes martes
AGTGAGTCTCCGGTAGGCGGCATATTGATGGGTCTTTTTTCTTCTTCTTCTTTTTTTAATCCATTCTGTCACCCTTTGTCTTTTGATTGGAACATTTAGACCATTTACATTTAAAGACCTTGATAGGTATGTACCTACGGCCATTTTGTTAACTGTTCGCTGGTTGTTTTTGTAGTTCCCTGATCTTTTCTCCTCTTGCTCTGTTTCCTTGTGATTTAATGATTTTCCTTAATTATGGTTGAACTCCATTCTCTCTTTCTTTCTCTTTCTTCATATGCTACAGGTTTCTGTTACCAGGAGGCTCGTGAATAACATGCGTCTAGCAGTCTATTAAGTTTATTTCACTTCAGTCCAAACACATTCTAAAAGTGCTGTTCTTGACTCCCACATTTTATGTATGTCACATAAGATTTTCATCTTATTTTGTGTATCCCTTGACTTATTTTTATAGATATTAATAGATTTTACCACTTTTGTCTTTTAACTGTCATACTAGCTTTATACGTGGTTGATATACTACCTTTACTATGTGTTTGCTTTTACCAGTGAAGTTTACCTTTCATAGTTTCCTTCTAGTTACAGCCTTTTCTTTCCACTTAAAGAATTCCCTTTAACATTTCCTGTAAGGCCATTGTAGTGGTGATGAACTCCTTCAAATTGTTTGTCTTGGAAACTGTCTTCTCTCTTACCATTCTGAATGACAGCCTTGCTGGGTACAGTATTCTTAGTTGTAGGGTGTTTTTTTCTTTCAGCTCTTTGAATATATGATGCCACTTGCTTCTGGTCTGGAAAGTTAATGAAAAATCAGCCGATAGCCATATGGGCTTTCCCTTGTATGTAACTGTTTGCTTTTTTCTTGCTGCTTTTAAGATTCTCTATATTTAATTTTTGCCATTTAATTGTATGTGTCTTTGTGTGGACCTCCTTGGTTTCATCTTGTTTGGGGCTCTCTGGATGTCTGTTTTTTCTCCCCAGGTTAGGGAAGTTTTCAGTTATTATTTCTTCAAATAAGTTGTTTTTTTTTTTTTTTTTTTTCAAAGATTTAGTTTATTTATTTGACAGAGAGAGAGAGATCACTAGTAGGCAGAGAGGCAGGCAGAGAGAGAGGGGGGAAGCAGGCCTCCTGTTGAGCAGAGAGCCCGACACAGGGCTCGATCCCAGGACCTTGAGATCATGACCTGAGCCGAAGAGGCTTTACCCACTGAGCCATCCAGGCGCCCCTATTTCTTCAAATAAGTTTTTTGCCCTTTTCTATCTTCTCCTTTGGGGAGAATGTTATTACACTTGATGGTGTCACTTTTTTCTTCTTATTCACTCAGTTGCTTTCTGTGACCCTGTCTTTCAGACTCTTGGTCTGTTCTCCTAAATTCTTTAATCTGCTGTTGGTTTTCTACTGTATTTTTTATTTGAGTTACTGTATTTTTCTGTTCTGACTTGTTCTTTGTTTTTTCTTTTTGCTGAAGTTCTCACTGAGTTCATCCATTCTTCCCTCTGGTTCAGTGAACATCTTCATGACCATTAACTTTGAACTCTTGTCAGGTAGATTGTTTATTTGCATTTGTTTTGCTCTTTTTCTGGGGTTTTATTTTATCATTTGGATCATTTTCTCTGTCGCTGTATTTTTGTCAGAGTCTCTGTGTCTTTTTTATGAAGTGGGTCAGCTGTGTCTCCTGTTCATTCTTTTTTTTTTTTTAAGATTTTGTTTATTTATTTGACAGAGAGAGGGAGAGCACAGCATAGGGAGCAGCAGTGGGAGATGGAGAAGAAAACTATTGGCGGAGCAGGGAGCCTGATGTGGGACTTGATCCCAGGACCCTGGGATCATGACCTAGCTGAAGGCAGACGCTTGACTGACGAAGCCACCCGGGTGCCCGTCTCCTGTTCTTTTTTTTTAATAAGGTTTATTTATTTATTTATTTGACAGACAGAGATCACAAGTAGGCAGAGAGGCAGGCAGAGAGAGAGGGAGGAAGCAGGCTCCCCGCTGAGTAGAGAGCCTGATGCAGGGCTCGATCCCAGGACCCTGAGATCATGACCTGAGCTGAAGGCAGAGGCTTAACCCACTGAGCCACCCAGGCGCCCCTCCTGTTCTTGAAAGTGGTTGGCTTATGTAGAAGGTGTTTTGTGGTGCCCAGTAGTGCAGTAATCCCTGGTCACCAGAATCAGGCCCTCCAAGGTATTCACTGTATGGGCTGCATATGCCCTCCTGTTGTGGCATTCCCACCAAAAGTGTAAGAGAGTTCATCCTGAAGTTTTAAGGGTGCAGCACATTCTTGGTGACCATAGGCACAGTGTGTCACGTAGCTCTAGGGCTTCCTCATCCTGCTTAGCTGGAACCAAAACTGCGATTTCCCTCGGGCCCTAGCCCCTGGCTGCCATCATCCACTTTCTGATTTTGTGAGTTTAACTGTTTAGATCCCAGTGCAGGGAATGGTGTGGTATTCTGTGATCCTTCACATTCACTGTTCACCGTCAGCTTTCACTCCCCCCGTACCGCTCCCCGTCTCTCCCCTATGGGTCTACTTGACCTTCCCCTTTGCTGCACATACTACCAGGCCTCTATCCCTGTTTTTCGCTGATGAACCAAGCAATGTACTGTGGCCAAGTCTCCTTTCCTACATGCTCTTTCTCTCTGAGGTTAGTGATTCCTTATTTGTCATCTGCTTAATACCTTTGTATGTATTTATGGCTAATCACCCCCCCTCCACCCCACACTCCTTCTCAGTGTCATTCCTGAGGAGAGACTCTGAGCTGGTCTCTCAGCACCGGGGTCTTTCTGGGCTGACAGCCCCTCCCGTTTGCCTGCACGCTTCCATTCTGGAGTCTCACCCCTGCCCTGGGGCCCTTTGCTTCCTCAGTACTGGCTCTGTTTCCTGCACCCCACTCGTTCCTCTTTCTTGGCTGTGTTCTCATTTTAGTGGAGCACATTCCTAATCCGCTTCCCAAGGAAAGGGTACATGGAAAGTCAGTCTTTTGAGAACTTGCTTTTCTGAAATGTCTCTATTTTTGTTTTTGTTTGTTTGTTTGCCTTTTTTAAAAATTGTAGTTGACCTATATTACATTACATTCCAGGTGTGCACTGCTGTGATTTGACAGCTTAAACTACGCTGTGCTCACTGCAACGGTAGCTCCCGTTGGTCCCGCCCCGTGCTATTACTATATCATTGACCGTATTCCCTACATTGTGCCTTTCATTCCTATGACTTATTCATAGCCAGAAGCCTGTATCTCCCTGCCCCCCTGCACCCATTTTGCTCATCCTCCTAATCCCCTTCCCTCTGACAACGATCTGTTTGTTCTCTGTACTTTTTTTTTTTTTTAGGTTTTACATATAAGGAAATCATGTGATATTTGTCTTTCTCTGACTTATTTCCCTTAGCATCATACCCTCTAGGTTCATCCCTGTTGTCGTAAATGGCAAGATCTCCTTCCTTTTTTTTTTTTTTCAAAGATTTTATTTTTATTTATTTGACAGACAGAGATCACAAGTAGGCAGAGAAGCAGGCAGAGAGAGAGGAGGAAGCAGGCTCCCCGCCGAGCAGAGAGCCCGATGCGGGTCTCGATCTCAGGACCCTGGGATCATGAGCTGAGCCGAAGGCAGAGGCTTTAACCCACTGAGCCACCCAGGCGCTCCGATCTCGTTCCTTTTTAAGGCTGACTGATAATCCATTGTGTATATATATACTGTGTTTTCTTTGTCTTTTCATTTATCAGTGGACACTTGGATTGCTTCCATATGTTGACTATTGTAAACAATGCTGCAGTGAGCATAGGGCTGCATGTATCTTCTCACATTTGTGTTTTCATTTTCTTATAAATAATAGTGGAATTACTGGATTGTGTGATATTTCTGTTTTTAATTTTTTAAACATCTTCCATACTGTTTTCTGCAGCGGCTGCCCCAATTGACATCGCCACCAACAGCATTTATTTGTCATTTTCCTTTTAACCATTCTGACAGGTGTAAGGTGATACCTCGTTCTGGTTTGATTTGCATTTTGCTGATCATTATGTTGAGCATCTTTTCATGTGTCTGTTGGGATCTGTATGTCTTTGGAAAAACATCTATTCAGGCCCTCTGCTCATTTAATTGGATTATTTGTTTTCTTGGTATTGAGTTGTAGAAGTACTTTATATTTTGGACGTTAACCCTTTATCAGGTATGTTATTTGGAAATATCTTTCTTTTCCCATTCAGTAGGTTGCCTTTTCATTTTGTTCATGGTTTCCTTCACTTTTTATTTTGGTTTAGTCCCAATAGTTTATTTTTGCTTTTCTTTCCCTTGCCTGAGGAGATACATCTAGAAAAATGTTGCTAAGGCACATATCCAAGAGATGACTGCCTACGTTTTGTTTTAGGAGTTATATGGTTTCAGGTCTCACGTTTAGACCTTTAATCCATTTTGAATTTATTTTTGTGTATAGTATAAGAAAGTGATCTGGTTTCATTCTTTTGCATGTAGCTGTCCAGTATTCCCAACACTGTATGTTGAAGAGACTTTTGTTCCCCCATTTTATATTTTTGCCTCCTTTGTCATAGATGTGGGCCATGTAAGTGTGGGTTTGTTTCTGGGCTCTGTATTCTGTTCTGCTGATCGGTGTATCTGTTTTAGTGCCAGTACTACACTGTTTTGATTACTATAGCTTTGTAGTATATCTTGAAATCCGGGATTGTATTACCAGTTTTGTCCTTCTTTCTCAAGGTTGCCTTTGCTACTTGAGGTCTTTGGTGGGCCCATATACATTTTAGGATGATTTTAGTTTTGTGAAAAATATTATTGGTATTTTGATAGGGATTGCATTGATGCTGCGGATAGTACAGAAATTGGTTCTTCTGATTCATGAGCACAGGATATGTTTCCCTTTGTGTCATCTTCAGTTTCTTTTATCAGTGTTTTATTAGTTTTCAGAGTTCAGGTCTTTCACCTCTTCAGCTAAATATATTCCTAGGTTTTTTTTCTCTTTGATGCAATTGTAAATGGGATTGTTTTCTTAATTTCTCTTTCTGCTGTGTTGTTAATGACATAGAAACACAACAGATTGCTGTATATCAAGTTTGTATCCTGTAGCTCTTCCTTTATTCGTTGTAATAGTTTTTTGATGGAGTCTTTAGGTTTTTTCAATATATAGTATCATGTCCTCTGCAAATGGTGGAAGTTTTACTTCTTTATTACCTATTTGGATGCCTTTTCGTTTTCTTCTTTGATTGCTGTGGCTAGGACTTGCAGTACTGTGTTGAATAAAAGTGGTGAGAGTGAGTGGCCATCCTTGTCTTCCTCCTGAACTTAGAGGAAAAGCTCTCTGTTTTTCATCATTGAGTATAACGTTAGCTCTGGGTTCATTAGATTGGGCCCTATTATAGTATTGATATCTGTTCCCTCTAAACCAGGTTTGTTGAGAGTTTTTAATCATGATTTGGTGTTGAATTTTGTCACATGATTTTTCTACATCTATTGAAATGATCATATGATTTTTATCCTTCATTTTGTTGATGTGGTGTGTCATGTTGATTGATATGAGGATATTGAAGCATCCTTGGACCCCAAGTATAAATCCCACTTGATAATGGTGAATAATCCTTTTAATGTATTGTTGAACGTATTTTGCTAATATTTTGTTGAGGATTTTTGTGTTTATTTTCATCAGGGATATTGGCCTGTAGTTTTCTTTTTTTATAGTATCTTTGTTTTGGTGTCAGGGTAATGCTGGCATAATAGAACAGACTTGGAAACTTTCCTTTCTCTTGTGTTTTTGCAGTAGTTTGAGTAAAATTGGGGCACCTAGGTGGCTCAGTCAGTTAAGCGGCTACCTTTCACTTAGATTATGACCTCAGGATCCTGGGATTGAACCCTATTTCAGGCTCTTTGCTCAGTCAGCAGTGAGTCTGCTTTTCTATCTCCCTCTGTGATCTCTCTCACTTTTTTTCTTTCAAGTAAATAAATAAAATCTTAAAAAAAATAGATGTTAACTCTTTCTTAAATGTTTGGTAGAATTCATGTGTGAATCCATGTGGTCCTGGACTTTTGTTTATTGGGAGTTTTTTGATTACCTTTTCAATTTTGTTACCAGTAATTGGTCTATTCGGATTTTCTGTTGTTCCTAATTAAGTTTTAGATTATATGTTTCTAGGAATTTGTCCATTTCTTCTAGGTTATCCAATTGAGTGGCATATAATTTTTTGTAGTTGTCCCTGTATAATCCTTTTATTTCTGTATTCTTCTCTTTTGTGTCTCACTTATTTGTGTTCTCTTTGTCTTGATGATTCTGGCTGAAGGTTTGTCAGTTTTGTTTTTCAAAGAACTGACTCTTGGTTTTCATTGATCTTTTCTATTTCTTTTGTCTTTATTTCACTTATTTACACTCTGATCTTTATTATTTCCTCCCCTTTACTAGCTTGGGTTTTGTTTGTTCTTTTCTAGTTCTTTTAGGTGGAAGGTTAGATTGTTTGAGATTTGTCTTGTTTCTTGAAATAGCTCCCTATTGCTATAAATGTCCTTATTAAAACTGTTTCCTCTGTGTCCCAAAGATTTTGGGCTGTTGTATTCATTTTCATTTGTCACATGTATTTTATTGAATTTCTCTTTGATTTCTTCATGGACCCATTGGCTGTTCAGTAGCGTGTTTATCCTCCATGTGTTTGTGTTTTATCCAGTATTTTTTTCTTGGTTTGATTTCTAATTTCATATTGTCATGGTTTGAAAAGATGCATAATATCATTTCTATCTTCTTAAATGTATGAAGACTTGTTTTGTGGCCTAACATGTGATCTGTTGTGGACAATGTTCCATGTACCCTTGAAAAGAATGCGTATTGTTTTGGGATGGAATGTTCTGTATATCTCTCTCTTTAAGTCTATCTGGTCTAATGTGCCATTCAGAGACACTGTTTCCTTATTGTTTTTTTTTTTTTTTTTAAGATTCTATTTATTTTATTTATTTATTTGAGACAGAGAGATCACAAGTAGGCCGAGAGGCAGGCAGAGAAAGAGGGGGAAAGAGGCTACCTGCCAAGCAGAGCGCCTAATGCGGGGCTCGATTCTAGGACCCTGGGATCATGACCTGAGCTGAAGGCAGAGGCTTAACCCCCTGAGCAACCCAGGTGCCCCTCCTTATTGATTTTCTTCTGGGACATCTATTTATTCATGTAAATAGTATGTTGAAGTCCCCTACTATTAGGGTATTAGTGTCAATTTCTCTCATTATGTCTGTAAATATTTGTTTTATGTATTTAGATGCTCCAGTGTTGGGTGCGCAGGTGTCTGCGATTGTTAGATCCTCTTGTTGGGTTGACTTCGTAATTATTATGTGATGCCTGTCTTTGTTATTACAGTCTTTCTTTTAAATTCTGTTTTGTCTGATATAAATATTGCTACCCTGACTTTTTCTGCCCCACATTCATCTGTATGGAACGTCTATTTCCATCCTTTCACTTTCAGTCTGTTACTGTCTTAGGTCTGAAGTGAGTCTCTTGTAGGCCCCGTAGAGATGGGTCTTGTTTTTTTATCCATTCTGTCACCCTCTTTTGATGGAAACATTTAGACCATTTACATATAAAGTAATTATTGGTTGGTGAATGTACTTATTGTCATTTTGTTCTTTGTTTTCTGGTTGTTTTTGTAGTTGTTTCTTCTCATGTTCTCTTGTGACTGGTCTTCTGCAGTGTTATGTGTGCCTTTCTTTCTCTTTACTTTTTTTTTTTTTTAAGATTTTATTTATTTGACAGAGATCACAAGTAGGCAGAGAGACAGACAGAGAGAGAGGGAAGCAGGCTCCCCACTGAGCAGAGAGTCCGACGTGGGACTCGATCCCAGGACCCCGAGATCATGACCCGAGCCGAAGGCAGCGGCTCAACCCACTGAGCCACCCAGGCGCCCCTCTCTTTACTTTTTGTATGGGTTTTGGGTTTGTGGTTGACAGGAGGGTCATATATAACATCCTAAATCTAGAGCAGTCTCCATTTGGTGATGGTCACGTAAGTTAGAACATGTTCTAGAAAAACTTCCTTTTTACCCCCCTGCCATGTTTTATGTTTACGTTGTCCTATTTTACGTCGTCTTATTCATCGTTTCCTTACATCTGATTGTGGCCTCTTCCCTTCCATTTAAAGAAGCCCTTTTAACATTTAGGTGATGGACTACCTTAACTTTTTTTTGTCAGGGAAACTCTTTTTTTCTCCCTTTGCATTCTAAATGATAACCTCATGGATAGAGTATTTTGGGTTGTAAGTTTTCTCCTTTTAGTTCTTTGAATATGCCATGTCACTCCCTTCTGACCTGCAGAGTTTTTGCTGTGAAATCACAAGTAGGCAGAGAGGCAGGCAGAGGGAGAGGAGAGGAAGCAGGCTCCCCGCTGAGCAGAGGGCCCCATGCGGGCTCGATCCCAGGACCCTGAGATCATGACCCGAGCTGAAGGCAGAGGCTTTAACCCACTGAGCCACCCAGGCGCCCCTGAAATTCTTTTTAAAAAAACTAAAAGAGGCACCTGGGTGGCTCTGTTGGTTAAGTGTCTGACTCCTGATTTCGGCTCAGGTCATGATCTCAGGTTCCAGCTCTGTGCTGGGCATGCAGCCTGCTTAAGATCCTCTCTCCTTCTTCTGTCCCTCCCTGCTCACGCTGTCTCCCATTCTCTCAGAAAGTATGGATGCCTTATGATGCTAATTATGCATAGAAATAGGACTGTGACTAAAGACAGCGTAATGTCAACAGTGGCTATAATCTCTGCAGACTGATGTAATGGATGGCCACTCTTCTTTGTGTTTTCCTGTATTTTACAGATATTTTATGAAGGGTATTTTCTTTTATAATCAAGGAGAAGTTTAAAAATATTAAGCCATTTCAATGGATCTGGTACTTCTAATACAGATAGCATGGCAAAAATATAAAAAATTAGCATTAATAATTAATTGCATTGGAGGTATTTGGTAACAACACAGTCTCTATTCAGTGTTAACATGATATTGTCAAAATAAATACGAAAAAGTCTTTATTTAAATCTGAATTACAAAGTGTAGCTGTGAGTATCCTCAGTAAAAATATGCTTTCAAGGTGGGAGAAAAGGCTTAACTCAAGTCCTTTAATGTGATTTTTTTTTTTAAAGAAAATTATTTTAGCAGATTTACATCAGATCTTTCTCTTCTGTCTCCTACACATATATATTCTAAAAATAATAAGTATATTAATAGGAATATGGGTTTCATTGTTTTAAATTATGCTATGGAGAGAATTATGGTTTAACGAAAAGATAGGGACTTTAGAGCCAGAAGGCCTTGATTCCACTCCTGATTGAGCATGCATTTGCTGTGTGACCCCAGCAAGTTTCTTAGTGACCCCTCCCCCTTGGTCTGGGTATCTATAAAATGGCAGTGACATCTGATTCACAGAGTTTAGATGACAGAACCCACTTCCAGTGTCTGGCAAAGAACAGTCATTGAATGCACGGTAGGATTTTTCCAATTCCCCAAGAAAAGTAAACATTAACTAGTGTCCCCATTAACTATGGGCCCAGGGATTTTCCCATTTGCGGCTTTAAAAAGAGGAAGGCCAGCCAAGAAAAGTCCTGACCTGTAAAAAAAAAAAGTCAAGTGTGTACTTGGTTTCTTCAAATAAACAAGAATTTCTCTATCCCTAATCTACATGCTTTTGTAAAATTTTATTTATTTATTTATTTTAAAGATTTTACTTATTTATTTGACAGAGATCACAAATAGGCAGAGAGGCAGGCAGAGAGAGAGGAGGAGAAAGTAGGATCCCTGCTGAGCAGAGAGCCCGATGCGGGTCTCGATCCCAGGACCCTGGGATCATGACCTGAGCCGAAGGCAGAGGCTTTAACTATTGAGCCACCCAGGCGCCCCTAAAATTTTACTTTTTTAAATAATCTCTGCACCCAGCAGGGGGCTTGAACATTCGACCCCGAGATGGAGTCGTGAGTTCCATTGAATGAGCCAGCTGGGTGCCCCTCTGCATGCTTTTTCAGACTCTGAGGATCAAAAGGACAAAGTTATTTTGTCTTTTTTGGAATCTCAGTTATAGACTGTTTCTTTGCGTTTTATGGGACAGTGGTGCTAGAGATCAGATTCTTTAAAATAAGGTGTTCTTTTGTGATGGGCTCAGAAACCGCATGCAGGAGGAAACATGAAGGTATGATTGCTTAGTTCAGATGTGTTGTCAGTACTTGGCCTTTTAAAAATAGCTTTGTTGAGCTTTAATTCACACACTCTACAGTTGTAGTGGTTTTCAGTGCTTTCAGAGTTGTGCAACCGTTCCCACATCTAATACATTTTTATGACCCCTCAGCGAAACCCCATGTCCTTAGTCATCAGTTCCCAAATTCTCTTACCCCCCTGCACCCCCTGGAAATCACCGGTCTACCTTCTGTCTCTATGGATTTGTCTCTTGTGGACATTTCCTATAGATAGGATCATACATCTGTGGTCCTTGGTGACTGGCTTCTTTCTGCGCTTTTCCCTTTGTTTGGAGAGTAGTGGAGGCTGCTAGGAGCTCTCTGCCATGGGTTTTGTTACCTCCCACCAGTCTGCAGGTCATGGGAGACTGGGAACTTCAGGTGGCTTTTAGAATTAGAGCAAAAAGAAAGTGCAAATGTTTTCAGGGAATTTTGTTATGGATATTTTGATGCCCTTTAAACACATGATGCTGCTAAAGATTTTTAAAATGGTTTTAATAACCTAATCCAAGCTCCACCTGTCAAAAAATATAATTTGATGAGTTTTGCCTTATTTATATACCCACGAAATGATCACTGGAATCAGGATAAGGTACATTAGCTGCCCTCTCCAAAAGTTCCCTTGTATCCTTAGGGGAGAATAAGAGGCGGATTACTATCAGATCCCTGGACTGTTACTTGTTTTCTAGAAAAATATGTATTAAATGAGATCATACTTAGGAGTCAGTGGTGCGAGGCAGTAAGTGTGAAGGCCCACTGTGACCTCGTGTGCGTGCCATCACAGTTTTCTCCCCTGTAAGTGGGCATAGTTAATAGGAGCTGTACCTCCAGTTATGGGTGTACCAGATGCAACGTTATTTATTTAATTCCCTCCCTCTCTCCTCCTCCATTGTTGAAAGGATACCACGGAACATTCGTTCTTGTTCACTAACCCTAACTACCAACTTTGAAAACCGATCGGAAAAATTTACACTCATTCATCCAACACATTTTATTGAGCAAGTGATGTGTTCGTCACTGCCCCATGCACTGGGTGCTGTGACTGATTCCAAGTTGAGTGAGACATGAGATACGTCTTTTATACACTCAGCCAGGCTTTGGGCAGAATGTCCACGGGCTGGTGCACGAACAAAATGGCATGGAGGGTGAGTGGTTGGAGTGGTTGTCCCTGTTGAGACCCCGTGTTGGCCCCATGAAGGGTATACAGTTCGATTACGGTCTTCACAGGATTAGAGAGAGGGCATTTGAATCTGAGAAGCGGGATCAGTAGAGTGAGGGGCTCTCAAGCAGCCCCCGTGTAGGTGGGATACCGTCTGCAGGAGTTGGGTGAAACACTGCTGGAAGGGAAAACAGGGGAGTCCACCGACGGGCGTCCTGCTGGGCTGAGGCAGTGAGTCCGGTTTTGTTCATCAGTAGAGTCTGTGAAGCTGTTCTAGGAGGGGAGAGTGGTACTCTGGAAGTAGGCTGCTTTTGAGGTGGCTCTTGGGTAGGAATTGAGTTTGACAGGAAGACAGTTGAGCATTGAGGAAGACTTTAACATGTCCGGGTAGTATTCAGAATCTTAACTAGATTAGTGACTATGAGAAAGGAAACTGGTAAAAACATCGAAGTTGGTGCCTGACTGGTCGTCGGGGCTGCGATTTCTTTCCCCGTCAAGAATACGGTGTGCTTACAGTGTGCTACCGCTCCTGACACGGTCACCACAACAGCGAAGTGTAAGTACGACTGTACCCATTTTTCAGATGAGGAGACTAAGGCGTAGAGTGGCTAAGAGGTGTCTTTGCCGTCCTCCACCTCTGCTACTCCTGCTCTTCCCCCGTCACGGCCCTTTTCCCACTCACACCGCCTGTGCCCTCTCAGCTCTCCTCCCTCTCTGGCCTGTCTCACTGCTGTCTCCTTTGTTTGGTCTTCATCTGTCACCGTAGCTCTTGTGACACATCCCGGGTCATCATTTGCACTCTAGAAGTGTTTCCTCTAAACCTAGATTGGGACAAGCCTTTTTTTTTTTTTTTTTTAATTCATTTATTAGAGTGCGTGTATGTACATGCATGGGTGGGGGGAGGGGCAGAGGGAGAGAATCTCAAGCAGACTCCTGGCTGAGCTCAGAGCCAGAAGCTGGGCTCGATCTCACAACCCTGAGATCACACCCTGAGCCGAAATCAAGAATTGGACACTTAGCCGACTGAGCCAGCCAGGCACTGCCTCCCTCCCCCGCTTTTAAGATGCTTCCTGTCTCTGGGTGGCATTCAAGGCCCTGGCTATGTTCTGATCCTTTATAGATTGTCCCGTGCCCCCGAATGCCACGTTCCTGTTAGGCTCTGGGCCTTTGCTTGGGCATTTTCTCCACCTGAAATGACTTCCTTTCCTCTGCATCATGAACTTCTCATCAGTTCTGCAGCAGCTCATGCAGGTTACTGTGTCTGTGATGCCTTTGGCAACCAGGCTCTTTGTTCCTTCTTCCTGGGCTGTAGCATGTCTTGTCTTCTCCTTAATTACCCAATACCAGACTCTTCGAAATTGATGTCAGCAACTTAGAAAAATAGATGTAGGAATAAAAATCAGATCGATGGACACAGAAGAGCACAGACTCTTAGGGCAGAGAAGCGAAGCCACAATTAAGAAACGTGCGCCATCGTGCCAGGCAGCACTGGCAGGAGCCTTCCCCCTGCTTCCCAGCCCAGGCACAGAGCCGAGCAGACACTGGTCAGTGTTTCCCAGTGGCAGTCAAATGAATAAAGCCAGTTACTCTGGAGAAGAGCTTGTCCTGTTAACTGAGGCCTGAAAGAAATGTTTCTGGGGTGGGTGAGAAGGTGGGAAGGAGGTTGGAGCTGTAGCGTCCCTCCAGCACGAGGTCGGCCGGGTTCACGGAGCGTCTCCCTGTGAGAGCTCGATCCGGCTGTAGAGCAGATCGCCAAAGCACAATTCAGAAAGCACTAATACAAGCCAGGACTGTGACCCCAAAACAGAGCCTCTTCTTGTTCTCGCTTAATCTGAGGAGAAATGTAGACCAACTAAAGGAATTAATGCTTCTGTTTTGTTGTCGTTAGCGTTTTTACATCTCTTTACCCCCCAAAAGCAATCCCTTCACGGGCACGGACCACGATCCGCTGTGGCTTGCTGGGTGGTGGGAAGCCTTGAGGGTGAGGAATGAGGCGAGCCCTCTGTGCAGGGGCCCGGTGGGGGTGGGGGCCGCCGGGGTATCAGCACCGGGCTCTGCTCTGAGCTCTGTATGCTCAGAAAGTCCGATTCTTATCTGAGCTACAAGATCTGCCAAGAAATGGCTGTGAGTTCTGTTGACCATCCGGGCTGAGCTGCTTCTGAGGCCGGTGTTCGCAGCAAAGGCACCGGCCACATGAAGGGGCGAGTGACCGCGGCTCGGCCAGCTCGGCTTCCAGCACCTACAGGAGAGAGCTTTTCAGAAGGCTAATACATTCAGCGGTGCTCAGAGTGGCCAATTTAATTTTCCCTTTGTCTCTGGCATTTGGGACTGAGACCTTATACTGTCATGATTTTATGGAGTCAGATTCAGAAAGAAGTGTGCATTTTTAAGCAATAAGCAAAAATAGCACATTTACTGAATGAGGTCAGTTCTCTCCCAAATAGCCCTTCTCTCTCTGATTTATGTCAAACTCTGTTCTGACGTACCTTTTTCTAATTCCCTCCAACAGCTGCTTTTCTTTCTCTCTATGCATAGGAACTTGATAAAGAGCTCCCGGTGCTGAAGCCGTATTTTATTGACGAGCCCGAGGAGGCCGGCGTGCGGGAGGCCGGCCTGCGGGTCACATGGCTGGGACACGCCACGGTGATGGTGGAAATGGACGAGCTCATTTTCCTCACCGACCCGGTCTTCAGCTCTCGTGCGTCACCGTCACAGCGCGTGGGTCCCAAGCGGTTCCGCCGCGCGCCCTGCACTGTGAGCGAACTGCCCCCGATAGACGCGGTCCTCATCAGCCACAACCACTATGACCACCTGGACTACAACTCCGTCCTCGCCCTGAACGAGCGCTTCGGCCCGGAGCTGCGGTGGTTCGTGCCTCTGGGTCTCCTCGACTGGATGCAGAAGTGCGGCTGCGAGAACGTGATCGAGCTGGACTGGTGGGAGGAGAACTGTGTCCCCGGCCACGATCAGGTCACCTTTGTCTTCACCCCTTCACAGCACTGGTGTAAAAGGACTCTCATGGATGACAACAAGGTTCTGTGGGGCAGCTGGTCCGTCTTGGGGCCCTGGAGTCGGTTTTTTTTTGCAGGAGACACTGGTTATTGCCCGGCTTTCGAAGAGATAGGAAAACGGTTTGGCCCCTTTGACCTCGCGGCTATTCCCATCGGCGCGTATGAACCCAGGTGTGTGGACCCCCCGGGGAGGCAGCCCTGCTCCGTGACGGGTGGCCTGACTCTAAAGGAGTTTCTAATTTGGGATGATTTGGGGTATCGTTTGTGATTTTAACGGTGGACGTTTGTTACTGGCGGTGATTTTGGAGGTTGGTGGGTCAGATTCAGTTACATTTCTTGTCAAGTATCTCAGTCCGTCACACCTGTTACGTGATGACTCAGAAGCTAAGATCCTGTCGCCAGGAAAGCTGGACCGAGCCTAGCTGCAAGTTCAGGTACGGTTCTGACTCGGGTTAAACCGATCAGCCAGTCAGCAAAGCTAAGCCGGCTCTTGTTCATCACGTGGAGAACTCTCTGTAACCACCTTCTGCTCCACGTCCGGCGAGCTGGTCCCCAGGCTGTAGCTGTCCTGCACTGGGCAGAGAACACTCGAGGAATCCGAGCAGTGAGTCCCTTGTGCTGGTCTCGTGTCCATCAGTGTGGCTGTTCCCGCTGTACCTGCCTCGCCCACAGTCAGAGTGGTTAAAGGTCACAGGGCACTGGAGACCCAGGAGACCCGGCCCTGCCTGTGCTCTCCTTCATACTGTCCGTCTCAGGGAAAGAGAAGTGATTTCAGAGAATGCAGCTCGATTTCAGTGAACGCTGGGTGACAGGTACCAGTTAAGAGAAAATAAACACTAATAGTAGAAGTGTCTTCTTTCCTACGGTACAGGCACAAATACAGAATTGTATGTAAGATGGCGTTTAATTTCGGCAATCCTACAAGCAGGAGAAACACTAACTCAAAAATGAATTGTGCAAATCTGATTATTAGTTTCCATCTGATTTTGTTGTATTTAACTTTTTTTTTTAAGATTTTATTTATTTATTTGACAGAGATCACAAGTAGGCATAGAGGCAGGCAGAGAGAGAGGAAGGGAAGCAGACTCCCTGCTGAGCAGAGGACCCCCCCCCCCCCCGACTCGGGGCTCCATCCCAGGACCCTGGGATCATGACCCGAGCCGAAGGCAGAGACTTTAACCCACTGAGCCACCCAGGCGCCCCTGTATTTAACTTTTAAAGCTCACTAAAACCATTTCTTCACTGTTTATTAATGCTTTTTTTTTTCTAGTGTCTTTAAGACACTAGATACTTCTGCCCTATTTTTAAAAATTACTATGAATCAGTTGTCTTTCAACTTTGGTTTTCCACCTTTTTTTTTAAAAAAATTTTAAAGATTTTATTTATTTGACAGACACAGTGAGAGAGGGAACACAAGCAGCAGGAGTTGAAGAGGAAGAAGCAGGCTCCCCACTGAGCAGGGAGCCCGATGCGGGGGTTGATCCCAGGACTCCGGGATCATGACCTGAGCCGAAGGCAGAGGCTTAACCGACTGAGCCACTCAGGCACCCCTTAGGGTATTCTTAATATACTAGAATACCTTTTTTGTAATTCTAAAGATTTTTCTTCTGTCACAATATATAAAGGTCCCATATACGTGATTGTATATTTTGTATGGGTTCACTATACAAATTCCCTCACAGACATTGCAGCTGTCTTGTTACTAAGCTGGGAGGCGGCCAGAAGCACAATATTTGCTCTAAGAATTAGACAGTGTAGCTTCTGCTGCATGATCCATCTCTCGGGTCAGTACTAACAAGTTTTAGAACTAAGGTTGCCAGCACAGTTTCAGTACTCTCTGAATGTATGATGATTACACCCAGGCAGCTTTCAGTAGTATCCCCGTGGGGATCTGTCACCAGATATTCTATGCAAGCTGGTAAGAAGTTTTGTTTTGCGTTTTGTTGTTGTTGTTGTTTTTGTTTAAGTAAGCTCTATGCCCAGCGTGGGGCTTGAACTCCTGTCCCCAAGATACAGAGTCACATGTTCCAATGAGCCAGGCAAGCGCCCCAGGATGTTAAGTTTTTGTTTTAACTTTCACACCAAAATAAAAATTCTGAATTTATTGCAGATAGACATGAAGGGTGGAAAGGTATGTCCATCGCTTTGATTGGCTATAGGAGTTTAAAGAAAAAAAAATCAGTAGAAACACCAAAAACTTTGCATCTTGCCCTGGATTCCGAGTGTCAGGAGGCAGGACAGAACAGTGCTTCACTAACTCGCTGTTGAGTAGAACACAGTGGCTTTGTTTCTAGGCTCCCAGGGGGCTCAGCAGCTCCCAACAGTAAATCACAACCCTTTAGCTATTGCCGATGAACTTGTCTGTGGTGAGTTCTGTGAGACACAGAAGCACCTGTGCCAAGTCCAGGTCCATGAGTCTCAATGCAGCAGAACTGGAGCCGAAGGCCTGAGCTCCACACACCCAGCAGGGGTAGAGCTGAGGTCTCCATGCAGGCCCCGGCCTCCCGGGCCCTGCCCTCCCCAGACTTGGGGCAGCCTCACACTGTTTCCACACTGTCTCCCCGTAGCCCCCTGCAGCCCCCTCTGAATCCTATACCTCACTGTTCAGTATGGTGTATGGTATTTAAATAACATCCTTGAATAGCAACTGATTGTTTTGTTTTGTTTTTTTTTTCTCCCAATCTTTAAATATCCTACACTAATTTCTGTTTGCTTTCTGCTTTAGCAAGTTAAAAAAAACAATGGTTTCAGCAAGTTTATTCAGGTTATCTTGAATCACACTTTGTTGGATGTACCTTCAGAATAAATGGTCAGTAAAATCAAATGCTTCTGAAATGACATCTTGGCTTGCAAAAGGGAGCTTTCCTTGAGACTTAGCTTGTGTGTGGCAATTTGTATAAAATTTTTGCTTATTTTTTTTTCCAGCAGAAAAGTGGACTTAAAAGAGATGGCTTTTGCCTGTCTTACTCCTGTGCAGAACGTTTCAAGGCTGATTAAATGAAGCAGTAATTAGAATTTAGGGTGTATTCCAAAGGCCAGAATTAACAAATAGCTGTTTTTCAGGTGGTTTATGAAATACCAGCACGTAGACCCAGAAGAAGCTGTGAGGATTCACATTGACGTTCAGACAAGGAAATCTGTGGCAATTCACTGGGGAACTTTTGCCTTAGCAAATGAGGTGAGTCTGATCGTGATAAACATCACTTTGGTTATGTGCTTGACCCGAGAGGGTTCCAGCGTCGGCTCCCCCTGCAGTGAGCTCAGAGGCTGGACTGGCATCACATGTGCGCAGCTCTCTTGTGTAGTAAGGGGATCGATCACACTAGCTGGTAAAATGGTATTTATATACAGCGAAAAAATCTCCTTACATGCTGTGCTTTGGACTTACTTCTGTCACTGAAGCATGCATGTGTTTATAGAACCAAACGTGTATAGTCTTGGAAAATAGAAAAATGGACCATCATGCGCCCCCCCGCCCCGCCACCACCTCGAGGGGGGCTTTTGTTCTAGCAGAAGGTGTAAGGGGGTGTAGTAATTCTAAAACAGGCGTGGAAAGAAGTGCTTCGCTGTGGGACAAAGTGGTCTCACGAGTCACAGACTGTTAGTGATTTGAAGGATCAGGGAGGGAGGGCTTCCTGAAAGAGGGGACATCTGAACTTCCCTGTGAGAAGGCAAGGTAGGAAGGCATTTCAAGAGGAGAAAGGGGCAGAACATAGGATCAGAGGCAGCAAGCAAAGGAGAATGGTGAGGAATTAGTTGAGCCAGAGTATGGATGTGACATGGAGGGCCATATGGGAAGTGAGGCTGGACAGCTTGGAGCTCTTTAGGAGTACGTTGTTCATTCAGGAAGCAGTGACGGGATGCTATGTGCCAGGTGGTGGGATAAATGGTGGTTTATTCCTAGACTAACGCAGAAGAGCTGATTTTTTCTGTAAGGTAGGTGAGTCCTAGAACTCTGCTATTAACCAAGGTTCTGGGATCACGCAGAGGGATAGCAAAACAACGTTTTCTCCTTGCCTGGATTCGGGTCCTACCCTATGCAAAATTTAGAAATGGATGGTTGAACTTGGCATCTTCTCCTTTGCTTTGTGTGGCCTCTTCCTCATCCCACGGCCGCACTGCAGGAACCCTATGTTTTCAGACTGTTGATGGAACTACCTCTGCTGTTTCTGGCCTGCCCGCCCTCTCCTGCCCCAAGTCCAAATTCCCACCCCGTGATGCAGCATCCCTGAGCCAGGCGCTCTCCGGGAGCCAATGAAAGAATGACCCCAGGGCCAGGGAGGATGAATGAGAACAAGAGTGCCTGCGTGTATGTGAAGGGGCAATTCGATGCTGGTTTCCCGCGGCGTACCGTACCATTCGGTGGCTTTCTTATTCCACAGAGGTAGCTCATGGGTATAGATCTAGGTACACGTGTCTATGTATGATCTACAGAGAGACTTAGATGAAGTCCCACTATTTTATTAAATCTGTTCAAAGAAAAAAGTCAAGGATGACTCCTAGATTTTTAAATGAAGAGCCTGACCATCTTCCCGATTACTTTCCTGAAATGAGGAAGATGAGAAGATAGAAACCAGCATCTTCAAGAGTTAGTGTTATTCAGCCTCCCAGGAATTCTTCCTGTTAAAAATCTAACCACCATCTTTATTTCTTAATGAAACCTGTAACAACTCATTAATAAATCTTAGCAATTCAGAGTATGTTCACACTTTGCATTAGATGCATAAACTGGGCAACTGTGAATTTGTTAAATTAGAAAGAATTTTTGGATATTTACCCTGTGAGTAAACACTTCAACATGATTTGCATAGAGGTAGTTCTAATAGCTATTTACTATAACAGCAGACTGAGGATGTCCTTCACCTGGCAACACTTAAAAAGTTGTATATATGGCAACATCTAGTCTATGTCAGCAATTATGAGTGGGATTTCTATGTGATGTTTTTAAGCACTAAAACTTAAAAACTCACTAGTTTTGGTGGAACCCAATTTCAGGCATCACGTAAGCTAGGTTATGTCTGGTGAATGGGGCGAGTGCTGGGCACTTCCTCTGGCAAACCCTTTACTCCTCTCATCTGCTTCTTGCTGGATTCATACCTGCTGTTAGGCCGTGGGGCATTTTTACCTCTCTTGTGGGACTTAAGTGTTTGGACAATGAGATTGCCACCAGTCACTCAGAAGGCTTTCTAGCCTTCTTCTAGGGTTACCTTCTCAATGACCAAAAGAGCCAACAATTGACCCATGAAGAAACTCAGAGAGAAGGCAACATCAAAATCCACACTAAATTAGAGCCTATTACTAAAATGTTGAGCAAAGAAACAATTAGTGTAGGGTGACTGTGTCAGTGTGTTGTTGGCCAAGACTTGTAGAGCACTCAGGTGTGTGTGTATTGCAGGGGGGCAGGGACGGTGTGACTTAGCAAGTCATTTTTCAGTGGGAAAGAATTTCATTTTTGAAATTTTATACTAACAATTTTATAAGGGAAATATTTAGACTTAAGCTTTTAAAGTTACACTTTATTGGGAATATTAGCAATTTCCTCCATAATGCAGAAGCCAGTGAGGGAGGAGAAAAGATCATGTCGCTAATACATGTTAGCCAACCTGTGTGTCTTACAGCTAGTACATCACTGGCTGTCTCTTTGGGGTCACCATGTCCCCATCCCCCACCCCCACAGCAGACCCTGTTCTCTGGGCCTCTTCTCTAGTGGGTCACTCCCTTGACTGAGGATCTCTTCAGTCTTAAGGTACAGTGGACCAATGGTCCTAATCCACATTTTTCTCCATAATCCATGTTTATATATCCAGCTCCCTGCTTGACATCTCCACTTGGATGTCCATCAGGTACTAAAAACTTGAGTTCTGATCTTCCCTCAGACTTGTTTCTTTTACATCTCAGAAAATGGTTATAGTTACTCAGGTCAAAACCTGGACTTCTCTCCTGTCCCCCATCCTGTTCACCCCACATGCAGTCAGCTCACACTTCAGCATACATAAGTAATCTCTGCCCTCAACGTGGGGCTTGAGTACACGACCCCAAGATCAAGCGAGTTGCATGTTCTACTAACTGAGCCAGCCAGGTGCACCCGCCCCCAGAGTATTTCACACTTGGACTACTTCTCACTACTTGCACTGTTACCACTCTGCCCCTTCCCATCTGTTCTCAGCACTCTCAAAGGCAATGACCTTTATGCCTTGACTCCAAGTCAGTAGCTTCCCTCCCACTCATCTCCCCCAACTGCCTCCCAAGCCCAGTGTCGTCCTCTGCCAGGTCTTGGGTCAAACACTGCCTTCTCATAGAGGATCTCTTAACCTGCTCTTAATTCGTGGTACGTAAAATTAAACCTTCATCCCCTGCGCTTATCACCCCTCCCTCCCCACGTTGTGTTACGCAGTGTGATAACATCTTCTTACCTGTTTCTTAGCATTCCCGTAGCTCTGGGAGTGGACGGATGCTGGCTACTCCAGATCGGTGCTGAGGTCAGATGTTGTCTGACGGGTGGAGGCAGACCCATCACTGTCCATGGGATCAGAGAGAGATTTTTTTATTCCTATTTTATACTTCTCATTTTACAGCTTTTCTAGCTGAAATTGAGAAAAGAAGAACCTCAGAATAAAGGAGAAGGGGAAACGAGGAAGTTTGACCCGTCTTAGCTCTGTCCTCTGGGTCCTCCTCATATGCTGGAGACGAGAGCTCTCGTCGATGCCTGGCTGGCGGTTTGAGGGGAACGACCTTCTATGAGCCAGAAATCTTTTCTCCAGAGTTTGCTTACACATACGCGCTCTGACTTATAACCTAAGCTTCTGTCCTCTTCAAAGATCTTGGTAACAGCTCATTCTGTAATACTGTCTTTGGTATTGATTCCATTTAGGCTGGAATTTCATGTAGTGAAGCAGTGACCAGATGTCATGCAGTCTAGTATTCAGTCTAGGCTGGCACCACATTTGACTTTCATGGTACTTAGATAAGTTTGGTATTTCTGCTGGCCGAAGTAATGACTCTAGATCAGAAACTGGTGGACTCATCTGTTACTGCTTGATGAAAAGAATGTTAAGGAGGCATATGTTGGTCATTTTATTTATTTTTTATTTTTTTAAAGATTATATTTACCTATTTGACAGAGATCACAAGTAGGCAGAGAGAGAGGAGGAAGCAGGCTCCCCGCCCAGCAGAGAGTCCGACGTGGGGCTCGATCCCAGGACTCTGGGATTATGACCCAAGCTGAAGGCAGAAGCTTTAACCCACTGAGCCACCCAGGTGCCCCATGTGTTGGTCATTTTAGTTTCAACTCTTACTTGAAATATCCCCCAAATATATGCATGGTTAATCCTTTTCCATTCCTCCCCCCCATCCTGTCTGCCCTTTGCCAGCATTACTTGGAGCCCCCAGTGAAGCTGAGCGAGGCTCTAGGAAGATACGGACTTAAGACGGAAGATTTTTTTGTCTTGAAGCATGGAGAATCCAGATACCTCAATACTGATGAGGACAACTCCGAATAAATGTGAGCGCAGTGATGAAGGTATCTGCGAAGCTCAGACTCACAAACTCACGAACACGAGGATTTCCGACACTTAGGAAACAACTTCGACGAGTTAGTGTTCTGTTTTGCTGGTAACTTGCTTGCTGCTCCGCCTGCCAATCCATACAGAGAAGCAGGAGTTCCGAGGTGGGTTATTTACACAGCGAATTGGCGAAGGGGAATTAAAACCCTCTCGATAGTGTAAGCATTGCAATGGAATTTTTTTCTTTTTAATATTATAGCGTAGTGGTAGAAGTTGGAGGTTATGAAAATGGATTTTAAGGTCTCATTTCTGTTCTTCTGGTTAAGGGCCTCCTACAAGGTGAGTCTATCTAATGAGATGGTTTCAGAGGCCGCACATCTAAACCTGTTTCCTATTCACATTAGAGGATGTGAGGACACCACCACCCACACGCTTACAGCAGCCCTCCCTGCTCGGTCAGATTAGCTTATATGCCAGATGTGCAGTGATTTATTTTTTTAAGCATAGAAACATAAGAGGTTGGGCGAAGTTCCCATTTTTAAAGACTTACTTTTTTAAAAGAGGAAGAGTATTTTCTCTTTTACATCCCCAAATCAGAAGCAGAGCTGGCGAGGGGCAGGGAAGGGGGGTGGCTAGGAGGACACGATTGGTGACATTTTCTATTTTTAATCATAAAGTCAGACCTGCTAAGCACAAAGATAGCTGCCAGGAAATAATATTTTACAAAGACAAATGCAGTTCTTCAAATGTTAATTCTCTATTCCATTTTCTCTCCATCTACTCATTTTCCCACCTTTCTTTATTCCAACTATGAATGTATCAATAAGGTCTATATAGTTTGTTTTATAGGATTCACATGGCTTATATTTTTATATTAAGTGACCTCTAAGCCCGATTCTACTTTGACTAAGCTAGTATGGAACACTAGCAGTTAAGAAAGAAATGGATTTGGGGAATTAGCTGACCAGAGTTTAGTCCTGTAGGGGCTCTGTGGCTCTTGACTGCTCTGCCAACCACCAGAGCTGATCAGACACATTAGAGGCCTATCCTGTGCTCCCGGCTCCCCAGTCTCCATGAAGCAAACGTTATTTACACAAAATAACCAAAATAGGTTTTCTATAGCAAATGCTACCCAGGTGGTAATCTATTTATTTTCACATACATATATATATGCACGCCACCTGTTAGCCACTTAATCTCAGTTTTAATCCTGTTTCCACCACGGATTTTCTGTGTATCCTGCAGTAAGTCACCTGTGCTCACTATGCCTCAGTTTCCTCATGTGGAACAAGGGGACATTTTGACCTACCTCCAAAAATTGTGAATAAGTAGTGTTTTTTTTTAAGCACTTTGAAAATATGAGAACATTATTTTTGAAAACTTCACTGCCTGATATAGATTGGTAGCTCCGAAAGCTGAAAATAGGCTCCTGCTGCTTTTGATAGTGTCTTGTTGCTGCAGATTCAAGCATATACATATTTAGGACATGAAACCCTGAGGACAACTTTGTCTCCTTTGTAAATTTAAAGAGTGATAGCCAAAATAAATGTCAATGATCTTTATCAGAATTTAGCATTTTTATCTTACAGAGATGCAAATCAGTCCAGGGGAAATGTGTATATATAATGTATGTGAATGTGTGTGATTTGGGGCACTAAAAGCACAATTTCCCTGTAACATAACCTTCAGGAGAAAAACAACAGAACAGCCCTAAACCTTTTCACTCCAAAGGAACATCTAGCAAGCAGACAGGAATGGAGCTGGTAGGCTGACGGGGGTGAGGTGTTGGGGGAGGGGGGCTGGTGTCCTAACGCTCACCTGTGTGGTCGCCTTCCCTGCTGTTGGATGCCTAGTTGAGAATTCACCGCTTACCTCTGCTCTGTGAAGTAGACCAAGTTTGTCTTACTTTGTCCTCTCCATGAATGGCCTTAACATGATTTCTGCATTCACGTGTACCGTGGGACTGCAGGTCTCTGAGCACTTTGTTCCAGTTCCGCTTAACGGGCCTCCCGCATTTTCCTAGGTCCGCTCGCGAGCTTTAGTGTCTATTACCCTTCACCTTCTTTCTACGCTGACCTTTTGTTTCGCGAAGAAGTACGTGGGAGCTTCATCTCTCCTCGTAGAATCACATTTGATTCGCGTGGCTTCCATGTTTTCACTTAGCTACCTTTTTGCAAGGTTTAAGTACAAAAGCAAAACCAAATTTTGAAAAAGAAGCCAAATCCACTCTCTTGCCTCCATTCGGTCTGAGGTGTGGTGTGATGATGCCTCTCACTCCGTCGTCTCTGATCACTTTCATTTTGCTCTTTTGATTAGCTGGCACCCTCTGGACCCCGACAGGTTTTACAGACGAGCCCCCGTGGTAAAGAGGCTCCTCCTTGCCCAGAGCAGGGATCCCTCAGTGTGGGCAGTCGCAGCCAACAAAACCAAGATGTGCCCTGACTCCAACAGTCTCCCCCTTTTTCTCTAGCATTCTGACATTTCAGACTCAACGCTCTGATCTCCAGGAAATGGTTATTAGCTACTCAAACTAAAAACAGGAAAAAAGAGATGGGGTTTTAGAATCCAGTGCTGCTGAAGCACATCAGAGCCCAATCCTATTTTCTAATCCGGTGCCCATTTGACTATGTATTTTCATTAAATAAGGAGGCAGATTAAAAAATTCATTATAAAGAAATGTGCCTTTCAGGGAACGAGGACTTTTGTCAGCACTGCAAGCCTAAGCAGTGTTCTCAGCCAGCATCTATCCCCCCACTGCTGTAGCCAGCTGGGAACGTCCGTGGTTTCACCTCTCTACTGTAAAAATACTTCTTGCAAGTTTGATTTCTGTGTCAGGCTAGCCCTGAAAATACACACTTTTCTGTTTGAGGATTTGTGACTTCCCACGGAAATCCCTGTACGTACAAATGAGATCTAATGTACTCGCACAGCTTTGCCTTCAAAACCTGGAGCAGGAAAGCTGCGGCCTGCACACTGACTTGCCTCGTACTGGGCATGGTGATGGGGAGGAGCTGGAACATTACAGAAGACCTGGCTGAACCGAAGTCTATTAATAGTATTTTTATTCCATAAGCAATTGTGACAATGACTAAAATTTACAATATATGAAAATCTTAGCTATGTAAAATATGAAAATTAATAAAGTACTATTAAGAGAAAATGTGTAGAAACTTGTTTTTTCCTTTTTATTTAAAAAAATTACAAAATTTATGTTGATGGTTAAAAAAATTCGAACGGTCGAAGAAGGTATACATAGAAAAGTCCTTTCCTCAGTTCTTCTCCCCGGAATCTGGCTATCGTTCTAGAAACTATTCTCTGGATAAAAGCATAGTTTTCATTTGAAAAACACATCCACATTTTCTGGAGACCTTTCCACATAAGCACAGTCAGGCTTCCTTGTTTCTTTTAAGATAGATAACGGATTTCACCAGTTGACTACAGATCGACAGATTGGCCCCAGCCTACCACACCCAATGGGCGTGGTGAGGACGAGAAGCCAGTCTGACTCAGATTAGACTTCGGAAAGGGGTATGGCTGGGCAACTCCTCACAAGCGCAAGACCAAGGTCATTCCTGCAGCAGCAGCCCTGAACCAGGAGCCAGTCACACACGAATGCGGTCTCAGACAGGCGTAAGGTTAGCTTACTCGTATATAAGGCAACCGGCCTGTCACATCAAGGAGGTAACCGAAGTAAACTCAGTAAACGGCAAAATGAAAAGAAATGGGGTCAGAACAAGCTCTTCTGTTAATTTGGTATCAATAAAATGGTTCAAAATAAACCGGAAGACCACGGCAGGGTCCAGCTGTGTTAATCATGAAATGTGAGATCTACTGTTTAGACTCGGCAGCTGGAAGATGAAAACTGCCACTGGTCAGAACCTGGGTAGGACCGTTACCTTTTCCTTCACGTCTGCATCGCGGTGTTCAGCTAAAGCTCTCATTTTCTGGGCACACTCTTCTCCATACAGCAGGAAAAACAAGGAACCTTTAGGGAAAGTAGGCTGAACAGCTAAGCAGCCTTCTTTCTTGAGGCAGTTACTTATATTCTGGGAGAACGTAAGAACTCGAAGAAGAATCTCCTTAGCCACGTGACCATCATAAAGGGAAAGGAATGAGGAGTCCACCTGAAGGAGGAAACCGTGAGTGTTATTTTAATGATTCATGAAAACATTTTTCATGTATATTTTCACATTTTAAAACTACATTGAATACATAAAAGTGAGTCATAGAAAATTATCCCTAATATCGCCTAACATCAATGTAAAATCTTATGCACCCTTATGCTTTATACTAATGGAAACAAAGGTTTTGCTGTTTCAGCTGAAAAATACTATTTTCTTGGAGTTCTAGAGGGTAGTCATTGGGAAGAACACCCACATCCGTTTTAAGGTCCATCATTCAGCCCTCCCGGGGGCTCCTCAGTTCCCCAGACATGTCCCACCCACTGTACCCTGTGGGGCCGAGGCGCAGGGAGGAGCAGGTCCTTCTCTTACAGGAGTGGAGACCCGTTCATGGTCGGCACCACCTTCGCTTCCTTCAGAACACTTATCTCAGCTTTTAGTTATTGTGTTCATTTGCTACGTTTTGTTTTTTTCTCGTAAGCTGCGCGAGTGTGCTCACTGGTGTGTTGGCACTGGGCTCAGCGCGTGGCACGTCCTGGGGACTGGTGTTTCAGTGCCCGTGAGGAGACGTGCGAACATGAACACGTCAAGGGGAAGAGATGCGGTCACATACGTGTACCCCAAAATGGAGAGACAGAACAATTTATGGTTGTTAGGGAGGCCCCTTCCAAAATGGTTTTTTAAAAGCAAAATTTGTTCATTACAGAAAATTTAGGAAATTTGTGTAGGCAAAAAGAACCAAAACAAAACAAAACCCTGTGCTCCTCACAGATAATCTCTGTTAACATTTTTGGGATAAATCTTTCTAGATCCATGGGCACCTGGGTGGCTCAGTGGGTTAAGCCGCTGCCTTCAGCTCGGGTCATGATCCCAGGGTCCTGGGATCGAGCCCCACGTCAGGCTTTCTGCTCAGCAGGGAGTCTGCTTCCTTCTCTCTCTCTCTGCCTGCCTCTCTGCCTACTTGTGATCTCTGTCTGTCAAATAAATAAATAAAATCTTTAAAAAAAAAAAAAAAAAAAAAAAAAAAAAAAAAAAAAAAAATCTTTCTAGATCCATCCAAATCTATATATAGTTATAAAACACGTATCTTAGCTATTTACCTGGGCACTAAGTAGTCCGTCTGCCATGGCTGGATTTTCAGACAAGTTCACAAGCAGTTTCAAAACCTGAACCTGAAAGAACAGTCATACTGGTTTATTTCAGACCCGTGAGCATGGATCTGCTCTCCCTGGCACACCATCCTCTCAGTGTGCCCACATTTTAAAGCCCAGCCTGGGCTTCAGTCTCCGGCTCAAATTCTGTACCCCAGGGAGCCCACTCCTGTACAGCACTCCTGGAGTACTGCTCACACGGCAGGGTTAGTGAGACTGTATTTTTCCAGCTACACTTTTAGGGAGAAGATGGTGAATGTCTGTCTCAAAGTCTACCTGCCTCACCCCCTAACCTAGGGTAATAAGCTTAATATTATTTTACATAAATGAGCTTTATTACAATTACTGGTAAGTGAAATACGATATTTGGAACAAAAGAATCTCTCAAAGCTTGTTTATATTTAAAGTATGAAGATCTTGGAACAGTTTGGTTACCAAGACTAGATAAACATACAGTCCTTTTTAGTGGGTTACTATGAAACTTTGAGCTTATCTTTTTACGTGAAAAATGTTTTAAATTTTTTAAAAAAATTTTTCTAAAGATTATATATATTTATTTGAGAGAGTGCACCAGCACAAGCAGAAGGGAAGGGCAGAGGGAGAGGGAGACGCTGAAGGCAGATGCTTGACCAACTGAGCCACCCAGCTGCCCCATGAAAAATGTTTTTAAAATCCTTCAAGTAGGCAGTGATAAATAATGGGCAAACAAATGTTAACTTAGAGCTGACAACTAAAATATCAGCATCCCCATCACTTAGAACTGGTCAGTACCATAGCCCCCCCTTATCATTTTTTTTTTTTTTTAAAGATTTTATTTATTTATTTGACAGAGATCACAAGTAGGCAGAGAGGCAGGCAGAGAGAGAGGAGGAAGCAGGCTCTGTGCTAGCAGAGCCCCCGATGCGGGGCTTGATCCCAGGACCCTGGGATCACGACCTGAGCCAAAGGCAGAGGCTTAACCCACCGAGCCACCCAGGTGCCCCCCTCTTATCATTCTAAGGGGATATATTTGAAAACCCTCCCCAACACACGCCTAAAATTATGGATAATAGCAAACCCTATATATACTGTTTTTTTCCTATACATACATACCTGTGCTAAAATTTATAGATTAGGTGCAGTAAGAGATTGACAACAATAATAAAATAGAACAATTACAATAATGTACTGTAATAAGTTATATGAATGTCATCTCTCAAAATATCTAATTTAGTACATGTGCTGCTGAAGAGACACTTTCTGAAAATATCTTCGTGTTCTGTACTTACCCTTCTTATGATGTGAGATGATAAAATGCCTATGTGACGAGAGGAAGTGGGGTGAATGACAGGTGGTGTGACGCAGCCTCTGACGGGAAGCCAGAAGGATCATCTGCGTCCCAACTGTGGTTGAGAGCAGATGACAAACCGTGGAACGTGAAACCATGGATTGGGGGTAGAGGGGTGGCACGGGGAGCTACTGTAGTAACAACATTCAAAGAGAATTCCTGTTCAAAGACACAGGTCATACAAAGCTACACTTTGTACAAGATACTTGAAATGACACAAATGAGGAATGGGGAGGGAGGAATGTGCTCTCTACTAGACCTGGAAGGGAACCCAGATCTTTATTTTAGAAAACCCTTTTTTATGACAAAGGCATTGTGTGTTTCCTGTAGAACATTTTTATTTATTATTTATTTTTAAGTAGCCCCGACATGAGCTTGAACTCATGACCTTGAGATCAAGAGTTGGATACTTAACCAACTGAGCTCTCCAGGAGCCCCTCCTATAGAACGTTTTTAAAAAGCGACAGAAAAGCACAAAGGAAAAGGAAATTCACCCCTATTTCCATGACCAAAACCAATCACTTAATATTAAGTTTTGTTTCTTTCTGGTCTTCACACACCTGTATATTCACACATTCCATATTCACGTTGTATGTACTAACCTGTTCAGCGGGATAAAAGGCTTTGCTTAATTTATCAACTATTTAAAAAAAAATCTTATGAAATTAATACATCGTCATGATAAAATACAAATTGTGCAGAGGGGAACTAGGGTGAAAACAAAAGCCACTGTCCCACCTGCCCATCTCACCCCCCAGGAGAAACCCCAGGTAATAGTTTCTTGTTTAGGCCGAGATCATGTTTTTCTTTTTTTTTTTCGAGATCATGTTTTTCAAACAGATACTTACGAATTACAGCCTCTTAAGAGAGGAAAGACCACTTCTAATCGTTTGTGTGGATCTGGTCTGGCCTGACTGGCCGCCAGCAAAAAGAATAAGTGTTAGGGATAAACACTTGTCTCCAAGGGCAGTGAGGTTTTAAGAAAATGGACAAGAGTTCTGAAACAGGAAGGTCCCAACCTAGGATCTAAGTCTGGATGAAGTAAAAATCCACAAGGCCCATTAGTGGCTAACGCGGGCAGGTTCATAACCAGGGAACAGTCACAGCAGTAATAATTATTTGTAATTTGCATAACAATATTCTAATTCATAATAATTCAGTTAGAAGCCTGAATTAAAATTCCACGTTGCTATGCTCCGGGAGGGAGTAAAACATGAGAAAATAATTTACAAACACAGTTGCGGATTAAAAAGCTGCAGGTAGAGGTGCCTCGGTGGCTCAATCAGTTAAGCCTCTGCCTTGGGCTCAGGTCATGACTCCAGGGTCCGGGGATTGAGTCCCACATCGGGCTCTCAGCTCAGTGGGAAGCCTGCTTCTCCCTCTGCCTGTTTCTGCCTGCTGCTCTCCCTGCTTGTGCTCTAACAAATAAAATCTTAAAAAAATAAATATGTAAATAAAAAAGCTGCAGATACCCCTTGCTTTTCGAATGTCTGCGTTATGCCACCTCGCTTTTATAAAAGACCTATGTTACTGGTACCTATTTCCACGAACCAAAAGAAATCCAAACAGGATTTTCATTTACAAAAAAAAAATAAAATAAAAAGCAGCATTGGGTGTTTTGCCACGAGTGTTGGCGGGGCACACCCCCAGGAGGCACGTGCACACCCCCAGGAGGCACGCGCAGCACATCAGCATGGAGTGGCCAGAGCTGCGAACATCTGTGCTTGTCTTGATTTATTTTGTGCAGCTGTTAACAAGATATGTTCCAAGCTATCAGAAAAGTCTGACAGAGGTTTTTTGGGGGGCATGGGTCTGGGAACGCTCAAAAGTGTTCCCATATAAATTAACGGTAAGTGCTGCTCTGCCTCACGCCACTGCGGCTTGGGCAAGGTTACAGGGGACCGCCCTGCTTCCGGGGGATGCCGGGGTGTGTATTCTGGTTTGAACCATGTGAAGTCCTCTCATCACATGTGCCATCTTGTGGTGACTCCACAACATTTCTTTTAAGCCACTAGTTTTCTTTGCTCTTTGCAGTTTTATTTTATTTATTTGAAAAAATTTTTAAGTTTTTAGAATTTATTTGACAGAGAGAGAGAGAGATCATAAGTAGGCAGAGTGGCAGGCAGAGAGAGAGGGGGAAGCAGGCTCCCCGCTGAGCAGAGAGCCTGATGCGGGGCTTGATCCCAGGACTCTCAGATCATGACCTGGTCTGAAGGCAGAGGCTTAACCCACTGAGCCACCCAGGCACCCCTCTTTGCAGTTTTATTAACACAGGATTTATTTATGTTTATCTTCCATTATCTATATTTGGTTACGGATCAGTGTTGTGCCCAAAATGTTGTTCTACTATGGTGAGATCTCTTACTAAAAATAAGATTTCTAAAAAGTCATTTGGTTATTTACTAAGAAAATATCTAAAATGGGTACATTTTCTCACAAATGGATTACTGTCCAAAAGTTCATGTGCAACTTGGAACTTTGTTTCTCCATAAAAAATGAGTTTAATGTTATAATTGGTGGTTGGGCCCAGAAGACCAAAAAAGCAAGTTTTCTATCCCAGAAATGCCATACCAGGCAATGGAATGGAAAAACAAAGCAAAAATAGAACATACTATTGTGGTGTGAGTCATCTTCTAAGAAGTCATAGAATATATTAAAACACAGACCACAACTGAGACTGATCCATACGGCCCCAAGGCCAGACTCGCCTGGCTCTGAACTCCGTGTTCCTCCTGAGGTTTTGGGTAAAGCAGCTCCAGACACAGGCATAGGAGAGCTCTGTCGTGCAGTTGTAATGCTGTAAGGCAGAGGGAAGGGTTTCCCTGGGGCCTCAGAGGCTGGAAGTCACCTTGTCCCACTGGAGAGAGAGAGATGTCAGTGGTGCATGCACTTTGGAAACTGCCCATGGATGGAGCGTATTTCAAAAATACTGCTAATAAGAGTACTACATTGAGGCGCCTGGGTGGCTCAGTGGGTTAAAGCCTCTGCCTTCGGCTCAGGTCATGATCCCAGGGTCCTGGGATCGAGCCCCGCATTGGGCTCTCTGCTTGGCAGGGAGCCTGTTTCCCTTCCTTTCTCTCTGCCTGCCTCTCTGCCTACTTGTGATCTCTGTTTGTCAAATAAATAAAACAAAAATCTTCAAAAAAAAAAAAAAAAGAGTACTACATTTAATTCTGAATGTCTTTGGGTACATCTTAGACCAGATCCGACTCCCTCTGGCTACTGGAAATGTGGAAAGCCCAGAACAAATTTTTAAAAGGGCTATAGGGAGGCTCTCCTGTAATCACATTTGGTAGCCCCAGAAATAACGTGAGTGATGTTGAGTATCTGGAGTGTGGTCCTTCTAAAACACTCTTGCGTTTTTCTCTCAAGTGTGTGAGAAAAACTGCGTTTTTCTCTCAATTGGTGTGTGAGGAACACACACCAGTATTGGAAAGTGCTGATCAACACAACTCATCAGAGCCTTTGATTAGTCCGCTTTCTGTTTTTATGATATTTCTTGAAACATGGCACTTGAGAAAAATGCCCACTAATTGGAGAGGTTTACTCAAGTTACTTTCGCGGGGTGTGTCCTGAGATCCTGCTTATTTTCTGTTGCCTCCTACATCTGCATTACTGGTCAAAATCAAGCACCAGACATCCATTACTAACTTAAAAGTGGTTTTCAAAAGATTTTTTTCTGCAAATAATGGCTAAATTAAAAAAAAAAGTTCTAACCCCAAGGTGAGCAAAAAATTCAATTAACCAGCATTATCACTCAAAGACTCCTAATTAAATCTGGTGTAGTGGGGAAGCTGGCTGTATCACTTTAGTAAAAGGTAAACTCATTTTTGGAAGATCAAATGAATGCTAATCTATTGGTAAGTGAAATAACACATTTTCACAAATTCATTTTGAGGTTGATTACTTGGGGATGAAAATAATTTACTTTTGGGTTGTCTGGGTGGCTCAGTTGGTTTGGGCGACTGCTTTCGGCTCAGGTCATGATCCTGGAGTCCCAGGATCGAGTCCCATATCAGGCTCCAAGCTCCCTGGGGAGTCTGCTTCTCCCTCTGACCTTCTTCCCCTTATGCTCTCTCTCACTCACTCTCTCTCTCAAATAAATAAAAAAATCTTTAAAATATAATTACTTTCCTGGGCTCATGAAAAGGCTTTTAGTAAACTTTAACTACACTTGCTCTTTTTTGAGGGATATCAACTTAAGATGGGGGACTTAAAATTCATTTCCCATCTTAGAAAGCTTGATGCCTCAGCTCTTTGTACTTCCGAGTCAAAACTGCTTCATTTGTACCTTGGTACTTCCATTTCCTGTAAGCAGCACACGGAACAGGTCTGTGATGTAACTGCGAAGCAAGTGCTGGTGGTCGTTGGTGACAGTCATGTTTGTCAACAATCTCAGTCCGGCCAGCTGCACAGCAGAGTCCAGGGGCCCGGAGAGGACATCCTTGCAGACTTGACTGATGTATACCTAGAGGTGGGGGGGAGAAAGTGAGCATCTTAGAATCTCCCGAAATCTATGACCCAGTAACTTCTATACAGCGGAAGAAGAGGACAGTAGTTCAGGGGGAGGCTGGCTCCTCAAAAGAGATGGCATTTCTCTCCAGCCCTCAAACTTCGGAAGTTTTTGTTTGTTTGTTTGTTTGTTTGTTTTTAAAACAACCTTTTAATGCCAGGCCCTGTGGGAGCATTTTACAAACACACCCCACTTAATCCGGAAGACACCTCTAGTGCGGGTGTGTATGTGTGTGTATGATAAATGGGCACTTTACAGACCAGAACAAGTCCTCAAGGAACCTGGATCCCTGCCCAATATCAAGCCAGCCGGTGGGGGTGGAAGCAACATCCAATTCCAGAGACCATGCTCTCAGCACCAGCGGCCTCTCAATGGCTGGGCACCTCCCAGCTCAGTCTTTCTTTCTTGTGAGCTGCTCTGTTGGGCACATGAACATGGAGGAGGAAGACCGGTCTGGTCATTCTGCAACACGGTAAGTACCTTAACAACAGGGTCTAGGAGCCACATCATGTTAGAAGAATAGGGGGATCAAAGTGAAATAGAATTTTTCTCTAGGGTTAGTTCTATCAACAGTAAGCCGAGGCAAAATTATCTTTACCCGGGTATATGTCTATGATCTGCCCCTTCCTGATACTATGACTGCCATTGGCAAAACATAATACAATGCCAGTAGTACTCCTTCTACTTCACACCCGACAGAATGAAACCCACCGTGATGGAAAATTTTCTGGAACTGTTTTCTATTTCTGGTCAGGATCTTTCCAGCTTGGAAAAAGCTCACAGATGTCTCACAGATAACTGCTATTCACCTAACTAAAACTCCACCCTAAATTCCAACTGATAAGAAAAGGTTCCTAATACAAAATGCTAAGAAATGACCGACTGTCCCATAAGCCAGTATTAAGCTTAAAAAAAAAAAAAAATCTGAAAGCATCCATGTTACCTTAGAGTAATGGCAGTAAAGAGATGAAATTTTAAATCTTGATTTAGAGCTAAATGACATTTACAAGCCACCTGGCTCTCTTGGGCCACAATCTCATTACACATCTGTCCTTCAAAAAAAAAAAAAAAAAAAAAAAAAAAAAACCATTTTCTCAGCTATTTATAAATTATTTATTTTCTTTCTTTTTTTATTTATTTGACAGAGATCACAAGTAGGCAGAGAGGCAGGCAGAGAGAGAAGAGGAAGCAGGCTCCCTGCCGAGCAGAGAGCCCAATCCGGGGATCGATGCCAGGGCCCTGGGATCATGACCTGAGCCGAAGGCAGAGGCTTTAACCACTGAGCCACCCAGGCGCCCCTAAATCACTTATTTTCATAAGATGTTGATGCCTTTCAAAGAATTTCCTAAAATGTGTTGAGCATTCAGATCCTTATTATCTTTGAGTCACAGGTTCAAGTTCAGTAACAAAATCACCAAATGGGTCAGATCAGTTATTCCTGAGGCTGTGTCTACCTCCCTTTGCTGCTTCCTTCTGGAATTCCCTCCTTCCCCAACTGTGCTTGTAGAAATTTCAGACATTCCTCTTTTTTTTTTTTTTAAAGATTTTATTTATTTATTCCAGGGACAGGGAGAGAAGGGGGAGCAGAGGGGAGAGAGGGACAAGCAGACTCCACACTGAGCATGGAGCCTGACATGGGGCTCCCTCCCAGGACCCTGAGATCATGATCTAAGCTGAAACCAAGTCAGATGCCCCAAAACCTTAGACATTCTTTAGAGCCAAGTTGTACTCTACCTTTTATAAAACTTTTGGATGAGATCTCTCCTTTCTCAACAGTATTTTACTTACATGTTTCCTTGAAGTACTTTATCATGTTCTACCTTGTATTACACCTATTTATGGCCTTTTCTCTCTTTCTAGCTTTCTTAAAACAAGAGTTAATCATGCTCATTTCTAAATTCTACCACAGAGCAGGAGTTCAAGAAATGTCGAAATAACACAATTTCCCAATTTCCTTTTCTGCTGATATTAACAGACTCTGGCCAGGTTCCTTTAGCACAGCTGGATTACCATGAATCCCAAATTCAGAAGCCCAAGACATCTCTTATTGGCTGGTTCAGATTCCTCCTTCCTCTGCCCTATTCTCCATAAAAAATGGGCAGAGGACCTAAATATTTTTCCAAAGAAGACCTGCAAATGGTCAACAGGTACATTTTCAGTATCACTGATCATCAGGAAAATCAGGAAACCAGGGAAATCCAAATCAAAACCACAATGAGGTATCACCTCACTCCTGTTAGAATGGCTAATGTCAGAAAGACAACAAGCATTGGCAAGGATGTGGAGAAAAGGGAACCCCTATGCTCTGTTGGGGGAACGTAAATGGGCACAGCCATTATGGGAACACAGTAGAGGTTCCTCAAAAAATTAAAAATACAAACTACCATAGGATCCAGCAATTCCAGTTGTGTATTCATCTGAAGACCTTGGGAATAATTTGAAAAGATACACACACCCATGTTCACTGCAGCATTATCCATAATAGCCAAGACACAAAACAACCCCGTGTTGACAGATGAATGAAATGAATGAAGCCAATGTGGTCTGTATATACAATGGAAAATTATTCAGCCATGAAAAGGAAGGAAATCCTGCCATTAGCAACAAATGAATGGACCTTCAGGGCATTATACTAAGTGAAATAAGACAGAGAAAAGTACTGGAGATTTCCCTAGAAGAGATATCTAAAAAAGCCGAACTCACAGAAACAAGAGAGGCATAGTGGCTGCCAGGGGCTGAGGGATAAAGGAAATAGGGAGATTTGCTCAAAAGATACAAACTTCTAGTTAGAAGACGAGTAAGTTCTGGGATCTCACGTACAGCAGGGTGACTACACTGTATTCCATAAAGGTGCTAAGAGGAGAGATCTTTAATGTTCTCACCACGTAGACACAAAGGGCAATTATGTGAGGTGACAGAGGTTTGTAACTAACCCTATGGTTGTTTTCTCTGTCATTTATAGAAAACTTACACATTTGCGATTTCAGGTAACTTACCTTTATCTTGACTTGATTTTCAACATTCACACTCAGGTTATTCAATGCATTTAAAGCTTTCTCTTTAATACTGTGGTTGGGATTGTTGATTTTGCTTCCAATGACTGGAATACCACCCAATTCACGAATAATGACCTGAGAGAGGAAAAAACAGGACCACCGCTTCAATACCCACTCCCTTCATCAAATTTTTTGGATCCACAAATACAAAATAAAATTAATGACTCTTTGGAAATACCTTTTCTATGCACAATCTATAGTTCTTATTTTAAAAAATTACTTTCTATAATTTTATTTTTTTAATATATATATTTTAAGATTTTATTTATTTATTTGAGAGAGAGAGAAAGAGAGAGTATGAGAAGGGGAAGGGTCAGAGGGAGAAGCAGACTCCCTGCCGAGCAGGGAACCCGATGCGGGACTTGATCCTGGGACTCCAGGATCAGGACTTGAACCGAAGGCAGTTGCTTAACCAACTGAGCCACCCAGGCACCCTACTTTCTATAATTTTAAAGGTAAAGAAAATAGATTGAAGATAATTAAGATACATAATTATTTAAGAACTACAGCTTGGAGATCTACAATGAAGATTGGCAGAGCTACCGAAATGATCTCAAAGCAATTTACAAACAAATTATTTTACTTTGAAATAAGTTATATGATTTTCCTATTACAGACACAAGTGTTAGGATTTAGGATACCAAAGTAACATTTTGCTAAAATGTATTCTTTGGAATACAAATCCCTCAAGATTTTAACAGATGTTCTCTTAAGACAAGGGAGGTTCCATGGTTCAGTAAGTTTGAGAAACTCTGGGTTTAAGTGTAGACGCTTCTTTATGGTGAAGCACTTAGATGTTCATGAGTATTGGCAATCTCCAAGAGGGGAAGCACTGAACAGAGTATTTCCATGAACTATACACAAAAGAGAGGGTCATTTTTCAGTGGGGGTGGGGGGTTTTAGGAGGAAGCACCTATCAACATCTTGAAGAATTAAGAGTTCTACACAATTTGAGAAATGATGCCCAAATTTTCAAAGAAAAAATAATCTGGGGATTTCTCATACTTGAGACGCTACTTTGTGCCTTTGGCCCCAGTACTGAACCATACATTAACCACTTCAGTTCTTACGAGAAAAGTTAAGTTGAGAATTACTCCTGTCAGGATAAAACATGCCCTTCTATGAGAGAAAGAATGAGAGAGTCTCCTGGCGTCATCCACTTTTTATCAACAGCCCCAAACCCTACTCTACTGTCAAGAGTGGGCTCAGCACTGGGACGAAAAGAAACTCCCTGTGCAATCCCAGGTTCTTCCTAAGATCTGTGATTACTAGAAAACAGTTGTTGTTGTTGTTTTTTAAACTATCCTATTAAGGCAGATCAGGGCACTGTAATTTATGACGAGGGGCACAGACTCGATTACCCAGGAAGGCACTTGTTCAGCCAGTGGCTATGGAACCAGTCTCACTGCAGCTCCTTTCTGAGGGAGCAAAACTACAGGATCAGAAACTGCTCCAGGTATGCTAATAAATGAGTCACCACCTGCTGTTTTTATTTGTGGGGCACCTCTCCCCACTGGGACAGAGAGAGCACCTCCCCATCCCGTTTAGTCCCCGATGGGGCTACTGGTCGAATGTGCTCCCATCCATCCCCGCAGTCCGGCTGTGGGGTGCTCCCGTGGGGTCTGGGATGCTGCAGAACAGCCCCTGAGCCAAATGGCAGGCACCTGATTGCGGCCGAGGAACTCTGCCTTTGGGATCACGGGCCACAGGGATGAAGGCTGTGGAGGCCAGAGGCTTTCTCTCCATCCCAGTGACAAAACCCTCTTTGTGGCCAGAGATTAAAAAAAAACCAAACCAAAAAACCAAAACCCAATCCACAAAAAGGAGCAGGGCTAAGCAGAGCCAAAAGATGGAGGGCTCTGGTCATGTTCTCTGAAACCTTAAACTGTTTTCACTCGTGCCTGAAGCCAGGGCTAGTCTTTGATGCTCAAGTTAACCGAGCTCAGTATTTTCCCTTTTTGTTTTAAAATAATTTAAGTTGGGTTCTGTCACTTGCAACGGAAAGAACATGAGTAATCACAAATATCCTTTAATTCTCCCTATAAATCTCAAGAGCTTTACAGTAAACCTTGCCATGCTGGCAAAAACTTGACTGAAACAGAGTATAAATTCAACATCACTTTTTCATGACAAAGTTATGAAAAGTTCATAATGTTTTCATGACCAAGTCAATGAAATGCATTAGCTGAAAATCATTACACTTAAAAAACAAAAACAAAAACAAAAACTCTTTCTCCATGGAGGTAGTGGGGAGAAGGAAGCATTCCAATTCAGCACTTTAGACCTGGTGTTAAATCTCTACTGGTAGAAGGGTTTACACTGGTTAGCGGTTGTCAATGGTCCTGGCCCCCCTGCCTTAGGACCCCCCCCAAAAAAACCTACATATAATGGAAAGCATGTAGTTCAATGTTAGATGATTTCACTGTTCTCCTGCAACACTGTTGAATTTTAAATAATTAAAAAGGCCACGTAATGCTAAGTGGAGTAGATCACACTGACCACAAATGTGATGCCTGTGACCAACTTCCTAGGGATCTAGAATCCCAGGAATATGAATGTCACTATTCGGCTGTGCTTTTCAGAAATAATAAATGCTACGTGGTAGGTACATATCCTCACACTGTACAGATGAGGAGAGAGGGGCTCCAGGATTAAATGCCTTATCAGGATCACAATTAACTGCCAGTGTGTAAGGATGGGGGGCACCCTCTCAGAGACAAGGTACTTACTTGGTTAGCTGAAAAGGCTGCATTGTTACCCAGAGTGACCAAAGCTCTTTCAATAATTACAGGATCATCAGTTGACTCAAGCAGGTAGAGGAGTTTCTGGAGCTGGTCAACGCTGAGGACATCATCATGGGAACCATTGGTTAAGTCTTCTGCGAAAGAACAAAATGATTTAAAATTCATTTAAAATCAATATGAAATTAAAAAAATTTTTTTTTGTTAAAGAGAGAGAGCACAAGTGTGTGAGCGGGGGTGGGGGGGGCAGAGGGAGAACCTTAAGCAGGCTCCACTCCCAGCACGAGCCTGCCACAGGGCTCCACCACAGGACCCTGAGCTGCAGTCCTGTCCGGCACTTCACTGACTGAGCCACTCAGATGCCCCTAAAAAAATTTTTTTTTAATTTAAAGATTTGATTTGCTTATTCGAGTGAGAGTGAGTGAGCATAAGTGGTGGGGAGGGGCAGAGGGAGAGGGACAAGCAGACTCCTCACTGAGGGTAAAGCCCAATGTGGGGCTCGATCCCAGGACCCTGAGATCATGACCTGAGCTGAAGGCAGACACTTGACCGATGGAGCCCCCCAGCTGCCCCAGAACTTTCTTTTAAATAACATGGAACGCACGCTCTGATGCCAGGCACAGTTTAAGCACTTCATATGCTTTATCTCATTTAATCTTCAAGTAACCTTTGGAAGAAGATATTATTAAAATTCTCAATTTACAGATGGGAAACTGAGGCTTACAGACATTAAGAAATTAGCCAAAGGGGGCATGTAGGTGGCTCATTTGGTTAAGCATTCGACTTTGATCTCAGCTTAAGTCTTGATCTCAGGGTAGTGAGCTCAAGCCCCACACTGGGCTTCACGAAACTCAGCATGGAGCCACTTAAAAAAGAAAAGAAAAGAAAAAGAAAAAAGAAATGAGCCAATGGTCACTTGATAATTCTCCCTCAGTGAGGCACTGCATGCCAGAGCATATTCTTTTCCTTCTTTAAAAACCAGGTACAGGGACACCTGGGTGGCTCAGTTGGCTAAGCGGCTGCGTTCGGCTCAGGTCATGATCCCAGCGTCCTGGGATCGAGTCCCACATCAGGCTCCTTGCTCGGCAGGGAGCCTGCTTCTCCCTCTGCCTCTGTCTGCCACTCTGTATGCCTGTGCTCGCTCGCACTCTCTCTCTCTCTCTCTCTCTCTGACAAATAAAATCTTAAAAAAAAAAAAAAAAAAAAAAAAAAAACCAGGTACATGTATCCAAAGGAACACTTGCCTAGAGGCATACATTACTTAAGGAAAAGGATTTAATTAAGTAAAGCTTTTTGATCATAATTTTTTAAAAAGATTTTTCTTATTTATTTGACAGAGATCACAAGTAGGCAGAGAGGCAGGCAGGGGGTGGGGGGGAAGTAGGCTCCCCACTGAGCAGAGAGTCCGATGTGGGGCTTGATCCCAGGACCCTGAGATCATGACCTGAGCCGAAGGCAGAGGCTTTAACCCACTGAGCCACCCAGGTGCCCCGTGATCACAATTTTTGGAGCACCTCAGGCAGGAGAAAGATCTGTGGGAGTCACTCAACCATGTTATGTCGCCAGTGTGGCAGTTTTGTTTGGTTTACATGGACATGGCCTGATGACTAAGATACAGTCCTGCTGGGGGCAAGGACAACAGGAAAGCTTTCATTCTGAGTAACAGCTACAGCAGTCAAATGCTGGATCTGGTCAGTGACTTAGAATTTAGCTCTACCTTAAAACAAGAAAAAAGAAAAAACAACCTATTTATAGAAATTATCACAGGAAAAATAGGAACCATTTTATAACACCATCATTGTGTTATAAAAATAGAACATGATTCCTAAAAACTAAAACTATGAATATAAGTTAGTGCACGTGTCCACAGAACACAGCTGGGGCAGGGGCAGCCTACAACAATAGGTGCTATATGAGGTCACATCTGTGCCTTTTTTTTTTTTTTTAAAGATTTTATTTATTTATTGGACAGAGAGAGATCACAAGTAGGCAGAGAGGCAGGCAGAGAGAGAGAGAGGAAGGGAAGCAGGCTCCCCGCTGAACAGAGAGCCCGACGTGGGGCTTGATCCCAGGACCCTGGGATCATGACCTGAGCCGAAGGCAGAGGCTTTAACCCACTGAGCCACCCAGGCGCCCCTCCCCCCCCCTTTTTAAAAACAATTCTTTATTTATTTGAAAGAGAGAGAGAAACCGTACCTGCACACGTAAGAGAAGGGGCAGAGGGAGAGAGGGAGAAGCAGGGAGGCTGACGCGGGGCTCAATCCCAGAACCCAGAGATCACGAAGTGAGCCAAAGGCAGACGCTTAACTGACCGAGCCACCTAAGCACCCTGTTCCTTGTCTTTTTTATTTTTTGAAGATTTTATTTATTTGACAGACAGAGACCACAAGTAGGCAGAGAGGCAGGCAGAGAGAGAGGAGGAAGCAGGCTCCCCACGGAGCACAGAGCCCAATGCGGGGCTTGATCCCAGGACTCTGGGATCATGACCTAAGCCAAAGGCAGAGGCTTTAACCCACTGAGACACCCAGGTGCCCCTGCCTTGTCTTTTTTAAAATACCTACCAGGGGTGCCTGAGTGGCTCGGTCAGTTAAGCATCTGCCTTCAGCTCAGGTCATGATCCCGGGGTTCTGGGATCGAGCCCTGAGTGGGAGTTCCCTGCTCCTCCCTGTTCGTGCTCTCTGTTGTGATCTGACTCTAATAAATAAGTAAGATCTTTAAAAAAATACACACCAAATTATTAAGGGTAGTTATCTTTGGGTGCTGGATTACGAATGACTTATTTTCTACCCTGTGCTTATGAGCATGTTGATTTTTTTTTTTTTACAATAAATACGCATTACTCTTCTAATAAAAACAATTACGTATATTGCCTTAAGAATGAATCACAGAAAAATATGAGGGAAAGGGCCAAGTAGAGATGGTGGAGATAATAAGTGATATGCTGTCCTGAGAAAGCAAGTAAGAAACCCGTTAGGAACATCTAAAAGCCGAGAGGCCAGCAGTTTTTCACTCCCAAGTGAAATAATTAGGATCTCTGGACTCTGTTTTTACTTCTGAATCCATTACCTGCCTCATGTGCACTTTGTTTTCACCCTCCAAATATCTGAAAAGGGAAAGAATGACAACAGATTTTAGAAAGGAAAGAATTTGGGGGTTCATCCGAACTCATTTTATACAGGAGGAAACCGAAGCTAGGACTGTTTAAAGATTTGCCCAAAGCCACACAGGTAGTTAGTAGCAAAAAGCCAGAGACATGAAAATACAAAGTGCAGGCAAGTCATTCAACCTCTTTTGGGGTCTCAGCTTTCTCATCTATTAAAAAAGAGGGGGTGATCTAAGACTATAACTGATTCCAAAAATGCACCTCTAAAGTCGTGTGATTTTGTACACATATATGTGGGAGAAAACAAAAATCCTGATTAAAAAGCAGGCAGAACACTTGCACAGACATTTTTCCAAAGTCTATATCCAGATGGCTACAGGCACGTGGAAAGATGCTCAGCACCGTCATCAGGGAAATGCAAATCGCAACCACACTGAGCTATTACCTCACACTCGTCAGACTGGCTGTTACCAAAAACACAAATAATAACAAGAGTTGGTAGGGATGGGGAGAAAAGGGAATCCTTCTACACCGCAGGTGGGAATGCAAACTGGTGCAGCCACTCTGGAAAACAGCATGGAGGCTCCTCAAAAAGTTAAAAATAGACCTACCCTACAATCCAGCAACTCCTGGGTTTTTATCTGAAGAAAATGAAAACACTAATTAGAACAGAGACACGTGCACCCCTTTCTTGCAGCATTATTTTGAACAGCCAAGATGTGGAAGCCATCTAAGTGTCCACTGATGGATGATGAATGGGTTAAAAAGAAGTGACATGTAGATACACACACACACACACACACACACACACACACACGTATATATACATACATACACACACACACACACACACAATGGAATATTATTTAGCCATAAAAAATACTAAAATTCTGCCATTGGCAACAACAGGGATGGACTGGGAAGGTATTAAGCTAAGTGTAAAGAGCCAGAAAGACAAATACCATATGATTTCACTTATATGTGGAATCTAAGAAACAAAAGAAATGAAAACCAGAAACAGACTCATAGATATAAGAAACAAACTGCTGGTTACCAGAGGTGGGAGGAGTTTGGGGGGCAGGTGAAACAGGTGAAGGGGATTAAGAGGTACAAACTTCCAGTGATAAAATAAATCAATCATGGGAATGTATTTTCATCTTTCCCAATGCTCCCAAACAGTCTAAGCTGTACAGGAATTACAAATTTCTTAATACTGAAGGAAAAAAAAAAAAAAAAAAAAGGACCCAGTTCTGGTTCAAGATGGTGACATAGGAAGATCCTGAACTGATTTCTTCACACAGACACACTCAATCTATTGCTACATCAAGGGCAATTCTCTCTGGAAGAAATCCAGAGACGAGAAAAATTGAGAAAAAAACCCCACTAAAACTGACAGTAGAGGATGAAACACAATCTTGCCATCACCACCTCCCCTGGTGCAGCAACATATAACCCAGCCGGAACTCACAACAACCAGCATCTCCCTGAAGAGCAAAGGCTTTGGATCCCACACCCTGTCTTCCAATTTTTAAGACTTCTAGCTGAGACACGGGCTTCCAAAATATCTGGCTCTGAAAGCCAACGAAACTTGCATCCATTACACCCACCAGGCTACAGCAAATTGAGTTTTTAAAGGCCTTGCACATACTAACCATGGCTTAACCCCCTACAGCCAGCAGAGGCAGTAGACTGGCACCAGTCTTTCCATAAAAGAGGCCTATTTACTTACCTTAATAACTGCAAGGCAGCTTGAGGAGCAGACTTCTTTTTGAACAAACGACAAGGGGCTGACAGCAAAACTCTCCAGAGACGGGGAGGGGGGATGGTCCCATCTTTGCACTCTCCTCATGCCTCGCTCTAGGATGCTGGTATTTCCCAGAAAGGAGTCTGCACACATGTCTGGCACCCTGGCTTTTGTGGCTGCTGCCCAAGAGATGCCCCTTGATCACCTGGATCTAGTGGCCAGAAGGACCCACAGGTTCCGTGGGATGGTAGCAAACAAAGAAATAGTTCAAAATTAGCTATCACCCCAGGGCTCAGTACAGAAAGATCAAACACCCATCCCTGTCTTCCACTGGCAGGTGTATTTCCATACTGTAAAAGCTGCTACCTGAAGGTCTGGCTTCTACTCAGCCTGTATCTAAGCACTGAATGAGATCCTTCCCTTTGGGCACAGACAGGGCTTGGCACACTCTCAACTACCATGAGCTGTTAGAAACAGGCTGCTTGAACAATCACAAAGCTTGGTGAGACAACAAAGACCTGGGCACAGTTGGAACAGTAAGATTCATTTCCTACATGAGATCACTCCTTTAAGACTGGGACAGAAAATCAAAGAAAGTGCCAAGCAGAAGTCACAGAACTGAAGAATATAATAACTGAACCGAAAACAACAACAAAAACAAACTTCTAGAGGGATTCAATAACAGACTAGAGGAAGGAGAAGACAGGATCAGTGAACTAGAAGACAGGGCAGGAGAAGTCATCCAATCAGAGAAGGAAAATAAAAATGAAGATAGCTTAGGGGACCTATCTCTCTCAGACAAATAAATGAAATCTTTTTAAAAAATCTTTTTAGAGATGTATATATATATAGAGAAATGTATATATAGAGATGTATATAAATGTATATATATAGAGAGAGATGTATATATATATTTAGAGATGTGTGTATATATATATATTTTTTAAATCTTTTTTTAAAAAAATTCATTTATTTGAGAGAAGAAAAGTGAAAACGAGCGTGCATGCACAAGAGGGAGCAGCAGAGGGAGAGGGAGAAGCAGGCTCTCTGCTGAACAGGGAGCCTGATGCGGGACTTGATACCAAGACCCTGGGATCATGACCTGAGCCGAAGGGATATGCTTAACTGAGCCATCCAGGTGCCCCTAAATAAATAACATCTTTTTAAAAAAAAGTCAAAAGCTAAACACAAGGAGAAAATCTTACAAGCAGTGAGAGAAAAGTAACTCATTACATGTAAGACCATGAGCAGATTTTTTAGCCAAAACTTTGGACGCCAGAAGGGAGTATCACAGTATATTCAAAGTGCTGAAAGAAAAAAAACCTGTTAACCAAGAAAAATTTAACTGGCAAAGTCGTCCTTCATAAATAAAGGAGAGAGAAAGAATTTTCCAGACAAGCAAGAGCTGAAGAAGCTCAGCACCTCTAGCCTGGTCTTATAAGAAATGTTAAAGGAATTTCCTGAAGCTGAAACAAAGGGTGCTAATTAGTAACTAATTTATACATGTATAAATCTTGCTGGTAAAGATAGTTATATTCCGAATAATGTAATGTTGGTGGGCAAATCACTTATCTTACAAATCCAGTATGAAAGCTAAAAGTCATAGTAAAAATAACTATGAGTACAATTTAAGGGATATAGAAAACAAAGATATAAATTGTGATACCAAAAACAAACTGTGTGTATGTGGGGGGAGTAAGAACGTACAGCTTAAGAATGCATTCAAATTTTAGTTATTATCAACTTAAAATAGACTGTTATGTTTTAGGTAAGCCTCATGGTAACCACAAAGCAAAAACGTATGGTAGATAAAGAAACATTAAAGGTAAAGGAATCTAAACCTACCACTACAGTAATCATCACACCACAAAGAGAGCAAGAAAAGAAAGGCACAAAGGAAATAAGACAGCCAGAAAACTATTAACAAAATGGCATTAAATCCATACCTACTGAAAATTATTTTAAATGTAAATGGCCTCAAGCCTCCAATCAAAAAGCTTAGAGTGGCCTGAAGGATTAAAAACAAAAACAAAAACTGGAAGAGAGAGTCAAGACAGCGGAGGAGTAGCAGACTGAGATGACATCAGGTCGCAGGAGTTCAGCTTGATAGTTACCAAAGCATTCCGAACACCTACAAACCCAACAGGACACTGAAGAGAAGAGGAGCAACAATTCTAGAAACAGAAAATCGACCACTTTCTGAAAGGCAGGTCGCGTGGAGAAGTGAATCTGAAGCGATGGGAAGATAGACCGCAGCGGGGAGGGGCCAGCTCCAGGCAAGTGGCAGAGCTCAAAATCCAAACTTAAAAGTCTACTCCACTGGGGGACATCGCTCCAGAGGCTAAGCAGGGGTGGAGCCCTCGCGGGGATAGTGTGGTCTCAGGTCATGGGGGTCGCAGAAGGATCCGGGGTGTCTGAGTGCAGCAGAGCTCGCAGGTATCAGAGCAGGGAAGCCGGCTACAGAGACAGAGCCGGGGAATGAGCTCTCAGCTGGGGGTTACCTTAAACTATAATCTGTGGCACAGTCAGGCCACTGCTCTTTTGGGCAGGGACTCCACAAGTGGTAGATCTGGGGAGACCCACCTTCCTCCACCCGAAGAGCAGCATGGCAGGAATCTGCTGGGTTTGGAGACTCCAAACAGGGCTGTGTGCAGAGACAGAAATGCTGGGTCACAGGCTGGGTGAGCTCCAAGCGCGGCCAGAGACCAGGGAGACTGGAGTGACTGAGCACTTTTCTCTGAGGGCACACTGAGGAGTGGGGCCCAGAGCTCTTGCCTCCTCCGGCCTGGAGACTGAGAAGCCACCATTTTCATTCTTGTCCTCCAGAGCTGAAGGCAAAGCATTCAGGGAACAAAAGCTCCCTAAGAGTGAACCTGAGCAGATCAGATTACATAGCCCAGCCCTGGCAGGGGCGGCGCAATTCCACCTTGGGCAAAGACTTTTGAGAATCACTGCAACAGGCCCCTCCCCCAGAAGATCAGCAAGAACATCCAGACAAGACCAAGTTCACCAATCAAGAAGAACAGTGGAGTTCCAGAGGAGGGGAGAGCAAAGCATGGAATTCATGGTTTTCTCCCCATGATTCTTTAGTCTTGCAAAGTTATTAAAAAAATTTTTTTAAAAGATTTTATTTATCTCTTTGACAGACAGAGATAACAGGCAGGCAGAGAAGCAGGCAGAGAGAGAGGCGGGGAAGCAGGCTCCCTGCTGAGCAGAGAGCCGGACGTGGGGCTCGATCCCAGGACCCTGGGATCATGATCCGAACCGAAGGCAGAGGCTTTAACTCACCGAGCCACCCAGGCGCCCCTCTTGTTCCATTTTTTTAAAACTTTTCCTCTTTCTTTTTTGTAACTAGTTTATCTTAACAATACCTTTCTAAAAAAAAATCTTTTAAAATTTTCATTATTATAGTTATATTTTATCCTTCCTTGTATCTAACTTTATTTTAGTAGACATAAAGGATGTTTTCTTCTAAAAAATTTTGGGATACAATTTCTTCTAATAGATAAAAATATACCCTAAATCTAGCACAGGGCTTTGTTCTAGTCTCCAGCCTGAACAAATTCTCTCCACTTTCTTTTTCTTTCTTTTTCCAACCAACATATAAATTTCTTTTTAAGAATTTTTTCTTTTTTTCATCTTTACAGTCATATTCCAACCCTTCATCGTGTTTACCCTTATTTTTGTATATATATATATGTGTTTTCCTTTCTTTGAATAAAATTTTGGGAGGTAGTTTCTTCTAAGAGACTAAAACACACCCAAAATCAAGTCGGTGGCTCTGTTCTATTCACCAGTCTAATAAACAAACAAACAAACAAACAAACATTAATTTTTTAAAATTTAAAAAAAAATTCTTTTTACCCTCTTTCTTCTCCTCCCAATTAGGGATCTCTTCTGATTTGGTTAGCGTACATTTTTCTGGGGTCGTTGCCACCCTTTCAGTATTTTATTCTCTTGTTCATATATTCTTATCTGGATAAAATGACAAGGCGGAAAAACGACACAAAAAAACCAAGAGGCAGTACTGAAGGCTAGGGACCTAATCAATACGGACTTTGGTAATGTTAGATCCAGAGTTCAGAATGATGATTCTCAAGATGCTAGTTGGGCTTGAAAAAGGCATGGAAGATATTAGAGAAACCCTGTCTGGAGAAATAAAAGCCCTTTCTGGAGAAATAAAAGAACTAAAATCTAACCAAGCTGAAATTAAAAAAGCTATTAATGAGGTGCAATCAAGAATGTAGGCTCTTGGGGCTCCTGGGTGGCTCAGGGGGTTAAGCCTCTGCCTTCGGCTTCGGTCATGATCCCAGGGTCCTGGGATCGAGCTCCGCATCCAGCTCTCTGCTTAGCAGGGAGCCTGCTTCTCCATCTCTCTCTGCCTGGCTCTCTGCCTACTTGTGATCTTTCTCTCTCTCTCTCTCTCTCTCTCTCTCTCAGGTGAATAAATAACATCTTAAAAAAAAAAAAAAGAATGGAGGCTCTTACTGTTAGGATAAAGGAGGCAGAAGAGAGAATTAGTGATATAGAAGACCAAACGATGGAGAATAAAGAAGCTGAGCAAAAGAGACAAACAACTACTGGACCACGAGGGGAGAATGTGAGAGATAAGTGATACCATAAGATGAAACAATATTAGAGTAACTGGGATTCCAGAAGAAGGAGAAAGAGAGATGGGGCAGAAGGTATACTGAAGTAATTATAGTAGAGAATTTCCCTAATATGGCAAAGGGAACAAGCATCAAAATCCAGGAGGCACAGAGAACCCCCCTCAAAATCAGTAAGAATAGGTCCACATCCCGTCATCCAATAGTAAAACTTACAAGTCTTAGTGACAAAGAGAAAATCCTGAAAGGAGTACGGGACAAGAAGTCTGTAACATACAATGGTAAAAATATTAGTTTGGCAGCAGATTTATCCACAGAGACCTGGCAGGCCAGAAAGAACTGGCATGATAGATTCAGAGCACTAAATGAGTAAAACATGTAGCCAAGAATACTATATTCAGCTGGGCTATCACTGAAAATAGAAGGAGAGATAAAAAGCTTCCAGGACAAACAAAAACTAAAAGAATTTGTAAATGCCAAACCAGCCCTACAGAAAGTATTGAAAGGGGTCTTTTAAGCAAAGAGAGAGCCTAAAAGTAGTAGACCAGAAAGGAACTGTGACACAGTAACAGTCACCTTACAGGCAATACAATGGCACTAAATTCGTATCTCTCAATAATTACCCTGAATGTAAATGGGCTAAATGCCCCAATCAAAAGACACAGGGTATCAGAATGGATTAAAAAACCAAAGCCATCAATATGCTGTCTACAAGAAACTCATTTTAGACCCAAAGACACTTCCAGATTTAAAGTGAGGGGGGTGGAAAACAATGTACCATGCTAATGGACATCAGAAGAAAGCTGGGGTGGCAATCCTTATTTCAGATCAATTAGATTTTAAGCCAAAGACCATAATAAGAGCCGAGGAAGGACACTATAACATAGTCAAAGGGTCTGTCCAACAAGAAGATCTAACAATTTTAAATATCTATGCCCCTAACATGGGAGCGGTTAACTATATAAACCAATTAATAACAAAATCAAAGAAACACATCAACAATAATACAATAATAGTAAGGGACTTTAACACCCCCCTCACTGAAATGGACAGATTATCCAAGCAAAAGATCAACAAGGAAGTAAAGGCCTTGGATGACACACTGGACCAGATGGACATCACAGATCAATTCAGAACATTCCATTTCAAAGCAACAGAATAAACATTTTTCTCTAGTGCACATGGAACATTCTCCACAATAGATCACATCCTGGGTCACAAAATAGGTCTCAACGGGTACCAAAAGATTGGGACCATTCCCTGCATATTTTCAGATCACAATGCTCTGAAGCTAGAACTCAATCACAAAAGGAAAGTTGGAAAGAACTCAAATACATGGAGGCTAAAGAGCAACCTACTAAAGAATGAATGGGTCAACCAGGAAATTAAAGAAGAATTGAAAAAAATTCATGGAAACAAATGATAATGAAAACACAACTGTTCAAAAATCTGTGGGACACAGCAAAGGCAGTCTTGAGAAAAAAGTATATAGCGATACAAGCCTTTTTCAAGAAACAAGAAAGGTCTCAAGTACACAACCTAACCCTACACCTAAAGGAGCTGGAGAGAGAACAACAAAGAAAGCCTAAACCCAGCAGGAGAAGAGAAATAATAATAAAGATCAGAGCAGAAATCAATGAAACAGAAACCAAAAAAACAACAGAACAAATCAATGAAACTAGGAGCTGGTTCTTTGAAAGAATTAGTATGATTGATAAACCCCTGGCCAGACTTATCCATAAAAAAAAGAGAAAGGACTCAAATAAATAAAATCATGAATGAAAGAGGAGAGATCACAACCAACACCAAAGAAATACAAACAATTACAAGAACATATTATGAGCAACTAAACGCCAGCAAATTTGACAATCTGGAAGAATTGGATGCATTCCTAGAGACTATAAACTACCAAAACTGAACCAGGAAGAAATAGAAAACCTGAACAGACCCATAACCAGTAAGGAGATTGAAGCAGTCATCAAAAATCTCCCAACAGGGGCACCTGGGTGGTTCAGTGGGTTAAGCCTCTGCCTTTGGCTCAGGTCATGATCTCAGGGTCCTGGGATCAAGCCCCACATCAGTGTCTCTGCTCAGTAGGGAGCCTGCTTCCCCCCTCTCTCTGCTTGCCTCTCTGCCTACTTGTGATCTCTCTCTCTCTCTCTGTCAAATAAATAAATAAAATTAAAAAAAAAAAAATCTCCCAACAAACAAGAGCCCAGGGCCAGACGGCTTCCCAGGGGAATTCTACCAAACATTTAAAGAAGAATTAATTCCTATTCTCTTGAAACTGTTCCAAAAAATAGAAATGGAAGGAAAACTTCCAAACTCATTTTATGACGCCAACATTACCTTGATCCCCAAACCAGACAAACACCGCATCAAAAAAGAGAATTACAGACCAATATCCTTGATGAACACATGCGAAAATTCTCACCAAAATACGAGCCAATAGGATCTAATAGTACATTTAAAGGATTATTCACCACAACCCCACAATCCCACAAAGTGGGATTTATTCCAGGGCTGCAAGGTGGTTCAACATCCACAAATCAGTCAGCGTGATACAGTACATTAATAAAAGAAAAAACAAGAACCATATGATACTCTCAATAGATGCTGAGAAACCATTTGACAAAGTACAGCATCCTTTCTTGATCAAAACTGTTCAGAGTGTAGGGGTAGAGTGTACATACCTCAATATCACCAAAGCCATCTGGAAAAACCCACAGCGAATATCATTCTCAATGGAGAAAAACTGAGCTTTTCTGCTAAGGTCAGGAACACAGCAGGGATGTCTACTATCACCACTGCTATTCAACATAGTACTAGAAGTCCTAGCCTCGGCAATCAGACAACAAAAATAAATTAAAGGCATCCAAATCAGCAAAGAAGAAGTCAAACTATCATTCTTCAGAGATGATATGATACTTTATGTGGAAAACCCAAAAGACTCCACTCCAAATCTGCTAAAACTTGTTTAGGATTTCAGTAACGTGTCAGGATATAAAATCAATGCACAGAAATCAGTTGCATTTCCATACACCAACAAGACAGAAGAAAGAGAAATTAAGGAGTTGATTCCATTTACAATTGCACCCAAAACCATAAGATACCTAGGAATAAACCTACCCAAAGAAGCAAACAATCTGTACTCATAAAACGATAAAGTGGGTGCCTGGGTGGCTCAGTGCGTTAAGCCTCTGCCTTCTACTCAGGTCATGATCTCAGGGTCCTGGGATGGAGTCCCACGTCGGGCTCTCTGCTCAGCAGGGAGCCTGTTTCCTCCTCTCTCTCTGCCTGTCTCTCTGCCTACTTGTGATCTCCCTCTATTTGTCAAATAAATAAATAAAATCTAAAAAAAAAAAAAAAAAGAAAACGATAAAGTACTCATGAAAGAAATTGAGGAAGACACAAAGAAATGGAAAAATGTTCCATGCTCATGGATTGGAAGAACAAATATTGTGAAAATATCTCTGCTACCTAAAGCAATCTACACATTTAATGCAATCCCTATCAAAATACCATCTATTTTTTTCAAAGAAAGGGAATAAATAATCTTAAAATTTATATAGAACCAGAAAAGACCCCAAGTAGCCAGAGGAATGTTGAAAAAGAAAGTCAAAATTGGTGGCATCACAATTCAAGACTTCAAGCTCTATTACAAAGCTGCAATCACCATGACAGCACGGTACTCACACAAAAACAGACACATGGATCAATGGAACAGAATAGAGAGCCCAGAAATAGACCCTCAACTCTATGGTCAACTAATCTTTGACAAAGTAGGAAAGAATGTCCAATGGAAAAGACAGTCTCTTCAACAAATGGTGTTGGGAAAATTGGACAGCCACATGCAGAAAAATGAAACTGGACCAGGTCCTTACACCACACATGAAAATAGACTCCAAATGGATGAAAGACCTCAATGTGACACAGGATTCCATCAAAATCCTTGAGAACATAGGCAACAACCTCTTTGACCTCAGCCGTAGCAACCTTTTCCTAGAAACATCGCCAAAGGCAAGGGAAGCAAGGGCAAAAATGAACTATTAAGACTTCGTGGAGATTAAAAGCTTTTGCACAGTAAAGGAAACAGTCAACAAAACCAAGACACCTGACAGAACACCTGACAGGGAGAAGATATTTGCAAAGGACATATCAGACAAAGGGCTAGTATCCAAACTCTATGAAGAGCTTATCAAACTCAACACCCAACAAACAAATAATCCAATCAAGAAATGGGCAGAGGACATGAACAAACATTTCTGCAAAGAAGACATCCAGATGGCCAACAGACACATGAAAAAGTGCTCCACTTTACTTGGCATCAGGGAAATACAAATCAAAACCACAGTGAGATACCACTTCACACCAGTCAGAATGGCTAAAATGAACAAGTCAGGAAACGACAGATGCTGGCAAGGATGTGGAGAAAGGAGAACCCTCCTACACTGTTGGTGGGAATGCAAGCTGGTGCAGCCACTCTGGAAAACAGCATGGAGGGTCCTCAAAAAGTTGAAAATAGAGCTACCCTATGACCCAGCAATTGCACTACTGGGTATTTACCCTAAAGGAACAAATGTAATGATCCAAAAGGGCACATGCACCCCAATTTTATAGTAGCAATGTCCACAATAGCCAAACTATGGAAAGAACCTGGATGTCCATCAACAGATGAATGGATAAAGAAGCTGTGGTTTATATCTACATTGGAATACTATGCAGCCATCAAAAGAAATGAAATCTTGCCATTTGCAATGACGTGGATGGAACTAGAGGGTATTATGCTGAGCTAAATAAGTTAATCAGAGAAAGACAATTATCACATGATCTCCCTGATATGAGGAATTTGAGAGGCAAAGTGGGGGGTTTAAGGGGCAGGGAAGGAAAAAAAATGAAACAAGATGGGATTGGGAGGGAGACAAACCATAAGAGACTCTTAATCTCACTAAACAAACTGAGGGTTGCGGCGGGGGGGCGGGAGGAGGGTATGGAGAGGTTGGTTGGGTTATGGACACTGGGGAGGGTATGTGCTATGGTGAATGTTGTGAAGTGTGTAAGCCTGATGATTCAAAGACCTGTACCTCTGGGGCAAACAATACATTATATATTAATAAAAAAAAAACAAAACCCAAAACCAAAACCAAATCAAGACCCAATTCACATTCTGATCCTGGTCAACCATTCTAACATAGAGTGAGTTTTTCCGAAGAACCAAGCAATTCCTGCACACCAGCAGGTTCTACAATTCAGTTCAACTTTGACACTTTCTACCTGCATCAGACCCCATAGGTTATGGGTTCAGTCCTCAAAGACTGCCCCCACCCCCACCACTTCAGATGCCAGGAGCAAGCCCAAGTTATTACCGGTGCTTCTCTTTTTAAATTTTTTTTAAAGATTATTTATTTATTTGATATATATATATATAGAGAGAGAGAGGCAGCAAGAGAGGGAACACAAGCAGGGGCGGTGGGAGAGGGAGAAGCAGGCTTCCCGCTGAGCAGGGAGCCCAAAGCGGGGCTCGAACCCAGGACCCTGGGATCATGACCTGAGCTGAAGGCAGACGCTTAATGACTGAGCAACCAAGGTGCCCCATCACCGGTGCTTCTGATCAGAGATTCACCAACCCCACTTTGGGTCCAATTAATTTGTTAGAGCAGCACAGAGAACTCAGAGAAAATTTTGCTTATCAAATTTATTGCTCTCTAATCACGTCTGCCTCCCTTGTAACAAGACCCCATCCTTACAGGGCTTTCCAAAAGTTACCATTAACATAACAAAAGATACCTTTATAGCTCACAGCACTTAGAAGATTCTGAGGGTTTTAGGAGCTTTGTGCCAGAAATGGGGATGAAGAATAAATATGTATTTCTTTTTCAAAATCACAATATTAGACTAACTATATACTGCCAAGAAACTCACTTCGGCTTTATGGATACACACACAGAAGGAAAGTGAAGGGAGAGAAAATGATATTCCATGCAAATGGAAGCTTTAAAAAAGCTGGGGCAGCCGCGCTTACACCAGATAAAAGACTTTAAAACAAGGACTGTAATAAGAGACAAAGAAGATAATTATATAATGATAAAAGGATCAATCCAAAAGATGAGCATATAACATTTGTAAATACGTAGGCACCCAACACAGAAGCACCTTATAAAGCAAATATAGTCAGACTCAATGGGAGAAACAGACTGCAGTACAATAGTAGGAGACCTCAATACTCCAGTTTTATCAATGGACACGTCACCCAGACAGAAAATTGATAAGAACACACTGGACATGTTAGACCAGATGAACTTAACAGACATCTACAGAACATTCAAAAGCAAAACAGATGTTCTTCTTAAGCACACATGGAACACTCTCCAGGATAAACCATATGATAGGCAACTGTTAGGTCCCCCAATAATGGGTCCGTGATTAAAGGAGCGAGACTGATACAAAGCAAAGGTCAAGCAAAGCTTTATTTCCGCCAAGCGCCAAGCATCGAGAATCAAACCGAACGTTCAGGGCCGCACCTCTTACAGAGAGGGCGACCTCTCTCTGCTTCACAGACTAGCTTTTAAGGGCAAAGGCCATGTGGTTGGGCCTGGCCACGCACAGGTGGCCAACGAAATTGTAACACACAGAGAAAGCTGCACAGGCATGTTAGGTCACACATAAGTGACCAATTGAATTACAATTTACCCTAGTAGACATTTGAACCAGCCTATCACCTCGGTCAGAACTGGCGCCCAAAAGGTGCCCAAAGGGCGGGGCCCATACTCCTTGGTGACTAGGGAGACAGTATGCGCCCCCCACTGATGGATGTCTCCACCTGGCCTGACCCACCCTTGTATTTGGGCTTTGCTACCTGGGACTGGTTTCCCGGACTTGTTTTTAAGTAAGTCCCCTGGGGGAAGGGGGGCAGGGAAAGTTTAAGTTTTAAACAACAAAGTTATTGTTTAACTGGATGGAAGCACTCTGGCTAAACAGGTCCTTACAGCAACAAAATAAGTCTTCATAAATCTAAGAAGATTGAATTAATACACAAACTTGTCAACTCTAAGGTAGTGAACGAGAAATGAACTACAAGAAGAAAAATGGAAAATTCACAAACATATAGAGATTAAACATGCTATGGAACAACTAGTGAGTCAAAGAAGAAATCAAAAGAAGGGAAAAATATCGAGAAAAAATAAAGATAGAAATACTGACGAGGGAACAGAAGGCTGTCGGAGGACAGAGCAGAAGCTGACATCATGCAACCTTCCCCCACCCCCACTCCTGAGTGGGACATATGTGACATTCTTTAGGAATCTCCCAACTACCTTAAGGCTAAATACCTTGCTAAGAAAGGAAAAACAACCTTGACAATGGCAAGGCCTCTGGTATCTGTATCCTGTAGGTCTTTAGCATATGAAAGTTCTACGGAAACTTCCCTTTTTCCTCACCTTCCCCAACACCATTGTACATAACCTGGCACCCCTCACAACCCCAGGGCAGCAGCTCTTTCTGCCCATGGGTCCTGTCCCCGTGCTTTAATAAACCACCATTTTGCACCAAAGACATCTCAAGAACTCTTCCTTGGTCGTGGGCTCTGGACTCCACCCCATTGAACCTCACCTATATTCTAAAACTTCATCAGCACGAAATACCAAAACTTATGGAATGAAGCAAAAAGAGTCCTAATACGGAAGTACAGAGTGCTAAATGTTTATGTGAAGAAATTTGAAAGATTTCAAATAAACAACCTAACTTTACACCTCAAGGACCCATAAAAAGAACAAAGCCCAATGTTAGAAGGAAGGAAATAACAAAGAGCAGAGCAGAAATAAATGAGAGTAGGAAGACAATGGAAAGATCAATGAAACTAAGAACTGGTTTACTGAAAAGAGGAACAAAATAGGCAAACCAGTGGCTATACTTACCAAGAAAACAGAGAGAGAGAGTGGCTTCACTTACCAATGAAATGAAAAAGGAGACACTTCAATTGATATCACAAAAATACGAAGGATCGTAAGAGGGTATTAGGAACAATTATATGCCAACAACTGGACAATCTAGAAGAAATGGAAAAATTCCTAGAAATATAAAATATACAAAAAATGAACTGAAGAAACAAAAAATCTTATCATACCAGTTACTAGTAAGGAGATTCAATCAGTAATCAACAAAGTCCCAACAAACAGAAGTCCAACACCACAGGGCTTCACTAATTAATTCTACCAAATTCTTCGCAGATTATACCTACCAATCCTCAAACTCTCCCTAAAACAGAAGAGAAGGGAACACTTCTAAACCCATTTTACAAAGCCCTATTACCTGGATACCAAAATCAGACAAGGATCGCCACAAGAAAGAAAATTACAAGCCAAAATCCATGATGAATACAGATGTAAAAAGCCTCAACAAAATATGAGCAAACAAAACACCAGAAAGTCATACACCATGATCAAGTGGGATGTACCCCAGGATGCAAAGATGGCTCAACAGCAGCAAATCAATAGGTATGACACACCGCCGTAACGAAATGAAGGATAAAAATCATACCATCTCAACAGATGCAGAAAGAGCATTGGACAGTATCCAACATCCATTCATGGTAAAAACTCTCAACACTAAGAGGGTAGAGAGGGACTGTACCTCAACATAATCAAGGCCATTTAGGACAAAGCCACAGCTAACATCATACTCAGTGGTGAACGACTGAGTGAGAGCTTCTCTTCTAACACCAAAAACAAGAGAAGGATGTCCACTCCACCATTTTTATTCAACACAGTACTGCAAGTCTTGGCTAGGGCAATTAGACAACAAAAAGAGATAAAAGCCATCTCATCAGAAAGAAAAAGTAAAACTATTTGCCGACGACATTATATAGAGAAATCCCTCAAGACTTCACCAAAAAGCTGTGAATACACAGGTTCAGGAAAATTGCAGGATACAAAATCAATATAAGAAAATGAGTTGCATCTCTATATGCTAATAACAAACTATCAAAAGGAGAGATTAAGAAAACAACTCCAAGAAAAAAAAAAAAGAAAGAAAACAACTCCATTTACAATTACATCAAAGAGAACAAAACACCTAGGGATTAATTTAACCAAGGAGGTATACAGACCTGTCCACAGAATACTGTAAGGCGTTGATGAAAGAAATTGAAGATACAGATAAAGAGGAAGCTATTCATGCTCATTGACAGGAAGAACTAATAAAATGTCCATATTACCCAAAGCCATTTACAGATCCAATGCAATCCCTACCAAAATTCCAGTGGCATTTTCACAGAAATAGAATAAACAATCCTAAAATTTGTATGAAATGAGAAAAGACCCCAAATGGCCAAAGCAATCTTGAGAACAAAGCTGGAGGCATAGTGCTCTCTGACTTCAAAATACATTACAAAGCTACAGCAATCAAAACTGTATAGTATTGGCATAAAAACAGACACACAGATCAATGGAACAGGACAGCCCAGAAATAAACCTACGCATTTACAGTCAATTAATTTATGACAAAGCAGCCAAAGAAATACAATGGGGAAAAGACAGTGGCTCAGATGTGGGAAACAGGCAGAAGAAAAATTATTAATTTCCTTACCCACTGACAAGCCCTTGAAGCTGGCAGAGTGACATTCCTCTACGACTCAACTGCCTTCACCTTCACACTTTGCTTAGGGCAAAGAGCAATCCTGGCCTGATTGACCCCTACCCGCAACCAGGATCCTGTAAGTTCTACTCCAACAATTCATTTGGAAACTTTATCTCTAAACCCTCCAAGATAGTGTTGACAATCATTCCCAAGCACAGGGCCCACTGATATACATCTAAAGGGTCTCACGAAAAGGTTTTATTCCCAGTAATAAATAACCTTTTGCCCAAAAATAGCTAGCCCCTTAAGGTCCTGGAAACCTTGCTTCCAAAATTCCTTAGACACTTATGCCATCCCTGATCCCCTTCCAACTTGCAAGCGTATAATGGACCACTCCTCACAGCCCGGGGCAGCAGCTCTTTCTGCCCATGGGTCCTGTCCCGGGGCTTTAATAAACCACCATTTTGCACCAAAGATGTCTCAAGAATTCTTTCTTGGTCATGGGCTCCGGACCTCACCCCACCGAACCTTACATTCTAAGACTTCATCAGCTCCAGTAAATGGTGCTGGGGAACCTGGACAGCCACATAAAAAGATGAAACTGGGCCACTCTTACATCAGACACAAAAATCAACTTATAATAAAGTCTTGAACATAAGACTTCAAACCATCAAACTCCCAGGAGAACATGTACGCAGTAAGCTCCTTGACATAGGTCTTTGCGTGATTTTTTAGATTTGACACCAAATCCAAAAGCAACAAAAATAAACAAGTGGACTATCAGATTTTAAAACTTCTGCACAGCAAAGGAAACCATCAATAAAATGAAAAGGCAACCTATGGAATGGGAGAAAATATCACCCAATCATTTATCTGATAAGCAATTAATATCCAAAATATATAAAGAACTCATGCAACTCAATGGGAAAAAAACCAAGTAATCATTAAAAAAAATAAGCAGAGGATCTGAATAGCCATTTTTTCCAAAGACATATAAGTGGCCAACAGATATATGAAATAGTGCTCAACATCTGTAATCATCAGTAACATGCAAATCAAAACCACAATGAGATATCACTTCACATCTGTTAGAATGCCAGTATCAGAAAGATAAGAGATTTTTTTTTTTTTAAGAATTTGTTTATTTGACAGAGAGAGATCACAAGTAGGCAGAGAGGTAGGCAGAGAGAGAGGAGGAAGCAGGCTCCCCGCTGAGCAGAGAGCCCCATGTGGGACTCCATCCCAGGACCCTGAGATCATGACCTGAGTGGAAGGCAGAGGCTTAACCCACTGAGCCACCCAGGCGCCCAAAAAGATAAGAGATAAAACAAAAAACAACAAAAAGATAAGAGATAACAAGTGTTGGTGAGGATGTAGAGAAAAGGGAACCTTGGTCCACCGGTGGAGACCATGTAAATTGGTGCGGCCACTATGGAACAGTTTGGAGGTTCCTCAACATTAAGAATACAACTAGCATGCAGATCTAGCAATTTAACTTCTGGGTATTTATGTGAAGAAAAAGAATCACTACCTTGAAAAGACATATGCATCCCCATGTTCACTGCAACATTATTTATAACAGGAAGGCACAGAAAGAACCTCAGTGTTCATTGATACATGAATGGATAAAGAAAATGTGGTCTGTATATATATAGGAAAACTGAAATAGTGGAATATTACTCAGCCATAACGAGAAAGAAATCCTGCCATTTGCAACAACCCGGGTGAACACTGAGGGCATTATTCTCAGTGAAACAAGTCAGACAGGAAAGAAAAAACAAATACGACATAATCTCACTTATATGTCTAATCTAAGAAAAAAAAGGAAAAAATCGAATTCACGAATACAAATAGATTGACTGGGGTTGCCAGAGGCAGGCAAAGGGGAAATGTAAAATGGATGAAAGTGATGAGAAGAACAAGTTTAAAGATATGTAAGTATTGGGAAAGTAATGTATAGCTTGATGACTATAGTTAGCAAGCAATACTGTATTATGTACTTGAAAGTTGCTGAGAGTAAATCTTAGAAGTTCTCATCACAATAACAAAAAATCTGTGCCTATGAAGTGAGAGATGTCAACTAAACTTTTCATGGTGATTATTCTGCAATATGTACAGATACCTGAACCAAGTATATAAAATCAAACCATATATATATATATAATATATATTTGATATCAAATATATACATAGCCACATATCATACTGTATACCTATCATTAATACAATATTTTATGTCATTCTTATCTCAATTACAACAAAAAAGATCATCTTCAGAAATCTAAAGATGCTGCTGAAAAAAATGGATACTTGTCAAGTCTTCTTCAAAGATAAAAGGGTTAGGCCTCAGCCTTGGGCTCTGGTCATGATCTCGGGGTCCTGGGATCAAGCCCCGCATTGGGCTCTCTGCTCCACGGGGAGCCTGCTTTCCTCCCACTTCCCCAACCCCTCTCTGCTCCACAGGGAGCCTTCTTTCCCCGCCCCCGCCTCTCTGCCTACTTGTGATTTCTGTCAAATAAATAAATAAAGTCTTTAAAAAAAAGATAAAGGGGTAGTTTCAGGAAGAAGGGACCAGGAGCACCTTATTTTGTAAGGCGCCTGACTTAAGGTAAGGGTGACTTTGGAACTGGTAAAATTAAGTTTAAAACACTGACTTTGTCAGTGTTCACCAGGTTCAATCAATGTAAGTGAGAAGGTATCTGAATCCAGAAATCTCTTTCACACACAGACAACAAATTAGGCTTTGTAAGTCAGGGTAAATAAAAACCTTTTTTTGAAAATTGCTTTTTCCTTTGTCCCAAAAGAGAAACAGACCTTCTCCCTACTGTTTTCTCGGAGTATTTCCTTGAGTAAACGTGTACAGCTCACCCTCGAACAATGAAGAGTTTAGGGGTGCCAAAATCCACGTATAATTTTGGATTCCCCCAAACTACTAATAGCCTGCGATGAACTGAAAGCCTTACCGAAAACAGTTAACATATATTTTGTATGTGATATGTCTTATGTACTGTATTATTACAATAAATAAGCTAGAGAGAATGTTAAGAAAATCATAAGGAAAATACATTTACAGAACTGTATCTATACTGAAAAAGAAAAACTCCATGTAAGTAACCCTGTGCAGTTCACATTCCCCTTGTTCAAGAACCAGCTATAACTGTAAATCCTTTGTCTCCTTAATATAAATGACATCTTTTTAAAAGCTAAGTAACTCTCCTGCCAGTTTACAACCCAAGAAAGTCTTTCTTACCGGCTTTGGGGTCATCTGTTTAAAATGTAAACATCAAAAAGGTGGAGCCCAGATCCCTGAATTTTTGGTTCTATGTTGTAACCACCTGCTTGTCATAAAGATGCTGAGAAGTCTTATTTTTCCTTTGGATAAAAGCAATTAGCTGACACAAATTGCCATGTCAATTGCCAGTGAATTTAGGATGAATTATGTGTAAATGGTGCTGTCAAGCCTTTTCTTAAAGACAAGTTACTGTCTTTCTGGATAACATGCAGGTGGTATAAAATAGATTTTATCTGCCTAGGTACATAAAGGGGTGAGAACTCTCTTTTCAATCCCATTAGCTGACTGCCTGGGATGAGCACAGCAATCTAGTTTAACGCTTACTCAACAATAAAACTTTAGTTCTTTTCTGTATTTGTAGAGAGGAATTTCTTGGTTGGCAGGAGATTTCATTTTTAATGATTTCTGTAACCGCGTCCATGACCGGATATCCCTCCAGAACATCCAGCAAATCCTCAGAATCCCGAATGCACCAATCGGGACTTTTAGACGGCAACCTAACCATGCACTTTTTCGCCGGGAGGGTAGCCTCCTTTCCCATGCAGACAACTGTTTCAAACTGATATGTACATCAGTGTCTGTTATCTTCAGGATCTCTCTGCAACTTTGTATATGAACCACAGTGACTTCAAGGTACCTCCCCCCTGAGGCTTGACCGAGAGGACGCAGAACTACCCCTCCAGCTTTCCTTCTCTATGGCAACTGCACACACAATTTCGTCTACCGCTCCAGGCGCCGCAACACCCACGCCACGATAGGGAGAATCCCCTTGGTAACACAAAGGCCAGAGCAAGCTTTAACGTGAGGCGCAACGGACATGCTTTTGAGAAACCCAGCCAATTCGCTGTGACGCCGCACTCAGGCAGGAAAATGTGGGCAACTTTTCATCACGGGATTTTGAACTAAGTGGAGGCAGGAGACGGCTCAGGACCTTACACGCACCCCATCAAGTGGACGATCAGTCCTCTGCACCTGGCTTCTCCACCTGGCCGTGCTCACGAGCCTCCCGCCCTCCCCTGGCTCGGCTTCTCTGGCCGCGAGCACGGGAAAGCCACGAGCGCCCGCTGTCTTCAACCTTCACCCCAGAGATAACAGCCAGCCCCGGTCCGCCGTCCCCCGCCACCTGCCCGGGATCCCGTGGCCTCACCTGCGGAGTGCGAGGGACGCAGCCGAAACCCGCGGCCGCCTTGCCGCTGGCCCCGCGTGAGCTTGTAAATGCAGTAGCAGGCGCCGGCCCCGAGGAGCAGGCCCGCCGCCACCCAGCCCACGTCCCGGGCGCCGCCCATGCTGCCGCCGGGGCTGGGGCGCAGCGCTGGGCCTGGCGCAGGTGGCCCGGGAGCCAGCGGATCCCGCCGCCAACCGAGCGCGCGCCCGCGGAGCAGAAAGGAAATAGGGTCTGAGCTCCGCCTCCCGGAAACGACCCTGCCAGACTAGCAAGACCGCCCCCTGCGGCCCCGGAGCATCCCGGCAGCTTGGCAGAGGCGGGGCGGGGGGGCAGGACTAGTCCAGAGCCTCAGGGACTGCGCGACACGAAGGGACACCCTGGGGGCCGCCGCCGCCGCCCGAAGGCGGACTTCTGCTGGCTGCCGCCGGGGTCGGGGCCCGCCTTCCTCCCGCCGCCCTCCAGGCTGCTCCCCTGCCCCCCGCCCCGCCTAGGGGGCGCGGACCTTACTCCGCCGCGCCCGCCCCTCCCCGCCCCGCGGTTGCCGGGGCAACGCCGGGACGCGCTAGCCCCCAGCCTGGGCGCGGCGCCTGCTTCCGGGGACGCGGAGGGCCGGCGGGGAGATTCAGTGGGGCCTCTGGTCATGGCCTCGCTACGCACTGCCAACCCCCGGCTGAGGAACTACTTCAAGGAGAACTACATTCCTCAGGTCTGCGAGGTACTGGAGCCACGTGGCGGCGGAGTTAAAAGGGAGAGGACCCCGACGATTTCCCAGAGGAGGGGCTAGGGTCTGGCCAGAGAGCGAGTGGAGGGCACGAGCAGCGGAATGGGAGCAGATGAAGTCAGCCTTGAACAGACTGGCCATCTGGGCTGAAGATACAGATCAGAGAGGAGAAGACAGAGGGGGTGATGGTGGCGGAAAGGAGGGGAAGGGTGACATGTGCCCCGGGGAAAGAGCGCAGGGTCCCGGGGACAGAAACCGCAAACTCCAAACTTTAAGGTCTGGGCAAGAGGGACCTGAGGACCGAGGAGGACAGCGGAAAAAGTGTTCTAGAGACAGAGGAGCAAAATTAGAAGAGTGTGGCTTTATGAAGAGAGTGTGCAGTAGTGTCACCTAAGAGGAGGTGTGGTGGATTTGGCACACGGTGAGCCTGTGTGATGAAGGCAGAAGATAGATTTCAGGTAAGCTGAGCGGAGAGTGGACGCTGAGACCTCTAAACGGAAGGCAGCCAGCCCTTCGTGAAGGGAAGGAGCCCACAGCCGGGATTGCCCCAACCCGAGGAGACTGTACCCTACCCGGTCATTAGGAGAAGGAGGACAGGAGAGGGGTGGGTAGGTTTTGTTGTTTTGGGGGTAGGAAGCCAAGTAACTTCCATTTTCTCTACAAATATGTGGTGAGATATTTGCTAAGAATGTGTACATTTGGAGGCAGCAGAAGGGGTTTGGACCAGAGATAAGGTATGTGGAGATTAAGGGGGAATGAAGTCTAGGGAAGGAAAGAAGAGGAGAGCCAGCCAGTGTTGAGAGCCCTGCTCGGGATGGTAAGTCTCGTGTGCAGTTGGGAGGGCAATTTGATAGAGCCTTTCTGAATGGTAATTTAGAAGTATTTATTAAAATGTTAATACATACACCCTTTGACCAAACATTTGACTTCTAGAGATCCACTTCAGACATATAGACTTTCACTATATCTGGAAAGCTTCATTATCGTGAAAATAGCAAGTAACTTATATATGAATAAGGGAATGGGATAGTATATAAAGTATATATGTACTTTTTGAGAAGAAGAGCTTTCCAAGACATATTTTAAAAGAGGAAAAAAATGCAAGTTGCCCCAGAAGTGTCTACTACAATGCAACTACTCTGATTTCATATACGTATGTATATGTGTGTATATGTATATGTAGGTACATATATGTAGCTACATATAAGACAATAATGCATGCATAGAACATACGCAAAACTTTTTTTTTTAATTTTTTTAAAATTTATTCATTTGTTAGAGCGAGCGAGCACAGGAAGACAGAGTGGTAGGCAGAGGCGGAGGGAGAAGCAGGCCCCCCACCAAGCAAAGAGCCTTATGTGGGACTCGATCCCAGGACACCGGGATCATGACCTGAGCCGAAGGCAGCCGCTTAACCAACTGAGCCACCCAGGCGTCCCATACACAAAACTTTTAAAGCAAATGTTTGGGGGGCGGTTTTTTTTTTTTTTTATTTTTGCCATATACCTCTGTATTGTTTTAATTTTTTTTCTGCTGAGTTTCATTCATGTTTTACTTCCATATAGTTATGTTTGAAAATATGTAGAGAGCATGGTACTCATCTTCCCCACTGAGTGATTTTCTTAAGTAGCAGTCAGTAAACCAGATGTAGGTATAAAAATAAGAGTTGACTTCATCCAGGATAGGCGTTTGCCAGACATATAGTTTGGAGGGGCGGTGGCGGCGAAGGAGCTAAGCTTTTTAGAGTATCTGAGGGGTGGGCGGAGGGACTAGGTGGGAAGTGAGAACAGTTCAGAAAGTGGAGATTCCTACGGAGTGAAGAGGGGTAGAGGGAGTAATGGAGGGAGGGAGCTGGGGTCAGAAAGTGGAATGTTTGTATTTAAGATTTTAGGATCGAGCTCTTCTGAGTGATGACTCGGTCTAGATTGGCGGTGGAGTAGGTAGCAGAAGTTGAGGGTCAGGGAACATTAGGGAAGTGATAGCCTCTCCTCACCTTGCTCTCCACTTGCCATAACACTAGGAGGCTGGTAGAGGATCCTTGGTCTCTCCTTTGGGTACGAACCCCCCTTGCTCCCCAGCCTACCACATTGCTCCCAGAGGAGAGAGGCCTTCAGTAGAGCCCTTTGCCTAAGGCGATATTCTCATGAGTCCTCCTCCTCTCCCTTCTGGTACCACATTAGCAGTAGGAGCAAGGGAGCGGTTTTCCAGGGCCCACACTCCCAGCTTAACCTGGTTACCTGCTTCCCCTAGGAGACTATCAGGATAAATCGCCCTGTGCCCCTTACGCCTGCATAATTCTTCATCTGACCCAATTTGACAGGACTAACGATCTTCTAAAACCCATCTTCTGCAAATGTTGGAAGACGTAATTTTTTTTTATCATAGATTTCCTGTATACTCAACCTCTTCTGAATTTCACCTACCTATCTTAAATAAAACCTGAGTATCATTTCCCTGATTTAAAAACTGAAACAAAATACCTGCTTGACTTACTGACTTAAATACCGATTCTATTGATTGATATTTGTCATCAGTTTTAGAACATTTTTGATCATTTTCAAATAATGTTTCTACCCAATTCTCTCTTCTTCTTCTGGGACTCCAATCATCAATATGTTAGGCTTTATTTGTTGTTTTTTTTTTCCCCCTGTTCTGTTTTTTTCCTTCTTTTTCCCTTTGTGCTCAAGCTTGGATATTTTTCACTGATTGTCTTAAAGTTTATTGATTCTTTTTTTTTTTTTAAGATCTTATTTATTTATTTGACAGACAGAGATCACAAGTACACAGAGAGGCAGGCAGAGAGAGAGAGGGAAGCAGGCTCCCCACTGAGCAGAGAACCTAATGCAGGGCTCTATCCCAGGACCCTGAGATCATGACCTGAGCCAAAGGCAGAGGCTTAACCCACTGAGCCACCCAGGTGTCCCTATTGATTCTGTTTTATGCTGTGTCCTGTCTACTATTAAATATATCAAATGGATTCTTAATTTCCAACAGTATATTTTTCCATTTCAGGATTATCAGTTGATTCTTTTTTATACATTTTGATGAAAATTTTGTATGTTTCATCCATTTTATCTATCATTTCCTGTTTTCTTTAAAGTGTTGTTATTTTTAAAATCATTGTTAACATGAATAACTTTGAAGACTCTCTGAATGGGGTAATTGTTGAAACTGAGTGATGGGTTCATAGAGGTTCATGATACTCGTTTACTTTCTGTATGTTTGAAGTTTTCCATAATAAAATGTTAAAGGATAGTAATGGCTGGGTGTTTTTTCTCATAATGTACATAGCTAGGGACGAATGCTAGACAGGTTTGTTTGGGCTGTGTAGTTCTTTTATATTTGCTCGCTTTATCAGTTATCCATTGCCATGTAATACAGCTGCAAAACTTAGTGGCTTAAAGCAGCAAGAATCATTTCGTTTGCTCAAAAATCTGAATTCTGAAAGGTTTTTCAGGGAGAGCTTGTCTCTGCTCCATGTGGTACCATCTGGGGTGGATGAACAGGAGTTAAAGACCCACTTTCAAGATGGTTTGCTCACATACCTGGCAAATTGGTGCTGGGCGTTGGTTGGGGGCGGAGGGTCAGCTATGTCTGTGAGCCAGGAGGCTTGGTTTCTCCAAATGGGCCTCTTCATGAGCAACTTGGACTTCCATACACAGTATGGTGGCTCCGTTCTAAGAGCAAGCATCTCCAGAGAACTAGGTAGAAGTTATACCACCATGTGTGACCTCGGCTCAGAAGTCAACATAACATTATTTCACCAAGATTTAAGAGGAGGGAATATAGACCCCACTTTGTGATGGGAGGCATATTAAAGTCACGTTGTGACAATAGCCCGTGGGATGGGAGATATTGTCATGGCCATACAATTAGCCACATGTGGCTTGCTCATACAAGGGGAATCTGGGGTCAAGTTGCAGTTACAAGCATTATGTGGACAAATAAGATGGGAATCACAGCAGTGTCACCCAGTAAGTGGGTTTCAACCCTTCTACATATTTATTCCTTCTTTTCCTCTTCCCTTTCTGTGTTCCCCAGGAGTAGATGTACACTGGACATTAAAAAGTTGCCCACACAATATGCGTTTCCCTCTTCCTTCTAATATTTCTTATATTCTTCTATAACCTCCCTCTTCCCCACATAGACCATATGCTTCAGGGAAACCGACTATCTCTGTCCCTGGTGGTCCAGCCCTTACTGGCTTCCAACAATAAGGTTCTCTGGCCACAGTGTCTGTGACAATGTGGGTGGTGGTAATCATGAGAGAAGGCAAGATGTGATCCAGGCCAGTTGACATCAAGTTGCTGGTTGGAGTGCCAGGACAGAGATATACCATCACTGGATGTCCATGGGGAAGTGCGCAGCCCTGGGAGCCACTGCTGATTATCCTGTGCCCACAAGGAGAAATGGTTTGGGGTTCCTAGAGGTTTGTACACCCATCTCAAAGACCATTGGATTGTATGTTCAACTCATGTTAGTCAGGTAACATTTTTCAAACAACAAATTGGGTCTTGGCACCAGCCAGCCTTTTTTTTTCTTGGGGGACAGCAAGAGTGGTAAGGAGGGGACGTCAGACCACTCCATCAGCAAATGTTTGTTGGGCATCTACCATGTGCTAGTAGAAAATTTCTCAGTGGCTTTAGGCACTTGCAGCTGTGAATCTGAAGCTGTCTTTAGTTCAGACATTTCTCTTGCATTCTCTGTGCATTTGTCTATTTGGGTGTTCTGTGAAACACTAAAGAAACATAAATGGGTGAAGCTAATTTTAATAATATATTTTATAAAACCGGTCCCAGAGTATAATCATTTCAACATGGACTCAATATAAATAGAATCATATTAAGTCTTCAAAATTGGGTATGTATTTTACACTTAAACAGCCCATCTCAATTTGGACTAACCATGTCTGAAGTACTCAATAGCCACATGTAATTAGTTCCTACTATATTAGACAGTGCAGGTCTAGACTATATTAACATTTAATAAGCCAAGGAAAATTACCCTGGACCTGGAAATGATCATTGTGTCTCTAAGGTTGTACTTTTCAAGAGCACGAGGCTTCTAGAACTTTAGCAAAAGCCTGAGTGGCACAGTGAGGGTGAAGGGTCAGTCTAATGGCCAATCAACATAGTTTCCTCCTTCCCAGTGATCAGCGGGGTCACACATGGGACAGCTGTTCTCACACACACCAAAGGAAATTGATGTCTATTTTCAAATCTAAAAAATAGATTTTTAGATTTATTATTATTATTATTTATTATTTATTATTATTATTTTATTTATTATTATTTTTATTTATTTATGGATTTGTTATTATTATTTATAATTATTATTTATTATTTATTTATTTTATTTATTATTTATTATTATTAATTATTATTTATTATTATTATTTATTATTATTTAGATTTATTGTGAAAATGAAGAAAGTGATAAAAGCATTCTATCAATTGAATGTTCTGTCTACCCAGATTCCTATGTTGAGACCTAATCTCCCATGTCATGGTATTGGAGATGAGGCCTTTGGGAGTTGATTAAGTCATGAGGTAAAGCCCTCATGAATGGGATTAGTGCCCTTATAACGGAGGCCTGAGGGACATCCCTCTCCCGTCCATCATGTGAGGGCACTGTGAGAAGACAGCTGTCTGTGACCCAGGAAGCACCTCTCACCAGACACAGAATCTTCCTGTACTTGGATCATGGACTTCCCAGCTTCTAGAAATAAATTTCTATTGAGAAGTTTCTGTTGTTTATAAGTCACTCAGTCTATAGTGTTCTGTTACAGCAGCCTGAATGGACAAACTGTTGATGTGGTTTGTTGTTTCAAACCACAAACCCCTTTAAACCCACAGTGGAGGGTTGCCTGGGTGGCTCTGTCAGTTAAGCATCCGACTCTTGATTTTGGCTCAAGTCTTGATCTTGGGGTCATGAGATCGAACCCCGCCTTGGGCTCTGTGGTGGGTGTGGAGCCTGCCTAAGATTCGCTCTCTCCCTCTGCCCCTCCCCCCACCCACCCTGGTGCTCATGTGTTCTCTCTCTCTCTCAACAAAACAAACAAAACAAAATAAACCCATAGCTGAGAAGGACTCTAGGGGAGGCTTTCGGCCACACAGATGGAGATTCAACAAGTGGCCTTGGTTCGGTCCTTCTGAAGTTCTCATTCTCTGGGGTTGTCCCTCTTTGGATACAGTTATAGCTACCTCCCTAATCCTATCCAAATGAAGCCATCCCAATAAAGGACAAATAAAATGTTTGCAAAATCAGAGATGGCTAGTGTCTTAGTCTGCCTGGACTGCCATAATAAAATACCATTGTATTGAGGGGCTTAAGTCACAGAAATTTGTCTTCTCATAGTTCCAGAGGCTCAAAGTGTGAAATGAGGGTGCCTACATGGGTGGGTTCTGGTGATGGCACCCGTCTTGGCTCGCAGACACCTGCCTTCTCACTGTGCCTTCCCATGGCAGAGAGACAGCAAGCTAGCTAGCTGGTGTCTCTTTTTATAACAGTGTTAATTTTATCATGAGGACCCTATTCTCATGACCTCATCCAGCCCTGAATACCTTCTAGAGGTCCCATCTCCAAATATCATCACATTGAACACATAAATTTTGAGGGAACACAATTAGCCCATAACAGCTAGTCAGTGGAAGAAAACTCCTATTTAACCACACTGGCAAAACAAAATGTAGATGAAATGAATTACTGTTTTCAAATCAACAAGAATTAGAATTTTATAATTTATAATTTTATAATTATCAGTGCTTGCAAGGTAAAATGGACACTCACATTGGCTGTTAATGAGAGTATAAATTGGTAATACCTTTTTAGAAATATTAGTAATACCTTTTTAGAAAGCAATTTTGAGATATGTATGAAGAGTTTCAAAACATACCTCCTGGGGCCTCGGTGGCTCAGTGGGTTAAGCCTCTGCCTTCAGCTCAGGTCATGATCTCAGGGTCCTGGGCTCTCTGCTCAGCAGGGAACCTGTTTCCTCCTCTCTCTCTGCCTGCTTCTCTGCCTACTTGTGATCTCTGTTTGTCAAATAAGTAAATAAAATCTTTAAAACAAACAAAAAACAAGCAAACAAAAAAACTCCATACCTCCTGATTCTATATTCTTGCAATCTATCCTAACAAAGTAGTCAGAGATGAAGATATATGTACATTTCATCATTAATAGTGAAAATTTTACATCATATAATTTTTAATAATGGGACAAAGTTTGAAACAACTTAGATGGCCAACCATTTAGAAGTTATAAAAATTTATGGTACTATTTTTTGTAGTAGATTACCAACCAATCTCAATACATTTTTTTTTTTAATTTTTAAAGATTTTATTTATTTATTTATTTATTTGAGAGAGAGAGCATGAATGTGGAGGGAGGGGCGGAGGGAGAGGGAGAAGCAGACTCCCCCCCAAACAGGGAGCCTGACACTGGACGCCATCCCAGGACCCTGAGATCATGACCTAAGCTGAAGGCAGACACTTAACTGATTGAGCCACCCAGGAGCCCCAGTACATGATGTTTTGAAGAATTTTGACCAGACGTGGAAAAATGTTTCACAACCAAGAAAAAAAAAGGGATACCCCCCAAAAAGATATACAATAACAATACATAATCCTCATTTTAATTTGTAAAACTATAATTTTAAAATTTAATTTGTAAAAAATATATGCATTGTGGAGAGACTGAAGTTAAAAGTTTTATTAGAGGTTATTTCTGGTTGACAGGATGATGGTTGATTTTTATTTTCTTCTTTATATTTTCTCTGAATTTTCCAAATTGCATAGACCATATACTATTTTTATAATCAGAAAAAAATGTTCATATATTAAAAGAAAATACTGAAATGCTGGCCTAAATGGAGGAAAAAATACCCCCTTTTTTTGCTTTTGCATGCTGTTACCAAATAAACTAGAAAGCAATAAAGAAAGCACAGGGAGCAGTAAAGCATTTATTACTGGGAAGCTAAGGTTTCTCATCCCAGGTACAGCTGGCTGGCCTGTTGCAGGCCTGTGTCTGGTCTCCCTGGGATGAGATCCCTTTGGCTCTGGTCACATGACTGAGGTCTCCTGGACACCTCATTCCTAGATGGCTCAGTGTCTGCCCCAACTAGCACCTTCATAAAACCCTCTCACTTTGGTTCAGTTTGCAGGCTGGCCTGTGTGTGCCTAATTGCATGCTGGTAGATTCCAAAGGTTTTTTGGTTCTGTGTTAGCAGAATCCCAGGGTTGTCCTGACTCCTAGGAGGAATGCTCTATGGCTGGAGAAGGGGCATTGGGAGAAGAGAGCTCTACTGCTTCCCTTTCCACCCATCCTGCAGCATCAAAGAACAGTTCTGGTCCTATGTGGATATATTTTGAGATTCTCATGAACTTGGAGGGGGGGATTAAAGATTTTTTTTTTTTTCTGATTTCACAAGATGAATTTGAAATCACTGTGATTAATCACCACAGTTGTTTTCTGTCCCAAAATAATATCCTCCTCCATGGTTCATAGCCTCATGCTGTCTGCAACAAGCTGGTCTATTTCCATCATGGACCACCAGCATCTAATATGCCTTCCATGTAATCTACATGTACTGTTTGTACAAGAGATAGAAACATTGAGAAATAGAAGGGTTTGTTTGTTTTTTTAAGACCTTGGAGGCAAGTATTTTTTAAACTTTAATTCTCGGTTTGAAATAAATGAACTGATTGATCACATACTTGTAAATCTGGGCGCAATAAAAGTTTTACTCTCTATATACCATTTTAAATTCAGGAAAAGTATATTTTAGAAATTCAAAGGTTTTTAAAAAATGTCTGCCCGTGGAGACTCAGAGCCTGCACCTAGATGGAACTGTGGGAAAACTGAGAATTATCTTTTGGTTCTTCACTCACTGAGATATTTCTGAGAACTCTGAAATACTCACCCCACCACTGTGGACATCTCCTTGGATATATTCCTTACAAGAAACATTTGTATGTATGTATGTATGTATGTATGTATTTATTTAAGACTTTTTAAAAGATTTTATTTATTTATTTCACAGACAGAGATCACAAGTAGGCAGAGAGGCAGGCAGAGAGAGAGGGGGAAGCAGGCCCCCCACTGAGCAGAGAATCTGATGCAGGACCCTGGGATCATGAGCTAAGCTGAAGGCAGAGGCTTTAACCCACTGAGCCACCCAGGCACCCCGAGACATTTGTATTTAAAAATATATTAAGATAGGGGCAATACACGATGAAGCCTTATTGGTAGAATTTGGTAGAATTTCAGACATACGTTGTCAGTAATATTTAGAGATCAGTTTCTCTCTCTGTTTTCTACTAGTCAGGAGCGAGCTCACTGTGTACAGACAAGGCCTACCCCATGGGACCAGAGATGGGGGAGATACTATGGGTAAAGTGTCTACCAAATTATTAAACATCTACATGTAGTGGTTGTCGTGAGAACGGAAAAGTGTTCTTCAAACCTAAGATCTCATTTCTGTTTAAGATTCAGTTTGCAAAACTAGATATTCCCAGCAGAGGGCGTATTTAAGTTACAAATCATGATCCTTATGCAAAGTTTTCTATTTTTAGAAATACTATAAAACTTTTTAAATTTTTATGATATTTATGTTTTATGTTTCTCTCGTGATTGATCCCAATTTGTATTTTTAAAATATTGCATTTATTTCTATATCACATAGACTATTCCTGGGTATTTTCTTTTAGGGACTAATAGCTGCAAATATTTACTAGAGAGGCAAGAACAAGGAGCTGTTGGTTATGGGAGCAAGAGACTGCCAGCCAATGTGGGACAGAAGGAACTGGACACCCTGACTCATTTTATGGGACCTTGGGGCTAAAAGGTTGTGGCTTCTCTTGAGGGCAGTTACGTTTGCTGAGTTCCCTTAGACCAGCCCCCCAATTCACAGATGTAGTTCCAGAGGCAAATTCGTGGAACACTTAAATAACCAAAAAAGTATATGATTACTTTTTTCTCCAGTAGCAATTCGCTTGTCTAGGGATTCCACAGCTGATGGGTGCCTCCCTGTCGGGCCCGGTGCAATCCAGCAGGTATCAGAATCCATTGTCTTGCTCTTACCTCATGGAAACCGTCTCCTCGCATGTCCACTCTGCCTTAAAACCCCTCAAGGGGCATCTTCCTCTCCCTGAGGTCCCTCCTGAATGGCCAAAGCCGGCTGACCCTTTTCAATAATCTTCACTATATTTTCAGTTACGGAGTTTCTAAAGTAAAAATTTGGCACCCTCTATTTAAATGTCAAGAAGACGCAGAAACTTTTGTATTTTCACATTTTTAACTTATTAACTTTCACAGAAACAAATTAAGAGGTCCCCCCAAATGACACAATGGCATGCCAACTCCATTTCTACCAGAGGTGGGGATGGCAAGTGTTTGTGAGATGTCACTTGGGGCTTGTTTGGGGGGCTTAGGGAGGTACAAGAGACTTTGAACAGAAACTTAAACCTATTCCAGGGCGCCTGGGTGGCTCAGTTGGTTAAGCATCTGCCTTCAGCTCAGCTCAGGTCATGGTCTCAGGCTCCTGGGATGGAGCCCCCCTCATTGTGCTCCCTGTTCAGCGGGGAGCCTGCTCATGCTCGCTCGGGCTCTCTCTCTCACTGTCATATAAATAAATAAATTCTTTAAAAAGGAAAAAAAGAAACTTAAGCCTATTCATAAGGAAAGAGGTTTCTGTAACTTTGTGATTCTGACATTGCATTTTTAAAAGCAATCTTCATCTAAAAAAACCCCAAACAAACAAGGTGAAAACTATATGTTGGTTATTCTGCCATCTATTTATTTATTTAAAGATTTTATTTATTTGAGAGAAAGAGAGAGAGCGTGCGCACAAGCTGGGGGAGGGGCAGAAGAAGAGGGAGAAGCAGATTCCCCACTGAGCAAGGAGACCAATCTGGGGCTTGATCTGATGACCCTGGGACCATACCCTGAGCTGAAGTCAGACCCTTAACTGAGGGTCTGTGTGACTGAGCCACACAGGCACCCTATTCTACCATAAAAGAAGAACGTGTTTGTGGGTTTGCATATGCATAAAATATTTCCAGATAGATAATGTGGAAAAAAATATCCCTCAAGTTCTGATGGAAGATACACATGTGGACAATTTTGTGTGAGTGCATGCTATGTGCAAGGGAGGAGCCCTGAGTTTGTAGTTTAAAAACCTACTCACTCTGTGAATCACCTGGCCCTTCTTTGCCTCATCTGTGAAACCCAAAAGCAAGAATATATCCTCTAAAAGTCCAGGTCATCCCTAGTGGGATATTAGGAAGCAAAATGAGCCACGAAGCTCTGATGATTGGCCTTTGGCCACGTGATTGATCTTGCTGGGGTTTGATCATAAATGGCCTGGAGGATTCTAGAGGAGGACCCAGTCCCAGGTCTTGGTATAGAATTCCGGCTTCTTCACAGAATGGCTATGTCTGCTTCTGTCTCGCCTGAACCCTTTACTCCAGCCAAACTGGTCTACGCCCATGAGGTTTTGCTCTTGCAAGAGAAAGACCCTACCTGTAAACCTTCTGCCCATTCCTTGACCCTTGGAAGTTTCTCCAACTATTGAGGACTTCACAAGCCTTTTGCAATCACTTTACCTTTGTACTGATGAAGCAATTAATTTTTGCGTTGCTACTTAGGCCCTTAGTATATTTTACCATACTTATCTGCATATCTGAAAAGACTTGCTCTCAGGGTGCCTGGCTGGCTCAGTCAGTGGATGGAACATGCAACTCTTGATCTCAGGGATGTGCGTTCAAGCCCCATGTTGGGTGTAAAAATGATTTAAAAATAAAATCTTGAAAAAAATAAGGACTTGCTCTCTTAAGTGTTTTACATCTACCCACAGTTCTCATAGACAGTTACTGTCTTACTATTTTATGTTTAAACTATTGTTCTATCAAGTTCTCTCTCCTAATCATTTCCCCGCAAATACATTGTCCTAATCTTTTCCATTAGGCTTGGTATGAAATCAATGAAATCAATCCCTCTGTCATCCCACTGGCTTTGAGTGGTACAAGGGAATGGCTTTGCATTTCTTTGAATTTGAATTTCTTTTCTCTTTGCTCAAGTCTTTCCCTCTAATGGAGGTAAGAATTAGCAGTGGAACGGTTAAAAAACAAGTGATGGCTTGTTATCATTATTATATATGATAATATAATACATTATCATTATTATCTGTTGAGTACTTATTTTATGCTAGACACTATTCAAAGTACTTTACATATATTAGTTCACTTAATTTTCATGATAGCCTATGACATATGTACCTTTATGATCCCATGTATGGGTAAGGAAACAGGAACAGAGGAGTAACTTGTCTAAGTTTCCACATTAGAAGATTGCAGATCCAGGATTTAAACCCAGTGGACTCCAGCTACTGCATTATCTTGTTCCTTGAAAGATGGGTAGTAGTAGAAAGGAATAGAAACAACGTCCTGGGGATGCCTGGGTGGCACAATCTGTTTCAGTTCTTGGTTTTGGCTCAGGTCATGATCTCTGGGTCATGAGATCAAGCCCCACGTTGGCCTCCATGCTCAGCACAGAGTCTGCTTAAGACTCTCCCTCTCATTCTGCCCCAGCCTCTAAAATAAATCAATAAAACCTTAAAAAATAGAAAAAAGAAAAAACAAGAAACAATTGCCCTGAATAACCTACACTCGTCATCAGTCCCCAGACACCTTTCAGAATATTTGAAAAATATTGGGAACGGAGCTGGGCAGAACCAAAAGAAAGTGGAGGATTGCACACATGTTTTGTGAAACTTGGTCTTTTTTGTCCTTCGTTGTGTAGGTTTTCACTAAGAAACCTAGCCTTGATAAAGCCCTAATTGATGTTTTCTGAGAGTCAAACGTTCATCTTGTGGGAATGTTTGCATATTTTGCCTCTGCTTATAAAGTCCAAGCTAGTGGTTTTGTAATTTTTATTTTCATTGGGCAGGAAAAAAGCTATTGGTTCACTAATTATGATTTTCTTATTAGCACACGGCTATGTAGCATTCACACATTAATTCTATAAAGCCTCAGCCTGTTTTATTTTGACCAGTGGGAAAAAGAACAATGAGATTTCTTACCCAGAAGGTGAACATTTGAACTCTGCTAGTTCCTTATGCCTTTATTAGTGTTCCAGAGGCTTATCCTTTTAACTTGATTTGACTTCTGCAGGATATCTCTTCAGGGACTGTCGTTTTCTAATCTGTGGAACTTAGAAATATAAAGAAATAAGTAATTTCTCATATTCATTAATTAGATCCCAACTTACACAAAAATCACCTTAACGCTGCGCTCCATTTAGGCCCTCGTTCTCAGACTTTAGTGTGTTCAAGAATCACCTGGGGAGCCCCTCAAAATGCAGCTCCCGGGGCCCCATCTTCACTTGTTCAACCCCCAGGTGATTCTGAGGTAAATGTTCTCGGGGTGCTACAACCGAATGAATGACGGACGTGGCGAGGAGTGGGAAGTAGAGAAACTCAGTATTCTGGGGACTCAGGCCCTAAAGTGCCAGAAGGCAGAAGGGCCTTTAGTCAGGACTGTTCAGGGAGCTACCAGAAGTCTGGCCTCCGGGGAATAGAAGACTTCACCCCTTAGGTCACAGAATACTATTTACATTCATCTTGCAACTGTGATGAGAATCACTGACCTCTTGTGCAATTATATTCTCTAGCTCTGGGGGAGAAAGAAGTCAGCCAGGGGTCTTCATCCTCAAAAAGGGTAGAACCCACTGGTCAAAAGTACCACAACTATGTCTTCAATTTGGCTACAAAGCTCTGCTCACATAGGGGAAAACACTAAGCAGCAACCCTATTGTGTCGTTGACAATGGATTTTTCTTTCAATAGTAAAGGGAAGCATTTTAGTTTGACTTCAACAAAATACTAACACTGGATAAAAGGAGGGGGCACGTTGACCTAAAAAACTGTCACATTATTTAACTTTGTAATTGTAGGAGAAAATCCCATCTGCTGTTTAGTAAGAACACACAAACCCAGGGAGAGTGATTTGTTTCATTTTCCCTAGGCTCTGTTATGCGGCCTACTTATTACATGTCCTGAGGATCCGCTGAAATATTTACAGGAAATGATCATTACTATCATGGAAAATGGTCTTGAAAGTCTTCTCTGGTGAGTATTGCTTTGCTTTACAGTAGGAAGATATTTTATTTTGAAGGTAAAACCCTCATTGTGTGGTAACGGAAGAGGTCTTGCCAATGAACGCTTCCATTTTCAAGATGGCTGAAGAATCCCTCCACAGGCTTGTAATTCCCAAAGACGTCAATAGGAACAGTTTGCCCACTGGTTCTTAACTGAGAAATACAGCCCTCTGTCATCAATCATGTCCTCACAAGGCAGTTATTTCAAGTTGGGGGTGAAGAAAGGGAGGCATGCCCTCTTGGGACGCACAGCAAAATCTTGAGGAAGGGGTGGTTTGAAAAAGCCCTGCAGGTGATTTTGATATGCTTCTCCCCAAAGTATCTCTTCCTTCCCCTCCACCCATGGAATCACTGATTCAAATTGCTGATTTAATGATAAAACTAACGACTATGAAGTGAAATGTCTGCCTCTGTTTGACGATTTTATTAAAGGGATATGTGCATCGATCCATCAATGAGGCCAAAAATTCGGAGATTGTCTGAAACTTATATGGAGCAACTCTTTGGCCTGGATGATCAGCTGGTCAGTATTAGTAATCAAACATTTAAAAATAAGTTTTGTTGGAAGTTCTCAAATAGCATTAGATTTTATAACATGTATGAGGTCAAAGTGTTTTGGAATTGGAGGCATTCAGAAAAGTGAAGGAACATCACACACACACACACACACACACACACACGTGCGTGCACGCACACATACCCACAGAGCCATGTTCATAGTAACCTCCCCAAAATTTCAAGAAGCATTTACCAAACCTTTATTCTTTCACTTCTGAGAAAATCTTTGTATTTCCTCCTTTCCTCTTTCTCCTCCTCCTCCTCTCTTGTATCTTTATAATGATAAACACAGCATTATGGAAAACTTTAAAGGAGGATATTTTCTCTCTGTTCTAATCAACTTCCTTCTATCTTCTACCCCTTCTCCATTCTCTTTGCCATCTGCCCTGGGATTACACTTCTAAAGATAGGGCCAGATATTAATGAGGTCCAACTTAAAAGCCAGACCTGATTGTTTTTTGTTTTTTGTTTTTTGAGATTTTATTTATTGGAGAGACAGCAGGAGAGGGAACACAAGACCGGGGAGTGGGAGAGGGAGAAGCAAGTTCCCTGCTGTGCAGGGAGCCCAATGTGGGGCTTGAACCCAGGACCCTAGGATCATGACCTGAGCTGAAGGCAGACACTCAATGACTGAGTCACCCAGGCAGCCCCCAGACCCGATTGTTAATGTAAGGAATGACCAACTCCAACAGCTGGTTTTGACCTTGTAAAGAGGGGGAGGAAGTAATTCAGGACATGGAGCCTTTTAGAACAAAGACTGTGTATCTGAGAGAAGCTAAAATAGCCAAAGGCATGTGGGTAGAGAAATACCAACGCAAATTACGTGTGTGTAGAACCGCATGTGATACCTCTAGATCTGATGTCTAGGCTGATGTCTAGGAAAGCATAAGCATCGGGAGTTGCTGGTGATGTCGGGCACTGGAAGGTGGAATCAGAGCCCCAGTCACGTGGATGCTGAGAGCCAGATCAGTCTGAGGCATCGGTTGGAAGGCTGGGTGGAGGGTAGCACTGGATTCTAATCAAGGGTCTGCAACAGAGAGACAGCAATGGAGGTATAGGATATTTCTGCCAAGGCTGGGATGATTCAGAGGACCAGCATGCTGGGAAGAATCCACAGGACGAATCCTAGTTGATCTGCATCATGGTGTGTGGATGTCTTAATGACTTCACTTTATCAGCCATGGACTCTATCTACTATCAAGTGCAGATATCAGCAAACTGTATTCTTGGAGGTGTTTTGGGGGGGGTCACCTCAGGAGCTGAGGGGGAGACCCAGGGAATGGGATTCTAGGTCTCTCATCCCCGCCTTACACTCTAGAATAATTCCACTTTGAGTATAATGTCATATGAGAAAAGCTTAAACATCATTGCTATAAAATACTAAAATTAGTAACAACCTGGGGTAGAGGGGTAGAGGAGTCTACCTCATTGTCAATATCTTGAAAGTGATTTTATGAAATATAATCAGATTGTGCCCAATGTGTAGCTAGAAGCCTATAGAGAATCTTTTCAAGAATTGCAGGGAATTCTGAGAAACCATAGTTTTATTAGAAAAGGAATTCTCAGAGATATTTCATGATGTTGAACATGCAAAGGGAAAACTATGGGAAGCTCATCCGGACTTAGAAGGGAGTATGACAACTCACCAAGGCATAGAAAAAATGCCCACTTCGTATTATAAGGTAGGAAAAATAGAAACTAGATGTGACTTCACAAAAGGTAAATCTCCAGGTGCCTAGGATTGCTGAGTTAGAGGGCTCAGCCACAGTTGAAAATATATTAATTTATCTCTCCTTCACCCTCAGAGGAAAATGAAAAACATTTTTTTACAAAGAATACTTTAATCCTTAAAGTTTCCAATATTTTCAATTACAGTATAGCAAATATCAGCTTTGTTCGTTTTTTTTTTTCCATTTTTCTTTCCCATACAGTTTCTTATACAGCTATAATTGCTGGTAAGAGAGTTTTTAATGTTTTGACAAAACATTTTTTTTCTTTATAATTTTTTTTACTATGTTATGTTAGTCACCATACAGTACATCATTAGTTTTTGATGTAGTGTTCCGTGATTCATTGTTTGCGTATAACACCCAGTAATCCATGCAATACATGCCTGCAATATGTGTCTCTCTAAGCCTAACCCTTAATACCCATCACTGGGCTAACCCATTCCCATTCTTCTAAAACCCTCAGTTTGATTTCCAGAGTCCATAGTCTCTCATGGTTCCTCTCTCCCCTCTGATTTCCCCCCTTTGTTTTTCCCTTCCTTCTTCTAATGTCCTCCATGCTATTCCTTATGCTCCACAAATAAGTGAAACCATATGATAATTGTCTTTCTCTGTTTGACTTATTTCATTTAGAATAACCTCCTCCAGTTCTGTCCATGTTGATGCAAATATTGGGTATTCATCCTTTCTGATGGCTGAGTAATATTCCATTGTATATATGGAGATCTTTATGCATTCATCTACTAAAGGGGATCTTGGTTCCTTCCATAGTTTGGCTATTGTGGACATTGCTTCTATGAACACTGGGGTGCATACGGTCCTTCTTTTCACTACACCTCTATCTTTGAGGTAAATACCCAGTAGTGTAATTGCTGGGCCATAGGGTAACTCTATTTTTAGCTTTTTGAGGAGCCTCCACACTGTTTTCCAAAGTGGCTGTACCAGCTTGCATTCCTATCAAGAGTGTAAGAGGGTTACCCTTTCTCCACATCCTCTCCACCATTTGTTGTTTTTTATCTTTTCAATTCTAACTGGTATGAGGTGGTATCTCAATGTGGTTTTGATTGAATTTCCCTGATGGCTAATGATGTTGTTTTTTCACGTGTCTGTTAGCCATTTGTATGTCTTCTTTGGAGAAGTGTCTGTTCATGTCTTCTGCCCATTTTTTGATGTGATTATCTATTTTGTGTGTGTTGAGTCTGAGGAGTTCTTTATAGATCTTGGATATCAGCCCTTTGTAGTGTCATTTGCAAGTATCTTCTCACATTCCATGGTTGTCTATTTGTTTTGTTGACTATTTCCTTTGCTGTGCAGAAGACTTTTATCTTGATGAAGTCCCAGAAGTTCATTTTTGCTTTTGTTTCCCTTGCCTTTGGAGACATGTCTAGAAAAGAAGTTGCTGTGGCCGATGTTGAAGAGGTTACTGCCTATGTTCTCCTCTAGGATTTTGATGGATTCCTGTCTCACATTGAGGTCTTTCATCCATTTAGAGTTTATCTATGAGTATGGGGTGAGAGAATGGTAGAGTTTCATTCTTCTGTATATAGCTTGACAAAACATTTTGAAGATCACAAACAATTGTAATTGTTCCAATTATTAAGATTGTTTTGTATGCTTTCAGTGTGAAATCATTTTTATGATCTGTCAGGACACTGTCCTGCAAGGACCGCCTGCATATGGCTATTTATAACTATGTGTTTGTTTCTGTTTGTGCAAACAGAGAAGGAAACTGTGAGTAAGCCACATAGTTGCAGAAAAGTAGGAACTGTTCTCATAATAGCAAATAGAAAGACATTTTGTCTCTGTGTTCCAAGATCAAAGAATCCACCATTGTCATGAGGAAACTAACTTCACAGACTTGATTCTCATTGCTTAGGAAATGAAATCTCCAGATGGGTACTAATTACAAGAGGAAAAGGCATCTATAACATTTTGAAACTCTTTTTATCATGGAAAAATGGAAACACAACACACAAAAAGAACACCATAATGATCCCCCCTCATCCAACTTAAACAATAATCAACAATTTTGCCAATCTTATTAATCATTCTCCCTTTGCCCCCTCCTCCTTTTTTTACTGAAGTATTAGAAAGCAAATCCCAGGAATTATATTATTTTACCAGTAAATACATCAATATGTATCTCTAACTAAAAAATAACATGTTTAGAGAGTACAGCCCAGTACCATCGTCTATGTCATGAAATTAGCAATAATTCCTGAACATCACATCAGGCTGATTATATATATATATATATATTCCATATTCAGCCCATATTTGAGTTTCTCAAATTGTCTCAAAAATCCCTTTTTTACACATGGGTCTGTCAAATTGGGATCCATGGAGGGTCCACATGGCACTTGGGTGTCAGATCGAATGCCTCTTGTAATTAATCTACTTCCTTATTTTCCATGCTACTTCTTTATTGAGGAAAACATCATTTGTCTTGTAAAATGTCCCACACTCTCATTGTTTCCTCTGGCATTATTTCATTTGCTCTGTTTCTTGTATTTCCTGCAAGTTTGTAGTTAGATATACAGACTTGATATTCAGGTTCTTTTTTTCCTTTTTTCCTCTTGGTGACAAGAGTAGCTGCATAGGGGGTGTTATGGGCATCACATGGGGGGACACCCAGTAGTCTGGTTGACTGACTTTTTATGAATCTTCATTCCTATAGATAGTAACGTAATTGCTTATTAGTTTCATCTTACAACACACACATAACTGTTTTGTAATAACAATACTATAAGACCATTAACAATAAAACCACTGAATGCAGGGGCTCCTGGGTGGCTCACTTGGTTAAGTGTCTGCCTTTGGCTCAGGTCATGATCGTGGGGTCCTGGGAGCGAGCCCTGCATTGGGCTCCCACTCTGTGGGGAGTCTGCTTCTCCCTTTCCCTCTGCCCCTAACATCCCCCAAACTTGTGTTCTCTATCTCAAAATAAATAAATATTTAAAATAAAAAACAAAAACCCCCACTGAATGTGGTTTAAGAAAAGTATGCAACTCCAAAAGAATACAATTCTTTTTGTCATTAAGATGTATATATCCTACCAAATATTTTCAGTAAAAATAATACTTTTTTTGTTACCCAAAATAATTCTTTCTTTGTGCTGATAGTCATCTTTTTTTCCTCTTTGATATAATTCTACTTTTCCAATTATGTATAATAGTACATGGCAGCAAAATCAAAACAATAAAATCAGTGTTCTGAGAAATAGTGCTTCTATTCCTACCTTTTTCTCTTACCTATTCCATCCCTTTTTTTAAGTATTCAATTTTAGCCGTTTGTAGTTTATCTATATAGTTTTTCCATTGTTTTCTTTTGAAAACTATGAGCAAATACACTGTATTCTCCTCCCCTTCAACTTCTTACATGGAAGTAGCAGACGATACGTAGCCTTCTGCTTCTTGCTCTTCTCACTTAACATGTCCTGGAGATTGCTCCCTTTTATTTTTTATTTTATTCTTTTTTTTTTTTTAAGATTTTATTTATTTATTTGTCAGAGAGAGAGTACACACAAGCAGGCAGAGAGGCAGGCAGAGGCAGCGAGAGAAGCAGGCTCCCTGCTGAGCAAGGAGCCCGATGTGGGACTCGATCCCAGGACCCTGGGATCATGACCTGAGCCGAAGGCAGCGGCTTAACCAACTGAGCCACCCAGGCATCCCTATTTTATTCTTTTTTTGAAGATGTTATTTATTTGACAGAGAGAGAAAACACAAGCAGGGGGAGCAGCAGGCAGAGGCAGAGGGAGAAGAAGGCTCCCCGCTGAGCAGGGAGCCCAATGTGGGACTCGATCCCAGGACCCTGAGATCATGACCTGAGCCAAAGGCAGACACTTAACCGACTGAGCTACCCTGGTGTCCCTGAGATTGCTCCCTTTGAAAATAATGCCATGAATTTTAAAATGATTCTATCATAGGGAGCACTGTGTAACAAAACCCTAAAATCTAAATGAAAGATGTGGACTTAAAAGTCTTACTGGTGAACTATGAAAAGGAAACCTAACCTGATGACTCCAGGGGCTAGGGTTTTAATCATCTGGGAGAGGCAGGCAGATCCTGGACCCCAAATGAGAATCATCTGGTTGATAACCACATCCTGTATCCTTGCTGGTTTGCAAAATATCCTTTTTCTTTTAAACTTGGGTTGATTAGGGGTGCCTGGGTGGCTCAGTGGGTTAAAGCCTCTGCCTTCGGCTCAGGTCATGATTCTAGGGTCCTGGGATCGAGCCCCGCATCAGACTCTCTGCTCAGCAGGGAGCCTGCTTCCTCCTCTGTCTCTCTGCCTGCCTGTCTGCCTACTTGTGATCTCTGTCTGTCAAATAAATAAATCAAAATCTTTGAAAAAAATTTTTGGTTGATTATTCTTTCCTGAGAAGGCATCAAGCTAACTATTGCAGTAACCTGGAAGGAATAAAAATAATGAAGGTGTGAAATGATGAAGATAGGAACTAGATTCACATTGTTTATGTTAAGATAAATATAAGTGTAAAGTAAATAATAATAGTTGATGATAGGGCATTTTTGTATGCTTGTCCACGATATATGGCATTTGAGAATTCTAAAGGACATTTTCGTAAGTTTTTAATTTTGTTTAAATTGTTTCAGGGACTTTACATAAGATTTGTAATAAACATTTATACGTTTAGGAAATTGATTTTTCAAAGTTGTATTTATTTAAATTAGTGTTTATTAAATAGAACCCTAAAAATACAAATATCAGTCAAGGTTTGTCTCCAGGCATAAGAACCCCCATGGGCATTAAAGACTGTTTCAATAATTTGCAAAACATAAAAAATCTAAGAAAATCACTCTTGAAAAATCCAACACTTTATAGCATGTCATAGTACTGTTACAGACACTGCTCACTTCTGCATTAAAGACATGGTTTCTTTTTAGTATTTTTGTTATTTCTTTGAACTTTTCCAGTACATGGGGGGGAAAAAAAAAATCAGAGTCGGGAGGGATTTGAAGTAATGCATTCAACATGTATTTATAAACCGTGTCGCAGTCTGTTCTGGGTGCTATAACAAAATATAGCTGTTATATACAACAGAAGTCTGTTTCTACAGTTCGGGAGGCTGGGAGGTCCAAGATCAAGGTGCTGGCAGATTCCATGTCTGGTGAGAGCACAGCCCCTGGTTCATTAACTGCTGACGTCGTGCTATTTCGTCTTATAGCAGCAGGGGTGAGGGAGCCCCTGGAGTGTCTTACAAACACACCGATCCATTCGGTTCGTAAGGGCTCCACCTTCATGGGCTAATCATCTCCCAAAGGCCCCACCTCCAAATGCTATCACATTGGAGATTGGGTTTCAACATGCCGATTTTAGCGGACACAAACGTTCAATCCGTAGCAAAGCCCATACCACGTTGCTAGCATTATTCTAGAATGATGCTATATGGGAGAGTAATGAAGCTCATCAGTGAAGTAAAGACATGGTTCTTTAAAATATGATGAGATATGTTAAGGTAATTTAAGGTATGATCTCTCAATTCAAGGATTAACCGAGCAAAAAAAGGAACTGCCTACCAGAAGAAAAAGTTTGTTATAATATGCTAAAAAACAAAAATTGTAATATGAAATTAATGATTTACATTTGTTTTTTGTTTGGTTCTTACCAGATTTGTTTGGTTCTTACCTATTATTATAGTAGGTATTTCAAATATTATAGACGTAAAAAATTTTTTCTTCTATTGGCATTATGTAAACACATCAGTTTTCTCAGATGTAATAAATGGACAATATCTAACAAAGTTAAAAATTAAGGGAGACCAATTACTACTACTACTAAAGAACCATAAATTCGGTATTGTTTGTCAGTTAGCATTCATGGTTGGTGTTGGTATTTCATTATTTTTTCATTTATTACAAAATTTCCCGAGGCCTCACCAGCCTAGGATATAAGGAGAACAAAGTTGATAGTAATATTCCAAATTTCACTGCCTCTAGTCCCTATCTTCATAATCTAAGAGGTTGGTTTCCCCTTAAAATTCCAACCAATTGTATTTGGGAATCCCAAAGCTGTCCAGTGTGAATTCAAGAATTCCCCTTCACGGTCTGTCCTAAGCCCATTTAGCTGCCTGAAGGTGAACCTCGGCGCTGAGGCTATTGCCTTCTTGAGAGCCCTGAGGTCTGATGGAGGTGGAGACTGAGGCTTCTTCAACCACAAATCTTTAATATGCCAAAATAGTGCTCCTTTCTCTGGACTGTTGCTCTACTCAAACCATATCCGGTGGTCACATTGTTTGAAAGACATAATTTTATGAAGACCTCAAATCAAACTTGCACTTTAAGACTAATTCCACAACTGTTTGCCTGCCAAAATGGTACCACTATGTGGCAGGAACTCAAAATATCCACGTTCCCAGTAGCTTTGGAGTGAAATGCTTCTTGATTAAATTTTAAATGGAGGGATTGCATTATTTCAAAATTTGGTGTAATGTAAGACTTTTGTAATATTTTTATCACATTATTTCAAATTTTCAGAACTTCAGAGTTAGACAAAAGTGGATGGCATGGTGCTGTGTGTGCTGAAGAGAAGTGGGGGAAATGTCTTCTCTCATTTTGTGTCATACAAATAGTGCCAAGTGCCTCATAAGAGCAGTTCTTTGGGATTTTCCCTGTGGTTTCTTTTTCCTTAAGGCTCTGACTCCCTATCCATGGGGCTGAGACCAGTGCTATACGGAACCCCCTCCAACACCCCCTGCATTCCAGTCATTCTTTTAGATGATAGACTCAAACTCCTTCTTCAGCCTCTCATCAAAACAAATTCAAAACAAAAACATTTAAATTGGCTTCTAGAACTTTTTCTGTAAAAATACATTAAAGACACCCAGATACTGAATTCATCAGATTTAGTCTGGGGCCATGCTTTATTTGCCCTTCATAGTCATTAAACATTGAAAAACACAGAAAAGCAGAACAAAGAAAAAAGTGGGATAGTTTTCATATCAACTGAATCATCAGTGCTAACACACAGTCCTTGTTTAGACCCCAGTTTGAACAAACTAACTACTTAAGATATTTGGGGGAACAATTCCAGAGAGTTGGAATATGGAGTGGGCATTAGATGATATTAAACAATTATTGTTAATTGTCTCAGCTGGGATAATGCAGTTGTGGTTGTGAAGAAAATGTGAATGTGATTGTATTTTAGAAATAGATATTTAAAAATTTGGTTTGTATACTTTATATACTTCAAAGACATTTTTGACAATGTTAAACGTAGACTATGGGTATTAGGTATTCATTCTAATTCTCTGTAAGTTTGAAATTTTTTAATACGATATTTTTAAGACTGAGTTGTATTATGCTACATGTAAGCATCTTTTTAAAAAGAGATCACTATTGTGACTTTATCTTTCTTCCAAACTATAAAAAATGTTTCCCTGAAACTAGTGTGTTAGGTTGGATTATTTCCCTTGAATCATATTGTATGCTCTTGGAACTCAGTTTAAAACAGAGGGCCTTAACACAAGGGATAAGACATATTCTCAGTAGTAATAGCAACTCACCACAGTGATAATTCCTACAGAGGTGGGGAGTGAGCGTGAGCAGTTTACAGAGGTTCACAGGAGATTCTAATTGGCCTCTGGAGAAGGCACCACCAGTCTAAAAGAAAAGAGCAGTGTCAAATTCTAACTAAATGCTGACAAAATTCTTTTGCAACTAATTTGTTATTGAGATGTTCCCACTCTAACTTTAGAAGCCATCTCCTATGGCAGAATTTTTTCTTTTATTTCCAGACTCATAACTAATCTTATAATATTACTGGACTCTCAGAAATTGTATAGAGATGCACCTTTCTCTCCTTCTCCTTCTCTTCAGTTATCACTCAGTCTGTGTGTAGCAGTCCTTGTGGGAAATTGGGGAGAGTGGTCTGTGAGGGCCTGGAAACAGAGCGCTCACTGTGAGGCCCTTTATACCAATGCCAAGTTGCTTTTTATCCAGCAACTTCTGCATGGTCATTGCTTGAACCCTTTTGTGTCCATTTTTAGAAGCCAGATGGCAGAGAATTGGCAATTTTCCAAGGAAGTCAGTCCATACATATTTGTTGAGCTCCTACTCCGTGCAATCCTATCAACTGGAATAAAAAAATGAGAGAAAGAATATTTTCTAATCACTAGCAGCTAACTAATATACAGCCGCTATCAAGAATAGCCGTGGGGAAGATGGTGGAACAGCAGGACCTGAGCTCATCACACACTGAGTCAATACCTGCTACATATATTGCAACTAACTTTGAAAATAAGCTGAAGATTGGCAGATCATATCTTGCAGAGAGAAGTCCACATCAAAAAGGATAGGAGGGGTAGAGATGTGGTCAAAAACCAAACTCTTGAGAAGAGAACCAAACGAACCACAAATGGGAGGGACTCCAGAAGCATGGAGGAGTGAGGGGATCAGACCCCCCCGCCAGGCACCACTGGCCCTGGGGACCTACACTGCGAAGATGAGTCCCCATAACACCTGGCTTTGAAAATCAGTGGGACTTAGCTCTGGGAGCTTTAAAAATCAGCAGGGCTTAGCTCTAAGAGAGCTTGGGGGGTGATAGGAAACCAAGCCTCCACCCTTAAAGATCCAGGATACTAAATGACTCTGTGGAGACACAGCACAGAAACAGAAATTTGAAAAGTGCTTGGGGTATATGTGAAGGAGATTTATTGACTAATTTTAGGACATGTGTTGGAAGGGCAGGGATCTGCAAGAGAGTTCTTTGGGAACAAAAGAGCTAGGGGGAGCCATTTTTCTTGCCCTCCCCCAGCCTAGATAGCTGCCTGCTTGGGGGAACTTATTCTAATGCTCTCCGTCTCTTGATTACTAGGACTGCTGCCCTGGCATTCTCTTTTAGCCCCACACTATCCAACCCACCTACCTTGGGAGGTGTTCTCCAAAGTGGCTCCAACTCTGCCATATCTGGCAGGCAGTCCTGGCTAGAACCAGTCCCTCTCCAAAGTGACTCTTGCCCTGTAGACATGGGGAGATAATGCCACACTCCAGCCCATCAGCAGTTTCTCCAGCAGGACCTTTGAGCTGGCTGCATAGGAAACAAGACCTGCTTGTCAGTGCATCCACAGCTGTCACAGCAACTAATTGCAGAGAGCCAGGCTGAGGACCAGTCTGACCCACCAGTATGTCCACAGCAATAGGAAGACACATGAAGCCTATACAGGGGACACCCCTGGAACACTTGGTCTGGTGTCTAGGGGGAACTGCAATATGACGCACAATAGGACCGCACCATAGGACCACAACTTTCAAGACCAGGAGACATAGCTGACCTACCTAATACATAGAAACAGATATAGAGAGTTAGACAAAATGGGGGAGATGGAGGTATATGTCTCAAATGAAATAAGAAGAGAAAAATCACAGAAAAAGAGCTAAACAAAATGGAGATAAGCAATAGACTTAATAAAGACCAAAATAATGATCATAAGATACTTATTGGACTGGAGAGAAGAGTGAGTAAACTCAATGAGAACTTCAACAGAGATAAGAAATACAAAAACCAGTCAGAGCTGAATTATATAATAATTGAGATGAAAAATGCACTAGAGGGAATCAACATCAGATTAAATGATGCAGAAAAATGGGTCAGTGGGGCACCTGGGTGGCTCAGTTCGTTAAGTGTCTGACTCTAGATTTTGGCTTAGGTCATGATCTCAGGGTCATAGGATCAAGCCCTATATTGGGGCTCTTGCTGGTCATGGAGCCTTCTTAAGATTCTCTTTCTCCCTCTGTCCCTCCCCCAACTCATGCTGTCCCTGTCCAAAAAATTTTAAAAAATAAATAAACAAATAAAAATAAAAAGGATCAGGAACCCAGTCAACAGGAGGACTGGGTAGTGGGAAGCAACAAAGCTGAATAGCAAAAAGAAAAAGAATAATAGAGATGCAAATAAGTTAAGAGACCTCTGCAACATCATCAAATGTAGCTACATTTACATTATAGGGATCCCAGAAAGAGAAGAAAGAAAGGGGTAAAAAATTTATTTGAAGAAATGATAGCTGAAACTTACCTAACCTGGGGGAAGGCAATAGACACCCAGGTCCAGGAGGCAAAGAGAGCCTCAAAGAAGATGAACCCAAAGAATTCCACACCAAGACACATAATAATTAAAATGGCAAAATGTAAAAATGAAAAGAAAGCCTTAAATATAGATGGAGAAATCAAACAGTTACATGCCAGAAACAACCCATAAGATTATCAGCTGATTTTTTTAGCAGAAACTTTGTAGGTCAGAAAAAAATAGCATGAAATAATCTAAGTGCTGAAGGGAAAAACACTACAACCGAGAATACTCTACCTGGCAAAACTGTCATTCGGTTGAAAGTGAGATAAAAGCTACCTAGCTAAATAAAACTTAGAGGAGTTCATCACCACTAAACCAGTCTTACAAGAAATGTTCAATGGAATTCTTTACTTAGGAAGAAAAGACCATGCCTAGAAGTAAGAAAATTAGGAAAGGAAAAAATTTCTCTAGTAAAAGCAAACATATAATAAAGACAGTAGATTAGGGGTGCCTGGGTGGCTCAGTGGGTTAAAGCCTCTGCCTTTGGCTCAGGTCATGATCCCGGGGTCCTGGGATCGAGCCCTGCATCGGGCTCTCTGCTCAGTGGGGTGTCTCCTTCCCCCACTCTCTCTCTGCCTGCCTCTCTGCCTACTTGTGATCTCTATCTCTCTCTCTCAAATAAATAAATAAAATCTTAAAAAAAAATAAAGATCGTAGATTAATTACTTATAAAGCCAATATGGAGTTAAAACACAAAAGTAGTAAGATCAATTATATCTATAATTAGTCAGGGAATACACAAAATAAAAAGATGTAAAATATGATGTAAGATGCATAAAACGTGAATGGGGGAGTAAAAATTCAGTGCTTTCAGAATGTGTTCAAACTTAAGCCTTCATCACCTTCCTATAGACTGTTATATGCATACAGTGTTTTATATGAACCTCGTGGTAACCACAAATCAACAGCCTGTAATAGATACACAATAGTACACAAAGTAAAGAGAAAAGAATCCAAGCATAACACTAAAGAAAGACATCAAACCATAAGGAAAGAAAGCAAGAGAAGAGAGGAATAGAGAATAACTACCAACACAACTAGAAAACAATTAACAAAATGGCAATAAGTACATACCTATCAATAATTACTTTAAATGTAAATGGATTAATGCACCGATTAATAAAAAAAAATAGTGCAACCAAATGGATAAAAAAATAGGACCCCTCAATATTCTGCCTACAAAAGATTCAGTTTAGACCTAAAGATTCATACCCATGGAAAGTAAAAGGCCAGAAAAAGATATTCCATGCAAATGGAAATGAAAAACAAAACAAAACAAAAACCAGGGTCGCAACAGTTATATCAGACAAAATAGACTTTAAACTAAGACTGCAAGAAGAAGAAGAAGAACAACAACAACAACAATAACAACAAAAAGAAGGGCTTTACACAACGCTGAAAGGATCAATCCAACCAGGGAATCCTATTGTAAATATTATGCACACAACATACATAAATACTAAATACATAAAGCAAACATTAACAGACATAAAGGGAGATTGCCAGTAATATTAGGGGAATTTAACACCTCATATACATTAACTGATAGATCATCCAGACAGAAAAACTATAGGGAAACAGCAGCTCTAACCAATACATTAGACCAGATGAACTCAAGAGATATACACAGAACATCTCAACCAAAAACAACAGAATACACACTCTTTTCAAAAACACATGGGACATTCTCTAGGATAGATAATATGCGGGCCCACTTTAATAAGTTTAAGAAGATTGAAACCGTATCAAGCATCTTTTCTAATCACAATGATATGAAACTAGAAGTCTGTTACAAGAAAAGAAAACCTGGAAAAAACACAAACACATGGAGGCTAAACATTGTGTTACTAAAGAAGCAATAGGTCAAAGAAGAAATCAAATTAGAAATAAAAAAATAGGGGTGCCTGGGTGGCTCAGTGGGTTAAAGCCTCTGCCTTTGGCTCAGGTCATGATTCCAAGGTCCTGGGATCCAGCCCCAGATTGGGCTCTCTGTTCAGCGGGGAGCCTGCTTCCCACCCTCCCCCAACTGCCTCTCTGCCTACTTGTGATCTCTCTGTCAAATAAATAAATAAAATCTTAAAAAAAAAAACAAACCAAAAATAAAAAAATACATAGAGACAAATGAAAATGGAAAAACAATGGTGCAAAATCTTTGGGATACACCAAAAGTAGTTCTAAGAGAAAAATTTACAATAATATAGACCTACCTTAAGAAACAAGAAAAATCTTAAATAAACAATCTAACTTTATACCAAGAAGAACAAAAAAAAAAAGAGAAGACTAACAAAACCAAGTCCAAATTAGTAGAAAGAAGGAAATAATAAAGATTTGAACAGAAATAAATGAGAGAGAGCGTAAAAAAAAAAAAATCAATAGAAAAGATCAATGAATGCAAGAGCTGGTTCTTTGAATAGCTAAACAAAATTGACAAACCTTTAGCAAGTTTCATTAAAAAAAGAGGATGCAAGTAAATATTTTTAGAAATGAAATAGGAGAAATAACAACAAACATCACAGAAATACAAAGGATATAAGAGAATATATGAAAATTATATGCCAAAATATTGGACAGCTTGGAAAAAATGGATAAATTCCTAGAAACATACAATCTCCCAAAACTGAATCAGAAAATAATAGCAAACTTGAGTAGACCAATTACTAGTAATGAAATTTAATTGAATCAATAATCAAAAAACTCCCAAGTAATGGAAGTCCAGGACTAGATGGCTTTTTAGGTGAATTCTACCACACATTTAGAGAAGACTTAGTACCTATCCTTCTCAAACTATTCCAGAAAATAGAAAAAGAAAGAATGCTTTAAATTCATTCTACGAGACTAACATTAATCTGATACCAAAACCAGACAAAGACACTGCAAAAAGAGAAAACTACAGGCCAATATTCCTGGGGAACATACAGGCAAAAATCCTTAACAAAATATTAGCAAACCTAGTTCAATCTTATATTCAAGGGATCGATCACTACAATCAAGTGGGATTGATTCCAGGGATGTAATCTTTGCAAATCAATAAAAAATGATGCATCATGTTAACAAGAAGAAGGATAAAAACCACATGATTATCTCAATAGATGCAAAAGTATTCGACAAAATACATATCTCTTTATGATAAATCTGTCAACAAACTGGGTATACAGGAAACACCCCTCAACATAATAAAGGCTACATATGAAAAACCCACAGCTACCTACTCATTGGTGAAAACAGAAAGCCACTTCTCTAAGATCAGGAAAAAGACAAAGATGTCTACTTTCACTACTTTTATTCAACAAAGTACTGAAAGTCCTAGCCACAGCAATCAGACAAGAAAAAGAACTAAAAGGCATCCAAATTGGTGAGGAAGAAGTAAAACTGTCACTGTTTGCAGATGACATCATACTATATGTAGAAAACCACAGGACTCCACCAAAACAATATTAGGATTAATAAATGAATTCACTGGGGCGCCTGGGTGGCTCAGTGGGTTAAAGCCTCTGCCTTTGGCTCGGGTCATGATCTCAGGGTCCTGGGATTGAGCCCCGCATTGGGCTCTCTGCTCAGCAGGGAGCCTGCTTCCTCCTCTCTCTCTGCCTGCCTCTCTGCCTACTTGTGATCTCTGTTTGCCAAATAAATAAATAAAATCTTTTAAAAAAAATAAATGAATTCGCTAAAGTTGCAGGATAGAAAAACTGATATAGAGGGGCGCCTGGGTGGCTCAGTGGGTTAAAGCCTCTGCCTTCAGCTCGGGTCATGATCCTGGGGTCCTGGGATCGAGCCCCGCATCGGGCTCTCTGCTCGGTGGGGAGTCTCCTTCCCCCTCTCTCTCTCTGCCTGCCTCTCTGCTTGCTTGTGATCTGTCTGCAAATAAATGAATAAAATCTTAAAAAAAAAAAAAAGAAAACTGATATAGAGAAATCTGTTGCATTTGTATACACAGTATAATAACACAGTAGTGGAAAGAGAAATAATAATAATAATAAAACAATTGCCCTTACAATTGCATCAAAAGAATAAATAACCTATAAATAAACTTAACCCAGGAGGTGAAGGACTTATACTCTGAAAACTATAAGACATTAATGAAAGAAATCGAAGATGACACAAATGGAAAGACATACCATGCTCATGGATTGGAAGAAGTAATCTTAAAATGTCCATAATAGTCAAAGAAATCTATAGTCAATGCAATCTCTATCAAAGTACAAACAGCATTTTTTTTTTTAGCCCACTGAGCCACCTAGGCGCCCCAACAGCATTTTTTTTTTAAACAAAACTGGAGTAATACTAAAATTTGTATGGAACCACAAAAGACCTTGATAGCCAAAGCAATCTTGGGAAAGAACAAAGCTGGAGGTACCACAATCTCAGATTTTAAGATATATTACAAAGCTATTGCAATCAAAACAGTATGGTACTGGCACAAACTCAGACCCATAGATAAAGGGAATAGAATAGAGAGTCCAGAAATAAACCCACAGTTACACTGTCAAACTAAGACAAAGGAGGCAGGAATATACAAACTATAGAAATGATCCATGAAAGTATAGTTTAGAGAGCAAGATGTACAATGGGGGAAAAGACAGTCTCTTCAACAAATGGTACTGGGAAAACTGAACAGCTACATGTAAAAGAACGAAACTGAACCATTTTCTTACACCATGTACAAAAATAGACTCAAAATGGATTAAAAACCTAAATGTGAGACTTGAAATCATAAAACTTCTAAGAGGAAACATAGGCAGTAATCTCTTAGACAACAACCTTACCAACATGTTTATGGAGAGTCTTCTCAGGCAAAGGAAGTAAAAGCAAAAATAAACTACCAGGAGTACACCAAAATAAAAAGTTTGGCACAACAAAGGAAACTAACAACAAAATGGAGAGGTAACTTCCTGAAGGAGAGAAGATATTTGCAAATGACATGCCTGATAGGGCTTCAGATCCAAAATATATAAAGAATTTGTACAACCCAAAACCAAAAGACACAACACAAATACTCCAATTAAAAATGGGCAGAGGATCTGAATAAAACATTTTTCCAAAAACGACATACAGATGGCCAGCATATGCATGAAAAGATGCTCAACATCACTCATCATCAGGGAAATGCAAATCAAAACCACAATGAGTTATCACCGCACACCAGTCAGAATGGCTAGTATCAAAAAAACAAGAAATTACAAGTGTTGATGAGGATGAGAAAAAAAGAGAAGCCCTGTGCACTGTTGGTGAGAATGTAAATTGGCGCAACTAATGTGGAAAACAGTACACAGGTTCTGCAAAAAATTAAAAATACCATATAATCTATTAATTCCACTTGTGATTATTTATTTGGAGAAAATGAAAACACTAATTTGAAAAGATATGTGTACCCCTATGTTTACTGCAGTATTATTTATACTAGCCAAAATATGGAAGCAACCCAAGTGTCCATCAATAGATAAATGGATAAAGATAAACGGTGGTACATATATATGAAGGCATATTGTTCCAGCCATTTGAAAAGAATGAGATCTTGCCATTTGCGACAACACAGATGGACCGAGAGGCTGTTACACTAAGTGAAGTAAGTTAGACAGAGAAAGACAAAAGCCATATGATTTCACTTACATGTGGACTCCAAAAAAACAGAAGAAATGACGGTATTTTTTTAAACAAATTAATAATTTAACAAATTATTTTTGTTTAACAAACGAACAAACAAAACAGAAACAGGGTCATACATTCAGCGAAAAAACTGATAGTTGCCAGAGGTGAGGTGTGTGGGGAATATGTGAAGTGGCAGAGGAGATTAAGACATACAAGCTCTGAGTTAGAAAATTAATAAATCATGGAGATGAAAATCACAGCATAGGGAATCTAGTCAATATCATTGTGAAAATCTTGTATGATGACAGATGTTTACCACACTAGTTGTGGTAAGCACTGAGTAATGTACAGAATTTTTAAATCACTTTGTTATACACCTGAAACCAATAGAACATTGTATGTCAACTATATTGCAACAATGATAATACATAAATAATAATAATACAATGATAATAAATAATAATAAATACAAATATTTCAAGTAGCACGTTGCTGGAGCGTAGTGAAGATGTTGAACAGTGGAAGCAGAACTGTGACTGAGTGTCCCTGCGTGTGTCTGATGGTTAGACTGGCCAGAGGTGCTGCTGAGCCCCAGTGGCGCTGATGCATGCGTGGCCCCAAATGGGGATGGGGCATTCCTGGGCTTGAGCCTTTACTGCAGGTCAGTACCCTGACATACACACTCTCTCTTTTATTTAAAAAAAAAATATATATTTATTTGAGAAAGAGAGGACAGCAGAGGGGAGGAGTGGGAGAGGGAGAAGCAGAGTCCCTGCTGAGCACCCAGTGACAGTTTCTTAAAGCTATTTCCCTCTGGAGAAAACAAGAGGATGCCAACAATGAGGAAAAACCATGACTATTTTCATTCTATTAGTGTTTTTGTTTTATTTTGTTTTGTTGGGGGAACAATATATGTGAAATTAAAATAAGAACTTAGGGAAAGGAGGGGTGCCTGGATGGCTCAGTTGGTTAGGGTCTGCCTTCAGCTCAAGTCCTGATCTCAGGGTCCTGGGATTGAGCCCCATATGGGGTTCCCTGTTCAGGGAGGAACTGGCTTCTCCCTCCTGACCCTCCCACTGCTCCTGCTCTCTTTCTCTCTCTCAGATAAATAAAATCTTTAAAAAAATTTTTTTAAAAAGAACTTAGGGAAAGGAACTCTTGATAAAAGAATATTACAATGACAAACACTTCTGGAATATAAACTGTGGATTCATGAGGACGTTAACTTCTTTCAAGAATAGAATTGAAAAAATACTTTAATGCTGATTTAAAGAGTTGATTATTAGAAAACTCAAGTTCAAAAGTTACTGGCTGAATAATTTTTGTTTTCATTCATTTGATCATGTAATATGCTCATTTTTAAATGAACTATGCCATTTATTGTAGATATTTATATAGTTCTTTCCAGGTTATATCCTCTAGAGAAAAAAGTTTAATCTTAGGAAATTAAGCGGCTAATGGCAGAGCAAGAAAATTGTATTGTAGATGAAATTTGTCTTTAGTTCCACCATTTCATTCCTTTCCTGGTTTTAGCTCTACCTTGCTGTGATATCCCCAATACTTCTACTTTGTTTGTCTGGATTCCTTTCCCTTATGAAATCAGAATTTAGTAAAATTCTGTCATTTTTTAGTAAAATGACTTCAATGATTTATGATCTCCCTCACCACAAGGATCATCTGCATATAATCTCCATCAAACTGATGATTTCCAAATGTCATTGAACATCAGGCAGAATATCAGGGGGTGACGGGCCTTTGTTGTACGCTTAAAATAGCTCCATGATTAACGTGTGTGTGTTGTATCTGTGAACTCAACAAAGCATTGACAGCAGTGTGCAAAGGAGAAAAACATTTGTCTTTGAAAATCAGAATTCAGAGTTCTGGGCAGTTGGTATAGATTTGAACCAAATAGATGTGGCCACATGTTTGACAAACAGGGTGGTGATAACATGAGAAAAAATAACACCATTAGCACTTCACAGTACCATGTACATATAACAAATGTGTTAATATGATATTATCTTACTCAGAAGAAGGTACAGAAGGTACAGATGATTTCAGGAATCCTCAGTTAGCTGTTTGCACATGTTAACATATGTTATGGTGACTAGTTGCAAGTGATAGATTAATTTGCATCTCTTTCAGTGTATTCCAAAATTGTAATTTATGTGGCTTTCCTATTACTGTTTGGTGAGGCATTTCTGTAAGCTTTTTTTTTTTTTTTAAAGAAACTTTCATTTTATACTCTTGAGAATGCAAAATCTTTCAGTTTAATGGTGACCTGCAGACCCACAACTCTATACTCCTAACAATACAACTGACAATAATAGTACCATAGATCTACTTAAAATGCTTTAAAGTAAATACAATATAATGAGAAAAAAAATTTTTTTTAAAGATTTATTTATTTATTTATTTGACAGATAGAGATCACAAGTAGGCAGAGAGGCAGGCAGAGAGAGAGGGGGAAGCAGGTTCCCTGCTGAGCAGAGAGCCTGATGTGGGGCTCGATCCCAGGACCCTGGGATCATGACCTGAGCCGAAGGCAGAGGCTTTAACCCACTGAGCCACCCAGGCGCCCCTATAATGAGAAAATTTTAAGTTGTGATTTTAATGTTTGAAAAATAGATAATGGACAAACACAATAAAGTTACAAAATATATAAATGGCATGTAGTTCTTCTAATCTGTTCCTGTCTCCCTATTGCCCAATGCAAACATTGCGCTCATTTTCCTCTATATCTTCTGGAGTTGGCCTCCGCATTCCATTTATTACTAATGTGTGCTATTTAATTAATTTATTTACTTTAGATGACTCCGGAATTGATGGTAAAAGCATGTACTTTTTATACTGGACATTTAGTAAAGACCCACTTTTGGTAAGAATGTGATTTTCGCATCCTATTTCTTTGTGTTTTTATTCTTAATATTCTCTATAGGAATAACAACTCATTTTTGGCCATTCTGATTTTATCTATTTAATCATGTTTCCACCATTTTGCATTCTATATTTCTTTTATTTTTATTTAGTGTTTACTTAGTTAAAATGCATTCTTTGCTTCTTCAAGGTATTGCTTTTTTTTGAAGTGTAAGTCTACAATCCCTTCATCTGAAACCCTTGGAGATATGTTTCAAAATTTAGATTCTTTCTCTTAAAAAAATTTTACAAAGGTAATTTCTACACATTCTATGTATTATATAACATCTTCAGTGGTGTCTGGGGCAGCATGTTGGAACCAAACATATTAAAACATTAGTATTTCTATTATATATGTTATATATATGTATATAAAATGAAATGTCTATGAAATGAAATTTTAAAAAGACTACAAATAGCTATGTGTCAAGTCCAGAGAGTTTTTGATGCAAAATTACTTTAGGTTTTTAATTTTTATTTGTTTACTTTTAAGATTTATTTATTTATTTTAGAGAGACAGAGTGCGGGGTGAGCAGGGAGAGGGAGAGAGAATCAGCACTGAGTGTAGAGCCTGTTGTGAAGCTTGATCCCAGGACCCCAAGATCATGAGCTTGAGCTGAAATCTAGAGCTGGGTGTTCAACCAGTCGAGCCACCCAGGAGCCCTGAGGTAAAATTACTTTAGGTCAGGTCTAGTTTTGCCTCTAAATGGGTTTTGAAAAAAAACCAGGTTACGAAAAATACCTTCCGAATTTCAGACCTTTAATGGGTTTTAGAAATATAGTGAAGGGAAGTACAAGCTCAAAGGAAACACAACAGTAACAATACAAACAGAACAGTAACAATAATCGAACAATTTCTTTCTATGCTGTGGTATTTGAAGCAATAAAGGAGGTATTGTTACTCCTTCTCCCTCTCCATTTGTTAGGAATGTATTGCCATTGATATTATCAAAATACTATTTTTCTGTATTTACTGCCTATAGCACATGGAGAAACATAGCAATACCTCTTATAAGTGAAGATGAACTTCTGGCTGAAAAGATGGAAAAAGCGAGGGAATATGACAATTTCAGACTTCAAAAATACATCTTTCGTCTCTGGCACTCTTATACAGAAGGTCAAAAAAAACTACTTACAGGTAAATCCTTGCATAGTAATGGTTAGGTTTTGTATTGCTTATTCAAAGAACCAACACACTCAACAATTCAGCAGTTTGCGGGTGGCTGGGTGGCTCAGTGGGTTAAGCCTCTGCCTTCAGCTCAGGTCATGATCTCAGGGTCCTGCGATCGAGCCCCACATCGGGCTCTCTGCTCAGCAGGGAACCGGCTTCTCCCTCTCGCTCTGCCTGCCTCTCTGCCTACTTGTGATCTCTCTCTCTCTTTCTATCAAATAAATAAATAAATAAAAATCTTAACAAAAAATTAAGCAGTTTTTACTGAGAATTTATTATTATGTCTAGAGAATTGTCATGAAATGTCACGAAAAGCCACTAATTAAATCTTATATTTAAATGAGATTTGTCTCAAAGGGTTTTCTTGTAACAGAAAACAGGCATGTTTGAAATAAAAATCTCGTATGGATTTGTGTGATATATGTACAAATATAAGTAGGGATCTACTATCATCATTTTTACTCAGAGAAAGCTGGTATATGATAGGTACCAAAACTGACTATTTCTTGCAGAGAATTTTCTATTCCTTAGAGATATTTCATTTAATGGATACATGAGGAAACAAAGAAAATGCATCTTCCTTTCCTTAAACCCTTGATAGTTGTAAAAAATAGAGAGGGCATGTACATGATCTTTGAGGCAGGAATAGGGAACCCCAGACTTTTGCTCAGATTTTAGCCACTAACCAAATATTGGTTTATGGCTGTTGCAAATCAGAGAATCATTTCCTCTTGATCAGTTACTCTAGGTACCTGAGTCACAGTGAGCCCTCTGAAGGGTTTTTTTTTTCCCCCTTCTTTTTTTGGAGAGGGAGAGAGAGCGAGAGCAAGACAGAGCGTGCACATGGGAGCATGGGTTGAGGGGGAGAAGGGAAGTGGGAGAGGGAGAGAGAATCCTAAGCAGACTCCATACCCCAAGGTGGGGCTCCATCTCATGACCCTAAGATCACAACCAGAGTGGTAATCAAGAGTTGAATGCCCCTCAGGTGCCCTCTGAAGTTTTAAACATAAGATTGATGGGCCTCTAATTCAGAGAGGAAGGAACTGGCTTCAGTTAAGAAGCCAGTGCCCTCGGGGCGCCTGGGTGGCTCAGTGGGTTAAAGCCTCTGCCTTCGGCTCAGGTCATGATCTCAGGGTCCTGGAATCGGGGAGCCTGCTTCCTCCTCTCTCTCTCTGCCTACCTCTCTGTCTACTTGTGATCTCTGTCTGTCAAGTAAATAAACAAAATCTTAAAAAAAAAAAAGTTAAAAAAAAAAGAAGCCAATGCCCTCTTCAGTGGTGTCCCCAGGGCCTGCCTTAGTCATCCTCCTTCCTGGCCTGACCCCTGTATTTGAGCTTTGGACCCTTGGTTAAAACATAAAATGGAGCAATTCATTTAATCACAGGGCATTTAACTAAATCAGAATACTACCTTATAATTGTATTTCTGTGATTAAGTTTAGCAGTTCTGGTTTTATAAAGAACAGTTTGATTAAAAAAAGAAAAGATATGTATCCTATATATATATCTTGATGTGTCATTACATCTATTACACCTTTATTTTTATTTTTTTAAGATTTTATTTATTTATTTATTTGACAGAGAGACACAGCGAGAGAGGGAACACAAGCAGGGGGAGTGAGAGAGAGAGAGAAGCATGCACGAGAGAGGGAGAAGCAGGCTTCCTGCTGAGCAGGGAGCCTGATGTGGGCCTCGATCCCAGGACCCGAGGATCATGACCTGAGCTAAAGGCAAATGCTTAACCAGTTGAGCCACCTAGGCATCCCTCCATCTCAATTTCCAAGGGCAAATGTGATGTTTACAGGTTGATAAAGTTTCAGGAATAAAGATGTACTGCTGCCAAAAGTAATTAATTTTAGATATAATTAAAATCAAACAAACCCCGCCAGACACAATATTAGTTTATATTATAAACATGATAGAATATTAAACATTGTTTTTAGGAAACATATTTATATATATATACAATAATCTAATAACTTTTCTTTAGTTACACTAGTGCGGATACGAAGGATGTGCTGCCGTTACAAGCTATTAGCTATCCTAACCAAGTGGAGGGATAAAGCACAACATAAGTATAAGAGGAGAGAAGAGGAGCTGGTATGGTATCTTGGAAACTTAATTTTTTTAGAAACTGTATTTGGTTGTTATATTGCTGTTGTTTCAGATAATAATGCTATGCGTGGAAAGTATGAAAATATTGAATATTAGGTACTTAAAAAAAGATTTTATTTATTTGAGAGAGAGCGTGCATGTTTGTGCATGAACGGGGTGGAGAGACAGAGTGAGAGGGAGAAAGACAAGCAGACTCCCTGCTGAGTGGGGAGCCGGAGGCATGGCTCGATGGTGGGGCTCCATCCCAGAACCCTGAGACCATGAACTGAGCTGAAGACAGGTGCTTAATGGACTGAGCCACCCAGGTGCCCCAATATTATATAATTTTGAAGGGGTCTTTATTCTTTTAATTGAATAATTTAAATTTTCCTTCAGCTATGAAAAATATTTTCTAATAAATTCTGTTGTTTCATTTCAACTCTGAACACTGAGAAAAAAATCATTTCAACATTTTGTTTAAAGTTATTGGTAGAAATGAAGAATTTTGTTTAAGCAAGTGTTTAGATATATATAGATGTCTAAAATAGAAGAGAGGGGCGCCTGGGTGGCTCAGGGTTAGCCTCTGCCTTTGGCTCAGGTCATGGTCCCAGGGTCCTGGGATCTAGCCCTGCATCCAGCTCTCTGCTCAGCAGGGAACCAGCTTCTTCCTCTCTCTCTTTGCCTGCCTCTTTGCCTACTTATGAACTCTGTCTGTTAAATAAAAATAAATAAAATCTTTTAAAAAAAGAATTTAAAATGGAAGAGAAACCATTTGATATGATAAAGACTGAATAAATTTTTTCTTTCCTAGATAAGATTAGATTGTTATTCTTTTTCAACCTTCAATATAATAAATTATAATTTTAATATAAATTATTTAAAAAATTACTAAAGTGCTAAACTTATGGGGCACCTGGGTGGCTCAGTGGGTTAAAGCCTCTGCCTTTGGCTCAGGTCATGATCCCAGAGTCCTGGGATCGAGCCCCGCATCCGGCTCTCTGCTCAGCGGGGAGCCTGCTTCCTCCTCTCTCTCTGCCTGGTTCTCTGCCTACTTGTGATCTCTGTCTGTCAAATAAATTAAGAAAAAAATCTTTAAATTGTTAAACTTAAAGGATCGTTCCTAACTGGGACACTTTAATTAAAGCAATTAAAATAGAGGACCCAAGCAAATTCCTCCAAACTTAAAAATATTTCTGGTTTGCTTAAGCTATTAATACATTATTACTTAATGTTGTTTTAGAATACGGGACGCCTGGGTGGCTCAGTTGGTTAGGCAGCTGCCTTCGGCTCGGGTCATGATCCCGGCGTCCTGGGATCGAGTCCCGCATCGGGCTCCTTGCTCGACGGGGAGCCTGCTTCTCCCTCTGCCTGCCACTCTGTCTGCTTGTGCTCACTCTCGCTCCTCTCTCTCTCTCTCTCTGACAAATAAATAAATAAGTAAATCTTTAAAAAAAAAAAGAATACTCACAGTAACTATTAGGATCAGACATAGAAATATGGATTTTTTTTTAGTTATATTACTTCATAGGTAATGTTTTATCAATAGTCTTGAAATACGAAGTCGGGATAAATAAGAAAGAGAGAAATAAGAAATTAAACTCCCTGTTTAGTCGTCGCCCGGTGAAGGGCAGGATCAATGCCCTCCCACCGCTAACGGGTTCACCGCTAACGCTGACACCGATGATACTACACACGTACCAAGAGGGTATACAAAGATTTATGCTGGAAACAGTGCTAGAGTCTACAGAGGACACTGAGATGCATAAAGCACAGTTCTCGCTCTCTGCAAGTCTGTCCCCTACTGGTATCATGGTGTTCTTCTAGGACGTCCTCTAGCATTTGTGGAGTACATGTTCAGTGTTACTAGTTCAAGTTCAGTGTTGCCAGTTCAATAGTTACACTTTAGGTAACCACTGTTTTAGTCTGCTTGTTCAGTGCTCTCTTGTCCCTCCATCCGTTCATTCTTTCTTTCTTCCCTTCTTTCTCTTTCTTTCCCTCCTTCTTTCTTTCTTTTTAGATTTATTTGAGAGAGAGAGAGAACATTGGGGGAGGCAGAATGGGCAGAGGGAGAGAGAGACAAGGAATCTCAAGTAGACCCCCCACTGAGCAGGGAGCCTGATGTGGGGCTTGATCTCAAGACTCTGAAATCAAGACCGGAGTCAAAGAATCAGATACTTCCCTGACTGAGCCATCTAGGTGCCCCTGTTCAGTGATTTTCAACACTGTGCACTAAGCTAGCATTTTGATCCTAGCTCCCCCCAAGCCTGATCAGTGATTGTCTAATGGCGAAATACGCAACCGTACATGACTAGTCTGCCCTGTTCACACCCCGCTTGAACTGAACATCTCTGAGGCAGTATTGTTCTCTTAATCACCCCCATACCCTGAGCATAATGTGTTGCATGCAATAGTTGATACATATTAATATAAATAGTAACATATAACATAGTATTATCCTTAATATAGATGTATACCCTACAGTTAGTTGGGTGTTTAGAGAAAACATTGACTTCTAGCTATGTGATTTCTTAGCCGAACAATCACTCACTTACGTGGGTGAAGTGAGCATGGCTGGTGCGTGCTGGGCAGAGAAAGCAGGGAACGCTTCTGTGTGCTACTTCTCCAACGTGTGCCCTTCCTTATGCTCGTGTGTGTGTGTAACGTTTATTTATCCTTATGGCTTTTTCTTGACTATGAAGTTTTAAGGAATGTATTCAAAGTTAAAATGGGGGACTTCTTGTAACAGTAAATCAGGCAAGACACCAAATGCTTTCCTCTGCCTCTCCTTTTTTATCTCTGTGTTGTCCTCCTTTCCGTACCCCAAATATCCCATCAGTCATTACCAGAACCTTGACTCTGTGGGTTTCAGCTTCTTCATCTAAAAGAGGAAGCTGGACCACATCATCGAGGTTGCTGCCTAGGCCGCTGATGTCTGACAACACATGGAATGATCTCTAATGCTCTGGTGGTCTGGTGCATATCGCCCTGCTATGGACAAAGGCAGTTTACATAGCGGGGATGACAATAATACAGAATGTTTATTTGTTTCTATCATGGTGTCGAGTGTTGTGCTTTATACATATCATCTCATTTAACCTTCACGATGATGACATGGAATTTGCTGGTTATTTTCATGGCAGATATTAAAACATGAACTTCAGTTGCTGAAATGGAGAAGCAAGTTAAAACTCAACGTCGTTGCTAAGGAAGAATTCCTATTTCCTGAACACAGGGCGTCTGAAATCTCTCTTGGAAGCGAGATTCCTGAATGTGACATTTCGCTGTTCCCTGAAAGAGTGATCTCACGGGTTCGTATGAATTCATGTATCGTAACTAGTCATTTTCACAATGTTTATGTAAAGAGTGGTTTTATAAACCTGACATGAATGATGGAAATCCTATTTCAAAGAAACACGTTTTTTTACAATTAGCTGTGGGTTCAACTCATTTTTAGAGGTCATCCTTTTGGATGGCTGTAAGTTGACTCTAGCAATCAAAAGTGGAGAAAGTAAAGCTGCAGGAAATAAGAAGGGAAGGAAAACATTCCTCCTTCAAGCATACATTGTCATTTAAGGTGGAACAGGTTTTAGCTACCGCAGCACACACTTTTTCATCTTTAATCCCTAATCTTTTAAATTTCATATGATGCCTTCACTCTGGGATGTAAATGGGCTTGTCTTAGTGCACCTTTCAATTAGATGAAATATTTGTAGTATCTTTTTTCCCTAGATTGTGACTTCATAGAGAGAATCATGCAGTTTACAGCTTACAATTCACTGAATTGATCTCTGAAAAATCAGCCATAATTCCAACTACGAGCTCTTCTTACAGATCCCTGGTAGATGTTTTTGCCCTGGTAGACATTTTTTGTCCAATCTCGTGGCATGTCATCCTGCACACACAGTCAGCTTAGAATGCACTCAAAGATGCAAGGATCTCTACGCTTATTTCTCAAGCTTTTTTTCTGTGTAACTCCCACTTTTCTAGTACTCTGCCCATAAACTCCAGCAATTTCAACATCCTTGAGCCCCATTAACTATTTCCTTGGCTTAGTGAGACCACCTTTCTTTCACAAGCGGCTAATAAATGCCTCTAGGAAGAAAGCCTGTGGTGTAATATGGTCACCTCATTGATTTCCTTTCTTTCAGAGATCACAATATTGTGATACCTGTTGTCCAACAGTTAAAAGCAGTTGTTTCATATATTTGGTCCATTTCTCTAGCTGTTTGTCATGGGAGGCATAGTCTGGTACAAGTCACCTCATCATGGCTGGAAGTAGAAGGCTATTGATGGTTTTCTGAATCTACATGGGATTCAGGCTTAGGGGCTCCAAACCATGCCTGTCAATCCTTTTATGGGTTTCTTTCTTCCATTTCTTACAGAGACTATTTAAACTTTTGTTATGGACTGAATATTTGTGTTCCTCCCAGATTCCTATGTAGAAGCCCTGATTCTCTGGAGATAGGGCTGTGAAGGTGATGTAGGTTAAATGAGGTCATAAGGGTGGGGTCCTAATCCAAGAGGGGGCTTGCCCGTTTAAGAAGAGTCAGAGATACCAAAGCTCTGTCTCTGCCTTGTGAGCACACCACAAGGAGGCAGTCATCTGAAAGCCAAGAAGACGGCTTTTCAGGCAACCAGGAACCAAATTAGCCAGAACCTTGAGCTTGGGCTTCCCCGCCTCTGGAACTGTGAAAAATAAATTTCTGTTGTTTAAGCCACCCAGTGGATAATACTTTGTTTTGGCGTCTGAACAGACTAATGCTGCTCTTCTTCATTCTTCTTACGACACATCCTCCACTTCCTCGCCCCTCACCTTCACTTTCTGCCCTTCTTTACTGAGAAAATATATGCATCAGGTAGGAGCTCCTCCAACTTGGTTCCTGACCCCTTTCCTCAGTCCTGTTTTCCTGATCTCTTTCCCCTTTTTTCAGGTGTACCATCCATGCCCACCTTTGTTTCCTTTTCTGTTCTCAGGGATTTTGCCTATATAATGCACAATATTGCAGATGCTTTCTTTAATTTCTGCCACAGGTGATGATGCAATCTTATTTTCAGATCGTTATCAATATCAGTTTTGAGTCCACGAGGAATAGTTGACATAAAGCATAGTTACTTGAAATACAAGACCGTTTTCCAACACAATTTCTGTTGCCTCTTAACCAGGGCACTCAGTGGTCCACACATACTGAATCATTCCTGGATATCTAGGACTATGTCTTATTCATGTTCCCTGATTTATAAGCAACCAAAAAGATTTATCAATTGCACGAATTTAACATTTAAGAAATTATCGTATGCTGCCCCAATTCAAGTTTAAGAAAAGGTAAAGATCTGTAATAAAAGTATCAATATTTTCCCCAGGCAGTTTCTTTTGTCTGTGAAAGTCAATTCTCTAAACAAAATTATTGATAAATAGGCATAAAAAGTAAACTTACAATAGCTACAAAAATATCCATGCCAGTTGAAACAGAAGAGAAAAGGAACCAAGTTTTGAGAGATCTTTAGGCTTCACATCTTTTCAAGAACACCCCATCTTTTTTATGGGCCTCCATATGGATGGTTTAAGGAAAGCATAAAAAATTTGAAGCCTATAGTTTTGGGAGCTTACTGATGACTGCAAACTCTTCAGTATGCTCCAAAGGAGCTATTTTTCCTTTTAAGATTTTATTTATTTATTTGACACAGAGAGAGAGAGAGAGGCAGCAAGAGCAGGAACACAAGCAGGAGAAGTGGGAGAGGGAGAAGCAGGTTTCCTGCCGAGCCCGGACCCCAATGCGGGGCTCGATCCCAGGACCCTGGGATCATGACCTGAGCTGAAGGGAGATGCTTAACGACTGAGCCACCCAGGTGCCCCTGAAGCAGCTATTTTATTTTATTTATTTATTTATTTTTAAAGATTTTATTTATTTATTTGACACACACAGAGAGAGAGATCACAAGTAGGCAGAGAGGCAGGCAGAGAGAGAGAGAGAGAGAGAGAGAGAGAGAAGCAGGCTTCCTGCTGAGCAGAGAGACCCATGAGGGACTCGAGCCCAGGACCTGAGATCATGACCTGAGGCGAAGGCAGAGGCTTAATCCACTGAGCCACCCGGGCAGCCCTGAAACAGCTATTTTAAATACAGTGTTCAGGTTTAGTTATTCTCTAAGGTATGAGCTACTACTGCCTTCACCTACCAATATAAGAGAACATGACTGATGGTGGGGCTTAAAGAAACAAGGTCTTGTTTGTTTCCTACCACACAAAGTCCAGAGGAAGGCAACCCAGGTCTGGTCCTCCACGATGCCAATAAAAATGGAATCTTTCTATTGTCCTGCTCCACAGTTCTTAGCATCTTCTTGCTTATTGTCTCATGACTGCAAAATGACTACCCTACCTCCAGCCATATATTCACTCACTAGGCCCGAAGAAGGGCGAAAATCACGGTGGTAGGAGGCAAAAAGGTTGGCCTATTCTTGTGTAGAAAAGCCAGTTTCCCCCAAGGTACCACAGTCAGACTTTCACTGATGTGTTTTAGGCTAGAACTTTGTCACTAGGCCATGTCTAACTGCAAGTAACTAGGCAGGAGGGGACTCTGAGTGGGGACTGGGTGAGTTACAACAGATAAGGAGCAAGCAATTATTGAAGAAGTCAGTACATAATTGCTGCAAAGGAATTCTGGTTTAATGCTCTTCCCTCTCCTAATTCAGAGAAGCCAAAAATGCCAATTAATAAAGAAGCACAGCATCGAATACCCAACTTTTGTAGCAACATGGACAGGACTGGAAGAGATTATGCTGAGTGAAATAAGTCAAACAGAGAAAGTCAAGTATCATATGGTTTCACTTATTGGTGGAGCATAACAAATAATATAGAGGACAAGGGTAGATGGAGAGGAGAAGGGAGTTGAGGGAAATTGGAAGGGGAGGTGGACCATGAGAGACTGTGGACTCTGAAAAACAACCTGAGGGTTTTGAAGGGGCGGGGTGGGAGGGTGGGGGAACCAGGTGGTGGGTATTAGGGAGGGCACAGATTGCATGGAGCACTGGGTGTGGTGAAAAAACAATGAATACTGTTACGCTGAAAATAAATAAAAAATTAAAAAAAAAAAAAAAAAAAGAAGCACAGCATCCAGAGCCTGCAAACCATCTCATAAAGTGATCCAGGGTCTAACAAGAGATTTGTATACGGAAATTTCAACACTTAACCATGAGCGACAGACTGGCCTGTTTCGTCATAAGAAGTGTTTTGGTTTGATAATACAGAAGTAGCTTCATGTCCCTCCTCATCAATTACCAGCAATATTACTTGAGGCAATTTCAGCCCTCTTGACTCTTGATCTTTTTTTTTTTTTTTAAGATTTTATTTATTTATTTGAGAGAGAGAGTGAGAGAGAGCACAAGCAGGGGGAGCAGCAGAGAGAGAGGGAGAAGCAGCCTTCCCACTGAGCAGGGAGCTGGACACGAGGGCGGAGGGGCGGGGGACTCAATCCCAGAACCCTGGGATCATGACCTGAGCCTGAGGCAGATGTTTAACCGGCTGAGGCACCTCTTGGTACTTGATCTTTAAAACTTCCCTGTTCTCATCTCTCCGACCAAACTCTAAATTTAGGGAGAACAGTTTAGGTTGGATTACTTGAAGTTTAGAACAATAAAAATCATTGCCAGTTTTCGCATTTTACATATTACTTTCTGGTATCATGTCGTGGGGTTATGATCAGGCGTCCCATCCCTTCTTCTACCCTGATTCCCACCCCCACTTCCATGTGGAACGATACATAGAGTCTTTTTGGGATCAGTTTTGTAGACTTTGCCACAGTGTTCAAACCATAGCATGATCTAGTAAAGAATATAGAAGTTTCTGTGTTGAGTTTTTACATTTTTCAGGAGCTGAGGATCTAGGAAAGTTAGACAACTACAAAACTGAGAACAGAATCTGCTTTTGCTAATTCTTTCTTTTTTTTTTAGATTTTTATTTATTTATTTGACAGACAGATCACAAGTAGGCAGAGAGGCAGGCAGAGAGAGAAGGGAGGAAGCAGGCTCCCTGCTGAGCAGAGAGCCCGGATGCCGGGCTCGATACCAGGACGCTGGGATCATGACCTGAGCCGAAGGCATAGGCTTTAACCCACTGAGCCACCCAGGCGCCCCAATGCTAATTCTTGGTTAAAATTATAAACTCTAGGGGCTCCTGGGTGGCTCAGTTGTTAAGTGTCTGCCTTTGGCTCAGGTCATGATCTCAGGGTCCTGGGATTGAGCCCTGCATCGGGCTCCCTGCTCAGCAGAAAGCCTGCTTCTCCCTCTCCCACTCCTCCTGCTTGGGTTCCCTCTCTTGCTGTGTCTCTCTGTGTCAAATAAATAAATAAATAATATCTTAAAAAATTATAAACTCTATACCATTCAGCTTATTCCTCCTGGATAATTTTAAAGAAATAGAATACGTACATGAATATTTTACTTCTGAGGCAAAAGAGGAATGGAACCTTTTATATCCGTTTCATTGTATTACCCTTAAAGTATATGAATAACATTTTTCTTTTCCAAATGACTTAATCTTGGTATGACAATGAAGTACAGCATTATTTTTGGATATTCTCAAACTTTTTTCCCTATCAAATAAATTGTTAAGAATGTCTATTAAAATGCAAAGTTAATAGAAGAGTAAATTTATATAATAGTGAAAATCTGGAAGTTAATGATTCTACGATTCATGTTTTGAACAGTTGGGTTTGCTAAGCTTATTAGTGCTATAGATTTGCAAAGTTGATTTTTTAAACCATAGTTTAAAATGGCATCTAATTTGGTGACTTCTCTGGTCAAATAACTCTCAGGGACTTGAAGAGCAAAGATGTTAAAAACATGGAAACATAATGTGGATCTAACTTTATTTGACATTTTGAAAAGTGTTGGTTATTAAAAGAAGTTGAGATTAGTACAATTTAGGTTGCCTAATATTTTGAAGGAATAATTGAAAAGCAGCCATCTGGAATGAGCTACAACTTGAACTTACTTGGAAAACATCCTTAATACTGTAGGCTTGTCTTTTTTTTTTTTTTTAAAGATTTTATTTATTTATTTAACAGACAAAGATCACAAGTAGGCAGAGGGGCAGGCAGAGAGAAGGGGAAGCAAGCTCCTTGCTGAGCAGAGAGCCCAATGCGGGGCTCGATCCCAGGACCCTGGGACCATGAACTGAGCCGAAGGCAGAGGCTTTAACCCACTGAGCCACCCAGGCGCCCCAATGTAGGCTTGCCTTTTAGTTTCAGTTACATCAATCCATGAAAACAGGTCAGGTTCTGTTTTACAACCATTTTCCTTAGTATCATGTACCCATTGGGAAAGGCTGATTAGTTAGCAGATGGTAGGACTCATACTATCTCTCAAATTCAGAGCTAGCAGGAGGGTTGCCTAAGATCATTTTCCATGAAAATGCAAGATTGAGTTTTTGTTTTGTTTTGTTTGGGGATGTGTGTAGTTTGGCAAGCAATACAGAGAAAAGCCTTATGTTGACGAATTTAGAAAGTCTAAATAATATAGTTAGGTAATGAATGCAGTTGTCTTAAAATATAAAATAACTTGGTTAGCTTAAGAATATAAGTAGTGTCTTAGGTCTGCCTTTCATTTTAAATAACTATAACATTTTGTTTGTTTGTAAAAGATAATAGCACATGAACTTGCAAGGAGTTATAAAATCACCTTCAGTGTTGATGACTCATCTTCTCACCTGGGGGAGAAAAACCAAACCCCAACACCCTGGACAGGTGTCAAAACTTGTACCATGTTGCAGAAGAACCAGATGGTTCAGGCCTTTGGATTAAATTACTGAGAATTGTAAAGCAGGAGAGAATTCTCAATGACTTCTTGAATCCATGTTTTGATAATCTCAGGGGTCAGTCTGATGTTAATTCACTGAAGCAGAGAGTCGTTCCAAGTTTCATAGGCATGTACTATGGGAACTTCAGATAAGGGAAGGTTCCAAAGCCTTGCTCTATCAAGGAACTATGTGTGTGTTGGCTCCATCTGTGGTGTGGGTGAAAAAGCAGATGGAGCAAAACATCTAAAAATTGTTTTAGGATCAGCTTATTTTTGATGGAAGACCACTCTGCCCGTGGACCTTGATTTTGTCAACATCTGTTCTAATCGGTAATACTAAGTGAAATAGCTTACAAATGATGTTCCTATAAAGTTTTCATGACAAATTGTAGAAGATGCTATATTAATTTTAGCAGGAACCACCTTTGCAAAATGGTACATCATTCCTATGATGAAAAACTACTCCACAGAAAGAGGCAGCTACTTGGAAATGGAGAGCGTGCACTCTAGAGTGTGGGTGGCCAGTCCTGTCACTAGCTGTGTGGCCTTGGGCATGTGGCTTAATCTTTTTGTTTCTAAGTTGTTTCCCTGGTAATGGGCGCATAATTAAAAAAAAAATCTCTCCTGTATGTGCTACTATGAGTATTAAATGAGTTAACACATATGAAGCACTTAGGACGATGCCCAGCATATGGAAGTTAGTATTATTAATATGTTGGATTTAGATGTCTGAATGATGGAGAAACCATGGAATAGGAAGTCACGGAAGACCAGGTTCTAAACTTAGGCCTGCTGGCTCCGTCAGCTTGCTGACCTCCCACGGGGCATCTAACTCCTCTCAGCCTCAATTTAAAGACTTTGAAAATCTCTAGCGGAATATGTACTTGTAGTTTCTTCTGTTAGATGAGAGGGCAAGCCAAATGGCCTCTCAGACCACTTCTAGCTTTCAACATCTGTCACCATCTATGACTCTTGGATGGAAACAATCCTCCCAGCAGAGAAAAATATCAGGGGTAAATGCACAAAATCATAGAGAGGGTTTTGCCCATATTCATGCCCCTGTCCCGAATGCTTCTGCACCCCACTGTTAGCTGGATTCGTTCTCTCTCTTTCTCTACGTTTCAGCATAAATATCCCCCATCTGAGAGACCTCTCCTAGTGGCCCAATCTAAAATCAATTCCTGCTCTAAGGCCTTGTTCTTTTCTTCCACAGCACTTGTCATTGTAAATAGCTATGATTTTCAACATGTGCTTATTTTAAAAATCTGTCTCTTCTACTAAAATACATGCTTTTTAGGTTCAGATATTATACCAGTTTTGATTATTTCTTTACCCTCAGTAACTAAGAGATTGGCATGAGCAGGCACTCAATCAAGATTTCATTTCATTTATTGAGCAATGATATTGGATTCCTACAATGTGCAAGGCTCTGTCTTAAGTACTGGGGAGACAGTAGTGCTCTCATGTAGTTTTGTGTTAAGAAACAGCGAGCAAGTAAACAAATGTGCAAGAACATCTGAAAGGAGTCTGGATAAAGGACGAGCACCTTTACTAAAAGGAATACCAAAAGAAGAGGTAGCAAAAGCTAAATAAACAAGTGGAACTCATCAGACTAAAAAGCTTCCACACAGTAAAGGAAACCAGCAGTAAATGAAAAGACAGCACAATGGATAGGAGAAATATTTGCAAATCATACATCTGACAAGAGGTTAATATCCAAAATACAAAATATTCAAGGGCTAAGACCTTTGAATGATATAGGATTTAGAGGCTCCAACCCCCTTGTACTTGAAAATTCATGTATAACTTTTGACTCCTCCAAAACTTAACTACTAATAGCCTATTGTAGACCAAAAACCTTAACGATAACACACACAGTTGATCGACATATATGGTGTATGTCATATATATTATGTGCTGTATTATTATAATAAAGTAAGCTAAAGAAAAGAAAATGTTATTAAGAAAATCATAAGGAAGAGAAAACACTGTATTGTATTGGGAAAAAATCCATATATAAACAGACCTGTACAGTTCAAACTTGTGTTGTTGAAGGGTGAACTGTATATAAAGAACCCATACAGCTCAATAACAAAAATCAAACAATATGATTAAAAAGTGGGCAGAGGATCTGAATAGACATTTTTCCAAAGGAGACATACAGATTGCCAATGCACATGAAAAGATGTTCAATATCACTAATCACCAGAGAAATGTAAATCAAAACCACAATGAGACATCGCCTCACACCTGTTAGAATGGCTAGTATCCAAAAGACAAGAAGTCATAAGTGTTGGAGAGGATGTGGAGAAAAGGGAACCCTCGTGTGCTTTGGTGGGGTGTGCAAATTGGTACAATCTTTATGGAAAACAGTATGGAGGTTTCTCAAAACATAAAAATAGAAATACTACGTGATCCAGCTGTTTCACTTCTGGATATTTATCCAAAAGAAACAAAATCACTAATTTGAAAAGACATATGCACCCCCATGTTTATTGCAGCAATAATCGCAATAGCCAAGACATGAAAACAACCCAAATGTCCATCAACAGAAGAGTGGAGAAAGAAAATGGGGTAACACCTATATCTATATCTGTATATTACACAACAGAACATTATCCCAGTCATTTAAAGGAAGGAAATCATGCCACTTGCAAAAATGTGAATGGACCTTGAGGGCATCATGCTATGTGAAATAAGTCAGAGAAAGACAGACAAATACTATATAATCTCGCTTATATGTGGAATCTAAAACAAAAGCGAGAGAAACAAAATGAAAAAAAACTGAACCCATAGATACAGAGGACAGATTGGTGGTTGCCAGGGTGACTATAAATAAATGTCATGGGAATATAATGTACAGTATGGTGACTATAGTTAATAATATTCTATATATTTGAAAATTGCTAAGAGAGTAGATCTTAAAAGTTCTCATCACAAGAAAAAAATTCTGTGTGGTAATGGATATTAACTCGATTTATTGTGGTGATCATTTTGTAATATTTACAAAAATGGAATCCCTGTGTTGTAAACCTGAAACTAATATAATGCTGTATGTCAATTATATCTCACTTAAAAATAAGAATGACTAGAGTATGCTACTCTGTCAGGGGAGGCTTCTCTCTGTGAAATATTTGAAAGAAAAATAACGCCAAGAAAATGGGAGAAATGTGTCAGGGGTGGTTGAGTAAGGTCAGTTTGGCCGGAATAAAGAGTTTATGTTGGGAGCAGCAAGATATAGAATTGGAATGAGTGAATGGGGCTAAGTTGTTGAGGCCTTGAGTATCCACTTAGATGCTGCGCTTAAATAATTGGGCAGTGACATGATGGCCAACTTAGAAAGCGGCTCTCTTTCCCCTTTACCTGTCTTCCTTTCTCCTCCCCCTGCCCTAGGGTTGTGGGGGTTGGGTGAAGTCTGAAAACAGAAGGGGCTTTCCTGAAGAAGGAGCACAAGGATAGCATCAGTGGGAATGATACGTGGATTCTAAAAAACAAATGAAACAAGCAAAACAAAACAGAAACAGACATGTAGATCTAGAGAACAAACTGGTGGTTGCCAGAGGGAAGAGGAGGGTGGAGGTATGGGTGAACTAGGGGAAGGGGATAAAAAGGTACGAACTTCCCATTATAAAATAAAGAAGACACAGGGATATGAGGTATAGCATTGGGAACAGAGTTAACCAAATATAACAACGTTGTCTAGTGACAGACAGCAGCTAGATTTACTGTGGTGATCACTTTGTTGTGTATATAAATGTTGAATCACTACATTGTACACCTGAAACTAATATAATATTGTATGTCAGCCACACATCAATAAAAAAAAACTGAAATAAAAAAAAACCCTCATTGCCAATGTGCATGTGCGTGCATAGGAAGGCAGTGGACCCACGTGGAAAGAAAAGTGTTAACAGGATTCTGGGACCAACACTCTGTGGAGTGAAAGAGTGAGCGAGGAGCCTGACAGGGTGTCTTTGAGCCTGAGTGACTAGAGGAGTGGGAAGCTCAGAAGCATTAAGTTCGGAGCAGAGCCAGGTTTTTACTGATCTTATATGCATGACTCATACTCAACACTTACTCCTGACTCATGGCTTCTTGTCTTGCCAAGTGTTTTTCTTTCCATACCATACAATGTTCCATTGAAATGGCTGCTGGAGTCTAATTCACTTCAGCAGTTTGCCATCTGTTTTTGATGGCTTGTGATCTGCGCTGAAGCAATTTACTAATTAACTCAAGAGTTTGTGTTTTATGTTCAGAAGACAACTCTCCTTTTATTGCACCACAAGGTAAAATTAAATAGGAGAGAGTTCTACCCCTGCCCCTTCCCTGTGCCTTTCCTGGCCCCATCATCTCCAATTTCTTTCTCTTCATTAATTTATTCCCTGATGTCTATAAATGTATTCAACTCACTCCTTTAAAACAATTTTTGAGAGGCGCCTGGGTGGCTCAGTGGGTTAAAGACTCTGCCCTCAGCTCAGGTCGTGATCCCAGGGTCCTGGGATCGAGCCCTGCATTGGGCTCTCTGCTCGGAAGCGAGCCTGCTTCCCTTCCTCTCTCTCTGCCTGCCTCTCTGCCTACTTGTGATCTCTGTCAAATAAATAAATAAAATCTTTAAAACATTTTTTGATCCTCCTCCTCTTTTGAGTTAATATTCTATTTTTCTCCTTATATATGTCATCAAACTTCTTGACTCTCTCTTTTTATATATTTATATAATATTTTTATATATATATAAATTTATATATTTATATAATATATTATATAATATTTTATATAGTATATATTTCTATATATTTAGATACATATTTTATATACATTATATTTACATATGTCTTCAACTTCTTGACCTCCCACCTGCCCACTGAGACACTCAGAAATTGCTTTTAAACAGTCTTGACCTGGGTGTTCCAAAGGTAGAAGCCAATTCACCATCTCCAAAATAGAACTCATCATTTCCTTCCTCCAACTCTCTCCTTCTTTTTTATCCTGTTTCTAAATGAATGGCATCATCATTGACTCAATTGACTTAGGTAGAATTTGGAAATTACCTTTGATTTTTTCTTTTAACCCACATTGCATATTCTTTCCTTTTAAAATTTGTAATCTCTCTTACTGTCTCCTCTCCATTCTCTTTGGTACTTAATACCTATCAGTGACATTATCAAAGCTACTTAAATGGGGCTTCCACCATCTACTCTTGACCTTGACTTCCCAACTCATTTTTTTAGTTGCCCCCCAGAGCTGTCTTTTTAAAGTCACATTTAAAAAACAGATTTTATTACTTTTTTATTTAGAGAGTGAGGGAAGGGGCAGAGAGTGAGGGAAAGAGAGAATCTCAAGCAGACTCCGATCTGAGTGCCGAATGGATGCAGAGCTTGATCTCGTGACCCTGAGGTCATGACCTAAGCCGAAATCAAGAGTCAGATGCCCAACCGCTGGAACCACCCAAATGCCCCTCTAAAGTCACATTTATTCACGTTTCTTTCCTGCTTAAAATCACTCACTGACTCACCACTAGCTTTAGCGTCCCCCCAGGGCCCTTCATGTTCTAGCCCTTCCCTGCTGCTCAACATCATTCTCCACCATTTCCCCACAGGGATCCTTGGCTCCAGTCCCACTAAGTTACTCCTATTAGCCAAGGGCAAGACCCTCCCTCCAGCCATTAAGCCCTTCCTGTACAGAGCCCCTTCTCATCTTCTTCGACTGGCTCACTCCTGCTCCGGCGCAGGTCAGATGTCAACTTTGCTCTTTGGTCCTCTACCTTAATCTCAGTAAATTGCCCATCATATGTGTTCCTAGAACTCCTGAGGCACTTCTTTACTGTCTGTTATAATTCCTTATTTCCTGTTTTCCTCTTGGGCTGTATGTAAGTGCCTTGAGGACAGGGACAGTGTCTTACATGCATTGAATTCACAACCACTAGATGCTCAATAAATGTTGGTTAAGTGAATGAATGAAGAATGATTTTGCCCTTTCAGGCCCACTGGTACAAACTTGTTCTCATTCCAGGAATTTCTTAAAATCAAATCCAATAGCCCACGCTCACCTTGCTTTTGCCTTATTCCTTCTGTAGCATTTGACTATATTTCTTTCTTGAAATACCCTTCTCCCCCCCCACCCCACCTTTTTTTCTTCTCGGTCATGGCATTTCCTAGTTATCGCCTCTGGGAATTAGTTCTTTGCCTTCATGATAAGATTCTCACTCTTGCCTCATTGCCCAGCTCCCTGATGGCATCTCTGGATGTTGACTTTGGCCTTCTCTTCTCTACACTTTCACTGAATCGTGTCAATCATAGTTGGGCTTTTGACCGCCACTCACTGATTTGCAATTATGGTAGGGACGTTTTCAACTTCCCTACCATTTGGGAACTTTAACCTTTTAAATCTGAATGAATATGAGGCCATTGTGCCATTGATGTGCAGCAATGTGGGGTGTGTTGGGAGAGTGAGCTGGTTTGGGGGGAAGGTAATTTTAATTTTAGATTCATTGAACCTGAAATGTCAATGAGACCTTGAAGTTAGAAGGTCCTAGGAGTATCCGAAGAGTCATAAAGTCATAGAATCCTACACAGAGAACAATTTCAGTTATGTGGTCCAAACTTTTTCCCAGGACAATATTCCTCACAGACACACGTGAGATTTTAGGGGCAATATAATAACATCTCTTCCTTGTCTGAGTTTGCAACCAATTGAAAAGTTGACAAACAGAGGAGATCTCAATATTAATCTAAGACAGCTGATAGGAAACTATGGATTAAGATCACTGACCAAGGTGGCTTGCTAGGTGCCTCACCCTTGAATCAGATTAACTCACCCTCAGTGATGGCACAGCTGGACAATGGCAGACCTTCCTCAGGCCACTCAGAGCAGCCAGATGCGGCATCTTGCATTCAGGTCAGGCAGAGCAGAGCCAGAGCTGACTTGTAGGTCTCCTTCTTTCTCCCAAACTTCTCAGTCAGTTTGTCTCTCCTCTTCTCCTGCAGAGGCATGAGGGTTGAGAGAGAGGCATATGGTGTTACTGAAGTGCTTCCAGATGGAAATATGAGGAGGCCAAGGGAATGAAAATCTCCATTAACAGCAATGTTTATCTTGCCTCTAGCTTAACGCTTTGTGTGTTGGAGAGGCTCTGACATTGAGGTTATTCTGTTCCACTTGGGGAAGGACTGGATGATTAGAAAGTCGTTCCTCATATCAGAGAAAGCAGCTTCCCCAGTACCTTCTGTCTCTCATTCCTCTTCCTGCATCCCCACGGATTAAGACCACACTTATCAATTACATAAACATAATTTTATTTTGTAGTCCTTATATGGTCACCAATTCCCAGTTCAGTCAACGGTTTATTCTTGTATGACAGTTTGTAGTCTCAACCTCCCCATTTCCACTTCTGAGACTTTCCTGGTTGCCATCTTCTAAAAAATCTCTATTTTTGGACAATTCTCTAGAGTGGACCATGTGTTCTCCCCAGTCTGAGTGGCCCAGCACTTTGAAGGGCCGGGGAGCTCCTCAGGTAAAAGTTGCCTGCATCACTTCCTACCCTTATGCTCAGCTCCCTCCTTTTCCTGGTCCTTCAGGTGGTAGTGTAAGAGAAAACACCACAAGACAATAAATATTCACTCAAATGATTTATTATGGAGTCAGATAACTGACTTACAGATAAATCAATAGGAGAAGCAGCAGCCCAAATTGTGTCTTGGACACTCAGGTTCACGTTAAAACTTTTATATGGAAAGCTCTCTCTCCAGGATAGAGATACCTAGATCACTTAAGGCTCTGCACCATTTATGGTTTCCTTCCTAGCTTGTGGATAGCCTCATAATGCTGTTTGCATCATGGAGTCCTTTGGCAAAGCAATAGGGAATGGCGAATGCACTGTTCTCAGACCCTTAACCCCGTGGGGTCTGATTCCCACTGTGTTCCTTGCTACCATCAGTATTATAGTTAAAAGTCTTCCAAGTGTGACCCAGTTAGTACAGCACCTAGTACAAGTATTACCTCCCTTAAAGTGGACATTCCTGTTGCCCATCTTTGCTCCCACTTTTTCGCTGAAGCTCTGTGGCTAGGCTTACCATGGACCTTCAACAGTTAATGAAAAATTTATGACCTTATTGGCCTGTGATCTGATGTGGATGACGACTGTCTTTAGCATGAAATCTATCTCTTAAACTCAGCCTCAGTGACCACACTCCCTCCTGGCTTTCTGTCCACCTCTCTAATCATTCCTTCTAAGATTCCTTTAGGGTAATAGGTTTCCATTCAGTTCTTATATGATGGTGTTTGTAAGGGCTACATCATTGCTTCTCTGTTTTTCTCACTCCACCCTCAATTTCCGTGTGATGTCAAAGACATGGTTTAAGTTATATGTTGTCTACTCATGACTCACAAATCTGTATCTCCAGCTAGATTTCTTCTCTGAGACCCAGGCCATTATCAGCAATGTCTGCTAAGTAACTACACTTGAATGTTCATTCCACAGTGTCTACTACCTAGTATGCCCAACTTTAAGACCTCACCTTCCCACTGCCTATACAAGATTTCTCTCCACCCTTTCATATTCCTGGTCTTGTTCTGGGAAACAGCACCGCCTTTTGTCACCCAAATTATATGTGGGGGGTCATCTTAGACTGCTTTTTAAATTTTTATTCTCTATATCTAATTAATGATTAGCAAATGATAGCAACTCAAGATGCATTTCCATATGAAGGTAATATAAAATGGAATTCACATTATTTCAAATTTTGCCACGTAATGAGGCTTATATCTTAATTGCACTCTGTTAAATCTGCAGAATTCAAATTTGTGTAAAATGTAACCACACTACACTGAGACTTGGGTAGGATTTTTCTTACAAGTTATCTCATGCAGTTTTCTACAGAGCTTGGTGAAGTAGGTATTATTTTCCTTTTTTGCAAATGAAAGAAATGATACATGGAGAAGTGGGTTAAATCACAGTGGTGTGGTTGAGTTCAGTGTGACTGAACAAGCCTTTTCAATTTTGTAGAGAGTGTGAATTATACTCCCTAATATATGGATGAAATTAAATGTTGTATTTCTTTATTCTCCTACATCAGGTCAATTTGCTACAGGTTCCTACTCATTTGGCAGCCAGTAAAATCAATCTCAATTGTGAAATTCAATCCCAATCACCACCCCCGACCACCACCATCCCCCAGGCCCGGCTCCTTAGTTGTATAGGAATCTTAGAGGTCCCTCACAGCCCATGTACCCAAGAAGTACACTGGACTTGAGCCTATGCTAGCCTCCACGCTTGTGCTTCCTGCCAAAATGAACTCAGTTCCTTGAAGGAAGAGGCTCCAAGATTTCTGAGCCAAGTCTAGGCACCGGGATATTTACCATCGTGCTCAGTGCAGGCTTCTTTTTTTTTTTTTTAATTTTTTTATTTTAATAAACATATAATGTATTTTTATCCCCAGGGGTACAGGTCTGTGAATCGCCAGGTTTACACATTTCACAGCACTCATCATAGCACATACCCTCCCCATTGTCCATTTCCCCACCACCCTCTCCCGTCCCCCCTCCCCCCAGCAACCCTCAGTCTGTTTCTTGAGATTGAGTCTTTTATGGTTTGTCTCCCTCCCAATCCCATCTTTTCATTTTTTCTTTTCCTACCTCCCCCCAACCGCCCCCCCCCGCCTTGCATCTCCACTTCCTCATATCAAAGAGATCATATGATAGTTGTCTTTCTCCGATTGACTTATTTCGCTAAGCATGATACCCTCTAGTTCCATCCACGTCATCGCAAATGGCAAGATTTCATGTCTTTTGATGGCTGCATAGTATTCCATTGTGTATATATACCACATTTCTTTATCCATTCATCTGTTGACGGACATCTAGGCTCTTTCCACAGTTTGGCTATTGTGGACATTGCTGCCATAAACATTTGGGTGCACGTGCCCCTTCGGAGTACCATGTTTGTATCTTTAGGATATATACCCAGGAGTGCAATTGCTGGGTCGTAGGGTAGCTCTATTTTCAGTTTTTTGAGGAACCTCCACACTGTTTTCCAGAGTGGTTTCAGTGCAGGCTTCTTAATGATCAGTTGCCGTGGCCTTCCAGGGGGACCCATCTGAGGGCCCATCACATCTTAACAGGGTCTGCATGGGAATGTAGCACCCGTGTCTGCCATGAGCCCCAATTCTTTCTCTAAGTCTCAGGAACCCCTCCACTCACCGGCAATGCTTTTCACTGATTAACCCGATTCCTCTCTGTAAGGTTAGGTGTTTTGTGGGGGTTGTTTGGCTTCTGATGGTTGGCAAATTCTGCTCTTGGTTCTCCCATGTAAATGACATGAAAGGACGCAAATACCAGGGCACACAGCTTGCCTTCCCATTTCCTCTGGACTCCTATAGTAGAGAGAACAAAACAAAAACGAATGCTTCAGTAGATTCTCCTCCAAGTGCTATGGCTTAACGTACGTTATCATGTCAGTCCTCACAATTTTACAATGAGGAGACAGACACTTGGGTTCACAAGAATTCAGTAGTGAAATGAGGAATTGAGATAGGATTTGCTTGAATCTAAAGCTTATTTTTTTCCACTCGTACATAATGCCCATCCTTGAACTTGTGTTGAACCAAAATGCTGAGGTTTTCTTTATCTGAACTGCTGGCCGCTGTTCTACCTTATGTCACTGCTGTTCTCAAGCTAAACACAGCAGTTCCTGTTATCCTGTTCAATTTCATCTTGTTGATTTTGGTTCTAATTCCAAAAGTCAGTGAGTTAGCTATGTCATCCAGCCTTGTGGAATTCACTGATGTGATAAACATGATGCTTCTAGCTTTATCCTTGTTGAAAAAAATGTTGACCACAAACCCCATCTACACCCCTTTCTGGGGCTCATTCTGCTGCTCTGAGCTGTGACATGCCTCTCTGGGGTGGCTTTTTATCAGTTATATACCCACATTTTCCCCCTTCCCACAAGACCTCATATTATATGGAAGGTGGGGATGGTACGTATGTGGGTGGAAAACTCAATCAGGAGCCAGGGTGGTGTGAGTTCTGGGTGGAGTGAGGGGCAAACTGTTCTGTAGCTGCTTTGCTTATCATAAGAAAAAGTCTTCAGAGAATTTGGCCAAATGGTTGCAGTCATGCCAGGTGGTGAGCGTGGAAGGATTCCAGCCTGGTGAGATTCCTGTAGGGGGTTAGAGCACAGTGATGAGGGTATAGAAGTTGTCAGCATGTGCTGACATTGGTGACAGGCAGGTGATCAGTGGTCAGGCAGGCTCTGAGGGCTGTATGCAGGGCTAAGGGGTGGGGGGAACCAGCGCAAGCCATGTAGAACCCCAGTTCAGGTGAGGGTTGTCAGAGTTCGCAAATAAAAATACAGGGTGTGGGACGCCTGGGTGGCTCAGTAGATTAAATGTCCAACTCTTGATTTTGGCTTGAGTGGTGATCTCAGAGTTGTGAGGTTAAGTCCCACATCAGGCTCCATGCTGGGAGTGGAGCCTGTTTGGGATTCTCCCTCTTCCTCTGCCCCTTTGCCCCGCAACCACCCTTGTTCACACATGCACACATATTTTCTTTCTTTCTCAAAAAAAAAAATACAAGATGCTCAGTTAAATTTGAATTTCAGATAGTTTCCTTTTCTTTCCTCTTTTAAAGATTGATTGATTGATTGATTGATTTGACAGAGCAAGAGCACAGATCTTCCTTAATTTATGATAGGGTTATGTCCCAATAAGCCCATTATAAGTTGAAAATATCATAAGTCAAGAATGCATTTAATACACCTAACCTATAGAACTTCACAGCTTAACCTAGCCTACCTTTAACATACTTGGAACACTTACATTAGCCTACAGTTGATCAAAATCATCGAAAACAAAGCCTATTTTATAATCATGTTTTAAATGTCTCATGCAATATATTGAATACTGTAATGAAAGTGAAAAACAGAATGGCTGTATAGGTACAGAATGATTGTGAGTGTATTGGTTATTTAGCCTGATGATCATATGGCTGACTAGGAGCTGTGGCTTGCTGCCAGGATCATATCACACATAGCCTGGGAAAAAAATCCAAATTCAAAATTTGAAGCACAGTTTCTACTGAATGCATATAGCTTTTGACCATTGTGAAGTTGAAAAATCTTAAGTTGAACCATCATAAGTGGTTGGGATTATCTATCTATCTATCTATCTATCCATCCATCCATCTATCTATCATCTATCTATCTATCTATCTATCTATCTATTTATCTGATCTATCATTGGTTGATAGATGCCTCCTGTTGGTTCTGTTTCTCTGGTCTAACAAAGGGACAAATAGAGGGAGCAGAGAACCAGAAATGGAGAGTCAGGGAAAAACCAGGATGGATAAGTGACATCCTGGAAGCTGGGAGAATCTTCATTAAAAAAACAAAAACAAAAACAAAAAAACCCCAAACAAACAAAAAGCACAGTGAGGTCCACAGTAAATTGTGGTCCTAAAGAAAATTTCTTGACTTCAGTTTCTAAAAGGGCAACATTTGTTTCATTGATTTAGTGGATATGGGCTTGTTATAAATTTCTTTCTTTCTTCAGATGCTTAAATGTTTCATAATGTTTTACTTTGTTTTGATAAGAATTTCCCAAACTTATTTGGCCATGCAATCATTTTTTTTCCTACAAGATATTTTTTTTAATATTTTAAGGAACACTTATAGAAATATTGGTTAATATGTCCCTGGGAACCAATGCTTGCATGCTGGGCTATAATCACTATGGCCCAAACCTATGTGGAACTTATTATAGCCAAAATAGTATTCTGACTTTTAATGGCATTTGGGAAACATAGTAGGATTGGTTTTAGGATATTTTCTTCTAGAGATCATATATCTTTTTTGAGGATAAGTTTAAATTAGGGAAAAATGGAAGAAAAATACAGAATGAAAAACGTAGACATTGATTATTATTTTTCCCTTAAGAGTTTCTATACATGAAAAAAAAGTTTCTATACATGAGAATAATTTTTATTTATTTTATTTTTTATTTTTAAAGAATTTTAAAAATATCTGCCATTTTGTGCATCAGAAATACTGCATTAAAAACTAAAATAACTTTGATAAAATGTCCTACTTTGGGTAAGCAAAACGAGATAATTGCTAAGAATAGTCCAGGTGTTGTATTAATATTTAAAATTATTAAAGATTAAGTTTAAATAAAACATGACAATTTAGTCATGGAAGCAGATTGTTTAATTGTTAAGTGCTCTACTCTTGGGAGTTCTATTTCTAATGCAATGTGGTTAAATTTTCCTCTAAGTATTTAGAAGTGAAAGTGTTGTTATATTTTTTGACATTAGATGTGCGAAACGGAATGGTTAGTTTAAACAAGGAACAAAAAATTTGACCTTGTTGTACTGGTCAAAGTTTTATTTTTATTTTGGGTGAGGAAAATGACTTCATTAGACAATTGAGGTTTACTTTTGAACAAACTCTGTCCTCAAGTACATGGGTGTTTGGCGAATTTTGTCATGAATATCTCTTAGGAAAATTTGTCAGCAAAAATGAAGAAACTCATTGTTACATACTGTCAAGTAGTTTATTATTGGGAAATGTCCAATAATTATGAGCTTTTGGGAAAATGTCCAAAACAGAGTTCATACGATGAAGATTGAATTTTATGGTGAAAGGTGTTTCATAAATAAAGAAACTCAATCTATCCTCAACAGGATGGCGGTCCGGCAGGAACAATCCACTATTCTAGAATGGTGTAAGGTTTCTGTGGAACTTGTATGGGGAGATGAATCCGGTGAACCAGAGTATGAATCCCAGCTCTGGATAACTCTGTGTTATGGACCGTATGTCTGTAACTCCACCAAATTAATATGTTGAAGCATTAACTCTCAGTGAGATGGTATTAAGAGGTGGGGCCTTGGGGAGGTAATTAGGTTTAGAAGAAGTCATGAAGGTTCGGAATTAGTGGAATTGGTGCCCTTGGAAGAGGAAGAAATCCCAGAGGTTCCTATCTCAGCCATGTGAGGACACAGCAAGAAGGCAGCTGTCTGCAGGGAAGAGAGCCCTTACCAAGAACCAAATCTATCAGTATCTTGATCTCGGACCTCCTTGTCCTCAGAACTGTGACAAACAAATATCTGTTGTTGAAGCCACACAGTATTTTGTTATAGCAGCTGAAGCTGACTGAAACACTGTGTAACCTACAGCATGTAACTTAATCTCTTTGATTTTCCTGATTGGTATAGTGGGGATAGAGTCGACACAAGCTGTAATGTTTGTGAATAGGCCTACTGATACTAAACATGACCAGACCAAGACTAAACCAATACTAAACACTCCCATTGGTAGACAGTCAATGGTGGAATGGACCCAAGAGGTTTACCCTGACATTTAAAAACACATGTTCAGGGGTGCCTGGGTGGCTCAGTCTGTTAAGCCTCTGCCTTCAGCTCAGGTCATGAGCTGGAGTCCTGGGATGGAGCCCCACATTGAGCCCTGCATCAGGCTCCCTGCTCACTGGGGAGTCTGCTTCTCTCTCTCCCTCTGCCTCTTCCCCCACCTGTGGCTTGTGCTCTCTCCCTCTCTCTCTCAAATGAGTAAATAAAATCTTTAAAAGAAAAAAACTTACGTTCAAACTGCCTGTAGTGACCCATATCACTAGTGAATGTTTAAATACAATCACATTCTAACAGAACTTCACTTTCAATATCTGGGAGTTGTGAAAACTGGCCCTTTTGAGACAAATGCAATGTTGACAAAAAAGATATCTTGGGATTTTTCTTTTTTTGTCCCTAAATTTGGCTCCATTTGTTCTGCTGAAATGGGTGTTCCAGGACATAGGTAGCTCTCAACAAGAGTGACAAGAAGTGAGTAGGTTTAAGACTTTGGCTTGCTCCAAGGATTCTTGCAGATGTCACAGAGCTACAGATTAAGACCCTGGAGAGCTGCCAAGCAGGGAATGCTGGGGATGGGGGTGAATGGGTGGGTGGAGAGCAGGGTTGGCAAATTATGGCCAGAGGGACAAATCTAGCCACTGCCTGTTTTTGTGTTAACTTTGAACAAAGAATCTTTTTTTTTTTTTTTTTTAATTTTCAAAGGTAAAGTGCTGAAGAAAAAAAAAACAAAGATCATTCACCTTTTGATGAACAGTTGCTCAAAGAGTTTAGGACATTGCCTGTTGGTCTACAAAGTCCAAAATATTTACTATCTGGTCCTTTTCAGGAAGAGTCTGCTGACTCCTGGTCTAGGGGGTCACTATAGGTTAGTTACTACAGGTTTGTAGGTAACACCCAGGAAGTCAAAGAATTGGTGAGAGTATTCTGGAGCCAAAGGTGTTTGCTTCCTACTTTGATGATCTACTGGGCAGTGACTGGCAGGAGGTTTGCTACTTAACGGTCAATCCCTCCCCCTTTTTCTTGCAAACAGAACCATGATTTTGTTCAAGAATCTACTCTCTATGAGCTTCAAGGGAAGTTTTCCCACTCTTAGCCTCACCTATCTATCTAGTTGATACATTGAACACTATGATTTCCCACCAATACCCCAATTCCAATCTAACACTACAAAATTCACAAAAGTTCTCTTTCTTTCCATACTTGTAACTATGTGTCCTAGAGAAGCCGGGTTCCCATTTTCCTAATATTTTTACTTATTTGATCTATCTTCCCCCTCCCTGTATGTACTAATCTCCCATTGCTGTGGCCTCCTTTCCTGTGCAAATAACCCCCTTATACTCTTTTGATTCTGACATTCCATACAAGCTGGTCCCTAATCCCATGAGTAGATAAACTTCTTCTTCTTCTTCTTCTTTTTTTTAATCAAGATTTATTTATTTGAGAGAGAGCAGGAGGGGCAGAAGGGGAGAGAGAGAGCGTCTGAAGCGGACTCCACACTGAGCACAAAGGCCAACACGGGGCTTGGTATCAGGACCCTGAGATCATGACCTGAGTTGAAACCCAGAGCTGATGCTCAGTGGACTGAGCCACCCAGGTGTCCCATAGATGAGCTTCTTATACCACTAAACTCTACCTCCAACCTCCCAGTGTGACCACCTGTCTTATGTCCTCTAGGGTCACCATCTGTGACTAGACCACTTTCCTGTGCACTTGGGCTCTAGGTCTTGTGCCAACCCAGTTTTCTCACACTTTGGGGACTTCCACATTCGAAACCATGGCCCTTCCCCATCCTAGCCCACACCCCTCTTCCCTGCCTCACTTGGATGCCTGCCTCCTCCAGTGAAGTGTGGACATCAGCCCTGGGGAGCCCTGCTAAGTGGACATTCTCCTTACTTTGCTTGGGCTCTGACACTCTCCCGTAGGAGAGGCTACTACCTACATTCCATGTAGATGCATACTTTGTTAGTCCTACTTAATGATTTTAGAAAGAGGAAGCAATCTGTGGTCTCCCACCCCTCCATCACTCTTCTTTGTTCCTGGAGAGAAGAACAGGCCTGCCTGAAGATTGTGATATAGGCTTTGGCACATTATGCTTAGTTGGACTTTTAATTTGTATTATATTTTATTTTCCACCAAGAGAAAGGATCGTTTCCATTTCTCCAACTTTAAGGTATGATCCTTTGGTTATGCAACTCACTGACAGAGTCCTTGCAGAATGACCTGGCTAGTATGTGTGTCGAGCATTTTGTAAATTAAGTGCTATCCAGTTGCTAAGGAGGTATTGGTATTATTTGACATTGTCACATAATTCTCTGATGCATAAACTGTGTTTAATTTAGAAGATTTACACTCTAGCTTTTTTCCCTCCAGCGCCAATAGTGTCTGGATTTATTTTTGTTTGGTTTCCACTGTTCTTACAGCAAGTCTCCCACATGAAATGCATTATGATCCAGGCAATCTAACAAATAAGCAGGGTGTGTTGGTATTGCTGGGGAATAGACTTAGTTCTCACGAAGTTCTTTTCTTGAGAACTGGCTTGTCGTGGTGGCAAAGAATTACAAAATGTTAGAATTTTTGTGCTGGAAGGAAGTTCATCTCTTCTACCAGGTTTCTCCCCACTCAAGTCTGTGTCCCCTCAGTAACACACCCGATGTTCCATCATAGTCTGTGAACAGGCACCCTTCTGAGTCAGTCCTCTCCATTTTAGCTCTTTCTTATTCCTCCTCCCTGTTCTTGTGTGGAACATATGTACTGACACCCCAATACCAATCCAACACCACAGGGACTTGCAGAATAGATTTAGTTCTCATCATGAACACTGTGAAGTCTTTTCCTTTGGAACCTGCTTGTTTCAGAGAGCAGAGAATGACAAAATCTTAAAATGATAGAGTCTTCGTGCTATTAGGGACCAGCCCAGAGGCCTTTCCTTACCTAAAGCTGAAATCTGGCAGCTGTCGGTTTCCTCCCAGGGATGCTAGTTCTAACATTTGAGGTCAAAATGAAGACACCTGCTGCACTCTTGGGGCTTCAGTTTGTTGTCAACATTGCACGGTAACCTCATCCCAGGAGCCATAAGTACACAAAGTGCCACTCATCGCCACATGAGTTAGGAGGACTGAGGAGTGGGCAGGGGGTGTAAAAAGTCTCAGACCCTAGGAAGACTCTTGCAGTTGCCTCGATATTTCTTAGCTGGGATCATAAGCCATCAGGACCTGTTTCAAGGGGCAGAAGCAGGCTTCCTTGCCCTTGTGAATTCTTTTTGTTTTTGTCTCTCTCTATTAGGGGTGAAAGGCTCTTCTTTCCTCTTTTATCCTCCTTACTACATCCCTCCATTTCCCTTGTGATATGGACTTTCATTCCCCTTGGTCATTTCATTATTTTCTCATGGACCTCTAGATGTTCTTTCTTCTCCAAAAGATCCAAATTCCCCCTGGCACATAATGAAAAATGGATACGTGTTGAATAGGGTGACTGAGTGGCCTCATACTTCATAATTATACACAGTTTCAGTGACATAAAGTTTTCTTAAAACTTCCCCCCTTTTTTTCTGTGCCACACGTTAACAGTTTTTTGGTTAGAATGTCTTGCACAGAAATACCACATAGTAACTTTGTACAGAATTGAATTACGAATCCACATTCATTTGCCCTGATATTTTCCCCAGGTTTCCATGTTGGCAACAGCCTGTGTTCCCTGTGGAGTTATGTTCTAGTTTTTCTAATTGCAAATACATACGAAGTTTTAAAAATTCTCAATATATATTATATAACAATGGCATGACTCTCTAAGAGAACGTATCTGTTCATGGTAATTGCATGTAAATTCTTTGCAAAAGATTATTCCACACTGAGATGTGGAGCACCTGCCTTTTAAATATTTTCTGGGCAAAGTTCTATGGAATTAGTGAGGTATGACTGTCATAGAGTAGGTGCTTAACAATGAGTATTAAATGCACTAGCGGATAAATTAATAACTCCCTACGTATTGGAAAAGGCATTTAGGTGGTCTATCCAGTAGCTCCCTTCTTCTCTACCATGTAAACAAGTATCTAGGTTAGCCTTTCAGATAAAAGTGTCTCCACTTATGCAAGAATTTGCATCTGGCTGATGGGTACAATCTAATTAAGTATGGACTTTCTTTTGGTTATAAATAATATACTGTTAAAATTCATAGTTGAAAATAAATTCATCACACGACAGGGAAAAAATAAAGCTTTTAAATGTGGCATTAAAGATTACACAATAGCCATACAGTTAGGAGTCTAGTTTTGATTCTCTGGCCACAAATCATAAAAGTAACCCCAAATTTTTAGTATCGAATAGGCCCTAAGAGACTCTCTCATCAAAGACCTTCATTTTGTGGTTGAGGAAGAGCTAGATAATGGTATTGGGTTGAGTACTAGCCCCTCAAATTCATGTCCAACCAGAACCTCAGAATGTAATCTTACTTGGAAACAGATGTAATTAGCTATGGTGAGGTCACAATTGATGAGGGTGTGTCCTAAATTGAATGACTGATATCTTCATAAGAGAAAGGAGAGGGACAGTCAGATCCACAGATCCACATCCAAGAGAAGGCCATGTGATAACAGAGGCAAAGACTGGAGTGATGTAACTCCAAGCCAAGGAAAGCCCAGGAATGCCGGCAACCACCCAAAGATCAGAAGGGGCAAGGAAGGATCCTCCCCTGAGCCTTCAAAGGGAGTGTGGCTCAGCGGATGCTCACTTCAGACTTCTGGCCTCTAGAACTGTGACAGAATACATTTCTGATATTTCAAGCCACCCAGTTTGTGCTAATTTGTTACAGCAGCCTTAGGAAACTAAGACAGTGACCTTCCAAGGAGTAGTGGTGACTCAGGAATAAAGGCCCAGTCCTCCCTAAGCAGCTGTACTCTTGCGTCCCTGTCTGTATGTGAGCACCTGCCAGAGGTGCTCCCTTTATTGGCTTTACATCTTCATCAGTTCTACACAGTTTGCTACCCAGAGGGCTTTCCTTCCTGCCTCCCCCCTCTTTTAAGTTGTTCTTCAACAACTCTTACACAGGTCATCTATTCTTCTATCTCTTATACTCTCAGAAGTGCGGCCCTCTTCTTCTAGTGCTATTCTGTGCTGCTACTTCTCCTTCCTAGGTTGCTTTTACCTTTGGGCATAGGCCCTGTCGTAATGCTTTTTCTGTCTTAAAATATACAAGTAGGGGTGCCCGGTGGGTCAGTGGGTTAAGTGTAGAGACAAAAGGTGAAGTTTTTACTTTCTTGATATAGTCCTCTGATACACAAAAGTTTTAAATGTTTTTAAAAGATTTTACTTACTTATTTGCCAGAGAGAAAGAGAGAGAGAGGGAGAGCACAAGCAAGGGGAGCTGCAGGCAGAGGGAGAAACAGGCTCCCTGCTGAGTAAGGAGCCCAGTGAGGGGCTCAATCCCAGGATCCTGGGATCATGACCTGAGCTGAAGGCAGACACGTAACTGACTGAGCCACCCAGGCGTCCTGGAAGTTTTAAATTTTGATGAAACATGATTCATCTTTTCCTTCACTAATTGTGTTTTTGGTGTCATATCTAAGAATCCTTGCCAAACTCAGGGTTATAAAGGATTACCCCTATTTTCCTCAAGAGTTTTACATTTCTTAGCTTTTATATTGGGTTGTTGATCTAGTTTCAGTTAATTTACTTACCTCATAATGGCATGAGGTAAATTCATTGTTTTTGCTTTTGGATATCCAACTGGTCATTGTTTTGTATTTGGATATCCAACTGTCCCAGCATCATTTATTGAAAAGACTGTCCTTGCCCCAATGAATGGCCTTAGCATCCTTGTCAAAAGTCAACTGACTATAGCTATATAGGTTTATTTCTGGACCCTCAATCGAACTGTCTTTGTGTCTAGCCTTATTCCAGCACCATGCTATTTTTGGTTACTGAAGCTTTGTAGTAAGTTTTAAACTTTGTAATCTGGGTCCTCCAACTTTATTCTTTTTGAAAACTGTTTAGCTATTTGGGGCCCCTTGCAATTCCATATGCATTTGAAAATTGGCTTTTCTACTTCTGAAAAAAGAACTGTTGGAATTTTCATAAGGTTGCATTGAGTCTATAGATCACTTTAGGTAGTATTGACCTCTTAATATTTTTTCTTATTAGCATTACATTATCCTTGAATATTTGGTATGATACTCTTGTAAAAACTCTCTGGGCCTATTTGTTTGGTAGTTATTTGTTCATGGGCAGACCTCAAATTCTGACTTAGTTCCATTTATTGTTATTTGTATTTTGTTTTCCACTTTATGAATATGGGATGTCTTTCCATTTAGTTAGGTCTTCTTTAATTTCTTTTAGTAATGCTTTATAGTTTTCAGTGTACTAGTCTTTTACCTCCTTAGTTAAACTTATTCCTGGGTATTTTATTCAAAAGTGAGGTTATTAAAATAAAATATTTTAGGCATACAAAGAAATATAATATAATGAACACTTGTGTGATCACCACACAGCTTAAAAAACAAAGTTTAACAAATATACTATTAAAGCCTCTCTGTATTGTCTTCTCTGGCTCAGAAGAGACTGCTCTCTTAAATTCAGTGTTTATGATTTCCTTACATAGTGTGGTAGACAGAATAATAGCCCCCCCCAAGATATCCATGTCCTAAGCCTCAGAATCTGTAAGTATATTTCCTTAAATGGCAAAGGAGTCTTTGTGGATGTGGTTAAGTTAAAGACTTGAGATGGTTAAGTTTATCCTTGAGTATCTGGGTGGGTTCAGCATAATCGCATAGGTCCTTGTAAATGAAAGAGGAAGGCAGGACCTTTTGTAAATATATCTCTCCAAGGGCTAGATAAGCCCCAGGGTCTCCAACTTTCATGACCTGGAGATGTCTTCAAGGTCCTGCCTGGGACTCGTATCTCCTTTATATGTACATTACTGGGGATCTTCCTGGCACCTTGGGAGCTTGACTTGGAGGACTAGGCCAAACTAGAACCGTTTGACTTTCTTGTAGAAATGAGAGAAGTATTACTACCTTTTGGAACAGAGAAATTAACTAGACAAGTGGACAAATGGTTATAGATCGAATCCCCATAGTATGTGGAAAGAAAAATGTAGAGAAAGTGAAAGCAAAACATTATCTTTATAGCACATAGATTTCTATGCCTCCAGAGGCTAGAGCTTTTTATAAAAGCACTGAGAAAACGAGGGAAGATTTATTTCCTCACATTGATTTATCAACAATTGAGATCTTTGATATAATTTTTCATTGTGACTGTGGATCTGTCAATTTTTCTTTGTATCTTTGTGCCTATGTTATTGGAGGCTTATGAATCTCTAGTGAGATGTTTTCTTTATTTATAATGTAGTGACCCTCCTTATCAGGTAAGCTTTGAAAGTCCTCTTGAAATAGATCCAACAAGAGGATATAACAATTGTAAATATCTATGCACGCTACATGGAAGAACCCAAATACATAAAGTAAATATTAACAGACATTAAGGATGAAATTGATTGTAACACAATAGCAGTAGGGGACTCTAACATCCCACTTACATCGATGGCTAGATCATCCAGAGATAAAATCAATAAGAAAACAGTGTCTTTGAATGACACATTAGACTAGATGGACTTAAGAGATACATGCAAAACAGTCCATCAAAACAACAGAATGCACATTGTTTTCAAGGGCACATAGAACACTCACCAGGATAGATCACATGCTAGGCCACAAAATAAATCTCAATAAATCTTGTCAATAAATGACAAAATTGAAATCATGTCATGCATCTTTTCTAACAAAGCAGTATGAAACTAGAAATCATTTACTAGAAAAAAATTGGAAAATATATAAACACAGAGGTGGTAAACCATATGTTACTAAACAATCAATGGTTCACTAAAGAAATCAAAGAGGAAATAAAAAATACATGGAAACAAATGAAAATGAAAACACAGTGGTCCAAAATCTTTGGGATGTGGCAAAAGCAGTTCTAAGAGGGAAATTTATACATATATACAAGAAAAATCTCAAATAAACAATCCAACCCTATACCTAAAGGAAGTAGAAAAAGAAGAACAAACAAAGCTCAAAGTTAGTGGAAGGAAAGAACTAATAAATGTCAGAGCACAAATAAATAAAATAGAGACTAAAAAAATTAGAAAAGATGACTGAAACCAGGAGCTCATCCTTTGAAAATATAATAAAACTGAAGAACTGTTTTTGCCAGACACATCAAGGAAAAAAAGAAAGGACTGAAATAAATAAAATCAGAAATGAAAGAGGAAAAGTAATAACTGGCACCATAGAAATACAAAAGTTTAAGAGACTACTACAAAAAAAACTGTATTCCAGGGGTACCTGGGTGGCTCAGTGGGTTAAAACCTCTGCTTTTGGCTCAGGTCATGATCCCAGAGTCCTGGGATCAAGCCCCGCTTTGGGCTCTCTGCTCCATGGGGAGCCTGCTTCCTCCTCTCTCTGCCTGCCTCTCTACCTACTTGTGATCTCCGTCTGTCAAATATATAAATAAAAATCTTTATTAAAAAATTGCATTCCGCTTCTCCTCAACCACCTAGGCCCGGCCGTAGAGGGCAGTCGGAGGAGGAGCCCCACAATAAAGGTCCCCTGAAAACGCTGGAGCTAGATTCAGGGCTGACCTCTGAGGTCCGGAGTATCCGCTGGACAGAAGACAACGCGGTGGGCCGTCCCACGGGCCCTGCCAGTCTCCGGAGAAGGCCTTTGAAGTGAAAGGAATCGCCGCGGCGCCTCGGAAAGCCAGGTTCTGTGATCTCAGAGAGAGGAACACTACGGAATACGGCATTGACTTTTACCAGCTCTAGCTTCTGGGGACTCTGCTTCTCCAGTAAATGACCTTTGAGGAGAACTGACCAATTCTTGGAACCTAAAATCATGGCTCATCATTTGGTGATGTTCAGAGATGTGGCCGTAGACTTTTCTCAGGAAGAGTGGGAATGCCTGAACTCATATCAGAGGAATTTGTACAGAGATGTGATACTAGAGAACTATAGCAACTTGGTGTCAGTGGGATGTTCCATTTCTAAGCCAGATGTGATCACCCTACTAGAGCAAGGGAAAGAACCCTGGATGGTTGTGAGGGATGAGAGAAGAAGGAGGAGCCTAGATTTAGAATCCAGATATGACACTAAAAAATTACTTCAAGAAAAGGATATTTATGAAATGAATTTATCTCCGTGGGAGATAATGGGAAGAATTAGAAGTTGTGGCCTTGAAGACTCCTTTATCAGAAAAGATTATAAATATAAAAAGTTTGAGGGACAAGAAGGTCCTCAAGAAGGATATATCAGGCAAGTGAAAAAAATGCCCACTTACAGAAAACTCACATCTCTTACTCTGTATCAGAGAATTCATAATAGAGAGAAACCCTACGAATGTGGGGACTGTGGGAAGGCCTTTAGAGTGCGCCAACAACTTACTTTCCATCAGAGAATTCACACTGGTGAAAAGCCCTATGAATGTAAAGAATGTGGAAAAGCCTTTAGACAGTGTGCCCACCTTAGTCGACATCAGAGAATTCACACTTCTGACAAACTCCTTGAATGTAAAAAATGCGGAAAGATCTTCACATGTGGTGCAGATCTTCGAGTACATCAGAGAACTCATATTGGTGAGAAGCCCTATGAATGTAAGGAATGTGGGAAGGCCTTTAGAGTGCGAGGACAACTTAATCTCCATCAAAGGATTCATACTGGTGAGAAACCCTATGAATGTAAGGAATGTGGGAAGACCTTTAGGCAGTACGCACACCTTACACGACATCAGAGACTTAATATTGCTGAGAAGTGCTATGAGTGTAAGGACTGCGGGCAGGCTTTTTTGTGTAGTACAGGCCTTCGTGTACATCACAAACTTCATACTGGTGAAAAACCCTATGAATGTAAGGAATGTGGAAAGGCCTTTAGGGTACGGCAACAACTCACTCTCCATCAGAGAATTCACACTGGTGAGAAACCCTATGATTGTAAAGAATGTGGGAAGACCTTTAGTCGCGGCTATCATCTGACTCTCCATCAGAGAATTCATACTGGTGAGAAACCTTATGAATGTAAGGAATGTCAGAAGTTCTTTCGTCGTTACTCAGAACTTATTTCACATCAAGGTATTCATATTGGAGAGAAACCCTATGATTGTAAGGAATGTGGGAAGACCTTTAGACTGTTTTCACAACTTACTCAACATCAGAGTATTCATTTTGGTGAGAAACCTTATAAATGTAAGGAATGTGAGAAGACTTTTAGACTGCTGTCACAACTTACTCAGCATCAGAGTATTCATACTGGTGAGAAACCCTATGACTGTAAGGAGTGTGGAAAGGCCTTTAGACTTCATTCATCACTTATTCAACATCAGAGAATTCACTCTGGAGAAAAACCATACAAATGTAAGGAATGTAAAAAGGCATTTAGACAACATTCCCATCTAACTTACCATCAGCGAATTCATAATGTAACTAAGTAATTATAGGAAAGCCTTCTACTGTGAATTTTGTATTAAAGGGCATTAGAAAATAAATTCTAGGGGAGGTTACTGAATATAGGAATCCCTTTTGCTTCATGCTTAGAACTCGGCTAAATAAGAGGTTTTATTTGAAGGAAAGGGTATATTACTTTCACTAATTTGTAAAAGCCTTTCCTCAGCATTAAAAACCATGTTAAACTTCAGGAAATTTGTTCTAGAAAGAAACTCTTAAAGGAGTAAATATAGGAGAGCTTTTGATCTTATCTATTGTATCACATCTATTCTTCCCATCTGTATAATATACCTATGGAGGTTGCTAGGGCACTAACTCATCCCAAAAATGATAATTGAAAGGAAAGTCATTTAGCCTGCATTTCCTATTGAACTGTATTTTAGGGCAACTAGAAGTTGATGAGCTAAAATTCTTTATTAGAGTTTTGCAGCACATGATGAAATAGTGGATCTAGGCACAATTCTCAGTAGAGGTTATGACAAGTAGATACCCATCAATTGATTTTAATCTCATGAAAAGTAGGATAAAACACTTTGTACCCCCAATGAGTTACGGTAAAGCATATGCATCTTGTCCCAAAATATTGAACCTGAATCTAAGCATCAAGATCTAACTCCCCCTTTAGAGAAAATTCAGGGAACAGAAGAACATGACAGAAGAAGAAGCAATTAAACTAATCTAAAATGTGGGTAATTCTACAAGAGGAATGACCTAGCTTCTCAAGCAATAAAATGGCATTGAAAAAGGGGAGGTGGAACTCTTAGATATTAAACGAGTCTGAAGAAATGTATACCAATCAAATGTAATGAATTAGATTCACGATGAACAAACATGTAAAGACATTTTTATGACAATTGGGGAAATGGGAGTATTGACAGTATTAGGTAATATTTAAAAATTATGTTTTTGTTAGGTGTGATAATAGCATCGTGGTTACGTAAAAATGTTAGAGGTAAGTTTATACACAAGACGATATTGATGTCTGGAACTTTTAAAAAATGCTTATGCAAAAGAAAAATTAGAATGGATAACTTGTTTGTCAGTGATGGTAAGATGAGTCTTGGGTACACGGTTTTTGTCTATTTTGTTTTTGCTATTTTCTCTACTTTTATGTATTTCAACTTTCCCATAATATTATTTTAAAGATAAAATTATGTGGTATTATAAAAAAAATTGTATTCCAACAAATTAGACAACCTAGAAAAAATGGATAAATTTATAGAAATATATAATCTTCCAAAACTGAATCAGGAAAAGATAGAAAACCTGAACAGACCAATTACTGGTAACAAAATTGACTCAGTAATTAAAAAACTTCCAACAAACAAAAGTCCAGGACCAGATGGCTTCACAAGTGAATTCTACCAAACATTTAAAGAAGAGTTCATATCTATTCTCAAACTATTCCAAAAATAGAAGGGGAAGGGAAGCTTCTAAATACATTCCACAAGGCCAGCATCACCCTGGTACCAAAGCCAAAGGGGGGAAAACAGCAACAACAACAGAAGAAAACTATAGGCCAATATCCCTGATGAATATAGATCTCCCCAAACTTAGTAATATATTAGCAAACCAAATTCAACAATACATTAAAAGGATATTCAACATGATCAAATAGGATTTATTCTGGGGATGCAAGGATGGTTTAACATTTGCAGATCAATTAATGTGTACACCACATCAGCAAAAACTAAGGATAAAAATCACATGATAGGGCGCCTGGGTGGCTCAGTGGGTTAAGCCTCTGCCTTCAGCTCAGGTCATGATCTCAGGGTCCTAGGATCGAGTCCCGCATCGGGCTCTCTGCTCGGCGGGGAACCTGCTTCCCCCCCCCTTCTCTGCCTGCCTCTCTGCCTACTTGTGATCTCTCTCTGTCAAATAAACAAATAAAAAAAATATTTTTTTAAAAAAATCACATGACCATCTTAATAGATGCAGAAAAAGCAAGTGACAAAATTCAACATGCATTCATGATAAAAACTCAACCAAGTGTGTTTAGAGGGAACATACCTCAACATAACAAAGTCCATATAACAAACTCACAACAACATCATACTCAGTGGTGAAATACTAAGAGCTTTTCCTCTACAATTAGGAATAAGACAAGGATGTCCACTATCACCACTTTTATACAACATAGTGTTGGAAATCTTAGTTGTAGCAATCAGACAAGAAAGAGAAATAAAAGGCACCCAAATTGGTAAGGAAAAATTTCAACTATCACTATTTGCAGATGACATAATACTGTACATGGAAAACCTTGAAGAATCCACCAAAAAGCTACTAGCAGTAGTAAATGAATAAGTTGCCGGATATAAAATTAATATACAGAAATCTGTTACATTTTATTTATTTATTTATTTATTTATTTATTTATTTATTTTGAGAGAGAGAGAGTGTGTGTGTGCCAGCAAGGGGAGGGGCACAGGGAGAGGGAGAGAATGTCAAGCACACTCCATGCTGAGCCTGGACCCTGATGCAGAGCTTGATCCCACAAGTCCAAGATCATAACCTGAACTGAAACCAAGAATTGAATGCTCAACTGGCTGGGACCCCCAGGTGCCCCAGAAATCTGTTGCATTTTTATGTACAGATAACAAAGTAGCAGAAAGAAAAATTAAGTGAACAACTGCATTTACAATTGCACCAAAAAGACACTGATGCCTAGGAATAAACTTAACCTACGAGGTGAAAGATCTGTATTCCAAAAACTCTAAAACATTGACGAAAGAAATTGAAAATGACACAAACAAATGGAAAGACATACTGTGCTCATGGATTGGAAGAATTAATATTGTTAAAGTGTCCACACCACAGCTTCCATGCAATCTCTATCAAAATACCAATAGTAGTTTTCACAAAACTAAAACAAATAACCATGAAATTTGTATGGGACTACCAAAACCCCCAAAGAGCCAAGGCAATCTTGAGAAAGAAGAACAAAGCTGGAAGTATCACAATCCCAGATTTCAAGATATATTACAAAACTATAATAATCAAAAGAGTGTGGTACTGGCACTAAAACAAACATATAGATCACTAGAACATAATAGGAAGGCCAGAAATAAACCCATACTAAATGGTCAAATTAATCTACAACAAAGGAAGCAAGAATATACAGTAGGGAGAAAAGAGTCTCTGCAGTAAGTGGTGTTGGGAAGACTGGACAGCTGCATGCAACAGAATGAAACTGGATTACTTTCTTACACCATACACAAAAATAAATTCAAAATGGATTGAAGACCTAGATGTGAGACCTAGAAGAAAACAAAGGCAGTCACCTCTTACACATCGGTCTAAGCAACATATTTATGGATATGTCTCCTTGCAAGGGAAACAAAAGCAAAAATAAACCACCGGGACTACTCTAAAATAAAAACCTTTTGTACTACAAAGGAAACCTTCAATAAAATGACAAGGCAATTTACTGAATGGGAGAAGATATTTGCAAATAATATATCCAATAAGGGGTTACTATCCAAGATATATAAAGAACTTACACAACTCAACACCAAAAAACCAAGTAATCCAATTTAAAAATGGGCAAAGGATCTGAACGGACATTTTTTCAGAGAACACATACAGATGGCCAAGAAGAGATGCTCAACATCACTAATGACCAGGGAAATACAAACCAAAACCACAATGAGGTATCACCTCATACCAGTCAGAATGGGTAAAATAAAAAGGCAGGAAATAACAACTATTGGTCAGGATGTGGAGAAAAAGGAACCCACAGTGGGCAGGAATGTAATTTGCTGCAGTCACTGTGGAAGACAGTATCAAGGTTCCTCAAAAAATTAAAAATAGAAATACCAAATGATCCAGTAATTTCACTACTTGGTATTTACCAGCAAAAACACTAATTCAGTGAGATGCCTGGTGGCTCAATCGGTTAAGCATCTGCCTTAGGCTCAGGTCATGATCCCACATTCTTGGGGTTGAGTTCTGCATCAGGCTCTTTGCTCAGTGGGGAGCCTTTCTCCCTCTGCCTGCCACCCACCCTGCTTGTGTTCTCTCCCTCTCTCTCTCTGACAAGTAAATAAAATCTTAAAAAAAATTAAATAAAAAAAAACACTAATTCAAAAAGATAAATGAACTCCTATGGTTCTTGCAGCATTATTTACAACAGCCCAGATGGAAGCAAGCTAAGTGTCCACCGATAGTTGAAAGGATAAAGAAGATGCAATATATATAAACAATGAAATATTACTCAGCCATAAAAAAGAATATTTTGCCATGTGGGACAACATGGATTGATGTAGACAGTATTATGCTAAGTGAAAGAAGTCAGAGAAAATAAATACTATATAACTTCACCTAAATGTAGAATCTAAAAAAAAAAAAAAAAAAAATGTAGAATCTAAGCAACAACAACAAAAAAAAAACAAACCAAAAAAGCAGAAATTACTCATTAATACAAAAAAATGATGGTTGATGGAGGGGAAGGCATGGGGGCATGGGCAAAATGGGTGAAGGTATTGGCTTCCAGTTATGGAATGAATAAGTCAAGGGAGTAAAATGCACAGCATAGGGAACTCAGTCCAGGATATTGTAATAGTGTGTGTGGTGACAGACAGTAGCTACAGCTGTGAGCACAGCATCATGTATAGAGCTGACAAATCGCTGTATTGTACACCTGAGACTAATGGAACATTGTGTGTCAACTATATATTTCAATTCAAAAATAAATTAATTTAAAAAATAGACCTGAATTCCTGCTCTGTCACATCAGTCTACGTGTCATAGTGAGGGGTTCTTATAGCATTCATCCTTAATTTTCTCTTCAATGGGAATATTGCCTAAAATGAAAAAAAATCTAGCTAAAATACAGTACTGAACAAGATGAACACAAATGAAAGGAAAATTGATAGGTTCTATTAATAACAGAGGAAAAAACAGTAAGGCAAAAACATTAGGGGTAATCTTTGTTTTCTAACCAGTGAATTTTGTTAAACTTATTGTTACTAGATATACTGGAATAAATACTTCTCTTCTAATTTTACACTACTTATCCTGTTTTTATATGCTTCTTTTCTCCTTTTCTAACTTTATTTATTGAATTTTAAAATATATCCACTTTATTCCCATTTTTGTGCTTTAGAGAATATGCATTCTATTTCTATTTCTGTGGTTTCTCTTAAATACTTTTAACATGTGAAGTTACCTGAATAAAGTGAATTATTACCTATAATTTCTTCCTCATAATTACTACAACTTAGAACACTTGGACTGATTACTCTCTCTAGTCAGAATATTAGGACTATCTAGTGTTTTTATTCCACCTTGTTTTTGTACCCCACGTTAGTCATATGTTTTTTAAGTCATATGTTTACCCCCTATATACTTAATTAATTTCTTTGTCCATCATTACTATTGCCATCTCACTCTTCTGATTCCAATGTCCTGTAGAAGTTCTTTTGTGAAGAGTCTATTGCAGATAAACTCTCTCAATCTTTGTCTCAAAATGCCTTTACTTAATGCTCGTCCTCCAGTTGTAATTTACTTCATGAAATGTCGGAGACTGTAAGTACTTTCTGCTGACGTCCGCTTTCTGTGGTTGTGAAATGGTGTTCTTCTCAATGTCTCTGTCTCTGGGTGGATTTAATGTGGTCCCTTGCTATCGACCCTTTGCCATTTTACTACAATGCCATATGATCTTTTGAGTTTCCTATTTGGGATTTCTTTTGCTTCTTGAATAGGAGAACTGTTTCTTCTCATTAGTTCTAGAACATGCTCATCTGTTGTATTTTAAAATTTGCCTATATTCCATTCTCGGCTCTTTCCTTCTAGAAATTCTGTGAAGATACATATAAAATGTTGGATGCTTTCATGTTATGTAATGTGCCTCTTAACCCCCTTTATATTTTTCATCTCTTTATCTTTCTGTGCCTTATTCTCTGTAATGTCTTCTGATACATAATCCAGGTTGCCAATTCTCTTTGTCAGCTGGGTTTCATCTGCTATGTAATTCATCCACTGAGTTTTTAATTTCAGTCACTCTCTTTTTCAAACTCCCATGAATTTTACTTCGTTCCTTTATCAATCTGCCCAGTCCTATTTCAACAACAGCTTTTTCAAAAACCTATTTTTTTAAGTCTTATATCATCTTAATGTTTTCATAATCACAATCTGACGATTTGATTTAAGAAGATATTTATTGTTTGTCTGTTTGACTCCTGGATTTTCTTCCCCTCATATGTTTTGTAATTTTTATTGAAAACTCACTTTTTGGGGGTGGAATTAATCTGTAAGAATCCTATAAGATGTGGTTTGAAGATGTGCCTCTTTAGAGAGATGGTATTTATTTCTGCCAAATGTCTGAGTTACCACTGAGTTGGAAGCTCTTCGCATGTTAATGTATCAAATCCAATTACAAAGGTAATAAATTCACAATGGGCCCCACAAGTAATTTAAATTCAAATTCCAATCCACATGATACCTGGTCTTTGGTTATAAATTTTGGGGAATTTTTTTTGTTTTAAATCCCAGGCTAGGTACCTTAGATTTTCTTCACCAATAGTAGTAGTAGTTGTTTCAATTCTCTCTATTTGATAATCCTGGATTTCTCTCTATTTCCCCCTTTCTGTTTCTTTTACTCTCTCTGACTCAGTTAGGACTTCCAGCTTTGTACAAGACTGGTAACTTTTTCTGTCCCTGTGTGGCCAGTGAAATCTGAAAAATCTTTGTCATGAAATCTATTTGTCATGAAAAGCAGCAACCATCCCCACTGTTTCCTTAGCCAGAACAACTATGGTATGAACACCTTAATATGAGTCTGGGTTTACAAAGATTGCGGGCCTGGATATTTTCCTTACTTTCTTAAAAACTCAGGTATGTTTTTTAAAAAAAAGTTTGTTTTAGAGAGTAGAAAAGTAGTTGTCAAGGGCTGTGGGGTAGGGGAAATAGGGAGAGGTTGGAAAAAAGGGTACAAACTTTTGATGAAGGATAGTTGGAAGAAAGGCAGGCAGGGACAAGGCCCCTGCCCTAAAAGGTAACCACTGAAAGGATTTTACACCACCCTGGGAAGAGCCCTCCACCCTTCCCCACTGACAGAAACCTAATTGGATGACAGGTGCAGGGGGGTTAATCAGATTAGAACAGTGAACCAACAAACCCATAAAAACCCCTAGACTAGAACCTCAGGTGGCAACCCTCTTGGGTCCGTCCTCTCCTTCTTTGGGAGCTCTGTCATTCAATATACTTTACTATCGCTCAATAAAAACTTGCTTTGCTGCCCACCACAGTCTGGTCTACCTCTTCTTTCTCCAAAGCAGCATGACCAAGAACCTGGGGCATCATAGGAAAAGAAATCCTATAACACTTTCAGCTATAAGATGTATAAGGTCTGAGGATCTGATGTAAACACAGTGATTATAGTTGATAACATTGTGTTCTATACCTGAAATTGGCTAAGAGAGTGGAACTCAAATGTTCTCACCAAAAATAATAAAGATAAATATGTGAGGTGATGGATATGTAAATTAACACATTAATTAACCTTAATTAAGGTGGATCCTTTCACTATGTATATGTATAACAAATCACAATGTACACTTTAAGTATCCTGAATTTTGGGGTGCTTGGGTGGCTCAGTTGGTTAACTGTCTGTCTTTGGCTCAGGTCATGATCCCAGGGTTCTGGGATCAAGCCCCACATCAGGCTCCCTGCTCAGTGGGGAGCCTGCTTCTCTCTCCCCCAGCTCTTGTGCACTCTGTCTCTCTCTCAAATAAATAAATAAAATCCTTAAAAAATATCTTGAATTTCATATGTCAATTAAGCTCAATAAAGCTGAAATTTAAAAAAAATTTTTAGGGGTGCCTCAGTGGCTCAGTCAGTTAAGTGTCTGCCTTCAGCTCAGGTCATGATCCTGAGGTCCTGGGATCAAGTCCCATGTTGGCCTCTCTGTTCATCGGTAATTCTGCTTCTCCCTTTGCCTGTCACTTCCCCAGCTTTTATGCATGCTCTCTCTCTGTCAGATGAATAAATAAAATCTTTAAAAATAAAGTAAATAAATAATTTTTTAAAGAAAAATCTTTTTGGGTAAATACCTAGTAGTGCAGTTGCTGGATCATAGGGCAGCTCTATTTTCAACTTTTTGAGGAACCTCCATGCTGTTTTCCAGAGTGGTTGCACCAGCTTGCATTCGCACCAACAGTGTAGGAGGGTTCCCCTTTCTCCACATCCTCGCCAGCACCTGTCATTTCCTGACTGGTTAATTTTAGCCATTCTGACTGGTGTGAGGTGGTACCTCATTGTGGTTTTGATTTGTATTTCCCTGATGCCAAGAGATACTGAGCATTTTTTCACGTGTCTGTTGGCCATTTGTATGTCTTCGTAAATGTCTGTTCATGTCCTCTGCCCGTTTCTTGATTAGATTATTTGTTCTTTGGGTGTTGAGTTTGATAAGTTCTTAATAGATTTTGGATACTAGCCCTTTATGTGTAAGTCATTTGCAAATATCTTCTCCCATTCTGTAGGTTGTCTTTTTCCTTTTTAAAAAGATTTTATTTAATTTATTTGTCAGAGAGACAGAGAGAGAGAGAGAGAGAGAGAGAGAGAAGAAGCAGGGGGAACAGCAGGCAGAGGGAGAAACAGGCTCCCCACTGAGCAAGAAGCCCAATGTGAGACTCCATCCCAGGACCCTGGGATCATGACCTGAGCTAAAGGCAGACGTTTGGACGTCTGACTGAGCCACCCAAGCATCCCGGTTGTCTTCTGGTTTTGTCGACTGTTGCCTTTGCTGTGCAAAATCTTTTTATTTTAATGAAGTCCCAATAGTTCATTTTTGCCTTTGTTCCCCTTGCCTTTGACAATGTGTCTAGCAAGAAGTTGCTGCAGCCCAGGCCACAGAGGTTTCTGTCTGTGTTCTCCTCTAGGATTTTGATGGATTCCTGTCTCACATTGAGGTCTGTCATCTATTTTGAGTCTATTTTTGTGTGTGGTGTAAGAAAATATTCCACTGTCATTCTTCTGCATGTGGCTGTCTAATTTTCCCAACACCATTTGTTGAAGAGACTGTCTTTTTTCCATTGGACATTCTTTCCTGCTTTGTCAAAGATTAGTTGACCATAGAGTTGTGGGTCCATTTCTGGGCTCTCTAATCTGTTCCAATGATGTGTGTATCTGTTTTTGTGCCAGGTTGATTACAGCTTTGTAATAGAGCTTGAAGTCTGGAATTGTGATGTCACCAGCTTTGGTTTTCTTTTTCAGCATTCCTCTGGCTATTTGGGGTTTTTTCTAGTTCCATACAAATATTAGGATTATTTGTTCCATTTTCTGTGAAAAAAGTTGATGGTATTTTGATAGGGATTGCACTGAATATGTAGATTGCTCTAGTAGCATAGACACTTTTACAATATTTGGTCTTCCAATCCATGAGTGTGGAACATTTTTTCCATTTCTTTGTGTCTTTCTCAATTTCTTTCATGAGAGTTCTATAGTTTTCTGAGTTCAGATCCTTTGCCTCCTTGGTTAGATTTATTCCTAGGTATCTTGTGTTTTTTGGTGCCATTAAAATGGGATTGACTCCTTAGTTTCTCTTTCTTCTGTCTCATTGTTAGCATATAGACCCAGCAATTGCACTACTAGTATTTAACCCAAAGATACAAATGTAATGATCCAAAGGGGCATGCACATCCCAATGTTTATAGCAGTAATGTCTACAATAGCCAACATATGGAAAGAGCCCAGCTGTCCATTGACAGATGAATGGATAAAGAAGATGTGGTACAGGGCGCCTGGGTAGCTCATTTGGTTAAGCCACTGCTCAGGTCATGATCTGGGAGTCCTGGGATCGAGTCCCATATCGGGCTTCCCCTGTTCTGCAGGGAGCCTACTTCTCCCTCTCCCTCTGCCTCTCCCCCTGCTTGTGCTCTCTCTCTCTCTCTCTGTGTCAAATAAATAAATAAAATCTTAAAAAAAAGAAGATGTGGTGTGTGTGTATGTGTGTATATATATATATATGTGTGTGTGTGTGTGTGTGTAGATACACACACATATATATATAATATTATTCAGCCGTCAGAAATGATGAATACTTACCATTTACATCAATGTGGGTGGAACTAGAGGGTATTACACTAAGTAAAATAAGTCAGTCAGAGAAAGACAATTATATGATCTCACTCTTATGTGGAATTTAAGAAACAAAACAGAGGCTCATAGGGGAAGGGAGGAAAAATAAAACAAGATGAAATCAGAGAGGGAGACAAACCATAAGCAACTCTTAACCAAAGGAAACAAACTGAGGGTTGCTGGAAGGGATGGAGGTGGGGGGATGGAGTAACTGAGTGGTGGACATTAAGGAGGGCACGTAAGTGGTGCCTGGGTGGTTCAGTCAATTAAGCATCTGCCTTCAGCTCAGGTCATGATCCCAGGACCCTGGGACTGACCTCTGAGTTGAGCTCCCTTCTCGGTGGGAGGTCTGCTTCTCCCTCTCCCTCTGCGCCTCCCTTACTCTCATGCTGTCTCTCTCTAACTAGCTTGCTCTCTCTCTCAAATAAATAAATAAAATCTTAAAAAAAAAAAAAAGGAGGGCACATGATGTAATGTGCAGTGGGTATTACATAAGACTAATGAATCACTGAACTCTACCTCTGAAACTAATAATATATTATATGCAAACTAATTGAATTTAAATTAAAAAATAAGTCTTTTTAAAAAGCTTTGTTTTAGCATTTACTCATGTTTTGTATCAAGAGGATTTGCAGGTTGCCCAGTCTATCATTTTTCCAGAAACAGAAGCCAAGATGTGTTCATTGATCTTTCCTAGGAATCTGTTAACTTTTTTTTTTTTTTTTAAAGATTTTTTATTTTATTTATTTGACAGACAGATCACAAGTAGGCAGAGAGGCAGGCAGAGAGAGAAGGGAGGAAGCAGGCTCCCTGCTGAGCAGAGAGCCCGACGCGGGGCTCGATCCCAGGACGCTGGGATCATGACCCGAGCCGAAGGCAGAGGCTTTAACCCACTGAGCCACCCAGGCGCCCCAGGAATCTGTTAACTTTAAAACAAGTATCCAGTTGGGGCACCTGGGTGGCTCAGTGGGCTAAGCCTCTGCCTTTGGTTCAGGTCATGATCTCAGGGTTCTGGGATTGAGTCCCGTGTCAGGCTCTCTGCTCAGCAGGGAACCTGCTTCTCCCTCTCTCTGCCTGCCTCTCTGACTCCTTGTGATCTCTCTCTGTCAAATAAATAAATAAATAAAATCATTTTAAAAAAAGAATCTAGTTAAATTCAGCAAGCAATCATTGAATGCCTTCTATGTAGCAGCTACTATTTAGGGAAATCACTCATTTGCTAACAGAAACCACTTTCAGTCTGAAAATAAATCTGCCTATCTTCTGCCCCATCCTTCTGTGACTATCAATTGCAAAGATCACATTATAACAAAGGCATCATTAGATAAATTCTAGTCGTTTAGACAAAATTCCAGCACTTAAATCCCAGCCAGGACAATATGGATTACCTTATCATCGTTAACAACAACAACAACAACAACAAAAAAGGCAAGTGGCAGAGTTGCCCCAAATTCACTTCATTTTCAAGATTGTGTATTTCTCTTCTTTGTGTTTAGATTTTCGCCTACCTCACTTTAAGAGATATAATAATATGCGGTCAAGTTTGTCACTCCTGGATGCTGATGACACAAGGAAGCTCATTATGGAATAGTGTGAGTAGACACTACTTGCAGCTGTGTTTTTATTGTAGTTCTTAAAGGAGAACAGCCTGCTATAAAGCCAACTGGACTAGGGGCTACTTTTTTCCCTGCTCCCCCCATGGGGCCACAGAAAGTAGGTACATTTGTTTTTCTTTTGCCCAGGCACAAGCCCAAAGGACAATACAGAAAGACAATAATGTTATTTTTAAGACAGATACTATCAGTATTTTCTAATTTACATGGTAGAAATAAATCAAATATTCTTTTTGGATGGAAACATATCTCTGTTATATCTGAGTTAGACTTAACATTGTCTAACTCAGGATGCTGCTGAGATAAATTGAGGAAATGTAAGTAAAGTGCTGACTATGGAGCCTGGCATGTAAGCAGCACTCAATAAATATTAGCTGCTATTATTGGTTCACAAAACATAACAAAGTAGCACAAAATATGGAGTAAAAGAAAAAAACCTGAGCATGAAATGGGGCTAAACTATACAACATTAAACAAGGCTTGTTTGATATTCTTAGGGTGTCTGCATGTACACAGACCCACATACACTCTGGCATTTTCTAATATGGACTTCTAGGTTGGTACCTCTTTACTATTCTTGTCATTGTACTATTTTTATACTATTCTTGTAACCTAGAATTTCTCAATTCAATGAGACACTGGGGAGAGGTCTCAGCCAACCACAAAAAACAAGCATAAATGTTCCTTGTTGACTTCTCTTTTCTGTTCCTTGGATGATACTTTAATCTCTGTAGTCATTTATGCCATCAACCAATGTTGCAGTGGGAACATTTTCCCTGATTCCTAATGTCACATCAGTAGCTGACTTTATCACCCCTCCTTAATAGCCAATGATTAGAGGAATAATGACATCACATGCTCATCTATGAGTAGATGGCTGGAACCATTCAACAAAAATTCCAAAATTTAGACAAAGAAACTAAGGTGCCATTCATAAATCGAGTCAACATCTTGATGTTCCGTTCTTGGCTTTACTATTCCACACGCACCTTGTGCTACATTGGCAAGAAGAAAATGTGCTTCTGTCTCAGCTAACCCATCTTGGCTACCAAATGTAATATGCCTGTCTTAAATTTATTTTTAGTTTAAGGCCGCGATACTCAAACTTCAGAATGCATCAGAATCATCTGAAGGGGTTGTTAAAACAGATTGCTGATTGCCAAACCTAGAATTTCTGACTTAGTAGGTTGGGGGTGGGGCTTGAGAGTTTGCATTTCTAACAAGTTCCTGGGTGACGCTGATGCCGCAGTTCCCAGGACCATACTTTGAGAATCACTGGTTTAAAGTAATAAATCTCTTTCCTATGTGACAGATTGGGGATGTTATTTTTTGCTTTGGAAAACCTATAAGAATAAAAAAATGAATCCAAGTGATCAGAAAGAGAAAGATCATGTACAATATTAAGATCAGAACAAATCCTGCAGAAGCCTTGCAGGAAAAGCTAGCACTTTTGCCCAGAGACCTCACTAGGTAAAGCTGGAGAAAATATGAGCACATGTCAGTGAAGAACAAAGCCCGGATAGGAAGTTAAGTTTCTTTATGTTCAGCAAATTTCCCTCTCCACAATTCTTCATTGTTCTTCATCTTCTATTAGTTTACCTTCATTTGTGAGTGCTCAAATATGGCACAACCATAACAAACATTTTAGCACAAAGAATATCTTTGTTCAGATGGCAATGAGAGATTGGAAGTTCATAAACGTGATCTTTAGTTTTTCATTTATATATTTTTAAAAATTAACATAGAATGTATTATTTGTTTTAGGGGTACAGGTCTGTGAATCCTCAGTCTTATCCAATTCACAGCACTCACCATAGCACATACCCTCCCCAATGTCCATCACCTCGACACCCCATCCCTCTCCAGCCCCTGAACCCCCAGCAACCCTCAGTTTATTTCCTGAGATTAAGAGTCTCTTATCATTTGTCTACCTCTCTGGTTTCATCCTGTTTCGTTATTTTCCCCTCTTCCCTCATGATCCTCTGCCTTGTTTCTCAAATTCCACATATCACTGAGATCATATGATAATCATCTTTCTCCGATTGACTTATTTCACTTAGCATAATACCCTCTAGTTCCATCTACATCATTGCAAATAGCAAGATTTCAATTTTTGGTTGGTACATAAAAATATATATATATATACATACACATACACACACTACCAAACCATACATACATATATATATATGGCTTTTCCCATGGTTTGGTGTTGTGGACATTGCTGCTATAAACTATAAATAGTTTTTGGGGTAAATACCCAGTATTTTGGGGTAAATACCCAGTAGTACAATTCCTGGGTCACAGGGTAGCTCTATTTTCAACTTTTTGAGGAATCTCCATACTGTTTTGCAGAGTGGCTACACAAGCTTGCATTTCCACCAATAGTGTAAGAGGGTTCCCCTTTCTCCACATCCTCGCCAACATCTATTGTTTCCTGACTTGTTAATTTTAGCCATTCTGACTGGTGTGAGGTGGTACCTCACTGTGGTTTTGATTTGTATTTCCCTGATGCCAAATGATATTGAGCATTTTTTCATATGTCTGTTGGCCATTTGTATGTCTTCTTTGGAGAAATGTCTGTTCATGTCCTCTGCCCATTTCTTGATTGGGTTATTTGCTCTTTGGGTGTTGAGTTTGATAAGTTCTTTATAGATTTTTGGATACTAGCCCTTTATCTGTAAGTCATTTGCAAATATCTTCTCCCATTCTGTCAGTTGTCTTTTGGTTTTGTTGACTGTTTCCTTTGCTGTGCAAAAGCTTTTTCTTTTGATGAAGTCCCAATAGTTCATTTTTGCCCTTGCTTCACTTGCCTTTGATAATGTTTCTAGGAAGAAGTTGCTGCGGCTGAGGTCAAAGAGGCTGCTGCCAATGCTCTCTTCAAGGATTTTGATGGATTCCTGTCTCACATTGAGGTCTTTCATCTGTTTTGAGTCAATTTTTGTGTATGGTTTAAGAAAATTGTCCAATGTCATCCTTCTGCATGTGCTGTCCAATTATCCCAACACCATTTATTGAAGAGACTCTCCTTTTTCCATTGGACATTCTTTCCAGCTTTGTCGAAGTTTAGTTGCCCATAGAGTTGAGGGTCCAGTTCTGGGCTCTCTATTCTGTTCCATTGATCTGTGTGTCTGTTTTTGTGCCAGTACCAAACTGTCTTGATGATACAGCTTTGTAATAGAGCTTGAAGTCTGCAACTGGGATGCCACCAGCTTAGGTTTTCTTTTCCAACAATCTTCTGGCTATTCGGGGTCTTTTTTGGTTCCATACAAATATTAAGATTATTTGTTCTATTTCAGTGAAAAAAGTTGATGGCATTTTGATAGGAATTGCACTGAATGTGTAGATTGTTCTAGGTAGCATAGACATTTTCACAATATTTGGTCTTCTAATCCATGAGCATGGAACGTTTATCCATTTCTTTGTGTCTTCCTCAATTTCTTTCATGAGTATTCTATAGTTTTTTGAGTACAGATTCTTTGTCTCTTTGATTAAATTTATACCTAGATACCTTATGGTTTTGGGTGCAATTGTAAATGGGACTGACTCCTTAATTTCTCTTTCTTCTGTCTTGTTGTTGGTGTATAGAAATGCAACGATTTCAGGGCACCTGGGTGGCTCAGTGGGTTAAGCCTCTGCCTTCAGCTCAGGTCATGATCTCAGGGTCCTGGGATCGAGCCCCGCATCAGGCTCTCTGCTCAACAGGGAGCCTGCTTCCCCCCCCCCCCTCTCTGCCTGCTTCTCTGCCTACTTGTGATCTCTGTCAAATAAATAAATAAAATATTTAAAAAAAAATAAATGCAACGATTTCTGGCATTGATTTTATATCCTGACACTTTACTGAATTCCTGTACAAGTTCTAGGACAATTGGGGTGGAGTCTTTTGGGTTTTCACATAAAGTATCATATCATTGGCAAAGAGTGATAGTTTGACTTCTTCTTTGCTGATTTGGATGCTTTAATTTCTTTTTGTTGTCTGATTGCCGAGGCTAGGACTTCTAGTACTATGTTGAATAGCAGTGGTGATAATGGGCATCCCTGCCATGTTTCTGACCTTAGGGGAAAAGCTCTCAGTTTTTCCCACTGAGAATGATATTCTCTGTGGGTTTTTCACAGATGGCTTTTATGATATTGGGGTATGTACCCTCAATCCCTACACTGTGAAGAGTTTTAATCAAGAAAGGATGTTGTACTTTGTCAAAAGCTTTTTCTGCATCTATTGAGAGTATCATATGGTTCTTCTCCTTTCTTTTATTAATGTATTGTATCACATTGATTGATTTGTGGATATTGAGCCAACCTTACAGCCCAGGAATAAACCCCACTTGATTGTGGTGAATAATTCTTTTAATGTACTGTTGGATCCCATTAGCTTGTATCTTAATGAGAATTTTTGCATCCATTCTCATCAGCGACATTGGTCTGTAATTCTCCTTTTTGATGGGGTCTTTGGGTTGGGATCAAGGTAATGCTGGCCTCATAAAATGTGTTTGAAAGTTTTTCTTCTGTTTTTTGGGAACAGTTTCAGAAGAATAGGTGTTAATTCTTCTTCAAATGTTTGGTAGAATTCCCCTGGCCCTGGGGTCTTGTTTGTTGGGAGATTTTCTTTTTTTTAAAGATTTTGTTTATTTATTTGACAGACAGAGATCACAATCAGGAAGAGAGGCAGGCAGAGAGAGAGGGGGAAGCAGGCTCTCTGCTGAGCAGAGAGCCCAATGCGGGGCTCGATCCCAGGATCCTGGGATCATGACCTGAGCTGAAGGCAGAGGCTTTAATCCACTGAGCCACCCAGGTGCCCCTTTTGGGGAGATTTTTGATTACTGTTTCAATTTCCTTGCTGGTTATGGGTCTGTTCAGGTTTTCTATTTCTTCCTAGTTCAGTTTTGGTAGTTTATATGTCTCTAGGAATGCATCCATTTCTTCCAGATTGTCAAATTTGCTGGCATTTAGTTGCTCATAGTTTGTTTTTATAATTGTATTTCTTTGGTGTTGGTTGTGATCTCTCCTCTTTCATTCATGATTTTATTTATTTGGGTCCTTTCTCTTTTCTTTTTGATAAGTCTGGCCAGGGAGTTATCCATCTTATTAATTCTTTCAAAGAACCAGCTCTTAGTTTCGTTGATTTGTTCTATTATTCTTTTGGTTTCTATTTCATTGATTTCTGCTCTGCTCTTTAATATTTCTCTCTCCTGCTGGGTTTAGACTTTCTTTGTTGTTCTTTCTCTAGCTCCTTTAGGTGTGGGGTTAGGTTGTGTACTTGAGACCTTTCTTGTTTCTTGAAAAAGGCTTGTATCACTATATACTTTCCTCTCAAGACTGCCTTTGCTGTGTCCCACAGATTTTTGAACAGTTGTGTTTTCATTATCATTTGTTTCCATGAAATTTTTCAATTCTTCTTTAATTTCCTGGTTGACCCATTCATTCTTTTTTTTTTTTTAAGATTTTATTTATTTATTTGATAGAGATCACAAGTAGGCAGAGCAGCAGGCAGAGAGAGAGGGAGAAGCAAACTCCCCGCTGAGCAGAGAGCCCAATGCAGGGCTCGATCCCAGAACCCTGGGATCATGACCCGAGCCGAAGGCAGAGGCCTTAACCCACTGAGCCACCCAGGCGCCCCACCCATTCATTCTTGATTAGGATGCTCTTTAGCCTCCTTATATTTGGGTTCTTTCCAACTTTCCTCTTGTTTTTTTTTTTTTTTTTTTTAAGACTTTATTTATTTATTTGACAGAGAGAGATCACAAGTAGGCAGAGAGAGAGAGAGAAGGAAGTAGGCTCCCTGCCAAGCAGAGAGCCCAATACAGGACTTGATCCCAGGACCCTGAGATCATGACCTGAGCTGAAGGCAGAGGCTTAACCTACCGAGGCACCCGGGTGCCCCCAACTTTCCTTTTGTGATTGAGTTCAAGTTTCAATGCATTTTGGCCTGAAAATATGTACAGAATGATCCCAATCTTTTGGTATCAGTTGAGACCTGATTTGTGACCCAGGATGTGATCTATTCTGGAGAATGTTCCATGTGCACTAGAGAAGAATGTGTATTCTGTTGCTTTGGGATGGAATGTTCTGAATGTGTCTGTGAAGTCCATTTGGTCCAGTGTGTCATTTAAAGGCTTTATTTCCGGGGCGCCTGGGTGACTCAGTGGGTTAAAGCCTCTGCTTTCGGCTCAGGTCATGGTCTCATCGTCCTGGGATCGAGCCCTGCATCGGGCTCTCTGCTTGGCGGGGAGCCTGCTTCCCTCCCCCTCCCTGCCTGCCTCTCTGCCTACTTGTGATCTCTGTCTGTCAAATAAATAAATAAAATCTTTAAAAAAAAATAAAGGCTTTATTTCCTTGTTGATCTTTTGCTTAGACAATCTGTCCATTTCAGTGAAGGGGTGTTAAAGTCCCCTGCTATTATTGTATTATTATTTATTTTTATTTATTTATTTGACAGAGATCACAAGTAGGCAGAAAGGCAGGCAGAGAAAGAGGAAGGGAAGCAGGCTCCCTGTTGAGCAGAGAGCCTGATGCGGGGCTCGATCCCAGGACCCTGAGGTCATGACCCAAACCAAAGGCTTTAACCCACTGAGCCACCCACGTGCCCCTATTATTGTATTATTGTCGATGTGTTTTTTTGATTTTGTTATTAATTGGCTTATATAATTGGCTGCTATGTTACAGGCATAAATATTTATAATTGTTAGATCTTCTTGTTGGATAGACCCTTTAAGTATGATACAGCTAGGGCGCCTGGGTGGCTCAGTCATTAAGCGTCTGCCTTCGGCTCAGGTCATGATCCCAGGGTCCTGGGATCGAGCCCCACATCGGGCTCCCTGCTCTGCAGGAAGCCTGCTTCTCCCTCTCCCTCTGCTGCTCCCCCTGCTTGTGTTCCCTCTCTCGCTGTGTCTCTGTCTGTCCAATAAATAAACAAAATCTTAAAAAAAAAAGTATGATATAGCTAGTCCTTTATTATATTATATACAGTTATATTATATATAGATGTTATAGTTTTTGGTTTAAAATCTAATTTGTCTGATATAAGGAGTGCCATCCCAGCTTTTTTTTTTTTTTTTTTTTTTTTTGAATGTCCATTAGCATGGTAAATGGTTTTCCACCCTCTCTTTTAAATCTGAGAGCATCTTTGGGTCTAAAATGAGTCTCCTGGAGACAGCATATTGTTGGGTTTTGTTTTGTTTTGTTTAATCCAATCTGATACCCTTTTAATTGAGGGATTTAGTCCACTTACATTCAGGGTAACTATAGAAAGATATGAATTTAGTGCTATTGAATTGCCTTAGGGTGACTGTTACGGTATATTGCCTGTGTTCCTTTCTGGTCTATGTTACTATTAGGTTCTCTCTTTGCTTAGCGGACACCTTTCAATATTTTTTGTAGTGCTGGTTTGGTAATTGCAAATTCTTTTAATTTCTGTTTGTCCTGGAAGCTTTTTATCTCTTATTCTATTTTCAATGACAGCCTAGCTGGCTAGGCTGCATATTTTTCTCATTTAGTATCCTGGATATATCATGCCAGTCCTTTCTGGCCTGCCAGGTCTTTGTGGATAGGCCTGCTGCCAATCTAATACTTCTACCATTGTAGGTTACAGACCTCTTGTCCTGAGCTGCTTTCAGGATTTTCTCTTTGTTTCTGAGATTTGTAAATTTTTCTATTAGATGTTGGGGGTATTGACTTATTTTTATTGATTTTGAGGGGAGTTCTTTGTGCCTCCATGTAATCTTTTAGCTGAAAGACATGATTAATACTACAATATCAATGCTATTGTTTATCAACTGGCCCCAGCCACTTGGAGCTCCCAGAAATCTCTGTGCTCTTCAATATTACATGCAATCAGCCAGGTACACTCAGGTCATCTCTCCTTTGCCCCAGACCTCTCTCCTCAAATTATGAGTTAGGAGAAGGCCACTCTAAACCTCTCACTCTAAATTGTCTTCCCCATAGTCAAGAACTTAACACATCATTTATGCTCATAAATAGAGAAGGAGGCACCCATTACTAATGAACCTGGATGGGTTCACTGACCCTGAAGTAGGGGGCTCTTGCCCTCCCAGCTGTTGACCTAGATTAGACATTTGGAATCTGTTTGTAATTAAACCTGGGAATGACCATGAACAAAAAAAAAATCTGTTGGCAATTAAACTCCAAAATGACCATAAAAACAAAGAAATGAAAAAGTGAGAGATGTGCTGAAGACATTTGTTTCTTGATGCTTTTAAAATACTAAAATTTTTTGCATGCAAAAGATCTTTCTTATTTCTTAATGTCTTTGGTTTACCCTTTTTAGATTGATTTTTCTGCAGTAAAAAATATAATCACGGATAAATATATAGTGTCAACTTTGCAAAGGTGGCGTCTAAATGTGCTGCGTTTGAATTTTCGTGGTTGTGTTCTCCGATTGAAAACCTTGAGATCTGTCAGTAAGTATGTTCATTACAACTCTTTGTCTTGCTTCCCTGTTTTTAACTGAACAAATATAAAGAAAAATATAAATGAAATAGAAACTGCAGTTATAGTCATAGTCTGTACGAATGCCAATTATAAACATTTAAAATGCTTAAAATACAGTCAGCTCTTAGTGGATTTTATGCTCTGGGAATTAGTGCTTTGTCCATTTTTTTTTTAAAAGATTTTATTTTTTTGACAGACAGAGATCACAAGTAGGCAGAGAGGCAGGCAGAGAGAGGAGGAAGTAGGCTCCCCGCTGAGCAGAGAGCCCAATGCGGGGCTCGATCCCAGGATCCTGAGATCATGACCTGAGCCGAAGGCAGAGGCTTTAACCCACTAAACCACCCAGGCGCCCGAGTGCATTGTCCATTCTTATAGACTGCTTTTTTTATCTAGCATTTGTCTATGAATCCTCAATTCATCTTCTAAAAAAAATACAATATAAGAATATAATCTCAATTTAAAAATTCTAAAAATAGACAGTAAAAGGAAAACTTCCCTTTATCTCCCTCAAACGCATTCACTTACTCAAAGGTACTCAATGTTAACCAATTTTCTGTTTTTCTAAAATACATTACATATATGTTATTAAAAATACACAATTGGGGTGCTTGGGTGGCTCAGTGGGTTAAGCCACTGCCTTCGGCTCAGGTCATGATCTCAGGGTCCTTGGGATCGAGCCCCGCATCGGGCTCCTTGCTCAGTGGGGAGCCTGCTTCTCTCTCAGCCTCTGCCTGCCTCTCTGCCTGCTTGTGCTCTCTGTCTCTCTCTCTGTCAAATAAATAAATAAAATCTTTAAAAAAAAATACAGTTAAAAATTTTAACATGAAAAGGATCATATTGTTTTATATTTTCTTTTATATCCTAGAAATTTTCCATGTCAGTTTATATAGACCTATGAAATTATTTTAAATACTTAAAATCATTTTCCATACCATGGATATAGCATAATTTATTTGACTTTCTTCCTCTTGATGGACTTTGAGGTTATTTTCATTTTTTTCCAAACTGCTTTGTACTTTCATTGTAACATTTGTCTTTAACCGTCTTAGCTAGTCTGAGCTGTTATAATAAGTTTCATAGACTGGTGTTCTTTATAAAAGAACAGAAACTTATTTCTCACAGTTCTGGAAGCTGGGTGTCCAAGACCAGGGTGCCAACATTGTTCTAGAGAGGGCCCTCTTTCAGGTCAGAGACCCTCACTGTCTTCTTGTATCCTCACATGACAGACAGAGGGAGTCAGAGATCTCTGGAGTCCCTTGCATAAAGGCACTAATCCTATTCATGAGAGCTCCACCCTAATTATGTCCTGAAGGCCCTCTACCTCCTCATACCATCACATGGTATAGGGCTAAATTTCAACCCATGAATTTGGTGATGAGGGCACAACCAGTCCATTGCATTAACCCATATGTTGTTTAAGGCGCAATTTTTAGTGTCCATATATATATTTCTGGAAATGAAAGGAAAAATGTATTTTAAAAAATATACATTCAGGGGCGCCTGGGTGGCTCAGTGGGTTAAAGCCTCTGCCTTCGGCTCAGGTCATGATCTCAGGGTCCTGGGATCGAGCCCCGCATCGGGCTCTCTGCTCGGCAGGGAGCCTGCTTCCTCCTCTCTCTCTGCCTGCCTCTGCCTACTTGTGATCTCTCTCTGTGTGTCAAGTAAATAAATAAAATCTTTAAAAAAAATAAAAATAAAAAATATACATTCATACTGATTTCAGGTAATAAGAATGCCATAAACATATGTAGATATCAACATGGATGCATGTGTGAAAGTAACTTGCAGAATGACATATATAATCTAAGACCATTTGCATACAATTTTCAACATGCAAAATAACAATACACTTAATATTTTGAAAGATTTTCGATTATATGTATATGTATATAAAATATGTATATATATGTATATATGTATATGTATATAAAAATCATATATATATATATATGATTTTTTATTTATTTAGAGAGAGAGGATAGAGAACATGAGAGGGGGAAAGGTCAGAGGGAGAAGCAAACTCCCTGCTAAGCAGAGAGCCCCGTGTGGGACTTGATCCTGGGACTGTAGGATCATGACCTGAACTGAAGGCAGTCACTTAACCAACTGAGCCACCCAGGTGCCCCTCAATAATATATTTTTAAGGGGACACACACATATATATAGCAAAATACAAAATCATGTATGGGAATGAAAACTTCAAATGCAAGGTAATGGTTACCCTGAGGTGGACAGAGTAGAATGAAGTGGGGAAAAGGTTCACAAAGAGTTTATTTGTTTGTTTGTTTGCCTCTTTCTTTCTTTGAGGGAAAGGGTCTGGGTCAGGGGGAGAGGGCAAAAGGAAAAGAGAGAGAATCTTAAGCAGGCTCCACACCCAGCACAGAGCCCAAAGCAGGGCTTGATCTCATGACCCTGAGATCATGACCTGAGCAGAAATCAAGAGTCAGATGCTTAACTGACAGCTACCCAGGCACACCAAAGAGTTTCAAAACTGTACATTTTTTTAACTGAAAAAGTAAAAATATACCAAATGGGATAATTCTGCCTGGCTGCTGATGGTGAAAAGAACTATAGTTTTCATATGATGCTATTGTACTTGATCATATATTAAAGTGTTTTCTTGGCTTTAATACTTAGCCCATTGATTCTTTTGGGTTTTCTAGGCAGATCATTTATTTCAATTCATTCCTATTCTTACATCTTTTCTTTTTTTTAGCAGCAGGGATATGCAGCCATCTTGTCTCATTCTTTACTCTTTATATATATATATATATTTTTAAAGATTTTATTTATTTATTGACAGACAGAGATCGCAAGTAGGCAGAGAGGCAGGCAGAGAGAGAGGAGGAAGCAGGCTCCCGTGGAGCAGAGAGCCCGATGCAGGACTCGATCCCAGGACCCTGGGATCATGACCCGAGCTGAAGGCAGAGACTTTAACCCACTGAGCCACTCAGGTGCCCTATATTTTTAGTGAGAATAGTGTTAATATTATTACATCTTTTATTTCTGGGATACACCCTATTTAGGGATATAATACTATTCCCTTTTTTTACAGCAGCCATTTTTGCTTGTTCCTTATTCAATCTGGCCATGTCTGCCTTTAGATTTTAGGAACTATTAATTTCTGATCCACCAATACCATTTCTACTTTGTTTTCCAGGGATATTACAGATTTTTGAAAAAAAAATCATTTCTTGGAATTTGGATAGGAGAGGAAAGCTGAAATATGTGCTTAGTCTGCCATCTTGAATGAATGTATAACTTTATTAGTAATAAAGAATTAACAAAATAATTGTAAACTTTAATGTGCTAGCCACCCAGTATATAGCAGCATTATCCACAATAGCTAAATTATGGAAACTGCCCAAGTGTCCATCAACTGATGGGTGGATAAAGAATATATGATAAATAAATACCATGGAATATTACTTAGTCATTAAAAAAGAATGAGGGGCACCTGGGTGGCTCAGTGGGTTAAAGCCTCTGCCTTCGGCTCAGGTCATGATCTCAGGGTCCTGCGATCGAGCCCCGCATCCAGCTGTCTGCTCCCAGGGAGTCTGCTTCCCCCTCTCTCTCTGCCTGCCTCTCTGACTACTTGTGATCTCGCTCTCTGTCAAATAAATAAATAAAATCTTAAAAAAAATAAAAAAGAATGAAATCTTGCCTTTGCAATGACGTGGACAGAACTAGAAAGTATTATGCTAAGCAGAATAGGTCAACCAGAAAAAGACAAATACCATTTGATTTCACTTATGTGGAATTTAAAAAACAAAACAAATGAGCAAAGGGGAAAAAGAGGGAGAGGGAGGGAGGGAGAGAGAGAGAGAGAGACAAACTGGGAACAGACTCTTAACTATAGAGAACAAACTAATGGTTACCAGAATGGAGTTAGGTAGGGAGAGCAGTTAAATAGGTGATGGAGATCAAGGAGTGCACTTGTGATGAGCACTGGGTATTACATGGAAGTGTTGAATCACTGTATTGTATACCTGAAACTAATTATACTGTGTGTTAACTAGCTGGAATTTAAATAAAAACTTCCAAAAAATGTGCTAGCCACCCAAACTCATTCTCTGTCTCTAGAAAAATGGACTATTTAAAAAATCTGTTGTTTGAAGAAAGAAAATGGACTCAAGATACAACATTCAAAGTTTTGGTTTGACCTAATATTTTCATGTTAGCAATGGTGGTTGAACCCTGGGGTGACTTTCTGAGAAATGACAGGGCACATATCTCTGGAAGCTTTCATTCCTAGTTTGTTGATTTTTTTTTTTTTAATCATAAAGGGGTGTTGAATTTTGTCAAATGCTTTTTCCACATCAACTGAAATTTCTTCCTTCATTCTATTAATATATTGTTATTACATTGATTGATTTTTTTTTTTTTTTTGATGGACAGAGATCACAAGTAGGCAGAGAGGCAGGCAGAGACAGAGAGGAGGAAGCAGGCTCCCTGCTGATCAGAGAGCCCAACGTGGGGCTCGATCCCAGGACCCTGGGACCATGACCTGAGCCGAAGGCAGAGGCTTTATATTCAAAATGAATATTGGCCTGTAGTTTTCCTTTCCTGTGAGGTGTTTGTCTGGCTTCTTTATTTGAGTAATACTGGCTTCACAGAATGAGTTAGGAGCCATTTTCTCCTTGTCTATATTTTAAAAGAGTTTGAGGATTGGTGTTATTCTTTAAACGTTTAGTTGAATTTTCCACTGAAGCCATCTGGTCCTAGGCTTTTCTCTGTTGAAAGTGTTTTGATTGTTGATTTAATATCCTTATTTGTTATAGACCTATTCAGATTTTATGTTTCTTCTTGAGTCAAGTTTGATAGTTTGTACGTTCCTAGGAATCTGTCAGTTCCATGTAGGTAACCTAATTTGTTGAGGTGCAATTTTTCATAGTATTCTCTTATAATCCTTTTTTATTCCTGTGAAACAAGTAGTAACACATGCACTTTCATTTCTAATTTTAGAAATTATAGCCTACTTTTCTTAATCTGTCTAGCTATAGCTTTCTTAATTTTTGTTGATCATTTCAAACAACCAACTTTTTAGTTTTTTATTGTAGTAAAATATACATAACATAAAAATGACCATTTTAACCATTTTAAGTGTACAGTTTTGTAGCATTAAGTGCATTTGCATGGTTGTGGAATCATCATCACCATCTTCCTCCAGAACTTTTTAAGAGATTTTATTTATTTACTTGGGAGAGAAAGAATATGAGTGGGGGGAAGGGCAGAGGGAGAGCGACAAGCAGACTCCCCACTGAGTGGGGAGTCCCCCAATGTGGGGTTCAATCCCAGGACTGAGATCATGACCTGAGCTGAAGTCAGATGCCTAACCAACTGAGCAACCCAGGCACCTCCAGAACTTTTTCAAAAAGTGTTTTTGTGGGTTTTTTTTTTTTTCCACTTAAAAAACTGAAACTCTGAACCATTAACTATTAATCCCCCATTTCCCCTTACTCCCAACCTGTGGCAACTACCATTCTACTTTCTCCTTCTATGGATTTGACTACCTCATATAAGTGGACTCATACCATATTTGCTCTTTTGAGCCAGATTTCTTTCATTTAGCATCATGTCTTTAAGTTTTACCCATCTGGCAGCTCATATCTGGATCTCCATCCTCTTTAGGAGTGAAAAATGCTGTTAGCTGTATATATCACATTTTATTTATCTCTTCATCCATCAGTGGACCCAGGTTGCTTCCACTTTTGGCTGTTGTGAAATAATGCTGCTATGAACCTGAGTGTTCAAACTAGTTCAAAGTAGATACTTTGGTTTTTATCGATTCTATTGGTTTTCTATTTTCTATTTTATCCCCACTCCAATCTTTATTAACCTGCTTGCATTGGATTTTCTTGCTCTTTTTTATTTTCTTAAGGTGGAAGCTTAGGTTATTGATTTGAGGTCTATATTCTTTTAAAATGTTGGCATTTACAGCTATAACTTTCCTAGATTTTTTTTATCTGTTTCCCCATAAATACCTGTTCTGATGCCTAGACACAAAGTCTGCTGGGAAGTTTGGGATGGAGAGGAAATGGGCAACATGAAGTTGCAACTTGTGTAGAGAATACAGAGAGGGTCAAACAGTAAACAATTCTGTACTATGCAATGGCATATGTTCTTTATATCAGATAATGATATACCTTATGTATATAATATATATCTCATACATTGTGTCATATATAGAGATAGATGGATCTTAGGTAGTTATTTGTCCAAGATAGCCAAAAATACTGCCTTAAGTTTTTTGATATTTTGTGGTTTACTTAAAAATATTTAGTATTTATCTGGGGCACCTAGGTAGCTCAGTCAGTTAAGTGACCAACTTTTGATATCGGCTCAGGTCATGATCTCAGGGTCGTGAGACCAAACCCTGTGTTGGGCTCCATGCTGGGTGTGGAGTCTGTTTAAAATTCTCTCTCTCTTTCTCCCTATTCCCTCCTACCTCCTCTTGCTCTAAAATAAATAGATAAATAAATAAATAAATAAATAAAATTCATATTTATCTAGAAATGTAATTCTGTATTTCTTAGTACAAAAGTCTTTATCGTGGAAAAAATTAAACATGCAAGCCTGAGTAGAACTTCTGAGGAAGTTAATGTAATACCTATCTCATCTTCATGTTTTAATTTGCTAAAGAGTGTTTAATGAAATCAGTTTTAAATCCTACTACCCTGAATGTATCAAGATCAAAACCCAACCTCAGCGATGTTTCATCTTTTCAATTTTTTCCCAACAGCCAAGGTTAGTCAATCTATTGGTATATCTGTAATTATACACTTTATTGGCAAGAAGTTTGACATTCTGATTGCTACCTTGAAGATAAATATCGGCTGATCATTTGAGCTGTTTGGTTGAATGACTACAAGAGTTGTATAAAATCCTTGCCAGCAAAAACTTCAGAATAAAATTAACTCTAAATTGTTATCATGAGGGCAGAGGAGAAAAATGTTTGCTATAATATTGTGACAATTAAATATGCAGAGTATATGCTAAAACACTTCAGCAAACATTTGGCAAGGGGACACAAGTGATCTCTAAATTCAGGAGTCGTGTTGTTGCGCTTTAGTGAAACACAGATACATTGGGGATGAGAAGCTCCACTTGCTGCGATTTTTCTCCACTCACTCAGTGACCGGCAAGAGAGCAGTTCAGAAGCAGCTTTGACTTGTGAATACCCCTGTAGTTGCATGTTTATGTTTCTAGAACTTGTAAGAGTGAACTGTTTTGAACAGAATTATAAAGTGATTTGTCAGCCTCCCTGCCCATTCGTGTTGTTCTTATTCACTCAGCATCAATGCTGATTTGTTAATCACAGATTACATCTTCCCCTTCACTCACCAACACCTCCCACCCCCTGAAGAAAGGAGCCTCGATGTCTCATCGAATTTAGGCAAGTCGATTTTCTATTTGCTTCTATTTGCCAGAGTGGGAGAAACAGACAGAACTTAATTGATCTCGGGTGTAAGCTCCAGAGGATGAATGGTCAGTAAATGAAAAATCTGAACTCCTTAATGTTAAATATCTTTCCAAAATAACCAGGCATTAGGTCAGAGATGACTCAGACTTAGGACTCAAGAGACCTTAGCTTGCAGTGAATCTTATTTAATTTAGAAAAATTAGGGAATTTGAGGACTAGTAGGAAAGTTAAAACAAACAAAACGAAACAGAACTTGAGTATTTATCCAAATATTACTCAAGTATTTGGATAAATACTCATTACATTTAAACATGTATGCTCAAATATGTAGATCTCAGGATGATCATATTTTTGACTGTCATAAAATATACTTATTTTTTTAATCTCCTGACCTTCATCATCTACTGAACAGAAGGAAGGTTCAAAGGCAAGTTATTCAACTCTCAAGAAATCAGCAGAAGATGCACCAAATTATTCATTCTATCATTGATCAACTCTGTTTCCCTGAAAAGTATAAACTCTGATACAGATAAGGGGCAAATCCTAAGCTTTGAAAAATGTACTTCAATTTTGGTCCTGAGAGATATTAGCAACTCTAACTTGTTTTTGGATGGTATGGATCAATTTCTATTGGAATGTGTTTCAGAGCTTTATTTCCCAGTAGATCTGGAAGATGACACTTAATATAAAAATCAACCAATAAAATCTCCAACTAGCCTCCGAAAATGGAACCAGAGAGTAACTGGAGCCCTTTCTCTGAATCAGATTTCATCTCCTTTCTTTCTAGAACCCTTGTGTCTGCACTGTTTGCCTCAGTCTCCCACCCAGTCTTTCTCCACCATCAGAACTGAAATAGGTCTATTGTCCTTAATATTCTACTCTGAGAGCTGACGAACATTAACACTCTAGTAACGTTTTAACAGCTGCCTTTAATACCTCACAGTGAATAAGGTGAAGATTTGCACCCCTAACTCAAATCACTGGTAAAACGGGCAGAGCAGTTAGAGCCTCAGAATCCAGCCATTTCCTGAACCACCAGCTCCAGCAATTCTTCCAGCTTCCCATTCTCTTGGTTTCCTATATGTATTAATACAGATTTAAATGACTTGCACCAAAGACTCTCTGCTGCTCACTGCCCTCATGTGTGTTTCTGGAGAAAAAAGGCTTAACCTGTCTGAGACCTATTCCTCTCTTGAGGTCTGATTCTGTGAGTTCTGATGTGAGGCAGCCATGGCCAATGGTAACTTCTAGAGTGCTCTGCACTCCTGCACAGCAGAAAAGGCTTCGATGGACCTGAATGTTGGCTCGGCCACCTGCCAGCTCCGTGACTTTGTCCAGGTGACCTAAACTCTAAGCCTTGGATTCCTCATCTAGAAAAGGCAGATAATATGACCTACCTCAGAGGGATCTTGTGGGAATGAGCAGTAGAATATGTAAAGCTTTTAGCACAGTGTCTAGCATCTAGTCGGTGCATACGAAACACTCAATACTATTTGTCGTATATCATCTTTTATGCTTTGTGCAAGGATCACGTAAGACCAATTGCTAAACTCTGTAGGAATACCTTGATATAAAAAATGAAAATGCATTCAACTCAGTGTGAAAGGGAAATTTCTATAAAAAGGAAAAAGCGGCATTTTTAAGGATATGTATATATCATTTTTAAAATTTTTCTGATAGTATAGCTGTATCAAAACACCAGCTGATGGGGTTAGGCTCCGGGTATTTCCTCTTTTTCTGCTGATCCATTTTCCCGAGTGAGCTAATTTTAACCTGCAAACCTAAATCCTGGGGCTTCTCTGGGACACCCCCTCTTTACTCGGTTGTTTTTGAGATCACTGACTCCTGTTTGCTTCTCCCTCATCCCCAATCTTGACCCTGAATTCTAATTTCATCCTTTGCTTTATGCTTGACATATTAGCTTCGCAGGAAGGGCTCAGGTCCTTCCCACAGGCAGGTGGCTTTCTAGTCTGAACTCTGTTAAAAAATCAGTGCTATTTCCACATCCTCTAGTGTTTACACCTCTTCATTACTCATGTTTCACACCATCTACAGCTTCTTCAGAGTCCCGTCTTCTGACCAATCTCCAATATAATTCCCAGATTCTCTATTCATTTACTTGTGACAACTCTCCTTCAGGTCTAGCTTGACAGTTTTTTATAAGAATCAGTGAAGAGTACTTGAGAATTTGGGTTTACCTCATTTTGGAATACACAGGAATCTGAAATGGAATTTTAGTCTATGTACATTTTAGTTTATGTACACACTGACTTACTGAAAAAAAAAAGTGGGAGGGGGCAGAGGGGAGAGAATGATATTTTATCATCACTAAGTGTTCATATATTTTCATTTGATCTTGAGGTATGCACAAGCAGCTATCACAAGGCATATAAAAATGAACCAAGTTTTTTTTTTTATTTTCAAAAAGCAGTGAAAACATTTATACAGGACATTATGAAATTCCAATGCCATCATTAGGACCCAACTCCTGCAGTTACTGGTGCAGAATCATCACCAAAGGCTGGTCTGCAGGTAGGTGGGCAAGCAGGATCAAAGTATTCCCTTGAGTGCTAGAATTCTCTCAATAGTAATACTCTTACTAATAAAGGGAACCTTCCCTTAGCTGGATAACCCGGCGTCAACAGGCAACACAGTTCATCCCAATGTAAACATGTGGTTTTCTGACACCGGAGGAGCAAATACAGAACTTGCTGGAAGCAGAACAATTTCTCAGTTATCCCAGTATAGTGATCCTCACGCTTTGCTTCTTTGCTGCGTGATCCCTATGTATTCTTTCCCATTCATCCTCTTCCGTATCCTGGTCAAATGTTTCAGGGTATGCTGGTAATTTGTCTTTGGGGCATTCTTCGAAGTAAGTGCGAATATATTTTCCCACAAACCACCCTTTGTACTCTTCAGGCATTTTGCATTCCAGGCCGTTGTAGTGGACATTGTAGTGATGTTTTAACCAGTAGTAGAGGTAGTGGATATTGTAGTCACATCTCCAAGGATTATCTCGGAGCCATAAGAGTTTCAAAAAATACAAGTCTTCTAGTACTCCGTAGTCAAAGTTTTGTAGACTGTTGTTGGATAAATCTAACTCTTCTAAATGTGTGAGTCCTAAAAAGGCGGCTAGAAACAGAAAATATTTATTAACGAGACGGGTAGCTGGGTCTTATCCAACTGCAGGGTGTATTATCAGGACAAATACAAAAAAGTAAGAGACTTAATTCGCCTGGTTGAAAAATGAAGAAAAAGACTGCCCTCCTCTCCTTTTTCTTAGAGCGTTTACTTGAGAAAACTTGCAATTTTAAGTACTTTACACTCTCTCTGAAATGCATACATATCCTTTACAAGACTGGGACTTCTCTCAACTTACGAGCCAGGAATGTCTTTCCCAAGGACTTGAGAGCCATCTCTGAAATGTAAACATCAAGGGTGATAGCAGCCCTATCTTCCCCTTCCTGCAGACCTGAGGGCCCTTGCTCCTTCCCAGTTGCAAAACTACCTCTTCATGTAAAGATGGAGGTTGTTTTTCCCTGGATAAAGCCAATTGGTCACCTCAATGACCAGATAGAGTGAGAGGCACCATGTATGACAAATAATGCTGTCAAGTCCTCTCACTTAAGGACTAGTTATTTACCCTGAAAACATGTATCGATTGGGTTGTCTGCTTGGCTATATAAAAGGGGAAGATTTCTGTCTTTGCAATTTCTTAGAAGATTTCTTGTGAAGTGCATTACATTCTGGTTGGATGCTTATTCAAAAATAAAAGCTTCCCCCTCTCCCCCCACTACCTTTGTGGAGAGAATTTCTGTGTTGGGAAATTCTGGTTTTAATTATACTTTCCTAACAGTATATACATGTCTAAATGCAAAATTCTGAAGTATGTTTTTACTCACACAAAGCTTTTTCCTGGATTTAGTTGACTAGAATACATTATTTTATTTGAAAAATCAGTTTTATGTTAGCTTTCCAAAAAATGTATTTTGGTCTCGTGCTCGCTTCGGCAGCACATATACTAAAAATGTATTTTGGTCTCAACTGCATTTTTTGAAATACTCGCTGCAAAGATACCACACAAAAAAGCATGAATTAGGAAAATATTTCAAATGTAAGACATTAGCGCATAAACAATGAAAAAATGTGTATGGTGATGATTTGACAGTTCCTGGGATATCAGCAAACTCAAAATGCTGCAAAAACAGCCCTTTCTCTGTTTAGAGGAAGGGAATTTTATCCCCATAGAGTCCAAAATGAAACAGTTTTTATCAACATTTTGAAAACATCTGGTTGTGTTTTGGCAAGCTATGGGAGCTGTCTGCTTTGAATCCATATGTATTTAATTCTGCTGGAGGGTGGGTAATTAACAAATATTAAACATATAACACAAAAATAAGACAAGAAAAACCTTTTTCTTCCCCCCCTCCAGGAATAAAAAAGAAATCTAAACCTAGATTATCCCTATTTCAGTTGATGTAGACTAACCCTGGAACTTATTGGTCAACTTTGATTTCAAATATTTTGTTCCTATTTCAAGCATTTTCTCATTACTGTTTTAAAATACTCAGGGCATACAACAATGGCCTTATTTTGAGTTTGGAAAATGTGCTCTAATACCAATACCATGAACCATTTTCATATCATTTGTTTTCAGACAAAACTCATAATTTCCTCTAAAAAGAATTCTTTCTATTTTGGTGCAAAAGCAATAGCTTGGATGGGAGGGTTGGGAACAGGCAGGCGTCTGGGGAGGAGCAAAAGGTCAGCCCGTGTAATGACAGTTTTGAAGACACCGCATTTTTTCCCCCTATTTGCTAATATTCTGTGAACCAACAATCTCAAAATTTACTTTCATCAAAACAACTCAGCCCTTCAGACTGAAAGCATGTGAGAACATTCCTAGATTTTATTTTGTAAGCGCTGTAGTTTTTACTTAAACTCTACGTATTCAAGTACTTGGGAAAGGTGGATTTCACCTGTTTGTTAAAGGAGCTCAAGCCCCAATAGGGTGTCTTCTTTCTCTCTTCTGCAACAAAGTCTGGCATTTCATGAGATTGTTATTTCACGCCTTTTAAAACCAGTAAATCTCATTGCATTTGTGTGTACCTACCAGCAAAAGTAGTTAACTAAGTCTACTTTGGCACCGTTTCATCTCATTGGTCCTGAAATATAGAAGGTCTTTAATCTTAGTATTTTTTAAAAAATAAGTAGGCTCAACATGGGGCTTGAACTCTACAACACTGACATCGAGTCGCACACTGGAGCCAGCCGGGCGCCCTCAAGGTCTTTTATTTCAAAACCTCTTTAGGTCATTTTGACTTATTGAAGAGCTGAGATACTTTTTGTTCCAGGAAAGCGGTTGACATTTGGTAGGTGTTCAACACATATTTGTTAATGTAGAGAATACTTTCCTGGGACTGAATTGAGCAAAGGAGAAAAAAAGACTACTACTGCTGGTAACACTTCACCTTGTGTGTCAGCAAGGAAAACACACCAGGCAGACGAGTTTGAGAGGACTTCCGGAGATCTCAAGGATGGTAAAGGAATCCTTGGAATTTTGGCAATTTCTTAACTGATGAGGGAAAAATATCACTAGAAATAAAACAAACCCATTTTGCACTATTACCTATTTTTGCATTGTTTTCTCATTTTTCTCTAGTTTTACAGACTGTGCTCCCATTATAATGAAGATATTGTTGTGCCATTCCTCACCACTTTAATAAATGTAACTTAGGCCATAGAATAACAAACATTTTAGTCTCTTTTAGAGGTAACTCTAAAACTCAATTGCTTGGATACTTTTGATGGGTGTAAGCCCAGGGGCCCTGGGCTTGCTTGCTTACATGCTTGGTCTTGAAGCTCTTTGGTTCTCATGCAGCAAGAGAGGAGTGTCTCCACCTCCAGATTCTTCCCCCTATGGCCTAGCTTTGTGGAGACTGGCTGCCAGGGATTGACCTCCACACTAACATGATGATCGCTTCAACTGGGAGAAGAATGTCTCTGTTGTAGTCTTATTCACTGTGAAATGAAACTTGCTTTTGATCTCACAGTTTTAAGATACCCCCAAGTTTACGCCATCTATACAGGCCAAGATGTAAGTGTAGCATAGCGCTGTCATCATGTGAAAATTTTAAATTATCATTTCTTAATATTTTAAAAAATGATGTTATTAACACTAAAATAAGCCCTTGTAGCTCCGGAACATTCATTCTCAATTTGCACTTTCTACAATGTTAAAATCCTACTGTTCTATTCATGGTATTAAGTTTACCAGTAACAACTGAACTGAAGCAACAATTGAATGGAAAATATTTATGATATTAACATTGCATTATTAATAGTATTAAAATAATTTTTATAGATGGGATTTTTCAAACTGAGGTAGCACTATGAAGGCATGTATTGTCAGATCAAAATGGCAGTGATTCTCAGTTCTTTCCAAATCCATTATGTTTATATAATGTACCATGCTTGTTTTCTCCAGAGGCTTTGTTTCTTATTAGCAAATGGGAGAAGATTTGAAGGATGGAAAAAGAGAATTAATCTGGATCTAGCATTAGATAAAATACATCTGGCTCTGGCTTGAGCACATTTTATCTTAATTTATGAGCTCGGTGCTTAGCAGATTGTTTCGAGTTTACTTTAATTTTTCAAAGGTTTTAAAAATTATTTTTTAAAGATTTTTTATGTATTCATTTGAGAGAAAGTGAGCGAGAGAACATGGGCAGGGGCAGGGGGAGAAGCAGACTCCCCCTGAGCAGAGAGCCCGATGCAGGGCTCCATCCCAGGACCCTGGGATCATGACCTTAGCCGAAGGCAGACCTTTTTAAAAAATTTTATTTATTTTTTTAGTGATCTTTACACCCAATGTGGGGATTGAACTCACGACCCGAGGTCAAGAGTTGCACAATCCACTGACTGAGCCAGCCAGGCACCCCTCAAGTTTATTTATTAATTTTTTTAAAGATTTTATTTGTTTATTTGAGAGAGAGAGAGAGAGAGAGAGCACGAGTGGTTGGGGGGCACGGGGGGTCCAAGGGAGAGGGAGAAGCAGGCTCTCTGCTGAGCGTGGAGCTAGACCTGGGGCTCAGTCCCCAGGACCCTGGGATCATGACCTGAGGTGAAGGCTGACACTTAACCAACTAAGCCCCGTGGGTGTCTCATCCTTTCAAGTTCACTTTAAATAAGTCATTAAAGTCTTGCCTTAAACAAGTTGGGACTTAATGGATAGCAAAGAAAATGACAAATCTGAATTTCCCTTCAAAAATCATTACATGTTTAACATATTACTGACCATATATTCTTATTTTTTAAATCTATTCTACAAAAAATACTTTTACTTGGACAACTGAATAACTGCTTCTTAGTAATATATAATATTATAACCTTCATAAAGCAACATTTTGGTAAATATTTTTCAGCATGCCAAACAAGTTCTAATTTAGGCATCATGTTTAATTTAACCTTTTCATTATTTAGGTTAAAAAAATAAATTGCACTTACTACAAATGTTGTCATTAGAAAAAAGAAAGAATACCCATCACCCATTTAAAAGGCTACTCTGTGGAACTTACCAGGATCTATGAATTCAATGCCATTGCTGCTGAGGTTCAATTTTTTTAGCTCATGAACATCTTCAAACTCCTTGGGTCGAAGTTGGTTGATTTTATTGTATGACAAGTCAAGTTTAACAATATCTGGAGGGATGTTGTTTGGAACTTTCTTCAGCTCTGGAAAAATTAGTAACATTCTGGTTATCGAAGTTTCCCCTCACCCCATATTCTCTGTCGCTCTTCCACCTGTGGTTGAAGAGTCGGCTCTTAAAGGGGAATGGAATTATCTAAAGCCAAAGAACAAGACTTAGAATGTGCTAACTCCACCAAAGCCCAGTGGACCAGGTGCATCACACTCAGAGGAACGGATATCACTCTTTGCTGAGTTGTTCAGAGAAACGTCCTTGAGGTGGTGGCAAGAAATCAAGAGGACAGCAGGTATCAGGTGAGGCACTGGGGTTCACTTCTGGCTCTCTGTTAGAAGCACCTGGGAAGCTTTAGGGGGAAAAAAAATAGCTAAAAGGAAATGAAGCCAATCACACCACTCTATGTGTGTCCTCTACCAATGCCTTCCCACCTGCTCTAGGAGTTTTCACTATTAACTATTGCCTTTTTGTTATATTTTCATTTTATCCCTCTCCTTTGATTCCTTCTGCCAGCAAAAAAAGCTCAGGTCTCTCCACCCTAAAAAAAACAAAAAGTTCTTCACCTTGATGGTCCTCAAGTTGCTCTCTTATTGCTGCTTTCCTTGGGTGCTACAATTTGAGAAAGTATAGTCTTGACTTGTAGCCTCTGCTTCCTCATCACCACGTAGTCCCAGAATCCTTGAGATTTAGTTTATACGCCACTAACGCCACTACTCCTAGACGCCTGGCTTCCTCAGGAACAACAACAATAGTATTGTTGTAACTGCTACTATAGAAAAAGCCTCATGGAAGAGGAGTCCAGGTTCTTTTTCACAGCTGAATAGGAAAATAGGGTTTACCTAATTCGTCTTTACTATTTGTTTCTTTTTAAATCGTGCCTTTAAAAAATATAGTTTACATTATGTTTTAGTGTAATATTTGTCCTTTCTATTCATCTTCAGCAGAATACTCTAAGGTTTTATTTAATTTTAAGTAGGGCAAGTGAAAACTTGAAGAGACACATACCTGTTTCCACAAAAGAAAATTAGAAGCAATAAAATGTCCAGATTAACTGACACCTGAGAAATAACATGGTCCAAAGGCTTTCTGAATAAAATTTGTTGAACAGGGTACAGTAAAATATGCTTATAATAGGTGGTATCCATTTATCCATAATGCCCTTTTTGGTACAGAATAATTATTGATAATTTTTTTTTAAATAGTAAACAAAACAAAACCGAAAAACACCACACCACCACCTCTGGTATTTAGGACCTATCCCATAATATATTTACTTTAATAAACACTCGGGCTTATTTTTTCCCTCTTTTAATACTCAGAATCCATGGTTCTAAATGGAATGGTATTGGTAGTTCCTTCTTTAGCATCCTCATTATTGCTAAATTTGCTTTCTCAATGGGATCTTAGTATCTTGATATTTATGTGCAGGAACTGTTCTAGATGTTCTAACAAATACTAAGTGACAAGTACACTATGGGCTAAGTACTATTATTATTCATTCTCATGTTACAGATGAGGAAACTGAGGCACGATTTTCCCATAGCCCTAGGATATAAATACACATGCTAGCTTCAGAATATACACTTCTATCCACTATGCTCTGCCACTGATTCCTGGTAACTTCCTGCCTCATTTAGGCTGTTCCATCTGCCCTAGAATTATCAAGGTTGGCAAAGGGTAAAGTTGAAATTAGGGAACAAGTGAGGTGGAGTCAGTATAACTGGGGTGGCCTTGAGACCTTCCTAGCTCTATATTTAAAATGACATCTCAAAATTTTCAACTGGGCAATAAAATTAATACTACCTTTTCCTGCTTTTCCTCAATGGTAAGTCATTCCATCAGACATGTATACATTTTACTGATGGCTTTCATTTTTGTCCCTTCATGGTGGAGGCTTAGGACAATGCCTAATATATCCCAAATAAACAATGGTATGTGGCAGACAGCTTCTAAAATGGCACTCGGTATTTCATTTTGCCAGCAGACTCTCTTCTGCTGACTTTGACGAAATAAGCTGTCATGCTGGAGGGGCCTATGTGGCCAGAAATTAAGGGTGCCCTCTGGCAAACAGCCCCCAAGTAACTCAGACCCTCAGTCCAACAACCCTTGAGGAACTAAATTCTGCCAGTGGTAGTATGAGCTTGGAAGCTGAGTCTTTCTCAGTTGAACCTTCAGATGAGACCATAGGTATGAGTCCTGGTCAATACACTGATGGCAGCCTTGTGAAAGATCTGGAAACAGAGGCCCAGCCAAGCCATGTCTGGTTTCTTGACCCACAGAAACTGTGAGGTAATAAATGTGTGTTGTTTCAAGCCACAAAGTTCTGGGGTAGTTTATCATAGTCAGCAACAGATAATCCATTGTAAGCAATAAAAGCTAATTAAATGTTGAGTTTAATGGATTTAAGGATACTAAGGACTCTTGTAATAAAAATGCCTTTAAAATAGGGAGTTCTCTTACTTTCTTCTTTGGTAAGGCATGGTTCTGTTTGACCTAGAATTTTGCCTGCCTATATATATATATGTATGTATATACATATACATAATATATAAAATATATACATATAATATTTTATTTATTTATTTGACAGAGATCACAAGTAGTATCTGCCAATATATTGAAAGGTGAAAGATTTTAAGACGAACTTATTATGATGTTGCAACAGTGAGGTAATCCTCCCTTTATGATTATTGAGACCCTAACTGGAAAGCTATATTCTCTTGGTTTCTACATGTAAACAAGGAGAAGGAGATCTCAGCAATAACTAAAAACCATGGACACAACAGAAGACAGATCAAAGAAATAATTTTTTGACATTAAATGTTTGCAATAATTATTGAAAATGTCTGTGGCATCTTCTTAGAAAGCTTTCAGAAGCAGAATAGAGTTTTATTTCACAATACTCAGGATCTCACCTCTTCTTAGTACCTCCACTGCTACCATATTGGTCTAAGCCACTATCAGATCTTGTCTGGATTATCCTCAAAGTGTCCTAAACCCATGTGATACAGTCAAAACATAGATGATGTCATTTTCCCAGATGGCTTCCAATCCTCCAGATGGTAGAATCCTCCAGTTGTTCCCATCTCACTATGAATAAAAGCTCAAGTCCTCATTAAGGTCCAATAAAGCCATTAAGGACTACAGGTCTTCCTTGCCACCAGAGGCAGTATCTTGTAGGTTCTGGAAAACAGGCTGTTTATCAGGACTTGCTTGCTGAACCCACATCTGCTGGGTTGGGCATGGGGTGGATGAGAGAGACCTCCCAAGCAACCGCTGTATGACAAGCTGAAGTGGGTAAACCACAAATTAATGGGTAGAAAAAAATGTTTATGAGAACTCCCTGAAACCCAACTTCAGCAATGTGACAGGCCTGTGGATGTTGGAAAGGGACTATGAATTGCAGAACCAACTTTGGCATTGTCAGCAGTTAAGAATAGGGTAAAAATAAGATCCACAAGTAAAACCAGGAAATGCAACCCAAAGCCTTTACTGGTATGGCTTAGAAAAACATGGAAAAATCTTATTTGTTGTACTGATGGATAAAAAACAGTTTTTTAGTTCTTTTATCCTAAACTTGAATGAGAATTACAAATATTGATGCTAAGTGTGTGTGTGTCTTTGATAAAGATTATATAAATACAGTGGCGCCGGGGTGGCTCAGTTCTTAAGTGTCTGCCTTTGGCTCAGGTCATGATCCTTGGGTCCTGAGATCGAGCCCCGCTTTGGGCTCCCTGCTCAGCGGGAAGCCTGCTTCTCCCTCTCCCACTCCCCCTGCTTGTGTTCCCTCTCTTGCTGTGTCTCTCCCTGTCAAATAAATAAATAAAATCTTAAAAAAAAAAAAAGATTAAATAAATACAAATTTCTCCAGGCCACAAGTTAGGTTTGGTCAGTGCCCCCATTTCTAGACCAGGCACCACGTAGTTATTTGCTGCTACTTAAAATTCTTGGTGAACATTCAAAAAATACTTCATTTACTCTGTTACCATCCTTGACTAACCTTACCCCTCCCCAACCAAAACCTGCTGAGTTTGAGGAATAAATTGGAAAATGTTCTCCATGTAATTTTCCATGTAGTGTGCTATCTTAGTTGTCAGCAGTGTCAGAACTGCCATGAAGGCTCAGTAGCAGTAGGCAAGGAGCCACTAATGACTCTGATTTTACAAATAAAAGCTTACTAATTATTGTTCAAACTAGTAGTGAAATTAACTTCAGAGACAGCTGAGAGCAATTTACCTGCATAATTCTCCCTGGCCCTAATCTTAGAAGTAAAATGAATCCTTAAAAATTACAAATTATTCTGGTAAATGTGAAGCTAAAAGGCAGTTTTCAGCTCTCACTTTCCTGTATTTTTGGCAAATCCATTTACCTCAATATGGCATAAACACGACTTTCAACTAATCTCACATTTATTCCCTTTGAAAGACTAAGTTTTGTTGGCCAAGTGCCTGTCCCCCAGTGAATAAGGCTATTATTTCTTTTTCTTGCTGTCCAACATATAAAGCAAAATTAGTGATCTTTGGGGTCTGTGTGGTCAAACTGGCACATACTGGGGACCCTATGTACACCATCCAACTCATCATCTGTCAGCCAGGAAAGGCACAACTCCTATGTTGGGGAAATCTGTATTTGGGTTTCCTGTGTATCTTCCTGAACGGGGTATATTGTACAGAGCCTAAGAGGAGAGTCAGTACTGGGAGAAAGCACCCAGAAAGCTTTTCTACATTTTTCTTGGTTAACAGATGTGCCTAGGATCTTGAAGGAAGAGATGACACAATGGCTGGGGGCCTGACTGTGACCTTAGAAGGGCAACTTAGCTTCTGTCACCTCAATGTCCTCCTTTATGAGGGTAATAGTGCCATACTGCTCTTTGAGGATTATGAGGAGTAAATTACATAATGCAAGTGAACTACTATGTCTTAGGCACACGGAGCATTTAGTTGACAGCTAATTAATACCACTGATTAAAGCCACTGCTAGTTCTACCCTTGCTAGCATGTCTTAAGCTTCTAGATCGAACGTGTGGAACATAAGCAAAAGTATTACTACAGTTTGGCAGGGATTCTGCGTATTTGACATTTGTTATCTATTTATAGAATGGAATAAGGCAAATGAGAGTAGATTAAATTCAGATTGTCATACTTGAATTCTAGCCATGATTTTTAATTCTATGTATTTTTATTTTTAAAGTTTGCTTAAATTATTGCTTTTGCAGGAGCAAAGAGAGCAGCTCAGTTATTATCATCCATCTAAAGCATATGACCCTGTGCCAGGCAGTACCTGGGAGGAGGTTTAAGACACAACCACTGCCTTTAAACTTATGAGAATCAACAACACACCATGATGAAAAAGAAACAACCAACTGAATCAATATTTATATCAACCATAGTGAAAGCAATCTATGTTGATATTGAAAGACAAAACTACCCTTCATTTTGTAATCTAAAAGGTCTATGCTCTGATTTATGTAGTCATTAACATCTGGAGGAACTTGACCTTTCATGGATAAGCCAGTATTGTTATATATCAAAATGTGTATTCCATGAAACTTTACATTGTTTCCAGTAAATAATATATGTATTTTAAAACAAGGGGCATTATCTGCACCCAATTTATGGGGCATTTCTGGAAGGTTGTGTTTAGACAACAGTAAGTTGAGGAAAGAAAAAATTTTAAAAAGTATCTGTTTTTATAAGTTGACATTTGCCAAAAGAAAATGAGAAAACAAGACAAGGGCAGAACTAGGCTCATTGTGGAGGGAAATGGCCCAAGAGCAGTCAAGCAGTAGAAATGGAAGTCATTTCCCTTCACTTAATTTTTTTTTTCTTTTAAACTAGGCTCCACACCCAGCGTGGAGTCCAACACGAGACTTGAACTCACAACCCTGAGAGTCAATGCCTAACCAGCTGAGCCACCCAGATGCGTCCACATTATCTATTCTTAATTTACAGTGTAATCTAGCTGTAGAAATCTTTAATTTTGTGTTGACGGCATTTTTCTCAGATAATCAATGAACCTAACTCTACGTATTTTCTCTTTATCCCCTATTGTAGCAAGTGCAAATTAACTTTAGCTTGAGGGGAGAGCTTCAGCTATATCGAGGAATTTTTCTAAACCAAGTCTAGGATTAGCAGCTTTGTGTTAGGTTTTTAAATAGATAATTTAGTTTTTAATCTAAGCGTCAGGAAGGCACTCCCAGTAACACATGCTCTTCAGGATGAAACACTAAGTACTCACTGTAACAACGTCAGGGAAATTCCACCTAATCTGGCTGCAGAGAAACAGCGTATACTGACTTTTCTGGAATTCTTTAAAGCTTCCATTGTTGAGGCAGCTTTTTGTTTGAGCATGATCAGATTAAGGAAGATGGCAGGATTAGGCAGACCAAGGTTCGAATCTTCACTTTGCAGCTTACCTGTCAGACCTCAACCAAATGATTGAACCCTTCCTGAGCTTCATTTCTCCCAACTGTAAGTGGGGATCCCACTACTTTCCTGGAAGCTGTGGACAGCGTGGTGGGGGGGGGGTACCTGGAGAACAGCAGGTGTTCAATGAATGAGCACCTTCTCTCAAACTCAGAGGATCCTGGAATGGCATCTCCGTGGTGATGATGCTGGGCTTGTTCTCCCATGGCCTCAGCTCATGTACATTTCACAGGGTGTTGTAGCAAGCACAGCTTTCCATGTCCCATGGCCTTGGGTGTGCTCTAACCAGGTGGCCTTCTGGGTCTGAGAGAGAGGCCAAGGCTTGAGCACTTCTTTGCTGATAAATGAACACATTTTCTCCTGGTTCAGGTTGCCAGCTTCTTCAGCGTCAACAAATTCCTGCTTATGTTTCCCCTGAAGGGAGCCACAAAGAGCATCCTACTTTGCTCTTAACCCCCTCTTTCTGTTCTTAAAGAAACAAAACAAAGCAAAACCTCCTAAAATAAGTGGAAAGAATGATACCATGTTCTGATAGGACCCTAACCCAATGACATCTAGCTTTAGTTGAATATTATAAATAAGTCATTAATTCATGCCAGAAATGAAACAGACACTGTCCCATGGCACGTTATCCCAGGGTGGATTAGCAGTTCCCAGACCACACTTTGAGAACGTCTTCACTAGCCTGTCAAGAGCATTACTAAAATTTCCCATTTTCTTATTTTGTGAATTAATCCTGCACATGGAGACCCTCTTCGGTATCAGACCAAGACTGTGTGGGCGGTAAAACTCAGCAATGATTTTTCAGGAAGTAGTAAATATTCTGGAAAGATTTCCTTAGCCTCATAATTCTTGGATTAACTACTTCCAACTTAGCTCTTTCAATATTTTTAGGTTTTAATTTGGGAACAATAAAGATACAGGATGTTAGCAAGCGTTTATTAAAACCTCGAGGCCAGAGTCTTAGAAGTACGATATGTGCTCACTACATCCCGCTTCGCCTCCCTCCCACAGGGCTCCCACCTCTCCTCTTTCACACACGATTTCCCTTGAGGTACTTTTCCCACAGAGGCACACCATGTTTTTGCTTTAAGTCACATTAGTTAGGCAGCATTTGGACTTGTTTTTATACCCACCTGTCTACCTAAATTATATTACATGGTGATTTACGATAAAGGGGATTCTTGACAGCCACAACTTCTGATTAGCAAGAGTAGGACCCTTCTGGCTGCCCTTCCTGAGCATAGCTCCTATCCTCCTCTGCTGTCCCCCAGACCACCAACCACGTTGCGTCTGAACCTTAGAAAAGCTTGGAGTAGATTCCATTGTCACTGGGGAAAGTCCTCTGGTGGAAGTGACACCAGGAATCCCAACGCGCCGCAGAGTGGAGGGAGGGTTCTAAGATTCAAAGAGCATTTGTTATCAACCATGAAAAGGAAAAACTAAGAAACTTACAAACCTTTCCGTTTGCAGTCCAGCGTTTGGATGGGAAACACGTAATTGTAGCAGAGAGAAGAGTCCACCTCAGGCTTGATGACTGGGGGTCTCCCGGACACTTGGGGTCTCGGGTCTAACCGTTCGCTTTCTTCTTCACTGCATAACTGTTCAGGTTTTAGCTGCCTCAGTTTTTTGTTTTTCAGTTCTTGGGGGCTTTCACACTTGGCGTAGTTCCCCAGATTCCGGTTTCTTGGAATCTGCAACATGGAAATAAGCGTTTCCATCTCACAAGTACAGTGCCAGGGGTTGTCGTAAAGACGCAGGTAGCTCAGGAGAGGCGTGTAAACGAACACCTCCTCCGTCAAGACTTTGATCTGGTTGTGCTGCAGGAGGAGAGTAGTCAGTTTATTTAAACCAAAGAAAGCGTCGCCCTCAATTTTGGAGATCTCGTTCTGTTGCAGATCCAGGCTCTTCAGCCTTTTAAACTTGGAAAACATCTTGTTCTTCAATATGCGGATCTTGTTTCTTGCTAACAGCATGTGCAGCAAATCCTGAGGCCAGTCGGGCAGCACGTAAACTAGTTTTCTCTCTTGACAGTCTAAGTATTTCTCGTGGAGATACGTGTAGACTTCGCAGGGGAGGCCTGGTGCGTAGCGTTTGACGGGGCTGGAGTTTTTCCTGCTCCCACCGGCCCGGCCATGATTGGCTCGGCCTCTCGGACTTGCCTTGCGAAGTTCCGCGGCTTTACAGAAGAAGAGCAGAATTACCACAGTAACCACGCGCATCCTGACATCCAGCTGGTCCCAATTACTTGGTGTGACAGACAGAACAATGAAAGTATTCCTTTGAAATCCAAGCTTGGGCAATCTTAACTAATGCGGTTCAGAACGATGAGACCCAGCTGAGGTATGGTGGGAGGCCCTAAATTGCAAGAGAAAAAAATACATGAAGAACCATTGTGAGCGTTGTGTCATTAACAGCAGCTTCAAAACAAAACAAAACAACATTTATTTTCTTTATATATATTTTACTGTAGTATAATTGATGTATAACATTATGTTAGTTTCAGATGTATAACATAATGATTGGATATTTGTATGTATTGTGAAATGATCACCACAATAAGTTTTTTTTTTAAAGCGAAGACATCGCAATTAATAAAGGCACATTCTGAATGGTGGTGTAGTGGGCCCTCCCATTTACCTGGTTTGGTGGCTAAAAGTTTGGGCCCTGAGTTAGAATGAAGACTCTCCTACTTTCTTAACTATGTGACCTCATAGTCACATAGTCACATAGTGCACCTGGGTGGCTCTGTCAGTTAAGTGTCTGCCTTCAGCTTAGGTCATGATCCCAGAGTCCTGGGATCAAGTCCTGCATCAGGCTCCCTGCTCAGTGGGGAGGCTGCTTCTCCCTCTGCCTGCAGCTCCCCCTGACTGTACACATACACACACACACACACACTCTCTCTCTCTCTCTCTTTCTCTGACAAATAAATAAATAAAATCTTAAAAACAAAAGAACTATGTGACCTCAGGCTAGTTATTTAACCTCATCTTCAGTATCTGTAAAATGGGGCTGAGGACATGGTGTAGTATTGTCAGGAAAATGAAACAGGCTCATGGGCAGAAGACACTTATCAGTGCCAGGTCCCGGGGAAGTACTCCACAGTGCTAGGGCTTAGCATTAGGAAAACTGAAACATGTAATGTATCAGCACATTGGATTCAAGACATTCAAGAGATTCTTTATAGCCTTGAGACATGCAGGAAAAAAAAAAGAGTAGGTCTCCAATGGTTGTCCTCCCCAGCTCATTTTTTTTCTTTCCTGGACTATCTCCCAATTAACCAACCACAATGAATGTGAGATCCAGAAATGCCCAAAGTATACTGCCCTGTCCTTGTCAAGTCTTGTATATCTTGGCTCAAATGTCACCTCAGCAAAGCCTTCTCTGAGCACTGTATTTAAAGTGTCACCTTTTCCACTTGCTAGCCACTCTCTACTCCCTTTTTTATTTTTCTCCATCGTACTTATCACCATCTGTCCAAGTATATATTATACTTCTTTTGTTTACCATCAGTCTCCCCCACCTAGGATGTGAACTTCCCAAGGGCAGGAATTTTTGTCTTTTTTGTTTACTGCCATATTTTTGGCACTTGTAGAGTTTCTGACACACAGCAAGTTCTCAATAAATATTTGTTGAATGCACGAATTACCTACTCTCAAGTAACAATTCTATAAAAATATTAATATCATCAGCTTAGTTATTACATTGTTTTCAGAATCTATTTTCTGCCTTAACAGGTATTACTGGTGACTTCTAAGATCTGCACACTGTAAAGCACTGCTTTCATTTTTAAATTCTGAGAGTGATTTTGGTTTGCATTTATTACTTAGGACACAGTCCATTCTTGGAAGAGGAAGAGATGTTCAAAATCGGTTTATAATGAATAACATTGCTGTTGTTATTATGGTGGGGCTAAGTGGTTATGAGCAACAGATGTGTTTTCTATTCATTGTAGCAGTGTGAATGCAAGGATCAACCCCTTGCCTGGAGTCTTCCTGCCTGAAGGGGTCTTCCCCACCTAGAATGACTTCTCCCTCTTTGCCTCGTGCATTCCTCCCCTTTACTCTTTTGTTTCCTCTCCCCTAGATCCTTCTTTTCTGTCTCAAATTTGGAGTTTTACTTCCTGTCGGTCTAGACCCGGAGTGTGGACTGTGTAACGCTCTGCTATCTAGGTCTTTCTGTACGTGCGTCAACTTCACCGAGACCATAAACTGTACAGTTCCCTCTGGTTCCAGACTTAATCAGGCACTTGACCTCTCTAATCCTTTGTGTCCTTCTCTGCAATTCATTGTAAATTGTATGTAAATCTCATTTATACAAATTATAAATATTTTGTTAATTAGTATGCATGCTGAATTATTTATAATGTCCATGCTGATGTATGAGGGGGATGTGTGCAGATGACTGCAACTTACTTTAAAATGCATTAAAAATAAGATGGATTGAAGGATGGATAGAAAGATGGATGTAGAAGTGAATATGTGATAAAGCAAATACAGTGGAAGTGTAGTGGGTTTATTTGCAGTGTACAACTCTTCAAGTCTTTCAACTTTTCTGTGTTTGAAAATTTTTACAATAAAATCATACAAGAAAACAAAAACCAAAAAATGAACAAAAAGTCATGCCGCAAAAAAAGCAGGTTGGTTTTCTTCCCAGCTAAAAGCTCTAAGTATATACTGTTTTTCCCAAAGCAATATTTTCCTTTTTTCCCCCTTTCTTCTGTAATCCTCAAATGATAATAAACATGTGTATATATTTTAATTTTAAAGCCAGAAGAAATTGGTTTTCTGGGAAAAGGAACCATATACTTAGAACAAATTACTTGCCAAGGTTTTTGTTTGTTTTCTAATGAATACATCGCATTGAATGTAGGAAGGAAAATTTTAAGTTTAAACATTTGCGCTATGTTGTTTAATGATGTTTAACTTGTTTGATTTAGGCCTCTGTAGAAATCTGCAAGAGCTGAACGTCTCTGACTGCCCAACACTCACAGTGAGTATATGAAGCTTATTTTACTGTTTTTTATATAGATTCAGACTTGCTATATTGCAGTGCCAATACACAGAGATTTTTGCCAAAATACAGGTACGTGTGCTCATTTAGGATCAAATGTGTAAAAAAGCAAACTATGTTAAACCTTGGCAAGAAATTTTATCCCATTTGTATAATGCTATTATTAATGCTGTAGCTATATGACCAAGGTTGGAGTCTCTGGAAAAGTGAAAACTATTCAACAATTATACAAAATTAACTATGTTTATATTTAGTGTCATGTGTGTCTGAAACAGAAAAAAATGGGTCCCAGGAATGACAATGGGCTCATTTTGGTGGTGTTCATGTCTATCAACTGTGTGCCAATGAAGATGGAAATGAGCCTGTAACCCTGGCCAGCTCCTTCCTGGTCCCTGTCTCCAAGCCTTTCTTTTACTTCCAATCTGTCTTGCCCCCTGTGAGCACATACACTTTCTAAGAGGCAGATCTGATCATTTCACTCCCATTTTCCATCATGGATAAATACACTCGCCATCTACACTATTCCTTGAAGTCAAAGCTCTTTAACATTACCATACCTTGGAGACTCTCTGTGGTCTTGCCTCTGCCTCCTCCCCCAGCCTCATCTTGCTCCAATTCCTGCACACACATGAAGTTTCAGCAACCATACAGTGTTACACTTTCTTTGCTACATGAGCCGAGCTGCTCCTTGCTGTTTTGCTTCTGCTGGGGCTGTGCTCTTTGCATGGAATGCCCTTTTGCTTTGTCCTCAGGTATTGCTTTCCTCTTTGTTGGGCTTTAAACCTTACTTTAGGTACCACCTCCTTCACCTCCTTTACCAAGACATCCCTGTCTCCCAGGGCTGGGCTCGTTGCTGCTCCGCTGGGTCCCTAAAACAAGTAGCCCTAATCACAGCATTTCTGCCTCCTCCACTAGCCCAAGAGGGCCAAAGGGCAGGAGACGTGTCTTGTTTTCTGTGGTAGTCACAGCACACAGCACACATGTTGGCATATTAAATAGTCTACATCTGCTTAATGAATGAAGTTGTACAGAGATCCCGAGCAGGTAATGGGGAGCATGGCATAACACTTGAGGTTCCATCTTGGGTTGACATTTTTGTATTCTTAATGAACGTTACAAAAGTGAGTATGATCAACCTAGAGAGAGAAAGAAGGTATGAGAAGAGCCCTTAGGATGGAAACTTGGGGATTGCCGACTTTTAGAAGTAGGCAGAGGAGAAGAAATAGCGAAGAATCTTAAGAAAGGCCAGTAAGACGGGACACCTGGGTGGCTCCGTCAGTTAAGCGTCTGCCTTTGGCTCAGGTCGTGATCCCGGGGTCCTGGGAAGACACCTTGCATCAGGTTCCCTGCTCAGTAGGGAGCCTGCTTCTCCCTCTCCTCCCCACTCGTGCTCTCTCTCACTATCTCTGTCTCTCCCTCTCTCAAACAAATAAAATCTTAAAACAAAACAGAACAAAACAGTAGAAGTCGGGTGAAAACAGAAGAGGCTGATTTTGTCACGCTCTTCATTAAGCAACGACTCCAACATGACGTCCACACCCTCTAGCGTTGTCATTCTACTTCTTTCTTTCAAACTTCTGTTTCATTCTGTGGATATTTTTAGTATGTACTACTTTAAAGATATTTTTATCTTTATATGTAAAGATATATAGGGAATGTATATGCTATAAAATATAGGTTTTAGAGGGAATTAAAAAATGAATCAAGTTTCAGTTCCTGCCCTCAGGGAGCTTCAGTTCTGCCCTTGAATAACAGATCACAGTCTTTAAATTTGGCTTTCTCATAGGAAAGTCAAAGCAAATGCCATCTGCATTGAATTTGTGAACATCAAAGTCTTTCCCAATTTTGGAGTCTAATACTATACAGGGTTGATAATTTCATCCAGCTACATTTTACTATTGTTTTTTTCCCTTTGAAGCATAGGCTGGGAGACAGGTTTAAATTTAAGGAGTTGAGTAACATTCATTCAAAAAGCTTTATTTCTAAGAAGCTTGCCTTATGAATATATTACATTAGGAAAGATTTGGGTGCTTTGTGGACAAATTCAGAAACCATTTTGCAATGGGGACACTCAAGCAGTGTTTGCTTTTATATGCTCTCACCTTTGGGGACTGAACCTTGAGCTCTTTTAAACGCTGGGACTAGGATTTGTCTGAAGTTTCTTGGATGTCCACGCTCCTCCAGACAGGAAAATGCAGTGAATGGTTTGTTTCCTTATCTTAAAGGAAAAATGAGCTTCCTCTGTGGTACATAAACATACTTCCTCTTCCTCTTCCTCTTCCTGGCCCCACATTTTCATCTTCTCTGTGGCTGCCTCCCTGAGGGTGTATCAGCCAGCTTCCCGTCCTCTCCTTGCCCCATCTCACTTGCATTTTGGCCAGTCATTCAATAGGTGCAGAATTACTTTGATATTTGATTGGCACCATGAACGTTTTTGAAAATAGATTTTGTTTCTATTAAACTAAAATGCCATTTATTACAATTCTTTATTCCTTCTGGGAAATTTTTACCATATATATATAATATATATATGTGTGTGTATATATGCATATACATATATATATAAATAAATTTTTACTATATATATATATTTTTTAATCTATCCACCTATACCTAAATCCTGCATTTTAGTGGTGGAGTATGTAGAAAAATTGCTGGCAGCTTGAACGCAGTGGCAAGAATACAGTGTTTATTGAGTCCCTGCCCTTGCACTCATGTGGCACCAGCGCTCAGAGCCTTTCCTAGCGCAGGACTGCAGGAATTTGTACTGTATTATCCGCGACTCCGGGGAATAGCTAGGAATAGAACGCTAAACATTGATGATCCTGCTGAAAATAAACCTTTGCCATCCTTAATGGTGCTGGAGGTGGCCATCGTGAACATGCAGAATTCTTTCCCAAATCACATTCCCTAGGCAAGTGACAACTGACTTCTTCCTGCGATGGCCTATTCTTTCCAGGACCGATGTGCCACAAATATTTAAAACTAGCTGACCTTGTCAGTGTTCTTGGGGAGACTCATCCACCATCGTTAAATAAATAAAAGCCTGCTGCTACTTACTCATACTGGAGCATTTTATAAGTAGTTACACATAAGCGAGGCAGCTCTACCACAATCAACAGCCTGCAATTCATGTGGTCTTGTAAATGTCCATTTAGGGCTCAGGCTTGAAATGACTGTTTTCCTGTCTGTCTCATGTCACAGTCACTCTGTTCTCTTGTGCCTCAGTGTCAGCTCTGGGGGGAACTGCTTGAATCTTTGAGAGTCTCACCCCCAACATCCCCAACACTGAACTTCATGTTCAACATGTGTGTACCTTTTTTTTTTTTTTTGCTTCAGAACATTTCAAGTAAATTTGGTGAGACTTGGTTTGGCTGTTTTAATATACTCACTAATAGGACCATGGAAACTTAATTACACACACACACACACACATTTCTATAAATATATGTGTGTAAATATGGACTCACTTTTAATGAAGTCCAATTAAGAGCATTTACTATTCCTATTTTTCAGAATGACTTTAGCAAGTTTAAAAATAGATGAGGTTTTAATCGCTTTCATGCATCTGAAGAGTCAGGAGTGGTAGATACTTTGACACTTGAGCTCAAATTTCCCGTCAGCATTGAACTTTCAACAAAATGTCACTGTGATGGAATGGGACTTTATTTCCAAAGAAAGGGCAGGGGAGAGACTAGTGAAGCTTCAAACAAAACCATCACCTTCTGTTGAATTTTATTTACAACTAATAACCAAGCATATCAAGAGACCAAGCCTTGCATATACTTTTTGGGAGAGAGAAAATGGGGAAGTCACAAAGCCTGCTAGACTTTGGTAAGATTCTCCCCCTCTGTTTTTCCTGCAGGATGAATCAATGAGATACATCTCTGAGGGCTGTCCTGGGGTCCTGTACCTCAATCTATCTAACACCACCATCACAAACAGGACAATGCGAATCCTGCCCAGGTAATGCTCTTGTTCTCTGTATTACCCCGAGGACAGTTCTGCCCCTCTAGGCTCTGGCTCACTCTAGCATTCCGCGAAGGCAGTGTTCCTTTTGCCAGCACCCCACTCCCCAACTGTGGCACCATGATGGTGGTAACAGCACTGCTTCTTTCCTGTCCCCAAGTGGGTGCCTCTCCCACCCAGGTGGGTCCAGCTTAAATAACTGGTCCTCTGCTTGGCCAGTGTTCTTGTGTCACTCCTGGAGTAAAGTGCCCAGAAGTTTGAGTTAGGCTCTGCCTGTCTCTTTCTGGTCCTCCTTCCTGGACAACAGAGCCTGCCTCCTAAATTCTAGTCCCACGTCTGGACTTCTTGACAACGGAACACCAGTGTCTTCCCTCCTTGGACCTTGAGCACTGCAGGCCCACATTCCCTCTTGCCATGCTTTTGTCACCTGTTGGGACCTCCACCCCCTCCAGGAAACCTGGTACTGGTTGTTTTTTCACCTGTGAACTGTTGACAACCCTGAACACAGATGCTGCTTTTCCTCAGCTAGTGCTTCTTTAGAGAAGGGACAGAAGAATACAAGACATTACCAAACATTGACAGAATATTCAAATTCTGCCTTCAGCTCATGTCATGATCCCAGGGTCCTGGGATGGAGGCTGTGTCCCTGGGGCTCCCTGCTCTGTGTAGAGTCTGAGTCTCCTTCTCCCTCTGCCCCTCCCTCCACTCATGCTCTCTCTCAAATAAATAAAATCTTTTTTTTTTTTAAGTGCATCATGTTTATAGCTGCAACACTGCAAATACCATAAAAGATTGAGGAAATATTCTTTCAGGACTTGGAAACTATTACCTGATTCAGCAAAGAAGCCACTCATGTCACTGATAGATGAGTGAAGTCTGTACATACATCTTTGTTGTTTCGCTTTTGTCCTACTCATGAATGTAAATGAAAATATTCATGTTGAAACTATACACATTCCTCAATATTCTTGAACTTTTTTATTTTTTGGTGAAAACAAGAAATACATCAGAGTCATAGAATTTTATTTTTCCTTTGAACACAAAGAAGACAAAATTACTAGCTGCATTTATAACTTTGGCAAAAGTCCATGAAGGCATTGTGTGAGGATCTACTGATTATATCAACTTTATAATAAAGAGCATTATGTATTTTATTATCATTTATAAGTTGTGAGCTATACATATTTTATATCTCTAAGATAGTAAATGTAAAATAGTAATCTGTGCAAATTTATAGTAAACATATATACATTTATATGCATATATGTTTTTAAAGTGCCAGTTGTTAGATATTTACTAGTATGCCAATAATTAAAGATAAAATAATTTATGAACTAATGTATTTTTTTGTAATTTTTGGTCTCCTTATCAGGCACATAGTGTAATTCTAATTTTTTTTCAAATGTTTTATTAGATGTCTCAAAATTTTGTTTTATTCATATGGGTAATCTATGTGATAGCTCTTCAGTTGCCGCTGTAAATACTATCTTTTCTGTTTTAATTTCTCATTATATTTTCTAAATGGTCATTTTTGGACTTGGGTACAGTACAAGTATCTTTTAAGGTTTTAATTTGTAAGATTAGATTTAATTTGTAAGCTTTAATATGAAATGACCTCTAAATAAGAATTTAGGCAAAGCTTCTAAGATTTGATATTGTTCTCATTTTCTAAAGAAACTGTTGTATATCTGATTTCTCTTTGACCCAGTAATTATTTAGAACAGAATTTTTGGATCCAAGTAGTTGAAATTTCTTTGATTAAGCTTCTGGTTTTAATTTCTAATTTTGTATAGTGGTCAAGAAATGTGGACTGAATTATTTCTTTTCTTTCTTTCTTTTTTTTTTTTTTTTGGACTGAATTCTTTCTACCTTGTGGAATTTATTGAGATTTCTTGGCGGACTAGTATATAAAAATAATTCTAATAAATCATCCATGAATGTTTAAAATAAGAGAGTTTCTTTTAGAGAACAAAATTTCTATGTGTATGTGTGTATCTATGTATAAATTCTTGATATTTCTTACTGTAATAGTGATATATTGGTTGCCTTTTATAATCAAGCTTCCTTAGTTTATTTTGATATTTTTATTTTACATATAAAGATTAGTAAGTAGTATGTTTCATTATAGATTATAGCATTTTTTCACATAAAATTATATTCTTTATCCTGGTTGATGTTTCCTTGCCTTGAATTCTTTATTTGCTATTAATATGGTCACCTTTGTTTCCTTCTGCTTATGGTTCTGTGGAATAACTTTATGTATCCCTGTATTTTTATTTTTTTATTATTAATTTTTAAAAAGATTTTATTTATTTATTTTTTTAGAGAGAGCACATGTGAGCAGGGGGAGGCACAGAGGTAGAAAGAGAATCTTGAGAAAACTCTGTGCTGAGTGTGATCCCACAACCCCGTGATCATGACCTGAGCTGAAATTAAGAGTTAGCCGCTTAACTGAGCCACTCAGAACCCCTGTATCCCTGCATCTTTAATCTTTATGCTGGTATATTTTAGATTTGTCTTGAAGGAAGCATATAGTTAACTTCTGTTTTTACATTTTTCATTCTGCCTTTTTAAGAAGATAGTTTAGAAGATTAGTATTTCTTGTCAAAATGGAGCATATGGTCTTATTTTTATCATCTCGCTTTATGTTTTGGATTTTTCTGCTACTGTACTATATTCATTGTTTTCACCTTTTGCTATATAAACTATGTGGTTGACTTTTAGAGTTTTGAGGTATTTCAAAGGTATGTGCACATTCTGTTCTGTGTTTCAACCAGTGGCTATTTGTATGTTTTTTTGTTTTTTTTTTTAAGATTTTATTTATTTCTTGGAGAGAGAAGGAACAAGTGTGGGGAGGGGCAGACGGTGAGGAGGCAGACTCCCTGCTGAGTGGGGATCCTGACTTCGGGCTCTGTCCCAGGACCCTGGGATCATGAACTGAGCCGAAAGCAGATGCTTAACCAACTGAGCCACCCAGGCACCCCTGTATGTTTTTTTCTGAAACGTGCTTTATTTTTTTTTTTTTAAAGATTTTATTTATTTGAGAGAGATCACAAGTAGGCAGAGAGGCAGGCAGAGAAAGAGAGGAAGGGAAGCAGGCTCCCCGCTGAGCAGAGAGCCCAATGTGGGGCTCTATCCCAGGACCCTGAGATCATGACCTGAGCCGAAGGCAGAGGCTTTAACCCACTGAGCCACCCAGGCGCCCCTGAAACGTGCTTTTAATATGCATTTCTCCAATTATCAGAGTCATGATGGAACAATGACTTTGGCTCTTCCTTCTGTGTTAGACTAGAGATCTAGTACACTTTCATTCTCCCTTGAACTTGATGCTTTCTACTTCTTCTCTTTGTATATAAACACATGAAAATTGTGATTTTTGTTAATCACTTAACTTTCCTTTTAATATTGACTTTCATGTTTTTGATGATATTTATGGTTATGTAGTCCTAACTCTAGTCATTTATTGATGGTCCATTTGTTCCACAATTTCTTTATTCTTTCATTTTGATTTTTATTCATCCCATGATGGCTGGGAATATAGTTTTAAGAACTCTTTATCCAAAAGATAAACGGGTGTTAGATTTTCGGCCACTGCTTTCTGAAAATAACTTTCTTTTGTCTTGGAGGATGAACAACTCCTCTGGGCATATAGTTCTTGAATCATGTCCCTTACTTTATTTTTAAAATCCTACAAATACTGCCCCATAATCTTTGATATTTCAGATTAAAGAGAAGTGTAAAACCAGCTTGATTTTTTTGTTCCTTTGTTGTTCACCTATTTTTTCTGCCAATATGCTTAATTTACTGAGAAATTAAAAACATTTTACAGCTTAATTGTATTCTTTCAATTACCTTTTCCTGGAACATAGTAAACCTTTGAACATTAAAACTTAGACCTTTTCTCAGCCAGGGAAGGTATTTTTCTTTTTTAATTCTTCTATTCCATTTGTTCAGGTTTAATCTTAAGAATTCTCTTTCATTTATAGGTTGAATTTTTATTCCTGTTTTTCAAAGCTGTCATCTTCTTTCTTATCATTTTATCTCTGTATATGTTTCTTCAGCATACTATGTTCCCTATATCAGTAGTTCTCAAAGTGTGTTCCAAGGGTAGCTGTATTCCAGTAAATGTTTAATAACTAGTTTGGGTAGAGGCTAAGGGGATGTTCTGATTTCTGTGGTATAAATACTACCACCATGATCATTTTTAAGCTACCAAAATGATGTCATTGATCGTGGAGTTGGGAAGAAATGCTAATGGTTGGCTCTCATGGGCTGGTGTAAGCCAGCTCCAGTGACACCACTGTGGAGGGCCCTGACCCTCTCAGGAGTTCTATGAGGTTCTCTAGTCCTACAATATAGAATATTGCGCAGTACTTTTCTTTAGGCATTCCATATTGAGATATGTATGTATATGAATATATGTGCATGTATGAATGTGTTTGTGTGTGTATAGAGAGAGAGCATATATGTTTGTGTCTGTGTAGAAAGAGAGAGAATATATTATAAAATCCATTAAGTCCGTATGTGAAAATCTGAACTTAAAAAGTAAATGATTTGGGATAGCATATTTTTAGATAATCTTTTCTCCTAGGAAATTTAAAATAATACTACAACCATGCATAGTTTCTGGGACATTTATTGTACAAATGAAGCTGCACATTTAATGAGCAACAGATAGACAAACAGGACCCAAAATGAGAATTTTGTTTTGATTTTAACTCTAGTTCTTGCTGTTGAAAGAATATCCAGGGTAAAAGCACTTGATATTGATGACTTTTGTCATACAAAAAAAAAAATGTGCACTGACTTTCTTATCTGTGATAAAAATATATTTCATAATGACTATTTTTGCTTTGTTTTCCATTGTTTCAAATATGCTTGGGTATGTGAAAGGATTCTTTAAACTGTAAATAACCAGAGAAATGTTGTTTGTGCTGTTGTCATTCTCTCTCCAGGGCCTTTAGCCTTTCTTTCCAAAAAATCATTTGCCAGAAGAATATAATTTGTTTGCCCTTTCTGACAACATTGATTTGCCAGCTTCTTATTTGAATATTTTTCCTCACTTCTTTAGGGACTTGCTCAACTTTCTAAAGTTGAAAATGAGGGTGGTTCTTAGCTCATGCCCATTCCAGGACATGTTTGCTTTTCCCTGAATCAAACCCTTTCCATTCATTCCACAACCTAGCTGGCACTCTCAGCATTTCATTTGCCATAGCATCCTAACTGTGCACCCTTGGTCTCTCTTCCCTTCAATCTGCTTTGCCTTATGCTGTAAGAAGTATCACCCTGGAACAATATTCTTGTCATGTCTTTGACAGGTTAGGGTCTAGACTCTTCCCTTACTGTCCTTTAACATGATCTGATCGAACCTATCTTCCCAGGTTTCCTGAGGGAGGCCCTTAACTTCTACCAGATTGCTGTATGCATCTTGTTCTCTATAGCTAGAATGTCTTCCTCCTCCTCTCTGCTAAGCCATAGCCTTGAAACCTCAAGTCATACCATCTACCAGAATTCCACAATGATTTCTCCTTTCCTTGAAACCTAACAGCAACATTATTCTCTTATTCACCATTTGTTGATCAATTACTATGTGGGAGACATTCTAGACATATAAGAGAGAATAAAGCTATTATGATCTTTGCTTCTTAATGGAGCCTCATATGGTATAGTGACATGGTGTTTGATTATTTTTCATACAGGCTCTTCAATTGGCTTGGAAAGTTCTTATTCATAGGTGCTCTCATGTAATATAGTATTACCAGTAACCATCAGAGTGGGGCAGACAGAGGAAGCTGTTGCCTTGATTTGACTGGACATCCTCAAGGTCTACCCTAAGAATAAGAGGTCAAAACACTGCATTTGGATTTCTGCAGGAATCTATTACACAAAACTGTCCCTCTGAAACTAAAGAGCCCAACATTTAACTCAAAAGAAACTACTGCAAATCCTCTCTTTTACAGATTAGGCCTTGTCTTGGTGATTTTTCAGAGAAATTTTTGTTTAAATACATAATTCTTCATTCCTTCCAATAGTAATTCCCTGAGGTATTGGTGATCTAACACAGAAGGTTTCAATTCATTAATGGAAAAAAGCTAAAAGAAAAGAGAAAAAGTGACCTCTGTAGTTTCTGTAAGTCTGTAAGACTCCTTAAAGATTATAGTAGCAGTAGAAAAATAAATCACAAAGGGAACTCCCCCCATTAGAAACACTTAGTTATCAAATAATGAAGAAAAGATAAACACAGGCTGCCAACATTGCCTCAGAGTAGAATTAGAAATACCAAGTTGTCTCTGGCTTGAAAAAATGATGGACCAGATCTTACTCACGTAAGGGACTTTTTTGCCAAAATTCAGAATAAAAAGTTGCAGTATTGCATAAAATTTGTCCAGTGATTTCACTGTCAACTGATTATTTTCCCATCCCCAACAGCTTCAAGCCTATGGCCCTGTAAATCCCTAGAAAGGTCTACAGGGCCACTTAGGATTCTCCTGTGCTGGGTTTTCAAACTGATGGCTCCAAAGAGGTTCCACTTTGAAGATAGTCATCTAGGGACTTTCAGTCTGGGAGTCATTTAGTCCAGTGAACAACTTCTTTTGCCAAACCTGAGGTTCTCAACCTGGGCTCAGTGGATTCTCCAAGGAGACCAAGGATAGAATTTAGAGGTTCCATGAATTTTGATGGGGGAAAAATAATCTTTATTTTCACTAAGTTCTAACTGAAATGCAGGTTAAGAAAAATCACAGTAGTATTAGCAGTTCCTTGACCATATAAATCTCAAACATTTTCTTATTATAGTTGTTACAAGTATCTCAAAGTATCATTGACACTCATCACTACTTCAAAATCAGGGGTAGTTATTAGCTCTGCCACTAGATCTTGCTATTTAATATGCTAATAAAGAAGCACATACATTATTGTTCCACTCATTTGGTTTTTAAAAAATTTTGATAATGATATCTTTCAATATAATTAGTTGCTTTTGTAATTTTAAGTGTTTTATTTTATGCATTAAAAACATTATGCTGATGAAGGGTCCATAGATCACAGATCCATGTTATACACAAAAAGTGAAGAACTCTCCATTCCATTCCTACTTTGAGTATTTGTGTGTGTGTGTGATTTAAGATTTTATTTATTTATTTGAGAGAGAGAGAACAAACAGAGGAAGGGAGAGGGGTAAGCAGACTCCACACTGAGCGCAGAGCCCAGCGTGGGGTTCTATCCCAGGATCCTGAGATTATGAGCTGAGCTGAAATCAAGTCAGAGGCTTAACCGACTGAGCCACCGAGGTGCCCCCTACTTTGAGTATTTATTAACTGATTACAAGGACTGAAAAAAGTTGAACAATAGGCTTGGGCTTGGTTTGCATATATTTGAATATGCATGATTTTGTAAGTGACAGCTACACTCTTATAATTAAAGACAGACTGATATAGAGGTTAAAAATGGGTTAAGAACAGTCTGCAAATGAATAAATGAATAAAAACTGTATCAGAGGCTATCAGTCTCACTGGAGTTCAAACAGATTAAAAAGGGCATTAAACCTTGAACAAAATAAGGGTGTAGATGTAACATGAGGTCCCCCAAAGTCTTGGAATCAGTTCTATGTGCTACTTTTGTCAGATGATAGCCATTCCATTATGTGGAAGAAGACAGTACAAACTTCGTAAGAACAATTAATACACTATTATTTGAAGTAGTAGTAGCAAGAATATATATATTTTAAAGCTTCTACCTACTGATTTCAATCATCAAAAGTCATTCTTAATATAATATTGTTACATCTATGTTCTCATGTAATTGTCATATCTCTGAGAGCAAAGAGTGGATAGAATTATATCCATGTTACAGATGAGAAAACTAGGATTCAGGAAAGCTGAACACAGGGTTAAAAAAAAAGAGAGAGAGAGAGAGAGATAATATTATAATCTCCACTTAACAGATGCAGAAACAATCTCTGAGAGGTTCGGGAAGTTGCAGTAAGTGTCAGGGCTGAAATCTGAATCCAACTTGGTCAGATTCCAAAACCTCGTGTATTTTCCATCGTGTTGTGCTGTCTGCCTTACTATTCCTTTCTCTAAATTAGAGAGCTAAAGGTTTGTTAGAAATGACAACCTCCCACACACCCCCCAAGAAAACTGTACTTTGCTCCGTTGAATCACAAGGGTACCCCCAAGGGAAAGGAAGACAAAGCCTTTCCAAAACTTTGGCATAGCCCTTGGTTAACTCAAGGGCCCCAGGAGAGAGGATGTGTCCTGGGGATATTAGTGCTGCTTTCTGTTGCACAGCCCTGCCCACAGCCACGGGGGAATCCAGATGGCGTCCCTCTTTGTTCTGTAGAATCTCATGGACATTGCTAGAGGGGAATATGTGTTCTGCATAAAATCGGTCACTATGGAATGGGAATCATTATACATCATATAGATGTGTTTTCCAAATTTTAGGAATAAATCTGATTAACTGTCAATGCTTGCATATCTTACTTCCCATTTATGTGAAAGTAAATTTTACTAGTCATCTGTGGGCTTTTGAGGGTCAGAGAGTCACCTTCTTCCCACTTTTCGTTCTTTTTGCTTTCCAATTTGCTGTTAAACTGTTGCAGATCACAGGCCAAGAGCATGTTGTTAATTCCATTACAAGAGCAAGCAATCGTGGGAGTTTTTGCACTTTTAAAAAATGCCAGGCTTAGGAAGGCTTGAAAAATTGTCCAGAGAATGTCCTCAAACTGTAAGACCTTGCACGGTAGTACAGGCTCATCTTAATAATCCTCCTTTTTTCCTGGAAGCAATCACTTTGGTCATGGTGGTAATGCCATATTTAATCTGTTTGAACTCCAGTGAGATTGATAGCCTCTGAGTCGTTTTTATTCCCTTCATGTGTTGCTCAACTCATTTGCACACTGTTCTTTTTAACCCATTTTTAAGCTCTCTATATCAGCTAGTCTTTCTTTAACTATAAAAATGAAACACATACAAAATCATGCATATTCAATTTTTTTTTCAAATCATTTGCTTATCATGTCCATTTTAGGAGCTTGTTATGTTTAACTTCGCCTTTCTGCTCCAAATCCTCACTGTCATGAACAGTTAATCGCCATTTAAATGTTTACAAAGGGTTTGTCCATCTAGACGTTTTGCACATTGTTTTGGTGCTCCAAGACCTAAACAAAACAATGCTGCAAACTCTGTAACTTTGGTTTCAAACACAAACTAAAGTCCAAACAATATGATTGCACAAATGCCCCCCCCACCCCCAGGTCTCTCCCCCATCAGCCTTCTTAAGAATCTAGGCAAACCCATATTTTCATTTAAAATGTAATGATGCATTATCTGATACACTGCTCCAAGCTCCTTCACATAACAGGAAGAGCACTAACAATTACGTTCAACTGCTGAAGATCTGCAAGGAGAAAAGATTAACTGATAGTTTTCCTTCTCTTTGTCATAGTGGCTTATGAAAGACGTGGAAAACCACTCAAGTATAATCCCTTTCCTTCTTCTCTCCTTTTGCCCCTGTCTTTTCAGGTACTTCCAGAATTTACAGAATCTTAGTTTGGCTTATTGCAGAAAGTTCACAGACAAAGGTTTACAGTACCTGAATTTGGGGAATGGATGCCACAAGCTCATGTATTTGGACCTTTCCGGCTGCACCCAGGTTTGTCTCTCAGTCTTCTCTTTCCTGCAGCAGGCGAGGAAGTCCTCCGGGGGACGGACTACATCCAGCCCTCATGTTATACTAATGCTGGGCACGGACTGCAACACAGTTTTCAGAGGTTTTGAATTACATAGCCACAGCTGCTTAAAATTTCCCCAGGATTGCTACTATAGGCTCTTGGCTTCCTTCCACTGAAGTGTCACATCCACACACAGGCCGAGTTCATTGGATGAGGAAACAGACCACTTCTGTGTAGATACTTTGAGCCCAATTATAATACCAGAGTCCAAACGTTGAAAACTTTAGAATTGCTACCAAGATACAAACAAAGGAAAAACCTTTTGGGGGAGGATTTGCAAAGCACTTCCTGAAAAGTTAATGAGCTCCCTCAGGGGCTTTCAAAAAAATAAATAGCATTGGGTAAAACGCCACAAGTGCTAAATGTAACAAAGGAAACACAACAAAGATTATAATTTTTAAAATTACATCGTATCCTGGGACTAAATAACAGGAAGGTTTGAGATCTGCATGGGGAAATATTTGAGTCTGAGGGGACAAGATGAAGGAAAATTGGGTAGAAAATAGGGTGGAGTTGTGGGGGGTAGGCCATGGCACTTTGGAAATAGTTACTGTCTCGTTGGTAGTTTCTTCTGCTCTATTTGGTAGATTTAAGTCATGATCCTTTTAACTTCTTTTCTTCCACCTCTCTGTGTATTTTGTTAATGTTAGTATCATAGTATGTCCATCTTTCTGTGAAAACCATATACTAGCACAGATGAGAAGTGGCTGAAGTGTTGGTTGTTACCATGTTGAGTTGGTGTTCTATGCCGGGCACCATGTTGAGTGCTTTACACAGATCAGAGTCATTCCTCATATGAATGCTATATAGTGTGTACTGATTATGCCCATTCAGAAATGAAGAGAGCAAGTCTCCTGAGGTTGTACACCCGGTGAAAGCACATGGTACTGGTGCCCTTATAAGCACCAGTTGGTACATCCGTGGGCAGGTAGAATCCCCTAGAGGGAATACAGGCATAGTATGGGTTTCTCCTCCAAGTTCTTAAATGGGCAGAACTTAGCTACTCACTGTCACTGGCATTCCATGGTTCCCTGGTACACCAGGCAGTAGGGAGAATGCAGGGAAAAGGTGGAGAGGGCTCCAAGCTAGGCTTGAAACATCTCGAAGTTACATTTATTTCCGATCCACGGGTGTGTAGCTTGCTAAACGTCAACATCTACCATCAATCTTTTTTTTTTTTTAAGATTTTATTTATTTATTTGACAGAGATCACAAGTAGGCAGAGAGGCAGGCAGAAAGAGAGGGAAGCAGGCTCCCCGCTGAGCAGAGAGCCCGATCCAAGGCTGCATCCCAAGACCCTGGCATCATGACCTGAGCCAAAGGCAGAGGCTTTAACCCACTGAGCCACCCAGGCACCCCTCTACCATCACTCTTAAAAGACTGAGATGGACTTAACATTCTCTCTAGCTTGACTAAACTCTAGCCCCTGACTACCCTTTACTTAGAGCATTTATTTTAGAAAACTTGCAACCGTATATTCTTTCCTTGTTGTCTTGGAGATAGATAAAAACCACATTAAAAACTTCTTGTTGGTTTTACAACCCAGGGATGTCTTCCTCAAGGGCCTGGGAGCCATCCTTTGATATGTAGTCATTAAGGGAAATAGCACTGGTGTCTCCCAGTCCCTATGGGCGGTAGCTGCTTACTTTCGCTTTGGGTGTCAGTGGCCTAATCACAGAGAAAAATATTTGCAAGTTTAGGAATAACTCAATGTGCTTGACACATCCCTTTAATGATACATCTCCAGGATTTTCTACCAGCTCAGCCAGTGCTTAAAAACCTTCCCCTAGATCATAACTTACCTCCTTGTTCTTCTCAGTTTCCATAAGGTAACGACTGTAGCATCAACATACAATTCATACACAGATGCACAAACACACATACACATATCCTAAGGAGAAATAGTCTCAGATACAGTAAAGTCAAAATGAGAGGTTTTACATCAATATGCCTCTGGCCAGACATGCATGCAAAATGCACATAGTGTATCTATTTTTAAATTTTGAGCCAACATTTAAAATTCTAGAGTCTTCATAAAGAAATCTAGACTTCCAGGTTTCTCTTAAAAAACTGGGAACATGAGCGAAATTGGGCCTGCATTGCCACACGGCCACAAGGGGCTGGGACTGAGTTGGCCTCACCCTGTTGGAATGGAGCATGCTGGCCTCCCCGATACTCGGTAAGGTCCACACAGGCCCTTACAGCTAACCATTCAATGCATCACCCGCCTGTCCTCAGTGGGTATTTAAGTTTGGTCTGAATATATAGAGAATAGATTTCTTTTCCTGGTTGTCCCTTAATTTTTAAGTCTCAAACCACAGTGGAACTAGTATTTCATATCACTAGGCAAAAGAAAGTTAAATTTCTTTTGTTCATCCGTCTTCCACTTCCATTTGTTTATTTAATTATTCAACAGAGATTTAACTCCAGGTGTCAGACACTGTCTCAGTCACTGGAAATTGTGCCATTTGGAATCAAGCCCCGTTAGGCGCACTGGAAGTAAGAAATGGGCTTGTGATGAACCACAGATAACTTAAAAATGGCTGCTGCTCTAGATGCAGAAAGAATTGGTAAAACTTGGAGGCTACTGCTTCTGAGGATTTGTTAAATTCTATGAGGAGGATCCGTTTACCTCCCCAGCTCGGGGTGTGAGGACAGTTTCAGTCTTCCAGGCCTACATGTATTGATACGACCCTACAAAAATCGTTCCAAAGAAGGAAAATCGATGATTCACAGATTCTCAGGTTCTCCGCTTGGAAACTGAAATCTATTTTCTTTTTATAAGTTTGGAATTTTGCGCTATGAAGTCATGTGTTAATGTCTCTGCCCAAGAAGAAAGGTCCTAATAAAACAAAAAGACTTGAGAATAGAAGATCACACCTACCTGCCTTTTCACTGGTGTTAACTGAGCGCCTGCTGCATACTGCCCATGGTGATGAATAAAACAGCCTCCTGTCTTCTAGGAGCTCTGGATTAACATAAGCAAAGTACGTCAAGGGCTAAACTCTAATGCAGTCATGGCTGCCCAAAAAAGGAAAGATGTATTTATACAATATTGTGAAAGTATTTTAACGATACTTGTTAGAAAAAAAATAAACGCATGGCAGAGAACTGCAAAGAAAAGTGAAAATCAATTACACATGTTTTAGAAATACTCTGCATTCTTCTGGGATTGGATAAACAGTGTAGGTGCATTAAGTAATGGGACTGATTTCCTAATGAGTACCAGCATTTGCACATGTACTTGCATGTCATTGTCTTTAATGTGGTTGAGGTGATGCCTCTGGTCAGTTTCTCTGCAAAAAAGCCTCTGCTCGCTCAGCCCTGAGGACAGAGTCGCTCTAATGAGTTCTTTCACTATCTAACCATATACTTCCCACCCCGAGCTTTCTGTTTTCAGGTTTTAAAACCTTTGCTTTTTCCCCCTTTTTACATGTTAAACCCAAAAATACAAGAAGTAAGAAGCAAAAAATTTAAATTATCTGAAAACTCACCACCCAGAAATAACAAACACTATTCACATTTCGGGGTAAGCCTTCCTGGTCTCTTCTCTATGCACACCAACACTCCTTTTAAACTAAAGTGGATTACGTAGTACACATAGCTTTCATTTAATATTCCATAAAGTTAACATCTCTCTATTTTATTTATTATTTTATTAAATATTTATTTATATTCATTTATTTATTATTTATTATTTTGTTAAATATTTTCCTGTAACTTACTTTTTTTTTAAGATTTTATTTTATTTATTTGACAGACAGAGATCACAAGTAGGCAGAGAGGCAGGCAGAGAAGGTGGGGGGGGGGAGCAGGCTCCCTGCTGAGCAGAGAGCCCAATGCAGGGCTCCATCCGAGGACCCTGGGATCATGACCTGAGCTGAAGGCAGAGGCTTTAACCCACTGAGCCCCCCAGGCACCCCTGTAACTTACTTTTAATAGCTATATACTATTCTGTTGTATCAAGATACCAATATGTATTTAACCAATACCAATATGTATTTAACCGTTCATTATTGGCATCATTTTCTGCTATCATCAATAACTTCTGAGGAAAATTCTCATAGCCGTATATTTCCATACATCTATGCAATTTTTGGTATGAAATTTTAGAAGTGAAAAGGTCAGAGGATATAATTATTTTTAAGGCCATTCATGCATGACAAAGGAGGCCAATATAAACTTACCACAAATGTAAAATAATGTCTGGTATCTTGATAAGAATATTATGTGAAAAAAAACTTCAGCCAACTTGACATGGATATGATATTTTATGTTTAAATTTATATTTCTCTGATCACTTGTAAGGTTAAACCATACCCAATCACTTATAAATATTTGTTGAATAATAGCATTCTTATTCCAACAGGCTGCCATTGGTAAACTATTTTTTTACAAGACCAGTGCTCTAACCCCTGAGCTATGGAGCCTTCCCCTTATTTTTTTCAATTAACTAAAAATTTTCTTTCATAGCCAGAGTGCAACATTTTCATTATATTATTTTCAGAAGAAGAAGGAAAAAAACCAGTTTACATTCATTTAACAAAAAATTCTGGTTGAATCAGTTGAACAAATTGAATATACCTGCTTCTATATTTATGTTTACCCAAAGATATAAAATCTAAGCTTATACCATAAAAGAATTTTAAAAAAAAACCACTATATTTAGACACAATTTGGGAAGACTTTTTGGAGACAAAGTGGTTTTATTATGAAAAGAAAGTATCCTAGGGTGCCTGTGTGGCTCAGTGGGTTAAAGCCTCTGCCTTCAGGTCAGGTCATGATCCCAGGGTCCTGGGATGGAGCCCCACGTTGGGCTCTCTGCTCAGCAGGGAGCCTGCCTCCCCCCTTCTCTCTGCCTGCCTCTCTGCCTACTTGTGATCTCTGTCTGTCAAATAAATGAATAAAATATAAAAAAAAATAAAGAAAGAAAAGAAAGAAAGTATCCTTTCCTGTGGTCCTTCCTTATCTACAGTCAGGGAGACATTTGGTGACAGTGAATGGGTCCGTCTTATTCTCTGCTCTGAAGAATGGTGTGTACTGTAACTCATGGTAGACATTTATTAGATGCTTACTGAATATTCGGATTCATGTTTAATTAAATAGGTGAAACTAATGACCTGTTTTATGAAACGTTGGTAGTTTTTCTCTTACACCTCATACTTTGCTTCAGGAATTTCTCTCTGTTCTTTGTGGCTCTGCAGAACTGTCACTTGTGGCAACTTGAGAGCAGTACATGAGAGTACTTGGGAGCAGGGGTTCGGGGGGTACTTGCATTTTAATTCCGAGTTTGCCATTTACTAGTTATGAGACAGGTTCCCCAGGCTTTCTGTATACCTCAGTTTCTATATCTATGAAATGGGGAAAATACTAGTACCTACCTCATAAGTGTGTTGTGTAAATGAAATGATTTGATACGTATAACATGCTTAGAACAGTGGCTTCATAGAGTAACTACTTAGTAACCATTAGGATTTTTCCCATTGCCACGGAGTCATTTAACTCCTTCTGCAGTGGCTGAGAGGAGAGAGCTGCAGGAGAGGAGGATGACCCTACCAGAACCATTCAAAATCCTTCTAGATATTCAACATTCAGAAAAAATAATGCTGTTTTTCTTGAGGTTGCAGGGCCTGGAGAGTGTAGGTCTAGGCTTATTTGTGGTTCTCCTAACATTCAGGTACTCGTCCTTCTATAAATACAGCAGACACTTGTGTGGAGCTTACACACAGGAGTTGAATGTGTGGGTCATGAAGTACGTGTAAGTTTGGTTTTTGTCAATATTGTTAGTTTTCTAAATTGACTGTCCCACTCCTAATGACATTTTTATGATTTAGAAAACACATCAATGTGATTTCTCTGGGGAAGCTATCGCTGTGGCCCTCTGTCCTTACTCCTAATATTTACCTACATAATTTATTTTTGTAACAGCACTATTATTGGTACACTACTAGAGAGGCAGGAGGTCAACATTCAAGACGACGATGGGTTTCTATCCTGATAAGTCCTCTTTCTTTCTCAGAAATTAGCAGTGAGTATTTAAGTCGTCTTTATGATTTATATGAGTGTATATAGGTATATAAAAAATCCCAGCTCTAAAAAACAACTCCTTGCTCTGCCTTCAGCCTTCCCCATGTCAGTTAAGGACAGTTCCCTGTTTATAGTCGCTTAGGCCAAAAACCTTGGAGTCATCTGTTACATATTGAATTGTAACCCCCCAAATTCACATATTGAAGTCCCAATCCCTAGAACCTCCTTACTTGGAAATAGGGTTGTTCCAGATGTAATTAGCTAAGATGAAATCATTAGCATGGGCCCTAATCCAAGATGAATGATGCCCTTAATAAAAAGGAGACATTTGGACACAGATATACGCATACAGAAGAGTGCCACGTGAACATGAGAATAGCCATCTACAAGCCAAGAAGAGAGGCCTGGACCATTTCCTTCCCTCACATTAAAGGAGGGAAGGAACCAATCCCACTGACACCTTGATCTTGGAATGTTAGCCTCCAGAACTGTAGGACAACACATTTCTGTTGTTTCAACTACCCAGTTTGTGGTACTCTGTTACAGCAGACCTAGCAAACCAGTATGTTATCTCAGACCTTCTCGTTCTCTTCACACCCCACATGCACTCTTTAGGAAGGCCAGCTAGCTGGGACTCCAGAACTCCCTAGGATCTGACCGTTCGTCATTACCTCCGCAGCTACCACCCCAGCCCGGGTCTTGCCTGTGTTATTATGATATCTCTGCTTTCACCTCTGCCTCCTACAAGTCTACTCTCAACTCAGCATTGAGAGTGATCGTTTTAAAACCCAAGCCAATGTCCTTCCTCTACTCAAGTACCTGGCAAGGCATCCCATTCACTCAATAAAAGAAAAACTTCAGAAGAACATTTGAGACCTATGTAGTTTGTCCTCTGCTGCTACTGCCCACTTACCAACTCTGCTCTGGTCACACTGGCTTCCTTGCTGCTCTCAGCATAAGAGCTCTTGCCTCAGGGGGTTTGGCACTGCCATTCTTGCCTGGAATCCTCCTCCTGCAGCTACCTGTGTGGCTAACTTCCTCACCTTCTTTAAGTCTTTGCTCACACGTCCCCCCATGATGAATGAGTAAATGGATAGAAAGGTATTAGCTAAAATGCACCAAAAATATCTACATTAGTTCCCTGTTAATTTTTGCACTCTCCAAAAGTTCTTGTTTCTTTCAAAATCTCAAAATAGAAAATCTGGATAGGATGAAGAGTTTTAATGGAGGGGACAAAGCTTTCCTAGCTGTCCATGGGAAAGTCCCAATGAGGAGGCGAGTGATTCCTGGTTAGGGTTTCCCTTTATCCTTTGCTCTGTTTGTGCGTAACTCCAAGGATTCTCCTGTTGATATTATCTTTGGGTGGCCACTTCTCCTAAGATTTATGTATCATGTAGCAGCGGGTTACAGCACTGTGTAGGAAGCCAAGCGTAGAACGACCACAGCTATGCTGAGAAGGAAGGCTAGGGCTGTAGCCAATCTTAGGCTCAAATCCAAATGCCTAGAAAACCAACAACTCTGAACATGGAGTGAAAGAAGGCGCCAAATGAAGACCAAGGTTCCAGTGGATGTGTTCGGACTGAAGAGAGTTAAACCAGTGAGTTAGAGAGCCTGTGCTAGAAGCCTCTGCCTTTGTGGTTCCCTGTTCTTCGCTTCCAGCCTCAGTTGTTTTACTAGGCTCACCTTTTGCCCTTAAGACAGCCTCATACCGGCCCTTTCTCCCATTCATCAGGTTAACTTTTACATATTCTTTGAGGCTTTGTTCAATCACGACCGTCTCTAGGAAGCTCTCACCAACCCCTCATTTCCCCCGACCCAAGCTAGGTTATGATCCTTCCTGTGTATTCTTCTATCATTGTACTTTCGCTGAGCGTTCTCCATGCATTCAGCGGTCTGCTTATTTGTCTGCTGTTCTCCCCATTGCGGGCTCCCTGATGGGCAGGACGGTGCCTTCTTTATCTGTGTTATCTGTATCCTTAGCACATAATACAGTACCTTGCATGTAGTAAGACTGTGAGCAATGTTTGATGAATGAAAAAATAAATGAATGAACAAAAGAAACAGCAGCCAATTTCAGGGCAGGTGCTTTAGGTGGAAGCTCAGGAGGTCTGTTGAGCCACTAAGAAGTTGACAACTTGCCAGAGCAAAGTCTCAGAGTCTTTCCTTGGTAAGGGCACAGTCTGATATTTCTTTAGATTTAGGGGAAGAAAAGAGCCTAGGAAACTATGAAATACTACAGTGAAAGTGCTTTCTTCATCAACTATTTTTCAGTCACTAGACACAAGTCAACAAAATGAAAAGGGATAGTATCCCAGAAATGTTCAAATGACTCAACGCAATAATAATTGGTTTATCAGTAGTTCTTGTACTGTTAAGTCTCTCTCCGGGACCCACGAATCTTAAAAGTAGGCTGTGCAAACTGCAAATGGGGGGATTCCAAGGTCATTTCAGTTATCTCTAGGCTACATAAATCCCAACCTCCCCTTTCAGAGAGGCGAAGATCATGGAAGGTCTTACTTGTTCACCTCTGGGGATTGCAGTGGACGTGGGCGAAAGCCACAGAGTCGTGCCCAGGAATGAATGTACTAGCCAAATAGAATGGAGATTGCATAAGCAAAGCAACAGTAGAAAGCAGTTTCTCTTTTTTTCTCTCTCTCATACAGCAAAAGGCATTGGGATGGTAAAAGGAGCCCCAACCTGAAGTGGGGAGACCTGGGATCTAATCCTTGCTATGCTACTAACCACTTGTACAACTCTGGACAGTTACTTGATTTTTCTGCTTCAGTTCCCTTGTCTATAGAATGGCTAGTTTGGGCTACATGATCTCTGAGATCCTTTTCAGCTTTCGAATTCTGTCTGTGCTTCTGTGTGGAAGTCCGGTCCTTGGCACAGAACTGGGAATGGAGGTACAGATTTGCTAGGCTATCAGTAAGGAGTAATTGGAACAATGAGAGTTGTGCGGCCAGCTAAACCAGGTGCAAATAAGATTATGTACCAAAATGAATTGGTGACACTTAAATTCAAAATTATAAATCATTTATATTTGTTGGACTGGATTTTCCTTTATGCTGTATTTTAATGGATGGCGATAGTAACTGCTATCATTTGTTGGGTACTGACTAGGTGCTAGGTGTCGAGGTAAGTGTTTTACATTTATTATCTCATTTAATCTTTATAAAAAACTAGGTGAGGTGGGTGTTATTATTCCCATTTGAGAGATGTAGAAACTGAAAAATGGTGTTCTGGTAAACATTTAACAACTGGCAGGGAGCAGGAAAAACCCTGATTTTCAATGTTTGCCAATTTCCATGGTGTAATTATTTTCACCATTAACTATTTCAAATTACCAATGAGAAGTCACTGAAGAGAAAGTTGGAAGAGAGGTGCAGTAGTACACCATTATGTGAAGTTTTAACTATACAGATGCAATAAACATAAATATCCTCTAGAGCACAGATAATAGTAACATGTAATAAAATAATTAGGAAGTGATGAGCTTGAGTATCACTACCTTTGTTAATATAACTTATTTAATTTTAAATTTATATGATTAATTTTTAATCTGTGTTTTGTTTTGAAGATTGATTTATTTATTTGAGAGAGAGAAAGAGAGCACAAGGAGGAGGATGTAGAGGGAGAGAAGCAGACACCCCACTGAGCGAGAGGCTCATCTCACAACCCTGAGATCATGAGCCCAAACCAAGAGTCGGATGCTTAACCCCACTGAGCCAACCAGGCGCCTCTAAGCTAATCCTAAAATTTAACAATTTGCTCTTGCAAGCTTGTGTAAACTGGCCCCACATACCACTGAAAATGATGCTACGACAGAGTAACTTGCCCAAGATCATACAAAAAATGTCTGGGCCGAGATTAGAACTTTGACCTTAACTAATTCTGAAGAACAGGCTCTATATCAGTAGACTTTCATTTATTTGTAATACTGTAAAGTTCTATATACTGCCTATGGTTAAAAAAAAATGTTGTTTTATTCTATTTGAAAAAATTATGTGGTCGTCAGTGTCATTAATAAGAAGGAGGTCTGGTGGAAAAGCAGTCATGAATCAGAAAAGTCACAGTACAATTTCTGTTTTTCTGGGTCAGTTCTTGTGCCTCAGTTTCCCTACTAAAGGAATGTTTTCTGTCTTTTCTGAATCATACTTCAAACTGCGTTGGGGGAAAAATAAAATTCATGAAAATCATTTTATATTTCTTGTAGATAGAACTCATATAAATTTAAATGGATATTTTAATATTAGTTTGACTATAACTTTATGATAGCCCTATTGAAAATAAAAACAAAGAAATATAACAGACACCTACTATTAGCTTCCATAGCTTCATGCAATCTCTTTGTAGGCAAACTGTATAAGGATGTTTATTACATTAAGCAGTAAAAAATGAAACATCTGGCAACAATTTTTAGATCTTGAAGAATCAGATGGCAAAATGAGTCTCAGGGGACTAAGATCCTGTTTCACACTCCTGAAAAAAGGTTTCAAAAAAATTTTAGTGTTCTCTGAAAAAGATTTCAGTTTATTCTCTGTTCCCTATCTTACAACGTGACCTATATACAGAATTTTATAAACTCTTTACAAAACTCTACTTAGGCCTTTGGACCTAGGTGAAGCCCGTGGTTAGAACTCTAGCTATAAAGCCATCATCTAGCTCAACAAATCTAGATAAACCAAGTAGCTCCGTGGTTCATTGTATTGTAGTAAGAATGCATTACGGTTGTGATTCTCTTGGTCAAAAAGGAGATTAAACGTCCATTATAGTACAGGAGAAGCTGTGAGTGATTTGGCCATTGGGTGAGGAAAAGAACTGGATTGTGTACTCTAAACAGGAAAGATAAAGTTTAAGAAGGGTCAAGCCTGCTTCTGCAGATCACAGCTCTGAGTCGTTGTGCAATGAGTGCACAGAGCTGGCACGCCACGCTTGCCTTCCTGGCATCTGTAGCCTTCACTGGTCTTGTATTCTAATTCCTCACTCACACTGGAAAATGAAATTTTCCTTTTGGTGACTGGCTGTCCAATGGTTTTAGATAAATATGGCAATCTTTAACAAATGACCATATTGACTACCCCCTCCCTCTGCGTTTGGAACTATTAATTCTAATTTACATTCTACAAACAATTTATTCAACAAGTAGTTGGTCTACTAACAAATAGTTGTTATATCATACTCTGCTCTAAGCACCTGTGTTGTACTGTTAAAGGATGTGATGGATTAGATGCTGTCTGTGTTCCTTGGCAGGAATATTAGACATGTGCATAAGTAATTATTATACAAGGCAGAAGATGTAAAACTCAAACTGAGGGCGATGGTGTTTGGTGCTCTGGGATCTAAGAGGAAGAGACAGTTCTACCTGCAGTGATCAGGGAGGGTACCTAGGAGAAGTGCGTTGGCAAATGCAGAGTAGGGGAAGCCATGAAGAATATATAGACTGGAAAGTATGGGATCATCAAAGGGATAATAACTAGACCTCTCTTCCTCTCACCAGAGAGGACACAATATTTGAAAGCCTGTCAAGAACTTTAGCACAGACCCTGGGAAGAGTTGCTATTTTAGAAGCCTGTGGCATATTTGAATGCAATGAAACAAAATGTTCCATGTTTTGCGAAAAATCTTTGTCTTTCTCTCCAACAATCCATTCTACTTGTTAAGCCAGGCTTCTCTGAGGTCACCAGGAGGTCATGAAGGATATATGGATATGACTAAAGTCATTACATTATCCATTAGTCATTGGTTACAATGTTGCTTGAATGAGAGAAACAGCTGGAAATGGTACAGGAACACAACTTGGGCAATGTCTACCTAAGGTAGATATCTCTAGCTGTCACAGAGGGTCTGGCCCTACATATATCTCTTTTCTGTGTTGCTGAGCTAACTGGTTTAGAGACAATGTTGTAAAGAAGAAGTGGAAAGTAGAAGCTTGGTAATATGTTATTCTCTCTGAGATAAGTTGCTTCCTTCTTTTTTTTTTACCACCTTGGACCTGCAAAGAGTGATCTGAGCTAGTCCTTGGTGCTCAACACTTCGGTTTTCATTTTGTATGCCTCACCGACAACTCATTTCCTTCACAGATAGCTCTGTGCCGTCCTGCTCATGGGTTCAGACCCACCCAGAGACAGCTGGAGAGAACTTCCTATGATCTTCCTTGTCCCCATCAGCAGCAGTAGCTGTCTGCTGGGACTTGAGATTGGAACAAGATTGGCGTGGCCAACTTCCCCAACTTCCTAACCAATGAGAGTTTGACCAGCAAAGAGCAGAGGGGCAGGGCTCTCGTTGGTGTCCAGACTAAGGCCACTTAACAACTAAATAAAGAGGGATTAGATCCCAAGTTCTGTCAGAATACTAAACAGAAAATGCAAAGGTATCAGCTGTGGCAAGGCCTGCCTTTTAACATGGTAAAGTATTCTGCTTTTTCCCTGAGAGAGGAATTTTTAATTTCAGGCTTATATTACCATTATTTCAGTGAAGAGAAAGGACACTAATAGTTGGTCAGCCTAAAAGATTCTGGCATGAATATGTGAGTCATAAATTATTAGCCAAGCATCTTTTTGGATATTGTAAAATAAACCATGTAGAGAACTAAGCGCTTCATGCCAAGGCAAAACTAAAAAGCTCTTCTTAGAGGTTTTCCCCACCCCTTTTCTGGATACAGTCTTATTGGTTGATAGCACCAAGTGTTTGGCTGCTTTGCAAGGAATCACTCAGCTGTGGCCGATTACTGCTATAATTTTTTCCCTTGTTCAGAAAATCTTGTCAAAAATAAGTTTCCAAGACAGCAAGAGAGAAAAAAAGCTTTTTTCTTTCTTTCTTCCTTTCTTCTTTTCTCCCTCCCTCTTCCTCCCTCCCTCTTTTTCTGTCTCCCTTTCTTCCTTCCTCCCTTCCTCCCTCCCTCCTTTTCTTTCTTTCTTTCTTTTTTTAGGGGAAGCCATTATTTGAAATACTAGTGGTAGGGTAGTGGCCCAGGGTCTGAGATAAAGGGGAAGAATTTAGAAGTATTGTAAAAAAAAAAAACAAAACACAAAAACTATTCCCATCCCTGGAATTGTGTGTCATATGGGGATAGGTGGTCTAGCCTTGGCTCTGCCATAGACAGGGAGACTCAGGACCATTTGTTCATTCATCCAGCACTTAGGGTTCCAACACTCACTCTGTCTGACACTGTCCAGCACTGGGACAATCACAGTACTACTTGGCATACCACTTATTTATGTTTGCAATGTGAGGGATGCACTAGAATGATCTCTCGAGGCCCTCTACCTCTGGTTCTTGAATCTTTACTTCTCAGAGGGAGCACAGTATACCCAGAAGAATAGTTATAGGAAAACTAGTATCCAGTATCACATGCCAGGCACTGTGCTAACTAACCACTTCTACACTTTACCCATTCTGTTTTCCCAAATAGTTAAAAAAAAAAAAAGAGTGTATTATTATACCCATTTTACAGATGCGAAAACTAAGGGTCAGGGAGGTTGAGCTGCCTTTTGTTACAAGGGAGAAAGAAGCAGAGCCAGAGTCAAACCTAGCTCTGTCGACTCCAAGCCCAGTGTTCTTCCCCCCTCCAATCTCCAGATTTTAAGTGTTCGTTCATCTCCCCTGGACTTTTCTCTGGGAATACTGGTGGAAAATTTAGAAGAATCCATGACAGGACAATACCAAATACCTCATTCTTGCCTTATGGGTCTTCCATTAGCTTTCCCTCACTCCTTACCTACTAAACTTTTCCTATTCAGCCCAAGGGTGATCTTGCCTCTTTGTCCAAGTCCAGTGCTCCCACTGCTTTGCTTTCGCCTGTGCTTTACCTTTGACTTGGAATTGTTTTCAGTTTTGTCTGTAGCCAAACTTTTCCAGACTTTATTTGTCTTACTCCTAAATTTAATTCATTCAGGCCCAAATAGTTGTCCAACACAGTAAGAAATTTTAAAAAGAGTATAAGGTCATCTCTTTGGGGGACTTAAGACATGCAGATTATAGGAAAGAGTTATGACTAAAATAAAGAGCTTTAGACTTGTAAGGGAAAGAGAAGGAAAGTAGCTGGAGTCATTGGAACTTGAGAAATAGTTAAGGTTTGTGTAGATGAAAAGAGAAAGAGGTAAAGGGAAGTACAAGGTCAGACAAAGAGCAGAGAGGTCCACTAAGTACTGGAGAAGTCAGATGTCTTTCTGGCTAGGTTTAAAGACTGATGACAGCTGGAATGGGACAGTTGAAATGGAGATTACTGTTGAAGAATGTTAATCAGAAGGAACCCTGGGTTAAGAGTTTCAACATCTGTGTTCTTGCTCTGTTACTCTGTAATCTGGGGGAAATCAATCAAGGGACCTGAGTCTTTGTTTCCTCATCTCCTGGAGGCTACCTCAATGTACAGGAGAAGTCCAAGCCCCTTCAAATAGCCTGCCTCTTCTGCTGTTCCCACCTCCAGCCATGTTGTAGTATGTCATCACATGTGAGCAGTCACTTAGGAGCTGAGACATCCGTAAGATCGGATGATCCCATTCACTCTGTGAGAACTCTAACAGTGCTGAAAATGATTTCTCACAAAGCTACACAAGTTAAATAATACTCATACACCTGCACTCAAAAATGGAACATTTCCCCTACTAATTTAGTTATTTAACTTTGAAAAACTGAAATTCCTTAGGTAAGTATTTGGGATTGGAACTCTAAAGGCTTGAGGGTTTCTGTTTTAATTTCACAATGTGAGGCAACAATAAGATCTTAAAGCTTTCTTTTTAGTTATGCCTGGTTCAGGTACTTACCAGTGCCAGATAGAGTAGATAATCTCAAAGATGCTGGTATGGATAAAAAATGCATCCAGGCAAGTTCAAATGATTGGCCAAAACCAAGCAGGCAAGAGCAAACACATCAACTATGACTCTCAAATGTCCAAAGTCCCCAAGGGAGCTGTGATGGTTAATTTTATGTGCCAACTTGAATGGCCCATGGGGTGCCCAGCTATTTGATTAAACATTATTCCAGGTTTGTCTGTGAGGGTGTTTCTGGATGAAGTTAACATTTAAATTGGTGAACTGAGTAAAGTAGACTACCCTCCCCAGTGTGGGTGGGCCTCATCTAGTCTGTTGAGGCCTAAGTAGAACAAGGGGCTGAGAAAATTGAGAATCCTTATATATAAGTCCCTGTGCACAGCTTTATTTCTTTAGGATAATTTTGTCTAATTCCTGGGCTAAAATAGATACCCTGTTCAGACATTAAAAACATATTTCCCAAAAACTCTTTAGAAAAAATTGTTCTGGTATTTCAGTCTGTTCTGGCTGCTGTAGAAAAATGCCAGAGACTGGATGGATTATAAAAAACATATATTTATTTCTCCTAGTTCTGGCGGCTGGGAAGTTCAAGATCATGGCACTGACAGATTCAGTGTCTATTGAGAGTCTGCTTCCTGGTTTGCCTTCTTGGTGTCACCTGCTGGAAGGGGAGAGCGAACTCTCTGGGGACTCTTTTAGGAGGGTACTAATCCCATTCACAAAGGCAGAGTCCAAAATTACCTCTGAAAGGACCTACATCCTAATAACATCACCTTGAGGGTTTAGGATTTCCATATATGAATTGTGCAGGGACACAAACATTCAGACATCAGCACCAAATTTATTTCTCCCTGAGTGAGGGCTTGGCTTCTGCAGCCACTCCAGATTGCATGCTCAGCCCTGCTCTCAAGGTCTTCCCTGGCCTTTGACTCGGTGCTCACATTGTCAGTGTCTGCTGGGCAGCCGAAAACCCATTTAGACACATGGTTCTCATAATTCATTCATACATTCTTCCATTTACTTATGTAATAATATTATCTGTTCATTGACACTATAGGTACCCTGCTGGGAGCTGGGGTACAGGGGATTTAGTTCAACAACTAATTGTAACATTAATTTAACTATAGTTATGACACTTACATGGTGCTGTAAGTGTATAATAAGAACCTGGCCTCATCTAAGGCTCGGGGACACTTCCTGACCAGGTGGCATTTGAGCTGAGCCTGGTTGTTCTGAGGATCGGGCACTCAGTTCCCTAATTTTTGGCTAGTTCTTTTTATATAGGAGGAGGCTGTAATGACAGAAGCTTGGAAGTCACCTTCAGTGACAGATGGGACACAGGAAGCCTCCAAAGGTCTCCTAAGAGGTCCATTATAGCTGCTATTGCTTGTCCCCCCTGTCATGCTGTTGTGAAGCTGATGTTGCAGGGGTATTGCTTCTGCTGTCTGTTCGTGGGTGGACTCTCGGTTTCCCATTACTGAGTCTAAATACCATCTGATTTCCCATTCATGCCTATTTGTTACAGAAAATGAAACCTAACTAAATTATTTTAAGATAATTCATCATAGGCAAATGCATTTGATCCTTTGATCAGTCAGTATTTTGGACATTCTCCACAATTGCTGCTTCCGTTAATGTGGGTAATGATAGTTGAAAGAAAAATCAATCCTACAGAACTTCAGTCATCAAAACAGTGTGATATTGGTATAAGACAGACCTATAAACCAATGAAATAGAATTGAGAGACCAGAAATGAACCTATATTTTTATGGCCAATTGATTTTCAACAAGGGTGCTAGGACCACTCAATGGGGGAGGAACACTCTCTTGAACAATTTGGTGCTAGGGCAACTGGATATCTGCATGCAAAAAAATGAAGTTGGGTTCCTACCTCATACTGTATACAAAAATTAACTCAAAATGCACCAATGGCCTAAACGTAAGAGCTAAAATAATAAAACTTAGATGAAAACACTGAAGGTAAATCTTCATGACTTTAGATTTGGCAATGGATTCTCAGATACGACACCAAAACCATAAGCAACAAAAGAGAAAAAAAACATAAATTGGGCTTCATCAAAATAAAAACTTGTGCATCAAAGAACATTATTTAAAAAGTGAAAAGACAATCTGAAGAATGGGAGAAAATATTCGCAAATCATATACCTAAGGGTCTAGTATCCAGAATGTACAAAGAACTCTTACAAATTGAGAACTGAAAGACAAATAACCTAGTTAAAAATAGGCAAAGGGCTTGGATAGACATTTCCCCAAAGAAGATACACAAGTGACTGATAAACGCATGAAAAGATGCTCAATAGCATTAGTCATTAAGGAGATGCAAATCAAAATCACAACAAGGTACCACTTCAAACCCATGAGGAAATATTTTTAAAGGAAAATATGGGAAAATGAAAAATAGTGCTGGCAAAGATGTAGAGAAGTGGAAATACTCATAGATTGCCGGTGGGATGTAAAATGGTGCAAGCACTGTAAAAAAACATTTTGGTGGTTCCCTAAAAAGTTAAACATAGAATTACCAGATGGTCTAGCAATTCCACTCCTAGATACCTAGATATACTCAAATAAACAGATGTATTTTCATGTTCATAGTAGCGCTATTCAAATATCCAGAAAATGTTAACAACCCAAATATTCAGCAATAGATGAATGGCTGAATAAAATGTGGTCTATTCATTCAACAGAATATTATTCAGCCACAGGAGTGCCTAGGTGGCTCAGTCAGTTAAGCGCCTGTCTTTGGCTCAGGTCAAGATCTTGGGGTCCTGGGATCGAGCCCAGTGTCAGACTTCCTGCTCAGAGAAGAGTGTGCCTCTCCCTCTCCCTCTGCTTTTGTTCCCTCCCCTCTGCTCATGCTCTCAGTCTCTCTCTCTCAAATGAATAAATTAAAAAATCTTTTTAAAAAAGAATATTATTCAGCCATAAAAATGAACAAGGTACTGATACATGATGCTGCACCATGGATGAACCTCAAAAACATTATGCTGAGTGGAAGAAAGGAGACACAAAAGGCCATATATTGTGTAATTCCACTCACATGAAATATTTAGAATAGGTAAATCCACAGATAGTGATTGATGGGGGCTGGGAGAAGGCGTGTGTAAGAAGCAATGGCTTAATAGATTCCGTTTCCTTTTAGAGTGATACAAATGTTTTGGGACTAGATGAAGGTTGTAGTTGCATAAGATTATGAATGGCTAATGTCCCATTCAAGTGATTTGGTGTTACGTGAATTTTGCTTCAATAAAAAAATAAACAATAAGTTAACTAGACTTGTTATGATCATTCCACAATGTATACATATAAGAAATTAAGTAGTAAAGAAATCAAGACCAGATTCTTTCCCTCTTAGGTCTGCCTGTTTTATGGTTCCAATTTTTAAAATACAGTAGCAAAATCATGACATACCTTGGGTTATTACTTCTTTAGTGTTTTATTAGATGTCAAGCTAATGAGTTCTTCCATCATTTTCATCTACTCTGTACAATTCAGATTTCAGTCCAGGGCTTCAGGAACATTGCAAACAGCTGCACTGGAATTATGCATCTGACCATCAACGACATGCCGACGCTAACGGACAACTGTGTAAAAGTAGGTAGTTGCAGAGGACGTTTTCTTCTCAGCCCTAATAGATGGGCACATTGTCTAGTGGCTTGAACTGCTGAAAAATATGAATGGGATTTTCATTAGTTTTTATAGTAAGAAAATCATTAAAAAATTTACACACACACACACATACACACACACACACACACTTAAACGTTTGAATCTTTACATACCCTAAAAAACTGTTTCCCAATTAGGGATATTTTTGTTTCAGAGATCATGCAGCATAAAGCATAAACTTTAACTTTAGTTCTACGCGTCAAACTTCTAAATGCGGTGATTTTTTTGGAGCATTCCATTTTCTCATGTTTTCCCCCACCTTTGTAACATGATATAATTCTGATTCCTCTTCATTACTCAAATGTAAGTGTACTCAAATATATTGAATAAAGATACCATTGTCTTTGAAATTAGGAAAATTTCAGAGCTAATATGTCTCCTTCTGAAAATATTGGGAAAAATAAATAATCTCATTACTTTGCTAAGCTTGTTCTATACATTGCGGTAAATTTAATCATCTTTTTTTCTTCTAAAGGCTTTAGTTGAAAAGTGCCCTCGTATTACATCAATAGTTTTCACTGGTGCTCCTCATATCTCCGACTGTGCTTTTAAAGCTCTTTCTACCTGTAAGCTCAGAAAGATCCGATTTGAAGGTCTGTGATATTAAAAATGGGGTTCAGCATTAATGTTTACTTTTACCCCTGGGGCATTACAAATACAATATTTGTCTTCTGTTTTTTGTTTTTTTTTTTAAACAGGAAATAAAAGGATTACTGATGCATGCTTCAAATTTATAGACAAGAATTATCCAAATATCAATCACATTTACATGGCAGACTGCAAGAGAATAACAAATGGGAGCCTTAAGTCACTTTCATCTTTGAAGCAACTGACTGTGTTGAATTTGGCAAATTGTGTAAGGTAAATAAATAGTCATTCAGTTATATATTCAAGAGATATTGATTATCTAAAATGTGTGAGACCCTCTCCTCAAGGTGCTCACTGGTTAGTACACATGAAAGTCAGGAGTCCAAGTACAGGGAAGTGCAGAGTTCTGCGGTAACACAAAGAAGGGGCACCCATGTAGAAACATGGACTCTTAAAAGAGTAAATGAGTTCACAGAAACACTATGGGCTACTCTTTCTAATGAGGGTTCTCATGGCTAATTCTGTGAACAGGCCTTTTCCCAAATGGGCATTGTTAGTTGTTCAGGAGAAACCAATCTTCCTGAAGGGCTCCCTCTGGGTACGTTTGGTTAGGTCGTCCTCTGTGTAGAGTCCCTAACAGATGGACAGATGACAAGTTCTTAATGAAACCCTTTCTTCAGCTGGGCATTGGGCTTCTATCTTGGTATTCTCAAATGGGCAAGGATCAAATTCTTTTTTTTTTTTAAAGATGTTATTTATTTACTCAAGAGAGAGAGGGAACACATGAGCGGAAGGGAGGCAGAGGGAAAGGGAGAAGCAGGCTCCCCGCTGAGCAGGGAGGCCAATGTGGGGCTTGATCCCAAGAAGCAGAGATCATGACCTGAGCCAAACGCATACAATTAACAAACTGAGCCACCTAGGCTCCCCAGGAAAGCATTTTCTATTTAGGCCTCTAGGACTCCTTAGAATAAGAATAATTAAAAATTGTTACATATATGAAGATATGAGTCACCATGAGAAAGAGTCTCCAGAAACAGGAAAATAAATTTGACCTCCAAATAATTCAGATATTGGAGTTGTCAGACATAAGATATTAAGCAAATATGTATGAAATGTTTGAAGAAATTAATGAAATCAGAAATATGAGCAGGCAACAAAGTATGAGAAAATAACTAGATTTATTTAGGAAAAAACTTTTGGGAATAAAAAAATATAATATAGTTATTGAAATAAAGAAACCCAATGGATTGCCAATCAGCAGATTAGAACTCACTGAGGAGAGAACTACAGAGATGGAAGATAATCTCTTCCATGACAGCAGAGTAAAAAAAAAAACAAAACCAAACCAAAAAACCCCCCAAAATATGAAACAGCATATCAGAGGGTAAAAAGACAGAGAAGTCTTGGTATCAGAGTTTCAGATTAGATTTTAAAAATTAATCTATAAAAGACAAGCCTCAAGCAGTACCTTTGAGAGTCAGAGAATATATTTTTTCCTCAACCACACAATAATCCCTTTTAAAATGGGCTGTGCATGAAGTTTTTTGTTTTCGTTGTTTGTTTTTTTTTGTGCACGAAGTTTTAAAGCAAGTTTCAACAACTTTCAAATGATATCATTTGTATATCAACAACTATATTCTCTCACTACAATGTTATTAAATTAGGAATCAGTAATGAAAAGGTAAATTAAAAACATATATATGATTAAAAGTAAAAATTCTAGGGTATCAGAATCACTTGAGGAGCTGAATAAAACTACATATGCCCAAGCCCTACTATAGAGCTCCTGAATCTGAATATTTAGAAATGGAACCCCAGCTTCAGTATTTTTTTTTTTTTAAACATAGATGCTTTTGATGCACAGCCAGATTTAATGGGATTTAATGGGATTAACTACATTAACCAATTAACTGGGACCATTACCTGAATAATCCTTTTCTGTTGACTTTTGATGCTCCCTGGATTATAATATAAAATTACATATATGAGTCTATATGAATACACACACACACATACACACACGGATGTGTATATATATGTCTGTTTTCAGACTACCTTTTGTGTTCCATTCACTTATCTGTCTTCTGTCTAATCTTATACAGGGGTGACTGGGTGGCTCAGTCCATTAAGCGTCTGCCTTCAGCTCAGGTCATGATCTCAGGGTCTTGGGATCAAGCCCCACATCTGGGTCCCTGCTCAGCAGGGGGCCTGCTTCTTCAACTCTCTCCCTCTGCCTGCTGCTCCCTCTATTTGGGCTTTCTCTCTGTCAAATAAATAAAAATCTTCTTCTTTTTTTAAGATTTTATTTATTTATTTGACAGAGAGAGCGATCACAAGTAGGCAGAGAGGCAGACAGAGAGAGGAGGAAGCAGGCTCCCTGCTGAGCAGAGAGTCCAACAGGGGACTCAATCCCAGGACCTTGAGATCATGACCTGAGTCAAAGCCAGAGGCTTTAACCCACTGAGCACCCAGGCTCAGTGGGTTAATAAATAAATAAAATAAATAAATAAATAAAAATAAATAATAATAAATAAAATAAATAAAAATCTTTTAAAAAATCATACAGTATTTTATCTGTAAAATGGGGAAAATAAGAGTATCTACTCAGAACTGTTGTGAGGATCAAATACGTTAATTCATGTAATATGCTTAGAATAGTGTCTGGCACATAATAAGCACTCAATAAATTTATTTATTTATAAATTAATTAATAATAAGCACTCAATAAATAAATATTATTATTGCTTTGTGATATTTTAATATCTAATGGAATTAGACTTTCCTTAGTAAGTCAGATATTTTTTGCCAGTTTATTCTTCCATATGAACTTTAGAAACTTTTTATTTTTAAATAATCTATGCCCATAAATCTTTCACCTTTTAAATAATCTATGCCCCATGTGGGGTTTGAATTCATGACCATGAGATCAAGAGTAACATGCACTGGGGCGCCTGGGTGGCTGGCTCAGTGGGTTAAAGCCTCTGCCTTCAGCTCAGGTCATGATCCCAGGGTTCTGGGATCCAGCCCCGCCATCAGGCTCTCTGCTCAGCAGGGAGCCTGCTTCCTCTTCTCTGCCTGCCTCTCTGCCTACTTGTGATCTCTGTCCGTCAAATAAATAAATAAAATTTAAAAAAAAAAGAGTCACACGCAGTAACCACTGAGTCAGCCAGGTGCCCCTCCAAACGAACTTTAGAACAATTCGGTCACATTTCAGAAAAAATCCTATTGAGATTTAATTGAAATTGTATTAAATATATAAATTAATTTGGGAAAAATATACAGTTTTATAATAGTTATTTGATTTTGTCTTTACCTAAGAATTATTTATTGAAGATGTATTCAAATTCCCAAATTATATGCAACTAATGAATTGTTGAACACCAGGTCAAAAACTATTGATGTATTATATTGCTGGCTAACTGAATATAATAAATAAATAAATAAATAAAATGCTAAAAAAAAATTCCCAAGTCGTTTATGGGTAATTATCACTTTGTAAATAATTTTCAGTTTTATGACATCATGGTACAAAAAGATGGCTTGTACAATTTCTATCTTTTGGAATTGAGAGTTTTTTATTTAGGGGTAAAGGGGATGGGGAAGATGATGATTATATTGTTTAGTGTGTTGGATACCTTTAAATACTGCATGGAACTTAAACTGAAATAGTTATATTACTCTAATTTTTATGCTTCTTTTTTGTTTGTTAAAAGCTCAGTCTAATAAAAAAACTGTATCTTGATTATGTTCTTTTTGAATTTCTATTTTCATTTTATTTTATATTTATGTTATATTATAAGTTGCATAAAAATTCATAGCTAAAGTTAACAAAACAGACTGACCTTGGTTTTCTCCTCTGTAACAGAAAATATATTTACAATTGATATTTATATTATTACTGTTTATATTTATTATGCTTATTATTATATATATTATTCTTATATTATTATATGTTTGGTATTTCTGTTGTGGCTGAGAAATCCAGAGGTCAGACTGATTTTTTTTTTTTAGTAACACACACACACACACACACACATTTTAAAAAATTTTTTATTTTTTTAATTTGTTTTCAGTGTACCAGAATTCATTGTTTATGCACCACACCCAGTGTTCCATACAAAACGTGCCCTCCATAAAACCCACCACCAGGCTCACCCAACTTCCCCGCCCCTTCAAAACCCTCAGATTGTTTTTCAGAATCCACAGTCTCTCATGGTTCATCTCCCCCTCCAATTTCCCTCAACTCCCTTCTCCTCTCCATCTCCCCATGTCCTCTGTGTTATTTCTTATGCTCCACAAATAAGCGAAACCATATGATAATTGACTCTCTCTGCTTCACTTATTTCACTCAGCATAATCTCTTCCAGTCCCATCCATGTTGATACAAAAGTTGGGTATTCATCCTTTCTGATGGAGGCATAATACTCCATAGTATATATGGACCACATCTTCCTTATCCATTCATCTGTTGAAGGGCATCTTGGTTCTTTCCACAGTTTGGCAACCATGGCCACTGCTGCTATGAACACTGGGGTACAGACAGCCCTTATTTTCACTACATCTGTATCTTTGGGGTAAATACCCAGTAGTGCAATTGCAGGATCATAGGGAAGCTCTATTTTTAATTTCTTAAGGAATCTCCACACTGTTTTCCAAAGTGGCTGCACCAACTTGCATTCCCACCAACAGTGTAATAGGGTTCCCCTTTCTCCACATCCTCTCCAACACATGTTGTTTCCTGTCTTGTTAATTTTGGCCATTCTAACTGGTGTAAGGTGGTATCTCAATGTGGTTTTGATTTGAATCTCCTTGATGGCTAGTGATGATGAACATTTTTTCATGTGTCTGATAGCCATTTGTATGGAGAAGTGTCTGTTCATGTCTTCTGCCCATTTTTTGACATGATTATCTGTTTTGTGTGTGTTGAGTTTGAGAAGTACTTATAGATCCTAGATATCAGCCTTTTGTCTGTACTGTCATTTGCAAATACCTTCTCCCATTCCGTGGGTTGCCTCTTTAATTTGTTGACTGTTTCCTTTGCTGTGCAGAAGCTTTTGATCTTGATGAAGTCCCAAAAATTCATTTTCGCTTTTGTTTCCTTTGCCTTTGGAGATGTACCTTGAAAGAAGTTGCTGTGGCTGATATCGAAGAGGTTACTGCCTATGTCCTCCTCTATTATTCTGATGGATTCCTGCCTCATGCTGAGGTCTTTTATCCATTTCAAGTTTATCTTTGTGTATGGTGTAAGAGAATGGTCGAGTTTCATTCTTCTACATATAGCTGTCCAATTTTCCCAGCGCCATTTATTGAAGAGACTGTCTTTTCCACTGTATATTTTTTCCTGCTTTGTCGAAGATTATTTGACCATAGAGTTGAGGGTCCATATCTGGGCTCTCTACTCTGTTCCACTGGTCTATGTGTCTGTTTTTATGCCAGTACCATGCTGTCTTGGTGATCACAGCTTTGTAGTAAAGCTTGAAATTAGGCAATGTGATGCCGCCAGTTTTGTTTTTCTTTTTCAACATTTCCTTAGCAATTCGGGGTCTCTTCTGATTCCATACCAATTTTAGGATTGTTTGCTCCAGCTCTTAAATACCAGTGGAATTTTTGTCAGAATGGCATTAAAAGTATAGATTGCTCTAGGCAGTATAGACATTTTAACAATGTTTATTCTTCTGATCCATGAGCGTGGAAAAGATTGAAATTATTCCCTGCATATTCTCAGATCACAATGCTTTGAAACTGGAGCTCAACCACAAGGAAAAGTTTGGAAGGAATTCAAACACCTGGAAGCTAAAGACCACCTTGCTTAAGAATGCTTGGATCAACCAGGGAATCAAAGAAGAACTTAAACAATTCATGGAAACCAATGAGAATGAAGACACTTCGGTCCACAACCTATGGGATACAGCAAAGGCCATCCTAAGGGGGAAATACATAGCTATCCAAGCCTCCCTCAAAAAAATTGAAAAATCCAGAATACACCAGCTGTCTCTACACCTTAAAGAACTGGAGAATCAACAACAAATTAAGCCAACCCTATACACAAGAAGGAAAATAATCAAGATTAGAGCAGAGATCAATGAGATAGAAACTAGAGATACAGTAGAACGCATCAATGAAACTAGAAGCTGGTTTTTTGAAAGAATCAATAAGATCGATAAACCATTGGCCAAACTAATCCAAAAGAAAAGAGAGAAGGCCCAAATTAATAAAATTATGAATGAAAAGGGAGAGATCACAACTAACACCAAGGAAATAGAAACAATCATCAGAAATTATTACCAACAGTTATATACCAATAAGTTAAGCAACCTAGATGAAATGGATGCATTCCTGGAAAACTATAAACTTCCAAAATTGAACCAGGAAGAAATTGACAACCTGAATAGACCAATATCTAGTAACAAGATTGAAGCAGTGATCAAAAACCTCCCAAAAAACAAGAGCCAGGACCTGACGGATTCCCTGGGGAATTCTACCAAACTTTCAAAGAAGAAATAATACCTATTCTCCTGAAGCTGTTTCAAAAAATTGAAGCAGAAGGCAAACTTCCAGACTCTTTTTATGAAGCCAGCATTACCCTGATCCCCAAACCAGGCAAAGACCCTACCAAAAAGGAGAATTTCAGACCAATATCCCTGATGAATATGGATGCTAAGATTCTCAACAAGATCCTAGCAAATAGGATCCAACAGCACATTAAAAAGATTATCCACCATGACCAGGTGGGATTCACCCTGGGTTGCAAGGATGGTTCAACATTCGCAAATCAATCAATGTGACAGAACAAATCAGTAAGAGAAGTGAGAAGAACCCTCAGTTGTCCCCTCAATTGATGCAGAAAAAGCATTTGACAAAATCCAGCATCTGTTCCTGATTAAAACACTTCAAAGTATAGGGATAGAGGGAACATTCCTCAACTTCATAAAATCTATCTATGAAAAACCCACAGCAAATATCATCCTCAATGGGAAAAAGCTCACAGCCTTCCCGTTGAGATCAGGAACATGACAAGGATGCCCACTCTCACCACTCTTGTTCAACATAGTATTAGAAGTTCTAGCAACAGCAATCAGACAACAAAGAGAAATAAAAGGTATCCAAATTGGAATGAAGAAGTCAAACTCTCTCTCTTCGCAGATGACATGATACTTTATATGGAAAACCCAAAAGACTCCACCCCCAAACTACTAGAACTCATACAGCAATTCAGTAACGTGGCAGGATACAAAGTCAGTGTACAGAAATCAGTTGCTTTCTTATACACTAACAATGAAAACAACCGAAAGGGAAATTAGAGAATCGATTCCATTAACTATAGCACCAAGAACCATAAGATACCTGGGAATAAAACTAACCAAAGAGGTAAAGTATCTGTACTCAAGGAACTACAGAACACTCATGAAAAAAATCGAAGAAGACACAAAAAGATGGAAGACCATTCCATGCTCATGGATCAGAAGAATAAACACACACACATTTTTAAAATCACTACATAATTACTTCATTTCACTGTCACAATTTCAAGGGGAAAAGAATATGATTTCAAGATTCTATACCCAAAATACCATCTTCATTGTGGGTGGTAACTTTAATCAGCATAAAATTACCTTGTAGTCCTTGTTTAATATTTTCACTAGCATAGTGGGTTTTTTTTTTTTTTGGAGATTATTTATTTATTTATTTATTTGTGAGAGAGACAGACAGACAGACAGACAGAGAGAACACAAGCAAGAGGAGAGGCAGAGGGAGAGGGAGAAGCAGACTCCCCACTGAGCCAGGAGCCCAATATGGGTTTAGATCCCAGGACCTGGAGATCATGACCTGAGCCAAAGGCAGATGCTCAACCATCTGAGCCACCCAGGTGCCCCTAGCATAGAATTTTGACTCAATGTACTGATTATTTGCCATGGCTATATTATTTTTACTTAGATTTGCCCAATACATCTTTGTAATTTTTTTGTTGTGTTGGGCAAATCTAAGTAAAAATAATATAGCCATGGCAAATAATCAGTACATTGATCTTTACTTAAAGATTGAATCCTAGTTCTCTATTTTTGATGTCATTTTTTAAAAAAGATTTTATTTATTTATTTGACAGACAGAGATCACAATTAGGCAGAGAGGCAGGCAGAGAGAGAGGAGGAGGCAGGCTCCCTGGTGAGCAGAGAGCCTGACTCGGGGCTCCATCCCAGGACCCCAGGATCATGACCTGGGCCAAAGGCAGAGGCTTTAACCCACTGAGCCACCCAGGCGCCCCTGATGTCATTTATTTTAAATTCTTTATCTTTCTGCATTTCAGGGGAACTTGCAAATATGCCTTCTACTTATTAATTCAGTATTCTAAAAGGGTCAATTTTGGTTTTGATGACTTACAATAGGTTATTATTCTTATCATTGAATTTTTAGTTTATCATCTGTTCTTTTTTTTTTCTTACTTATTAGATTATAGTTGGCACACAATGTTGCATTAGTTTCAGGTGTACAATTTAGTGATTTGACACCTTTATACATCATGCTGTGTTCACCATCTGTATGTAGCTACCATCTGTCCTGTTATATCATTATTACAATATCATTAACTGTATTGCTTATGCTGTGCCTTTTATTCCCTTGACTGAGTCATAACTGGAAGCCTGTATTTCCTCTAAGGCCTCATCCTCCCATTCCTCTACCCTCTGGCAACCATCAGTTTGTCTTCTGTATTTATAGGTCTGATTCAGCTTTTTGTTTGTTTATTCATTTGGTTTTTCTTCTCTCTTTTTAATTTCACTTATTAGTGGAATCATATGGGTTTTTTTGGATTTCATTTATGAGTGGAATCATATGGTTTTGTCTTTCTTAAACTGACTTATTTCACTTAGGTCCATCAGTGCTGTCTCAAATGCTCTCATCATTTTTATGGCTGCATAATATTCTATTGTATGTACTGTATAGTGTGTGTATATATGTATGCATACACCTGTTCTTTATCTTTTCATCAACTGATGAACAGTTAGATTGCTTCCTTATCTTGGCTATTATAACTAGTGCTGCAACACGGGGTGGATATATATTTTTTGAATTAGTGTTTTTCATTTTCTTTAGATAAATATCCAATAATGGAATTGCTCAATCCTAAGGTAGTCCTATTTTTAATTTTTTAGGAAATGCCATACTCTTTTCCATGGTGGCTGTGCCAATTTACATTTCCATCAATGGTGTACAAATTTTCCCTTTTCTCCACATCCTCACAGATGCTTATTATTTCTTGTCTTTTAGATACCAGACACTCTGACAGGTGTGAGGTGATATTTCATTGTAGTTTTGATTTGCATTTCCCTGGTGATGAGCAACATTGAGCATCTTTTCATGTGTCTGTTGGCCATCTATAGGTCTTCTTTTGAAAAATGACTATTCAGGTCCTCTGCTCATTTTTTAATTGGATTTTTTGGGTGTTGACTTGTAGAAGCTCTTTTTTAAATGATTGATTGTTTTTTTCTTTCTAAAAAATTTATTTTTAAATGTACAACAGGATCTAAGACAAAACTCCATTCTAGCTGTAGGTAACAACAGATGCTATGACAGGGAATCCAGATGTTTAAACAGGAATGGAATTAAGGATCACCATTGCCTCAGGCACAAGGAACCACTTAATTTTTGCCAGAATTCTTTTTTTTTTTTAAGATTTTATTTATTTATTTGACAGAGAAAGAACAGCAGAAGGAGTGGGGCAAGCAGACTCCCTGCTGAGCAGAGAGCCCGACACAGGACTCCATCCAAGGACCCTGAGATCATGACCTGAGCCAAAGGCAGACGCTTAACTGACAGAGCCACCTAGGCACCCTTTGCCAGATTTCTTAATTCCATCTATGGCCATGGTCTTTGCTTTTAGCTCCTTGAATTTCTTCTGCTCCTCTTTCTGTTTCTGCTTGAAACCTTCTCCTCCTCGTCTGTCTCCTTGGGCTACTTCAGGGGCCTCTTCCTGCCACATTTGCAGCTGGACATGGTGCCTGCCACCCCTTCTCCAGACCCTGCCACCAGAAGCTGACTTTTATCTGTTCTTTTATATTTTGGATATTAACCTCTTATCAGATGTAATTTGCAAACACCTTCTGCCATTCAGTAAGTTGCCATTTTGTTTGGTTGGCTTCTTTTGCTTTGCAAAAGCTTCCATTTTGGTGTCATTCCCCAATAGTTTATTTCTGCTTTGTATCCCTTGCCTTAGAAGACATATCTAGAAAAGCCTGGCTATCTAGAAAAATAATGCTGTGTTTGCCATCTGTTCTTTATCTCAGGTGGCCATCTTTTCAACTTAGAATGCATTTTTTTTTAAGATTTTATTTATTTATTTGACAAACAGAGATCACATGCAGGCAGAGAGGCAGGCAGAGAGAGAGAGAGAGAGAGGGAAGCAGGCTTCCTGCTGAGCAGAGAGCCTGATATGGGGCTCGATCCCAGGACCCTGGGATCACGACCTGAGCCGAAGGCAGAGGCTTTAAACCACTGAGTCACCCAGGTGCCCCTCAACTTAGAATACATCTTAGAATATTTTTGTTACAGCCATGTTGCTCCTTATTAATTCCTACTGCTTCTTTACACTGTTTAATATGTTCTTATTTTTTAAAAATCATTTTCAGAGGTATGCTTTTTTAAGTCTTACAAATGCCATGCCGTATTTGTTTTCCGGTTAATAAAAATATCTCTCAATGAATACTCCAGCCCTGGTGTTTGCCAAGAGACAAGTTGATCAGTTGTGTTTGAAATCTCCTTCTCCCTTTTCCCCTCCCATTCCCCCACCCACCAGGTAACTGCTGCCACAGTGCCCCCATTACAGATGGACAGGGAGTTGATGGACACGGGAGGTATCCACTTAATGTGGCCCATTCAGCTGAAACAGGCCCATTCACCTTCTGCCTGTACTGCTCGGTTTGCTGTAAATCTGACCAAATAGAGGGTATAGGAGATGTCAGCAATTAACATATATGGCTTCCAAGGCTCTTCCAATCAGTACACCTACGTGCAGGATTGTTGTGTGTGAAAGCCACCTCTCTTAGGATGCAGTGTGCAATCTTCTGTTGTGCTTTATTTACTGAAATGCTTTTTAGAAGGAACTGGCAGTCTCCAAATGAAATTAGAAATAGAGCTCCCAATGGAAGACCGGGAACGGAAGGGCCAAACAGACCTCCAGTCATTTATAAAGCATGGTTCGGGATGGGGGAGGGGGTGGAAATGGCACTGACACACAGGTGTCTCTGATTAGGGATAGAGAGTGTGAGAAGCCTGAGGTCAAGGTCTTCTTCCAGGTTTTCTGTACTTTAGCAGAAAAGAAATCCATAGGTCACTCACTGGATTTTTCAGCCCAGCTCACTTGACCTTATATTTAGTGAAAACTCCTGTAAGATTCTGGCCATAGTTTGACTGTTAGTCTCGGTTCTCCCTCTTCTAAGTTTTAGTGTTACTTTTTTGCAAGAAACTGCATTAGGGACTGCTTAACTTGATCACATTTTAACCCCAAAGAGACCTTAAGGACCATCTGTCTTACTAATCATTCTAATAACCATGCCATCTAATTAAATGAACAATGAATAGGAAGAACATGTTAATAAATACTTCTCCCATTGCTATCATTTATACTTTTTCTATTATACTGAAAGTTATATGATCAAATTTGGTTTTAAAATGTTAACACAATACCCATAAAATGTTAACACAATACCCATATAAAAATGGGTATTGTGTATGCTATTTTAGAATGTATTGAGTATAGTAACTATTACTTAAGTAATACTCTATATATTTACATTAAAATCACATGTAAAGCTTTTCTCTTTCCTACAGAATTGGTGATATGGGACTAAAGCAATTTCTTGATGGTCCTGTGAGCATAAGGATAAGAGAGCTAAATTTAAGTAACTGTATCCACCTGAGTGATGTCTCTATTGTGAAACTATCAGAGAGGTATGATGAAACAATAAAATTTTATATCATATCATTAGAAATTGTGTATCTGCTAATAGGAGACATCAGAGATAGACCTTCAGAGACATTTGGGAAACACCAGGAGACTGAGAAACTGGTCTAATAATGAGTGAAATAAAATAAAAGACATTGGAGTCAGATTAAACTAGTCTTTTGATAATATCTGAGATATTTCTTATTAATCTCATATTAGAGAATGTTTGAAATGGAGTCATTAATGAAGTTATCACTATCTAGATATGAGTGACTTCTCTTCACTTTTCAAGGATATTATCTCTACATAAATCTTCAATCCAGCATTTCCCAAGAGATGTTCTAGCTGGTGGGTTTATTCCTGATCCTCCTACTTGTCAGAGATCTTGTGTACAAAAGTAGGGGTCAATTCCTGTAGCAAACATGTAAGGGATAAATAAGAAACTTGATCTTGTACTTTTAGTGGTCATTCATCATACTTACATGATAGCTTTTTGACATGTGATATATTTTCTTATTGGAAATTGTGATCCAAAATGAAATCTCATATATATATATATATATATATATATATGTGTGTGTGTGTGTGTGTGTGTGTGTGTGTGTGTGTGATCCGAAATCACACACTTTCCAAGAGATAGATAGATATCTATATATATACATATGTGTATATATATAGATATCTATCTATCTATATCTTTGCTACAGGAATGATACATATATAATATATAGTAATATATAATATATAATAATCTACCTCCCTTTCATCCTACTTTGTAATGTCAGATTATTTTCCACTTTAAAGTTTAGTTTTATTTTAAGAAAAAGAAAGTCCTTGCTTCAATAACATTTGCTTCTCTCAGATAGTTTTGATATAAAGAAATTATTACTGACACTCTGATTAAACGCTAAAATTAATTCTTCATACTGCTTTCTTTCAGCTGCCCTAATTTAAACTACTTGAGTTTACGAAATTGTGAATATTTGACTGACCTAGGAATTGAATATATGGTAAACATCTTTTCCTTGCTGTCAGTAGATCTCTCTGGAACACACATCTCTAACGAGGTAAAGAAAATTTTCAGACTAGTTCAGTGTCTTTTATTTTTTCCAGTAATATAATCATTTTTCACTTTGTAAACAATTAATAGATTATCAATTATTTTTATTTCCAAATTATTATTATAAAGGTAAGATTAGGAATATTGTTTCTGGAATAGTGACAGATGAGGTTATTTGTAAATCAATGGTCTTGTTTCTCTGCTTACAAAATGGCAGATTCAGTATTTTGAACAAGGTCTTGACAGATTGGAATGTTACATGATAGATCTGAAATTTGTTTCGTTATAGAAGTTTGGTAATGTGGACATAATATATTCCAGTTGGCTTATATCTGTTTTTCTTGTGGACTGAACATTCTGTAAGACTACCTGAGTACCTTGAGATCTCACTCTTTAGTTCAAAACTGAAGTCTAGAAATGGTCTTATCAAATCTACAAAAGAATACATTTTGAAGAACTAATTTCTGGGTTGCCTGGGTGGCACAGGTAGTTAAGTGTCAGACTCTTGGTTCTGGGTCAGGTTGTGATCTCAGGCTCCTGAGATTGAGCCCCTCGTCAGGCTCCCTGCTCAGCACACAGCCTGCTTGGGACTCTCTCTCTTTCCCTCTGCCCCTCCCCCACTAAAATAAATAAATAAATCTTAATTTTAAAAAAGGCACTGATTTTTTGCAAGCTGCTGATGCTACTCATCAGAGCTGAAACTCGGTTCATACTCATCCTATCACTCCAGCACTGCCCCACTTACCAATCAAAAGGAAGATAAATCTGGAGAGATTTGCCAGGTTTCTGAAAGATTTTAATGGGCTGTAGTTAGATAAGGAATGCATTGGCTTCTCTTGACGATTAGGCAGTGGAAGAGATACAGGAAGACAACAGAGGTGAGGGTCTCCCATCTGCTTGCTAAAACCCTGTTCATGCCTCAAGCTCATCAAATATCACCAGTGAGGCCTTCTCTGAAAAGCCCTTCCTTCCAGGCAAGTAGAGAACTACTTCTCTATGTGGATCTCTGGCCCCAGCACATCCTTGGACAGGACCCATTTCTCTCCATTTCTCACTGCATTACTGATAATCCATGTTGTATCTATTCTTCCCCAACATTTAGTGGGCTAGATGTAAGACTAGGGTCTTTCCTTTTTTTATCTAAGAGGGAATTTAAATTCAGTCTCCATTCTGCTAGAAGTTCTCCTCTCCCTTTCCTTGGTAGTGTCATCTATGTGTGGTACCAGAGAGGGTGGGGGCAGTTACATGGAGTCAACTTGTTATGGTGGAGGCAAGTCTGAACTTTTCAGTGTTGTTTTCTGTCCAAGCTGGGACACACTCGGATGGCTGTGAGCTCATTTGGTCTTTGGTTTCCTGTTTAGTTAGATCCCTGATGTGTCTTCCTAGTCCCAGCTCCAAAGCCCCTTTAAGTCTTCTGGCTCCTTTGTCATGTGTGCCTTGCTTTGGGTCCCTCTGGGTATGGGAAATCTGTGAGGAGGTCTTAGGTCCATAGTCCTAGACATCCCCTGCAGACATTTTCCTGCTCTCCCAACTGGGTGTATTTGCCCTCAGGCCCGTGCCTCACCCTTCTCTCACTCTGCCGCAGAGTGGCTGACTCATGTTCACTTGATTCAGTTGGATTTGGTGCTTGTGAGACATTCATGAGCAACTGAAGGGGAAGAAGAAGGAAGAGGCCAGAGTTTACCTCCACTTTTCTTTGCATCATCAGCAACAGCAGCAATAGCTGCCTTTCCTTTGTGATCTTCTCCCTTCCATCAGGCCTCCTACGATCCCAGCTTCCCTGGTGACGTTGGCCCCTGGGGTCTAACCACAACATCTGTTCTCCTTGGTCTTCCAGCGCAGGGGGAGTAGTAGCTTCCTGTTGCTGCTCACATCTCTAGATTTGTCATTATCCTATTTGGCTTCTCAGTTTCTCTGCCACAAATGTAGCCAATTTCCTGTCACAATGACATTTCCCAGTTTTAATTAGAGTTGTTTCTGTTTTATTTTTTAGATCTTAGCTGATACAACAGCAAGCATAGGAAAATTCAGATGCCTTGTTCCTTTCCACAACCCACCAGGGAAAGGTGGGATGGGCTCCCATTTACGCAGATCCCTAAACCTATCAGGAGGTGCCAACCTTCTCTCCGGATGAATGGAGTCCAGGGAGGTCTAGAACAGGGCCCTGTATGGGGGATCTCTCAGCATTTCATTCTTCGCTTCCTTCTAGCTCCCCCTTCCTCTGCTCTTTCCCTCCTCCTCCTCCCTGTGCCTCTCCCTTCTCTTCTCATTCTAGTTCCGTTCTCTTTTCTGTTCTTCTTTTCTCTTGACATAGACTAATCTGGGGGTGGAAAAAACTGTTCCAACTGATTACATGGTTTGAAAAGTATTATGTCTCAAGTCTTTCATGGTTTAAAATTTAAAGCTTAAAGGCCTGGGATCTTTTTGGGTTTTTTCCTCGCGTGTTCTTCTGTAAAAACCTTCCGCTTCACATACAAGTGGATGCCCAGCTGCTGTTAGAAGGGTCATGAGGTAACAAGAAGTAGAGGATCAAAGCACATTATAAAACACATCAAAATATGATTCCACCACAGCACTTGTCACCAGCCTGGAGTGTCTGGTGAACATTTGTGGAACAAAGGCAGTGAAGCTTAAATGTTTTATCCTGGGTTTTAGCATTTTGGGAAAACTTGGTTTTTATTTTCAAAGACTACATATTAAAGTTTTTTCTACTGAGGACAAGTTAAAAAATTAGGATATAGGAGTGCCTGAGTAGCTCAGTTGGTTAAGTGTCTGCCTTTGGCTCAGGTCATGATCCTGGGGTCCTGGGCTCGAGCCCCTAATCGGGCTCTTTGGACAGCTGGGAGTCTGCTTCTCCCTCTCCCTCTGCCTCTGCTTCTCCCCCTGCTTGTGTGCTCTCACTCTCTATGTCTCTATCAAATAAATAAATAAAATCTTTAAAAAAACCAACTTAGGATATAGCCTCAAGTCCCACTCACTGTTTTTTTTTTTCTTATAAAGAATATACACAATCTGAGAGTTGCAAATGGATATCTATGAGGAGAATGTAGTTATGTTCTGCTAAAACATTGAAAAATAAGTCTTCTGAAGGTTTTTTGTTTTCTTCCTTCAAATTGGTTAAAGTCTGATCAAAAAGGCAAATGATTGACGATACAGTACTACAACAGCTGTGGAAGCTAATCTCAAACAGTCAAAATAAAATGCGTCAGCTCAGATATCAACTTGGGCAGCTAAACACCAGTCTGGATTGTAGGTCTGATGAAGTGCAAATCTGACTGGAGACTTAACATTTGGGATTTAAACCCTAGAATGTTGCAGATATTCACTAGAGATCAAACGTGACAAATTGTGCCTCTTGAAAAAAAAGTTTCTTACATTTTCTAATAATTATGTTCACTCTCAGTTCTTTTCAATAATGAGTTTTCAAAAACAATGAGTTTTCAGTTAGAATCATACTACTCATTTGGCTAACAAATCTTTATTCTGACTACTTTGTGTTCAGACATGGCTCCTCAGGCATGGGGCAAGTGGTTACAAACCGTGATGCATGTGGGAAACAACCTTGCTCAGAGTCAGAGAAGACCTTTTCCAAGATAGAAAGAAGGGGTATGCGCTGAGCCAAAGAAACAGCCTGAATAAAGACATATAAATTTAAAAGTATGGTGACATCAAGGAAATCTGCACATTTGGGTATGGCTTGATTGTGAGGAGAGTGGTGAGAGATGATGCTTAAGAAACTCAAGGACCAGGTCACAAGGGGTGCAGAAGCCACATCAAGAAATTTGTTCTCTGCCCTTTTGGCAATGGAAGGGCACTCAGTATCGTTGATTAGACTGTAACAAGGTCATATAGACAAGTTTTAAAGACGACTCTATCTGCTGGATAGACATAGGCGTAATAGATGAACTAGAGACTAATTATAAGGCAGTGATCCAGTTATGAACGTCTGTGTTAAGGTTAGAGTGCTGGAGCAAAGTCTGCAGATTTGAAAGGCACTGAGGAAAAAGAATCAACAGGAGATAGAAATAGACCAAGTGTGGGGGTAAAGAAGAGAGGGAGGGAGTCAAGGGTGATGCCAGATTTTTGGCTTGAGCCTCTGTATAAATGGTGGTGTCCCTTACTGAGCTGTGTCCTTTCCATAGTGAGAGGAGCAGGTTTGCTGTTTCTCTGAGTCACCAGCAAGACAGCTTTATAGAAATGTAGAGAGCTCAGAAAATAAGCAGGGAAATCGCTGAAATTCACTCCTCAGAGGTAGAAGAGCTTTTTAGGTTTGCAGAGGGTGAAGGGGTGCTGTGTTCTGAAAATCATGGAAACTCCCATGGAACTTAGTCAGCAAAAGCATGAACACATATAGTTAGAAACTCAGAAAGATGTTTAAGTGGGAGAGCTAATTTAAATGGGGGAAGCAAAGAGGAGGACACAGTAATTTCAAACTGTATACATTTCTTATAATAATTAGAAAGTAGTGAATAATGTATCATCCATGAATAAAAGTTGTTTAAGAAGTTATCCAGTAAGTACATTTTAGAGAATGAGGAAATACATCAGTTTTCCTTTCCCAGTATAAAGAGGAACAAGGTTTACTAGTGAGGGAAATAGCTTACTAATGTGATGGTGTCTCTTTTCATAAGGATTCATTTATTCATTTTGGAGAGAATGAGTCGGGGGAAGGGCAGATAGAGAAAGAGGGAGAGAAACTCAAGCAGACTCCACACTGAGCATGGAGCCCCATGAGAGGCCATGCAGTGCTCCATGTGGGGCTTGATCTCACAACCCTGAGATCAGACCTGAGCCGAAACCAAGAGTTGAATGCCCAACTGACTACGCCGAAACCAAGACTTGAATGCCCAACCGACTGTGCCCCTAAGGGGATGGTATCTTAAAGTATCTGCAAAAGTCTTTAATCTCCTATAACTTTTCTTAATGTTTAATTAAATAGGATGTTATTCATTCCCTTCCTACCCTGCAGAATTGTTTGAATATGAGGTTATATCTCCATGTATGTGGGAAAATGTTTTCCTGTAGTTAGGATAATTATCACCTACTAAGACCACAGTACCCACAGTTAGGGCAGTTCAATCCATTGCTTAAGTTGTCTTAGTTACTGCCATATTTGTTGTTTAAAGGGAAAATGAATCAGAGCAATGTTCCAGACAGTGTGCTTAGATGGTGGTTTAGGACTCTTTCATTTGCCTAAAGTTTGAAGTTTTTAATTATGAGTACTGTATCTCGAGTGTCTTTTAGGTAGGCAATCTCCTGGAGCCCTCTCACTATGATGTGAGCTCCAGGAAGACTGAGACTCTGTTTTGGTCATTGCTGCTTTCACAGAACCCTGGGGGTGGTAGATACTCAATAAATACTCATTGAACGAGGGAACAAACACTATGCTTTATGGTTACCAAATGTGAGTAAGACCTGTTCTCTGGTGAAGGATCTATACTTTAGAAACTACAGAACATTTATGAAAGAAATTGAAGAAGACACAAAAAGATGGAAAAACATTCCATGTTTGTGCATCAGAAGAATAAACATTGTAAAAATGTCTATGCTGCCCATATACTTTTAATGCCATTCCAATCAAAATACCAATGGCATTTTTTTCAAAGTGCTGGAAAAAACAATCCTAAAATTTGTATGGAGCCAGAAAAGATCCTGAATTGCCAAGGAAATGTTGAAAAAGAAAAACAAAGCTGGGGGCATCACATTGCCTGATTTCAAGTTATATTACAAAGCTGTGATCATCAAGACAGCATGGTACTGGCACAAAAACAGATACATAGATCAGTGGAAGAGAATAGAGAGCCTAGAAATGGAGCCTCAACTCTCTGGTCAACTAATCTTTGACGAAGCAGGAAACAATATCCAATGGAAAAAAGTTGTTTCAATAAATGGTGCTGAGAAAATTGGACAGCTATATACAGAAGAATGGAACTCAACTATTCTTTTACGCCATTCACAAAGATAAACTCTAAATGGATGAAAGACCTCAGTGTGAGACACGAATCCATCAAAATCCTGGAGGAGAATATAGGCAGTTATCTCTTCAACATCGGTGCAGCAACTTCTTTCAAGATATGTCTCCAAAGGCAAGGGGAAACAAAAGCAAAAATGAACTTCTGGGACATCTTCATCAAAGTAAAAAGCTTCTGTGCAGCAAAGGAAACAGTCAACAAAACAAAGAGGCAACCCACGGAATGGGAGAAGATGTTTGCAAATGACATTACAGACAAAGGGTTGATATCCAAGATCTATAAAGAACTTCTCAAACTCAACACCCAAAAACCAAATAATCAAGTCAAAAAATGGGCAGAGAACATGAAGAGATATTACTCCAAAGAAGACATACAAATGGCTAACAGACACATGAAAAAATGTTCAACATTATTAGCCATCAGGGAAATTCAAATCAAAACCACATTGAGATACCACTTTACACCAGTTAGAATTGACAAGATAAGAAAAAACAAATGTTGGAGAGGATGTGGAGAAAGGGGAACCCTCTTACACTCTTGGTGGGAATGCAACTTGGTGAAGCTACTTTGGAAAACAGTGTGGAGGTTCCTCAAAAAGTTAAAAATAGAGCTGACCTATGACCCAGCAATTGTACTACTGGCCATTTACCCCAAAGATACAGATGTAGTGAAAAGAAGGGCCAGATGTACCCCAATGTTCATAGCAGCAATGTCTACAACAGCCAAGCTGTGGAAAGAGCTGAGATGCCCTACAACAGATGAATGGATAAAGAAGATGTGGTCCGTACCTGAAGACCAAATAATCCCATCAAGAAATGGGCAGAGGACATGAACAAACATTTCCGCAAATAAGACATCCAGATGGCCAACAGACACAAGAAAAAATGCTCCACATCACTCGGCATCAGGGAAATATAAATCAAAACCACAATGAGATACCACCTCACACCAGTCAGAATGGCTAAAATTAACAAGTCAGGAAATGACAGATGCTGGCGAGGATGCGGAGAAAGGGGAACCCTCCTACACTGTTGGTGGGAATGCAAGCTGGTGCAACCACTCTGGAAAATGGCATGGAGGGTCCTCAAAAAGTTGAAAATAGAGCTACCCTATGACCCAGCAATTGCACTACTGGGTATTTACCCTAATGATACAAACGTAGTGATCTGAAGGGGCACATGCACCCGAATGTTTATAGCAGCAATGTCCACAATATCCAAACTATGGAAAGAACCATAGATGTCCATCAATGGATGAGTGGATAAAGAATGTGTGGCGCATATATATATATATATATATATATATATATGAATATTATGCAGCCATCAAAAGAAATGAAATCTTGCCATTTGCGATGATGTGGATGGAACTAGAGGGTATTATGCTTAGCGAAATAATTCAATCGGAGAAAGACAATTATCATATGATCTCCCTGATATGAGGAAGTGGAGATGCAACATGGGGGGTTTGGGAGGTAGGAAAAGAATAAATGAAACAAGGTGGGATTGGGAGGGAGACAAACCGTAAGAGACTCTTAATCTCACAAAAGAAACTGAGGGTTGCTGGGGGTTGGGAGAGGGTGGTGGGGGTTATGGACATTGAGGAGGGTATGTGCTATGGTGAGTGCTGTGAAGTGTGTAAACCTGGCGATTCACAGACCTGTACCCCTGGGGATATAAATACATCATATGTTTATAAAAAATAAGTAAATAAATAAATAAATATATTTTTAAAAAAGACGTGGTCCATACACACAATGGAATATTACGTAGCCATCAGAAAGGATGAACACCCAACTTTTGCATCAACATGGACAGAACTGGAGGAGATTATGCTAAATGAAATAAGTCAAGCAGAGAAAGTCAATTATCATATGGTCTCACTTATTTGTGGAACATAAGGAACAGCATGGAGGACATTAGAAGAAGGAAGGTAAAAATGAAGAGAGGGGTAAACAGAGGGGAGATGAATCATGAGAGACTATGGATTCTAAGAAACAAACTGAGGGTTTTAGAGGGGAGGGGGTGGGGGGATGGGTGAGCCTGGTGATGGGTATTAAGGAGGGCATGTACTGCATGGAGCACTGGGTGTTATACACAAACAATGAGTCATGGAACACTACGTAAAAAACGAATGATGTACTATATCGTAACTAACATATAATAATAATAATAATAATAATAATACCCAAAAATACAGAGATGCAAATCCCCTCCCCCCAAAAAACCTGTTTTTTGCAGCTATATTTGGAAGGGTAAGTATGGGTAATTTAAATATAGTGTGGCAGTGTAGTGTTGAAGGAAGACAGGAAGGGATCTCTTAACTCAGCCTACTTCACATGCAAACATGCAAATGAATGCTTGTTCAAGGAACTTTATGTAGCTTAATACTACTAGCATATACTATGAAAAGGAAATGTTGCTGAGGAATTCTATACTGTGCCAAGGAGCTTGGACTTGAACCAGTGGATGGTGAAATAGCACTTAGTAGGGAAGTCTCAGCCATAGTTAGCCTTCGATTTTAGTTAGATTATTTGGGTTGTTCTCTTGGGGACAGATAGGTGGGAAGAAAGAGTAAAGGCAGGAGACCAGTGGGAGATCTTTTAGTAGTTTAAGAAATATGTCACAAATTTTTGAACGAGGTGGAGGCCAGAACTAGAATGAAAAGAACATATTTGAGAATACTTTGGACATAAAGCTGAAAGAACTTAGTGATTGATTAATTGTGGGAGATCAGGACTTGGGGTGAAGGTGGAGGGGTAAGAATGATTCCAAAAATTTGACTTTGGGTGGATGGAGGTCCTACCTTGAAAAAGAAAGGTAACAGGTTTTCAGGGAAAGCTGATTTCACTTTTATCAGACATAGAATATCAGAGAAAGCTGATTTCACTTTTATCAGACATAGAATATCAAAGGCTTGGGAGAGAGATCTTGAAGGGAGATTCAGATATGGGAGTCAGCATGGAGGTATGAATGTCACCAAGATCCTCAAGAGAGTATGGGGAGTGAGGAGAAATGTGTACCCTTGAAGAACACATCAGATCACATATATTTAAGGAGTAGGAATAAGATGAATCCATAAAGGAGAATAAAGAAAGAAGGTGAGAAAGGTTGCAAGAGAACCAAGTGAGTGTAGTCATGTGAGGAGGATTAAGGGAATATCCAGCAGTGGTGGATTAGCACAGAAGCTAAATCAGGAAAGGACCGAAATTTGAACAAATATTTACCATTAAACAGATCCCTGCCCACCCTCCCGATATCATCTCATGCCCCTGCTCCCCTCATTCTTTTTTCCTCCAGCCCACTGACTTCTTTCAGTTCCTCAAACAAGTCAAAATCTTTCCTACCTCAAGACCTTTATACATGTTGTACCTTCTGCCTGGGATGTACCTCCTTCTATTCTTCATGTGCCTCCATAGGCAGATGCTGAGCAAGTAATCACTGATGATCATAACAACAGCGAAAGCTTCTTGGTATAAGCAAATAGTGCCTTTAACATTTTTTGAAATAGGGTGCCTGGGTGGTTCAGTGGGTTAAAGCCTCTGCCTTCAGCTCAGGTTGTGATCCCCGGGTCCTGGGATAGAACCCTGCATCGGGCTCTCTGCTCAGCGGGGAGCCTGCTTCCCTTCCTCTCTCTGCCTGCCTCTCTGCCTACTTGTGATCTCTGTCTGTCAGATAAATAAAATAAAATTTTTAAAAAAAAAGTAAGTTACAGGAAAATATTTAATAAAATAAAAAATAAAAAATAAAAAATAAATATAAATAAATATTTAATGAAATAATAAATAAAATAGAGAGATGTTAGCTTTATGGAATATTAAATGAAAGCTACGTGTACTACGTAATCCACTTTAGTTTAAAAGGAGTATCGGTGTGCATAGAGAAGAGACCAGGAAGGCTTACCCCGAAATGTGAATAGTGTTCACATTTACACAGATATGTAAATAATATCTTAAAAAAAAGATTTTTTGAAATAACTATAATCAACATTGGTCATGATTTCCATGATTATCAGAAAATCACACTTCTCAGTCTAGGTCATTCCAAGGCAATACCAATGGGTTTTATTTTACTGATGCATTCTTTCTTTAAGAGAACATAAATCACATTGTGACACTAATGTCCCTAGATGTTTTTTTTCTAAATAGGCAAGAATTCTCTAGTTCCTAACATACCATACCTTAGTTCTGTCACATTACAGCATAGTTCCCCACAGAGGTGTTATCTATTTAGATGGCCTTACAGTCATAATACCTCTTGAATCACTGGCAGCACACAAATTATTTTCAAATGGAATTGTTAAAAAAAAAATCTGATTGAATATTGGCACGTGGTTTCCATGTTAATTTTAATGGTATGAGTTATAAAGTGTAGTCTAAAATCTCTCTCTATCCCTCTGCGTCTTCTCTGTCCCTGCTGCCACTGCCATAGTTAAAGCACCCTCTCTCCTTGCTAACTTCTCTTGCCTTAAGTATCACTGACTTCAAAACCATTCTCCACTGGCTGCAGGGTGATCCCTCTGCAAGCAAACTGGAGCTTCTTGCTTCCTTGCTCAGATTTCTTCAGGAGCACCATTGCTTGTGGTATAAAGTCTAATCAACCCAGTGTAGAGGCCCAATCTCTTCCTGAGGGGGCCCCTACCTACCTCTACTGCCTCACTTCCACCAGAGACCCACTTTTCATCTTCAGCTGAACACAGACACACAACCGACTGCTCCTCAAACACGCCACGTCCTCCTTGCCTTCCCATCTCTTCAAGTTATTCCCTCTGCCTGAAACACCCTCTCCCCTCGTCCACCTAGTAAATTCTTGCTTATCCCTTGAGTTTCAACAGTGTGAAGTTCTCCTGGAACTCCTGGGCAGACTTAGGATCTTTCTGTCTTGTTTCCACTGTACTTTACAATGCTCCCACCAAAGCCATTAGCTCATTAGATTTTCCTATTTGTTCCACACCTGTCTGCCTACAACACTGGAAGCTTCCTGATGGTAAAGGCTGGGGCAGCCATCTTTGGGAAGCCTCGCTTAATGTCTAATACACAGAGGCACATAAAAGATTTGATTTGTGAGTCAGTGGGTGAGTGAATGAATGAGTCTAGTACCACTTCTTTCCTTTCAACCAAACATGTAAGGCTTCTTTAAATTCCACATTTTCTCCACTATGCTGTGAGCTCGAGTAGGAGTACTTACAGCTGCATGTCTTAATCTGCTGATACACTTTCAAGAGACCACCCATCTGCATGGAACACACACATAAATAAGGCCTGAAGCTCACTGAAGCAAAACCTCTAAAGCAGGAAACACATGAAATCACTTGGGATTCAATAAATAGAAAGAAGGGAGTTAAAAGGAAGCAGGGAAACTCAGAGGCATATGGGTTTTCCTTTGGATCTTCAAAAGCACATAACAAGAAGTCTGCCTTGGTTATACTCTTTCATATGGAGCTTGACCTCTTTTTAGTCCTTGCCAGGCCTTTCTCCTCACTAGTGGCCTTATATGAATTTGTTGATACCAACATTAGCAATAGTAGTTTTCCTTACAGAGGCTACAGACAATTGTCTCCTGTTTCCAGCAAATTGTCTATTGGAAACACTGCAAAAAGAAGTGACCAACTTAAGCTTGTCACTTCCCTCAAGGAAAATCTCTGGTGCCAGAACCCTCCTCTTGACTTCCATCAGGTAGGACGTGAGCAGTCTCAAGGCCAGCTGCTCTATTTCTAAGTGACAAAGATGCTGATTTTCTTCCCCTTTAAAATATATAGAGGATCTATTTCTGTGTGTTGACTAAAGCCTGCTCTCCTTTAGACCTATACATCAGCAAATTAGATCACAGTGGTTTATATATTAAAAATATGATTAAAAAATTCATACTACAATCAAGTAAATAGAAATAAATAAAAATAATTGAGAAAAATAAAGGTAAGTTATTTTTTACAAAACTTTAATTGCTAACCATAGAATAAAAGGGAAAATCACTTGTGAGGTTAAAATACATTCTGAAGGACTTCGTATAAGACAGCATTATCAATGATTTTAGAAAGAGGATGTGTTAATTGAGATAAAACATATTTCCAAGTATAAGTTTTGTTCTTTATCCCTAAAAGAATGTGGTAAGCAGCACCAAACAGAGCAAATCTTTGAGAAAGGAACATAGGAAATATAAACACTAATTCACATAATTATGAAGGGAAATAGGTTCTTTCCAAGAATTCTGAGAGTGTGCCAGCAAGATAAGAAAAAATAAGCTCTATAAAAACAGACAATTTTTTAAAATAATTTTTTATTTTTTATTGACAAATAATGTATTTTTAGGCCCAGGGGTACAGGTCTGTGAATCGCCAGGTTTACACACTTCACAGCACTCACCATAGCACATACCCTCCCCAATGTCCATAACACAACACTGTCTCCCTACCCCCACCCCTGGCAACCCTCAGTTTGTTTTGTGAGATTGAGTCTCTTATGGTTTGTCTCCCTCCCGATCCCAACTTGTTTCATTTTTTCCTTCCCTACCCCCCAAGACCCCAAGCCCCCCAAGTTGCCTCTCAAATTCCTCATATCAGGGAGATCATATGATAATTGTCTTTTTCTGATTGACTTATTTCCCCCAGCATAATACTCTCTAGTTCCATCCATGTCATCGCAAATGGCAAGATTTCATTTCTTCTGATGGCTGCATAGTATTCCATTGTGTATACATACTCCATCTTCTTTATCCATTCATCTGTTGATGGACATCTAAGTTCTTTCCATAGTTTGGATATTGTGGACATTGCTGCTATAAACATTCGGGTGCACATGCCCCTTCCGATCACTACATTTGTATCTTTAGGGTAAATACCCAGTAGTGTGATTGCTGGGTCATAGGGTAGCTCTATTTTCAACTTTTTGAGGACCCTCCATGCCGTTTTCCAGAGTGGCTGCACCAGCTTGCATTCCCACCAACAGCATAGGAGGGTTCCCCTTTCTCCACATCCTCACCAGCATCTGTCGTTTCCTGACTTGTTAATTTTAGCCATTCTGACTGGTGTGAGGTGGTATCTCATTGTGGTTTTGATTTGTATTTCCCTGATGCTGAGTGATGTGGAGCACTTTTTCATGTGTCTGTTGGCCATCTGGATGTCTTCTTTGCAGAAATGTCTGTTCGTTGTCTTCTGCCCATTTCTTGATTGGATTATTTGTTCTTTGGGTGTTGAGTTTGTTAAGTTCTTTATAGATTTTGAATACTAGCCCTTTATCTGATATATCATTTGTAAATATCTTCTCCCATTCTGTCAGTTGTCTTTTAGTTTTGTTGACTGTTTCCTTTGCTGTGCAAAAGCTTTTGATCTTGATGAAGTCCCAATAGTTCATTTTTGCCCTTGCTTCCCTTGCCTTTGGTGATGTTTCTAGGAAGAAGTGGCTGCGGCTGAGGTTGAAGACGTTGCTGCCTGTGTTCTCTGGAAGGATTTGGATGGATTCCTGTCTCACATCAAGGTTGTTCACCCATTTGGAGTCTATTTTTGTGTGTGGTGTAAGGAAATGGTCCAGTTTCATTTTTCTGCATGTGGCTGTCCAATTTTCCCAACACCATTTGTTGAAGAGACTGTCTTTTTTCCATTGGACATTCTTTCCTGCTTTGTCAAAGATTGTTGACCATAGAGTTGAGGGTCTATTTCTGGGCTGTCTATTCTGTTCCAATGACCTATGTGTCTGTTTTTGTGCCAGTACCATACCATCTTGATGATGACAGCTTTGTAATAGAGCTTGAAGTCTGGAATTGTGATGCCACCAACTTTGGCTTTCCTTTTCAACATTCCTCTCACTATTCGAGGTCTTTTCTGGTACCATATAAATTTTAGGATTATTTGTTCCATTTCTTTGAAAAAAATGGATGGTATTTTTTAAATAATTTTTAAATTTTTTTATAAACATATAATGTATTATTAGCCCCAGGGGTACAAGTCTGTGAATCGCCAGGTTTACACACTTCACAGCACTCACCATAACACATACCTTTCCCAATGTCCATAACCCCACCACCCTCTCCCTACCCCTCTCCCCTTGGCAACCCTCAATTTGTTTTGTGAGATTAAGAGTCTCTTACGGTTTGTCTCCCTCCCGATCCCATCTTGTTTCATTTATTCTTTTCCTACCCTCCAAAACCCCCACGTTGCATCTCCACTTCCTCATATCAGGGAGATCATATGATAGTTGTCTTTCTCCGATTGACTTATTTTGCTAAGCATAATACCCTCTAGTTCCAAAAATGGATGGTATTTTGATAGAGATTGCATTAAATGTGTAGCTTGCTTTAGGTAGCATAGACATTTTCACAATATTTGTTCTTCCAATCCAGGAGCTTGGAACATTTTTCCATTTCTTTGTGTCTTCCTCAATTTCTTTCATGAGTACTTTATAGTTTTCTGAGTATAGATTCTTTGCCTCTTTGGTTGGGTTTATTCCTAGGTATCTTATGGTTTTGGGTGCAATTGTAAATTGGATTGACTGCTTAATTTCTCTTTCTTCTGTCTTGTTGTTGGTGTAGAGAAATGCAACTGATTTCTGTGCATTGATTTTATATCCTGACATGTTACTGAAATCCTAAACAAGTTCTAGTAGATTTGGAGTGGAGTCTTTTGGGTTTTCCACATATAGTATCATATCATCTGCAAAGAGTGATAGTTTGACTTCTTTGCTGATTTGGATGCCTTTAATTTCTTTTTGTTGTCTGATTGCTGAGGCTAGGACTTCTAGTACTATGTTGAATAGTAGTAGTGATAATGGACATCCCTGCTGTGTTCCTGACCTTAGTGGAAAAGCTGTCAGTTTTTCTCCGTTGAGAATGATATTTGCGGTGGGTTTTTCATAGATGGCTTTGATAATATTGACGTATGTGCCCTCTATCCCTACACTTTGAAGAGTTTTGGTCAGGAAGGGATGCTGTACTTTGTCAAATGCTTTTTCAGCATCTATCGAGAGTACCATATAGTTCTTGTTCTTTCTTTTACTAATGTATTGTATCACATTGATTGATTTGCAGATGTTGAAACAACCTTGCAGCCCTGGAATAAATCCCACTTGGCCGTGGTGAATAATTCTTTTAATGTACTGTTGGATCCTATTGGATGTATTTTGGTGAGAATTTTCACCCTGTGTTCATCAAGGATATTGGTCTGTAATTCTCTTTTTTGATGGGGTCTTTGTCTGGTTTTGGGATCAAGGTAATGTTGGCCTCATAAAATGAGTTTGGAAGTTTTTCTTCCATTTCCATTTTTTGGAACAGTTTCAGGAGAATAGGAATTAATTCCTCTTTAAATGCTTGGTAGAATTCCCCCGGGAAGCCGTCTGGCCCTGGGCTCTTGTTTGTTGGGAGATTTTTGAGGACTGCTTCAATCTCCTTACTGATTATGGGTCTGTTCAGGTTTTCTATTTCATCCTGGCTCAGTTTTGGTAGTTTATATGTCTCTAGGAATGCATCCATTTCTTCCAGATTGTCAAATTTGCTGGCGTATAGTTGCTCATAATATGTTCTTATAATTGTTTGTATTTCTTTGGTGTTGGTTGTGATCTCTCCTCTTTCATTCATGATTTTATTTATTTGGGTCCTTTCTCTTTTCTTTTGGATGAGTCTGGCCAGGGGTTTATCAATCTTATTAATTCTTTCAAAGTACCAGCTCCTAGTTTCGTTGATTTTTTCTATGGCTTTTTTGTTTCTATTTCATTGATTTCTGCTCTGACCTTTATTATTTCTCTTCTCCTGATGGGTTCAGGCTTTCCTTGTTGTTCTTTCTCCAGCTCCCTTAGGTGTAGGTTTAGGTTGTGTATTTGAGACCTTTTTCTTGTATTGCTATATATTTTCGTCTCAGGACTGCCTTTGCTGTGTCTCACAGATTTTGAACGGTTGTGTTTTCATTATCATTTGTTTCCATGAATTTTTCCATTCTTCTTTAATTTCCTGGTTGACCCATTCATTCTTTAGTAGGATGCTCTTTAGCCTCCATGTATTTGAGTTCTTTCTAACTTTCCTCTTGTGATTGAGTTCTAGCTTCAGAGCATTGTGGTCTAAAAATATGCAGGAAATGATTCCAATCTTTTTGTACCAATTGAGACCTATTTTGTGATCCAGGTTGTGATCTATTGTGGAGAATGTTCCATGTGCACTAGAGAAAAATGTGCATTCTGTTGCTTTGGGATGGAATGTTCTGAATAGATCTGCAATGTCCATCTGGACAAGTGTGTCATTCAAGGCCTTTATTTCCTTGTTGCTTGGATGATCTGTCCATTTCAGTGAAAGTCCCTTACTATTATTGTATTATTGTTGATGTGTTTCTTTGATTTTGTTATTAATCGGTTTATGTAGTTGGCTGCTCCCATGTTAGGGGCATAGATATATAAAATTGTTAGATCTTCTTTTTGGACAGACCCTTTGAGTATGATATAGTGTCCTTCCTCATCTCTTATTATGGTCTTTGGCTTCAAATCTAATTTATCTGATCTAAGGATTGCCACCCCAGCTTTCTTTTGATGTTCATTAGCATGGTAAATTGTTTTCCACCCCCTCACTTTAAACTGGAAATGAATTGGGTCTAAAATGAGTTTCTTGTAGACAGCATATTGATGGGTTTTTTTTTTTTTTATCCATTCTGATACCCTGTGTCTTTTGACTGAGGCATTTAGTCCATTTACATTCAGAGTAACTATTGAAAGATATGAATTTAGTGCCATTGTATTGCCTGCAAGGTGACTGTTACTGTATATTGTCTCTGTTCCTTTCTGATCTGTTACTTTTAGGCTCTCTCTTTGTTAGAGGACCCCTTTCAGTATTTTCTATAGAGCTGATTTGATGTTTGCTAACTCTTTTAGTTTTGGTTTGTCCTGGAAGCTTTTTATCTCCCCTTATATTTTCAATGATAGCCTAGCTGGATATAGTATTCTTGGCTGCATGTTTTTCTCATTTAGTGCTCTGAATATATCATTCCAGTTCTTTCTGGCCTGCCAGGTCTGATAAGTCTGGATAAGTCTGCTGCCAATCTAATATTTTTACCATTGTATGTTACAGACTTCTTGTCCTGGGCTGCTTTCAGGATTTTCTCTTTGTCACTAAGACTTGTAAGTTTTACTATTAGATGACAGGGTGTGGACCTATTCTTATTGATTTTGAGGGGGGTGTTCTCTGCACCTCCTGGATTTTGATGCTTGTTCCCTTTGCCATATTAGGGAAATTCTCTACAACAATTCGCTCTAATTTACCTTCTGCCCTACCCCTCTCTCTTTCTTCTTCTTCTGGAATCCCAATTATTCTAATATTGTTTCATCTCATGATATCACTTATCCCTTGAATTCTCCCCTCGTGGTCCAGTAGTTGTCTCTCTTTTGCTCAGCTTCTTTATTCTCTGTCATTTGGTCTTCTATATCACTAATTTTCTCTTTTGCCTCATTTATCTGAGCAGTAAGAGCCTCCATTTTTTATTGCACCTCATTAATAGCTTTTTTGATTTCAGCTTGGTTAGACGTTAGTTCTTTTATTTCTCCAGAAAGGGCTTTTATTTCTCCAGACAGGGTTTCTCTAATAACTTCCATAGCTTTTTTGAGCCCAGCTAGCACCTTGAGAATCATCATTCTGAACTCTAGATCTGACATATTACCAATGTCCATATCGATTAGGTCCATAGCCTTTAGTACTGCCTCTTGCTCTTTTTTTTTTTTTGTGGTGAGTTTTTCTGCCTTGTCATTTTATCCAGATAAGAATACATGAATGAGAGACTAAAATACTAACAGAATGGCAAAGATCCCAGAAAAATTTGTGTTAGCCAAATCAGAAGACACCCCAAATTGTAGGGTGAAGAAAGGGGGTTAAAGAAGTTCAAAAAAATTTAAAAAAAAAGAAAAAGAAAAAGAAAAAAGAAAAAATATATATTAGACTGGTGAATAGAACAGAGCCACCCACTTTATTTTGGGAGTATTTTGGTCTCTTAGAAGAAACTACTTCCCAAAATTTTAAAGAATGAAAAATATATATTTTTTATATATTTATTTTATATATATGTGTGTGCATATATATATATATATATGCACACACACAAAAAAATAAGGGTAAACACGATGAAGGGATGGAATATGACTATAAAGATGAAAAGTTTTTAAAAATTCTAAAAAATTTTAAAGAATGAAAAAAATATATTTTTTATATATTTATTTTATATATATGTGTGTGCATATATATATATATATGCACACACACAAAAAAATAAGGGTAAACACGATGAAGGGATGGAATATGACTATAAAGATGAAAAGTTTTTAAAAATTCTAAAAAAGGAGTTGATAAGTTGGTTGGGAAAAGAAAGAAAAAGAAAGTATAGAGAATTTGCTCAGGCTGGATACTAGAACAAACCCTGTTTAGATTTAGGGTATTTTTAGGTATTTAGGGTATATTTTGATCTTTTAGAAGAAGTTGTACCCCAAAATTTTTTAGAAGAAAAAACCCTCTGTGTATACAAAAGATAAAGTTAGATACAATGAAGGATAAAATAATAAAGGTTCAAAAATATTTTTTTAAAGAAATGTATTGTTAAGATAAACTAGTTAAAAAATGTTAAAAGAGGAAAGAGTAAAAGTTAAAAAAAATTAGAATAAGAAAAAATAAAATTAAAAAAATTTATCTAACTTTGCAAGATTAAAGAATCATGGGAGAAAGCCATGAATTCCATGCTTTGCTTTCCCTCCTTTGGAATTCCGCTGTTCTCCTTGATCAGTGAGCTTGGTGTTGGCTGGATTTCTTGCTGATCTTCTGGGGGAAGGGCCTGTTGTAGTGATTCTCTAGTGTCTTTGCCCGAGGCACAGAATTGCACCACTCTTGCCAGGGGCTGGGCTAAGTAATCTGCTCCGGTTCCCTCTTGGGAGCTTTTGTTCCCTGAATGCTTTCTGTAGAGCTCTGGAGGACGGGAATGAAAATGGTGGCCTCCCAGTCTCTGGCCTGGAGGAGCCAAGAGCTCGGGGCCCCACTCCTCAGTGCGCACGCCCTCAGAGAAAACCGCTCAATCACTCCCGTCTCCCTGGTCTCCAGCCATGCTCCAAGTTCACCCGGCCTGTGACCGAGCGAAAAATAGACAATTTTACAGACTCCTCATTCATTCACAAATATTTATTCATCATCAGCTGGGTATTAAACACTATGCAAGGTTCTGGGAGTACTAAATTGACAGCCATAGTTCTGGTCTCAAGGTACAGTCTAGTGGCAAAACAATAACAATAAGAGTAACAAAACTGCCTGGTTAAAAAGTTACCAAAAGCATAAGTGCAAAGTGCACATTTACTTCTAGTCTGGTGTCACCCCACTAGGATACCTTGGGCAAGTTCCTTAACCTCTCTGTGCCTCCATTTCCCTGTCTTTAGAACAGTGTTTATAATATAGTTTCCTCAGAGTGCTGTGAGGAGTAAATAAGATATAAATGTAAACTTCTTAACATAGTTCCTGGCACATGGTAGGCACTCAAAGAGGTATAGTTGATGTGATGAAGAGATACACACCTGGCTACATAAGCTGTATCTTGGCAGCATGGATGACTTGAAAAGTGAGTGCTTATGTCTCTGTTGCCTATTTGTAGAGAAGTCAGGGGACATTTCTCAGCTTTTAGGTGCAGCTGGAAGCTTCAGTAGGTGCTTGCAAGGTAAAGATGGACATTCTCAGTGGAGGAAGAAGCAGGTGGGAAGGCATGGAGACATGAGATAGGGTTATGTGTTGGGGGATCCACAGGTGATTCTGTATCGTCATAGCATGGCCCAAGGAGATAGGGGATGAGGCTAGAGAAAGGTGGAGAGCAGAATGTGACAGGCTTTGGGCACCCTGCAAAGCGATTCAGACTATGTGCTATAGGCAATGGGAGCCACTGAAGAACCCTGAGTAGAACTCATAGAGACAGAAATGAGGTTTTGATAGTGTTGGCAGAAGGGACAAGTATGAGAGATATTTAGGAAGTACATAGGTAGGGTTGGTGATTGATTGGCTGGATACGGAGAGCAGAGGGGATAGGAGGAAACACAGAGAATGCCCACGTTTTTACTTGGTCAACTGCAGACATGGTGATACCGTTAACCAGAAAAAGAACCTAAGAGAGAGATTAGGACTTGGAAACAAGATGCTGAATTCAATTTTAGACATCTTTGATTCCAGTACTAGGATGCATCTCTCTATACTCATGGGACCCTTCAATCCTGAGTGACAAAAAGAAGATATAGCCATTTGACTTTTGAAACCATCATTTTTGTTTTTTGTTTTGTTTTGTTCCTCAGTGTGTCTTGCAAAGGATCATAGGAATTAGGTACATCCCAATTCAACAATTTACTGAGAGCAGAAAATTTCCACAAAGATTTTCACCTCTCCCAAGTTCTAACCTCTCTATCACAACTTAAATCTCATTTTTATCCTCAGAAAGGGGGGGGGGCAGCAAACACGTAGAAGAATGAAACTGGACCATTTTCTTACACTATACACAAAGATAAACTCAAAATGGATGAAAGACCACAATGTGAGACAGGAATCCATCAAAATCCTAGAGGAGAACATAGGCAGACACCTCTGTGACATTGGCCACAGCAACTTCTTGCTAGACAGGTCTCCAAAGGCAAGGAAACAAAAGCAAAAATGAACTATTGGGACTTCATCAAGATAAAAAGCTTCTGCACAGCAAAGGAAACAGTCAACAAAACTAAAAGGCAACCTATGGAATGGGACAAGATATTTGCAAATGACAATTCAGATAAAGGGCTAGTATCCAAAATCTATAGAGAACTTATCAAACTCAACACCCAAGAAACAAATAATCCAGTCAAGAAATGGACAGAAGACATGAACATACAGTTCTCCAAAGAAGACCTATAAATGGCCAATAAACACATGAAAAAATGCTCAACATCCTTGCCATCAGGGAAATACAAATCAAAACCACAATGAGATACCACCTCATACGAGTGAGAATGGCTAAAATTAACAAGACAGGAAGCAAGTACTGGAGAGGATGCAAAGAAAGGGGAACCCTCATATACTGCTGGTGGGAATGAAAGGTGGTACAGCCACTCTGGGAAACAGTAGGGAGGTTCCTTAGAAAGTTAAAAATAGAGCTACCCTACAACCAAGCAATTGCATTACTAGGTATTTACCCCAAAGGTACAAATGTAGTGATCAGAAGGGGCACGTGCATCCCAATATTCACAGCAGCAATGTCCACAATAGTAAGACTGTGCAAAGAGTAGAGATGTCCATCAACAGATAAATGGTAAAGATGATGTGGTATAGGGGTGCCAGGGTGGCTCAGTGGGTTGAACCTCTGCCTTAGGCTCAGGTCATGATCTCAGGGTCCTGGGATTGAGCCCCACATCAGGCTCTCTGCTTGGCAGGGAGCCTGCTTCCTCCTCTCATTCTCCCTGCCTGCCTTTCTGTCTACTCGTGATCTCTGTCAAATAAATAAATAAAATCTTTTTAAAAAAGATGATGTGGTATATATACATACAATGGAATATCACTCAGCCATCAGAAAGGATGAACACCTACCATTTACATCAATCTGGATGGAACTAGAGGGTATTATGCTGAGTGGAATAAGTCAATCAGAGAAAGAAAATTATTGTATGGTTTCATTCATATGTGGAATATAAGAAATAGCGCAGAGGATCATAAGGGAAGGGAGGGAAAATGGGACGGGAAGTCATCAGAGAGGAAGAAAAACCATGAGAGACTCTGGACTCTGGGAAACAAACTGAGGCTTACAGAAGAGAGGTGGGTGGTGGTATAGGGTAACTGGGTGATGGGCATTAAGGAGGGCACGTGATATGATGAGCACTGGGTGTTACACACAACCAATAAATTATTGAACACTACATCTGAAACTAATGATGTACTATATGTTGGCTAATTGAATTTAAAATTTAAAAAGTGGGGGCAGCAAGAAAGGAGGCTTCTTATGTTTGCTGTCAGGGACCTTTTGTTCTTTTTAGATTTTCATGACCTAAACCTCCAATAATTACATCAGATTTCTCAGTTATTCTAGACTCCTGGGTACTCCATTGCATCTTATTTCATAGAATGTGTTTTCTAATACACTGTATTCAAATATCAAATATCTGAAGTTGCACAGGTCATATGTATAGGTTTTTCAGCCAAGGAAGTCTATGACCAAAAAGAGAATCATAAAAGTTGCAAAATTCAGAGGAAAGAGTAAGGTACTTACATCAAAGAAAAGTCCATCATGAACCTTCAACCAGACTCCTTACTGAAACAAGCAGAAAGAGTAGGAAGAACCCATTAAGACTTTGTGGTTTCCAGTTTGAATACTAGTCCTCTGAGAGTAACAATACTGAGTTTGAGCTTCTTATGGCACACTCAATGGTCTAATTATCAATTGGGAAAGATCTGGAGCTCAGAAAAGAGATCTGGGATAGATGTAGAGATGGTTGATGTGGTTGAAGCCATGGATGAGATAGGAGAAAAGAGGTCAAGCTCAAGCCTCCAGGAAACATCAGTACTGATCTGGTGGATTTGAAAGATGAACCCACAAAGGAAACTGAGAATGAACTTCCAGAGGCGTAGGTGAGGAAGGAGTTCAGACCGTTATGAAGGGAATCAGGGAAGTGGTGTTTCAAAAAGCAGAGATTGTCAAATATTTAAAATAAAATAAAATTAAATTAAAAAAGCAGAGATTGTCAGCAAGGTCAAACTTCACAGGTGGCTCAAGTATTATGAAGATAGGGAAGTATCAATTTTTGTAAAACAAAATTGCTCATCCTTGTGTATAGTTGTACATGGCAACATTCACAGCTTAGTATTTTGCTTGCATATTGGTGCTTTGTGCTATTATAGTTTTTTGGAACAGACAGTAAACCGCCCAGAACTATCATCGGTCTGTGTAAAGGAATTAAGCATGGTGTTAATGTTTTATATAATTCTAGATTCATATAGATGTATGAAAAGACTTAATAATGGACACATGTATAGTTTTTTCCAAATTATTCTAAATTGTTTTTCACAAATAATGAGAAATTTCATCCATTTATTCATTCATTCTTTTCATTGTCCCTTTCTTCTTTCTTTTGATACATAATTAGCTAGGTCCTATGATATTTAAAGTAGCAATTCTAGGTTTGAGTGTAAAAACAGGAATAAGACAAGCAGCTTGCCTTGGAAGTTGTTATAAATTTTTCCCCCATCAATTTTTCTCTTCTTTTGAACTGGACATTTAGTTGTTTTGGCCACTTGCTTTTCCTGTGGGTTGTAGCAATTTATATTGCTATCAGCAAAAAAATAAATCTGGTAGCCTTACACTTCTTTACCAGTAGTGCCTGTTTTAACTTCACAAAAATAACTAGGAATTAAAACTTTACTGTTATTTGAAATTTGCATTTAAAAAAATCTTAATAATATTAATAATTTTGTCCTACATGTGCTGCTTATATGCAATTATATTTCATCTTATATGAATTTTCTGTTGATATTCTTTACTTATTTATGCATTGGGGTCTCAATACTTCTGCCAATTTTTATGAATTGCTTATAATAATGTAGTTATTAATCATTTGTCGTATTTTCATATTTTCTCCATATCTTTACAATGGCTTATCTCACCATTGTGGAAGAGAGATTTGTTTTAGTATTTTAATTTGAAAGCCTACAAGCTACTGCTTATAAACTCTATTCAAGAAAAATGAATTAAAAGTTGAACAAACTATGAATCTTATGTAATTTTATGTAGGTTTTTTTCCAAGAAATTGTTTCTTTAATCACATGCAGGACAGATTATAAAGTTTATTTATGCTTATTTACTCTTCTGGTGTGCCTGTTTTAAAGTGTTGACAGTTTCAAACTGAAACATACTATAAATAAGGATGATCTGTAGTAATGTGGCCGTCAGATAAATTTACACTGTATTTTATTCTAATGTTAATATTCCTAGACCATCTTTCCAAACTTTATCTAAAAACAGTGTCTCAGGAAAAAAGCCATCTATAAGTTTTAAAGAATAAATTACTTTCAGAATGTTAAACTTTGTTTCATAAGGTTTCATCCATATCGGTTTCCTTTATAAAACATGTTTCATTTGTTTTTAAATTATGACCAAATATTCAGTCCTATAATAAGGCAAAATATTGGTGTTTTTGTTTTCCTCGGTGTGTTGTGTCTTTCCAACAAGTAACATAATCACACCAACCAAAACAGTAAAGATATCTTGTATATTTGCTCAGCAGGAATTTGGAGAAACTCAAGGATTGTTAAGGTAACACAAAAAATTAAGTGCAATAATTGTTATGTCTAAAATAATCATTTTATTCAAAATACCTCCCAAAATACTCAGCAAAACTGAAGAGAAATGATGGTAGAAAAGGTAGAAGACAGCTAATAAATACAGAAGGAAAGGTAGAGTGAGAAAAATCAGCATTTTGCAGCTCCCAATGAAATAAGTGATTTAGGCAAGGATCACCAATTAATGCTAAAACCATTGACTGAAAGGTTTTGGGGAAACAGTATTCTTTTGGTCTCAAAGAATCACACGACAGATTATTTATTAAACAAAGAGTAAAAATATAATCTAATGAAGGATCTATAGTCACCTCCTGAATCAAGTGAGTAAAAGCATCTCCAATAATGGGACACCTTACATATGTGCCTCCTAAAGGGATGCAAGAGCACCTAGGTACTATTCTTGCAGAATTTTTTTTAAACTAGAATCTAATCCTAAGGAACAATCAGACAAATCCAGAATGTGAGACATTCTATGTAGTGACTGACCTGGGATCTTTAAAAGTCAATGTCTTAAAAGACAAAATTTAGGGGTGCCTGGGTGGCTCAGTGGGTTAAAGCCTCTGCCTTCAACTCAGGTCATGATCCCAGGGTCCTGGGATCGAGCCCCACATCAGGCTCTCTGCTCAGCAGGGAGCGTGCTTCTCCCTCTCTCTCTCTGCCTGCCTCTCTGCCTACTTGTGATCTCTGTCTGTCAAATAAATAAATAAAATCTTCAAAAAAAAAAAGACAAAATTTAAAGAAAAGAAAAAAGGCTAAAGACACATGACAACTAAATGCAATGAATGAACTCTGACTGGGTCCTGGGATTAAAAAAAATACTGGCTTTATATTAGATAGTATAGTATTACTATTAATTTTAAGTATTATAATATTCTATATATATTATACTATACATACACAGGAAAATGTCTTTATTCCTAAAGAGATACAAAGAGAATATTTAGGGGTAAAGCATCATGAATATCTGAAACTTATGTTCAAATTGTTCAGGCAAATTTATAACGCACACATACAAACACACATACACACACGCACATATATACATTTCATATTTACACATATATATATGAAATATAGAAAAATTGCAAATATCTATGCATTCAACATAGGAGCACCTAAATACATAAAGCTAAGCAGACATAAAGGAGAAATTGACAATAATACAATGCAATAATAGTAGAAGACTTTAACATCACTTACATCAGCAGAGAGATCATCCAGACAGAAAATCAACAAAGAAACAATGGCTGTGAATAAGACTAGATGGACCTAACAGATTTTATATATATATATACACACATATATGTATATACATATATGTGTGTGTATATATAAATGTATATATGTATATACATATATGTATATATGTATATATGTGTATATATGTATGTATATATAAACATATATCTATATAAATATGTGAGATATTTATATATCTATATAGATATAGATGTATATGTATATACATCTATATCTATATAAATCTGTTAGGTCCATCTAGTCTTATTCACAGCCATTGTTTCTTTGTTGATTTTCTGTCTGGATGATCTCTCTGCTGATGTAAGTGAAGTTAAAGTCTTCTACTATTATTGCATTGTATTATTGTCAATACATGTATGACATGTATATATATGTATATATATGTCAATACATGTATGACATGTATATATATACACATATATATGTGTGTGTATATATATAAAATCTGTTAGGTCCATCTATATATACATAGATATATACATGTATATATATGGTCCATCTATATATACACAGATATATACATATATATGTATATATTATGTAAAAAAAATATATATTTTTTCAAATGCACATAGAACATTCTCTAGGATAGGTCTTATGTTAGGCCACAAAACAAGTCTCAATAAATTTAAGAAGATTGAATTCATATCAAGCATCTTTTCCAAAGACAATTACAAGAAAATTATAAGGAAAAAATTACAAGAAATCAATTACAAGAAAAAAAACCAACTACTAGAAAAAAACCTTAAAAAAAACCATGAACGGGGGCGCCTGGGTGGCTCAGTGGGTTAAAGCCTCTGCCTTCAGCTCGGGTCATGATCCCAGGGTCCTGGGATGGGGCCCCGCATCAGGCTCTCTGCTCAGCAGGGAGCCTGCTTCCTTCTCTCTCTGCCTGTCTCTCTGCCTACTTGTGATCTCTGTCTGTCAAATAAATAAGTAAAAATCTTTAAAAAAAAAAAAAAAAACCACGAACGCATGGAGGCTAAACAACATGCTACTGAACAACCAATCGGTCAATGAAGAAGAGAAAATTTAAAAAATACATGGAGACAAATGAGAATGAAAACACAACAGTCCAAAATCTTTGGGATACAGCAAAAGTAGTTCTAAGAGGGAAGTTTATAGTGATACAGACCTACCTAAAAACAAGAAAAATCTCAAATAAAGAACGTACATTACACCTAAAGGAATTAGACTAAGATGAACAAAGAAAGCCCAAAGTTAGTAAAAGAAGGACATAATAAAGAATAGAGTGGAACTAAATGAAATAGACCCTCCCCCGCCAAATAGAAAAGTTAACAAAACCAAAAGCTGGTTCTTTGAAAAGATATCCAAAATTGACAAACTTTTAGCTAGGCACATCAAAAAAGAAAGAGAGAGGACTAAAATACTTCCAGAAATGAAAGAGAAGAGCAACTAGCAATACAGATATAAGAGAAAACTATGAAACATTATATGCCAATATATTGGACAACTTAGAAGAAATGGATAAACTCCTAGAAAGTTACAATCTTCCAAAACAGAATGAGGATGAAATAGAAATTTTGAGCAGACTGATTTTGAATAATAAAATTGAACTGGTAATCAAAAAACTCCCAACAAACAAAAGCCCAAGAAAAGATGACATCACAGATGAATTCCACCAAACAAACAAAAATACGTATTCTTCTCAAACTATTCCAAAAATAGAAGGGGAAGGAAAACTTCCAAATTCATTCTATGATGCCACTATTACCCCGATACCAAAACCAGACAAAGACACTGGAAAGAAAGATAGATAGAAAGAAAGAAAGAAAGAAAGAAAGAAAAGAAAAGAAGAAAAGACTACTAAACTGATGAACATAGATGTATAAATCCTCAACAAAATATTAGCAATCTAAATTTAATGATACATTTATACCAGGGATGGAAGGATGGCTTAATATTTGCAAACCAATCAATGAGATACATCACATTTAGTTTTCTTTTAATTTTTAATTTTTTTATTAACATATAATGTATTATTAGCCCCAGGGGTACAGGTGTGTGAATCGCCAGGTTTACACACTTCACAGCACTCACCATAGCACATACCTTCCCCAATGTCCATAACCCCACCACCCTCTCCTGATACATCACATTTAGAAGAGGAAGGATATAATCCATATGATCATCTTAATAAATGTAGAAAACCCTTTGACAAAATACACCTGTTCATGATAAAAATTTTCAACAATGTGAGTTTAGAAGGAACATACCTCAACATAATAAAGGCCATATATGAGAAATCTACAGAACCATCATATTCCATGGTGGAAAACTGCAAGCTTTTCCTCTAAGAAGAAGAACAAGACAAGGATGTCCACTCCCACCGCTTTTATTCAACATATTACTAGAAGACCTAGCCATAGCAATCAGACAAGAAAAAGAAATAGAAGGTATCGAGATTGGTAAGGAAAAAGTAAGATTGTCACTATTTGCACATGATACAACACTGTATATAGAAAACCCTAAAGATTCTACCCAAAGATTATTAGAAGTAATAAATGAATTGAGTAAAGTTGCAGGATACAAAATTAATATACAGAAAGCTATTGTGCTTCTATATACTAATAATGAAGTAGCAGAAAGAGAAATTAAGAAAATAATCCTGTTTACAATTCCATGAAAAAGAATTAAATACCTAGGAATAAATTCAACCAAGGAAGTGAAAGACCTGTACTCTGGAAACTATAAGGCAATGATAAAAGAAATTGCAGATGACACAAACAAATAAGAAGATATACAATGGGGCTCCTGGGTGGCTCAGTGGGTTAAAGCCGCTGCCTTCAGCTCAGGTCATGATCCCAGCATCCTGGGATCGAGCCCCGCATTGGGCTCTCTGCTCAGCAGGAAGCCTGCTTCCTCCCTTCTCTCTCTGCCTGCCTCTCTGCCTACTTGTGATCTGTCTGTCAAATAAATAAATAAAATCTTAAAAAAAAAAAAAAGGTATACAATGCTCATGGATTAAAAGAATTAATATTGTCAAAATATCCATATTACCCAAACCAATCTATAGATTCAGTGAAATCCCTATTGAGGTACCAATAGTATTTTTCAAAGAACTGGAACAAATAATCCTACAGGTTTTTTTTGAACAACAGAAGACTCTGAATCGCCAAAGCAATCTTGAGAAAGAACAAAGCTGGAGTTATCACAATCCCAGATTTTAAGATATATTACAAAGTTATGATAAGCAAAAGAGTATGGTTCTTGACAAAAAGAGACACAGTAATCAATGGAACAGGATAGAAAGTCCAGAAGTAAAACTACACTTAATAGTAATTAATTCATGATAAAGGAGGCAGGACTATACTATGGGGAAAAAGTCTTTTCATAAAGGATGTTGGGAAAACTGGGGAGCTACAAAAAGGCAAAAGAATGAAATTGGATCACTTTCTTAACCATATATAAAAGTAAAGTCAAAATGGAGTAAAGACCTAAATGTGAGACCTGAAACCATAAAACTTCTGAAAGAAAACATAGGCAGTAATTTCTTGGACATCAGCCATAGAAACATATTTATGAATATGTTTCTTCAGGTAAGAGAAACAAAAGCAAAAATAAACTGTTGGGACTACACCAAAATAAAAAGCTTTGGAGAGCAAAGGAAACCATGAACAAAACAAAAGTTCACCTAGAGAATGAGAGAAAATATTTGCAAACGATATATTGGACAAGGGGTTAATATCTAAAACATATAAAGAACTTATACAACTTAACACTTAAAAAAACCCAATGAATCCAATGGAAAAATGGGCAAAGGACCTGAATAGACATTTTCTAAAGAAACATAAAGATGGCTAACAGACATATGAAAAGATGCTCAACATTACTAATCACCAGGGAAATGCAAACCAAAAGTACAATGAGATATCACCTCATACCTGTCAGGATGGCTAGTATCATAAAGAAAAGAAATAATAAGTATTGACAAGTATGGAAAAAAGAGAACTCTTCTGCACTGTTGCCGTGTGGGCATGTAAATGGTGCAGCCACTGTGGAAAATAGTGTGGAGTTTCCTCAAAAAATTAAAAATAGAAATACCATACAATCCAACAATTTCATTATTGGCTATCTACTCAAAGAAAATGAAAACATTATTTGAAAAGATATGCACTCCTATATTTACTGCAGCATTTTTTATAACAGCCAAGATATGGAAGCAACCCAAGTATTCAGTAGATAAATGGATAAAGAATATTCCACACATAGTGGAATACAAACACACACACACGCGCGCGCGCGCGCGTACACACACACACACAGAAATATTACTCAGCTATTAAAAACAAATGAGCTCTTGCCATTTGCGGCAACATGGATGGGCCTAGAAGATATTACACTAAGTAAAATAAGCCCAATGAAAACAAATACCATGATTTCACTTACATGTAGAGTCTTAAAAATAAAACAAATTAACAAACAAAACCACAAACATGAAAGCAGAGAACAAACTGGTGGTTTGTGGGGGATGGTGGAGGTGGGGGATGGGCAAATTAGGTGAAGGGAACCTAGAAGTATACACTTCCAGTTTAAAAAAAAAATGCTTCAAGAATATTTATATATATATATAGACAAAATATATATACTATGTATATGACATGTATACATATAATACTGTATTCACAGATATATTAATAAATCAATGTATGTTCGTACACACACAATAATTAAGCAAAGTCAGTAAATGTTTACAATCAGTGAGTTTAGGTGAAGAGAATATAGGTGTGTGACTCAGCTATATGCTAAACACACACACACACACCCCATTCCAACATTTGGTAACTAGTTCATGGCTGATGTCTATCTACCTCAGCTAAAATCATTCCAGATGTAAAATGGGGGGAGTGGGGGAGAACACTTTTCAAGGATTTGTTTGCTCTGAAATGTCTTATGTACATGGAGCTGTTCCTGGCAGGATTCAGTGTTCCCTCCCACAACTTCCAGTGACCCTAAACTGAACTACTTCCCAAACAATTCACACATTCCTAATGAAGTCTTTGTTCATGCCGTTTCCTCAGCCCCCAAATTCTCCTTATTTTGCTTGTCAAAATCTTACTTGTCTTTGAGGCTCAATTCAAATTCCCCTTCCTCCACGGAAATTTCTAAACCACCAGGCCCTGCTCTGTGGTCCTCACACCTTTCTTAAAACACCTGCTCCTTCTTTTCTGCATTATGTATGTCACTTATGTGCTGTAAACAGAGTCACTTCGTTTAACTCTGTTGCACGGAATGAAGTCCAAATTCTTTAGAATAATGTACAAGTCTCTTGGGACTTGATGCCTGCTTTCTTTTGTCCTGATGCTCCCTTCTGTGGACCTGATACCAGAGCTGTAATATAAACCAATTATTAGGAAATCCTAAGCCCTTCAGATCCCAATCCCTCACTCAGCTCCATGGCCTGTGGAGGGGTAAACTGCTCCTTAGGATTCTCGAGAGCTCCTGGGGCCTTGCGTTCTCATACAACCTGCAATCCTGCCTACCACGCCAGTAGCTTTCCTCTGTGTTTCACCCGATTACAACTTATTCCCTTCCTATACTTTGGGAAAATAAATCAAAACCTTTCTAGCAAAACATTCATGAGTTTGGCTGACTTTTGAAGGAGCTTAAGGAGGATTTACATTTTCTTGGTTACAAAATCTGTAAAAAGTAAGCATCCAACTGCCCTTTGCCCCAGGGAGGCCCAGTCACTCCCTTTTGTTGGTTCCTCATTCCTCCTTTTTTTGGACTTATCTTCCTGTACTCCTCGTTCCATCTCTCCTAAGAAGTAGAAGTTTGGCACCTCCAGGACTTTGATCCCAAGCACTTAACAAGTGTTTCAGAGAACACCTGATTTGGGGCATTTACGAACCTCGTGGCGCCCAAGTAGAACATTTTACCTAGCTGGCTCTGATATTCTTTAGGTCATGAATCTGAAAGCTTCTGAGTCAAAAAGCCATTGAAAACTGAATCCTGTAGACTGAAATAGTGTCTTTCACTTGTTCTGAGACGCTGGCATCCCACACTTGCACCCCGCAGTTTCAGCGGAGGCCTCCAGCTGGCTTAGAATTGCTGCTGCTCAGTTGCAAAGTTGTGTTTACTTAGAGCCTCGAGGCCCTGTGATGACTCGTCTGGCACATTAGCATGATGACATCTCTTGCTCCCTGTTTTGCTAATACATTGGCCGTCCAGGTCTGAGAAACTTCTGTGTTCATCCTGGACTGAGAGATGCTGTAGGACTATTTTTAATTTGTATTTAGCTATACAATTACTACATCAGGTAATTTTTATAAACATCTTTACTGAGACATGATTGACATACTATGAACATCAAGAATTCAAAGTGTACAATTTAGTGGTTTTTAGTATATTAATGATCGAGTTATGCAATCATCACCACAATCAAATTCCAGAACGTTTTCATCACTTCAGAATGAAGCTCCCTTCCCACAAGCAGTCATTCCCTAGCCCCAACCCACTGTCCAGCCCAGCTTAGGCAATGACTAATCTGCTTTTTGGTTCTATGTACTTGCCTATTCTGGACTTTTCAAATAAGTGGAATCAAACAATTTGTGGCCTTTTGGGTTTGGTTTCTTTTACTCATGTAAATGTTTATCTACATAGTAGTATGCACCATACTTGATTATTGCTAAATAATATTCCATTATATGGATATAATACATTTTATTTATCCTTTTTTATTTTATTTATTTACTTACTTATTTTATTTTATTTTATTTATCCTTTTTTAACAACTTACTTATCCAGTTGATGAACATTTGGCTTGTTTCATTTTTTTCTATCATGAATAATGCTGCTATGGAACATTCGAGTACAAGTTTTTTGTATTTACATTTTTTTTTTTCATTTCTCGGGTATATTTCTAGGAGTAGAATTGCTGGGTCATATGGTAACTTTATGTTTAATTTTTTGAAGAACTGCCAGACTGGATTTTCCTTATCTGTCTTTTTTAAGTATAACCATCATCATAGATATGTAGTGATATTTCATTGTGGTTTTGATTTGCATTAAGCTAATGGTTAATTATGTTAATTAATTAAAATTTGAGGCCATATGTTTTAATGAACAATTGTAGTGATGAAATATAATATTCTATTTTATTTTATTTTATTAATTTTTTTTAAGATTTTTATTTATTTATTTGACAGAGATCACAAGTAGGCAGAGAGGCAGGCAGAGAGAGAGGGGGAAGCAGATTCCCTGCTGAGCAGAGAGCCCGATGCGGGGCTCGATCCCAGTACCCTGGGATCATGACCTGAGCCAAAGGCAGAGACTTTAACCCATTGAGTCACCCAGGCGCCCCAATATTCTATTTTAATATTAACTTTTTGTAATCTTGAATAAAGTAGTAAAGAGAACATAGCCAAATGTCATACTTAGCAAGTATACCTCATTTCCAGTTCATCTTAAAAAATTCTAACTTGGGTGCACCTGGGTGGCTTAGTGGGTTAGGCCTCTGTCTTCCGCTTGGGTCATGATCCCAGAGTCCTGGGATCGGACCCACGTCGGGCTCTTTGCTTGGTGGGGAGCCTGCTTCCCCCTCTCTCTCTATGCCTGCTTCTCTGCCTACTTGTGATCTCTGTCAAATAAATAAATAAAATCCTAAAAAAAAAAAAATTCTAACCTGACTATATGAAAGTTAAAAAAAAAAAAAAAAGTGAAAACTCCAGAGATAGTTTCATAGGACAAATTCTCCATAAGCTAATAAAACACTTTTAGCTATTATGGGGTATAGGGCAATGAGACAAGCCTTCCATTTCTTATTATTTTTGTTTAAACAATTTGGTTTCTGTTGGAATATCTAAACTCCAATTCTTCTAACATGAATAAAATAGCATCTACATCTGGAACCTAGACCACATCTGCTGGCTCCACAGGGCTTAGTAATTTTTTGTTTTGAAACAAGGAAGCAGAAAACATAATGTGTTCCTAACAAAAGAATCTGCATTTGCAATAAAAATTTTAAAATGAGTAGAGTGATTTTATTTTTGGATGGTATACAAAACCATTAAAAGAAATTAGAAATTGCAATTTAAACAGTGGCTTTAATTAAGTAGATTGTCAAGCACTTCTTTCCCTGACCTGGATTTTTTTTTAATGAAAAGGCCTAATAAAATGCATCAGTGAAAAAAACAGGATATAATATTTTCATAAACCATTTTCAATTATGGTCCAAGTGCTGTATTTAAGATCACTAAATGTAAACCAGTCCTACAAATAAAATTTTAAAAGGACAAACCAATGTACCGTTTCTGGTATTATTTCTGTCTGGCAGCTCTGGGACCATAGAATGAGAGGCAATTGCCCTTGTCCACCTCATTGGAAGTGTAATAAAAGTGATCCTGAATGCAAAAACAGGAGAATGATATCTATAAGGCATATTCATCAGTTCCCCCAGTTTAGTGGGGAAAATACTGAGAAATGGAACGGCAGAACCATATATTAAAAAATTTAAGAACCAAAAAGTACAGTCATTTTTTTTTAAATAAAAAGAAACAAAGCTTTTAAATGGAAAAGGTAGGCGATTGATGAATGATTATTTGTCTGTAGGCCTTTATATAAAGATCTGTTTCCTTTCCAAGCAATTAAACATAATAAAATGAACTAAAGATGTCAGATTTTTTAGGTTAGGCATCAATAAAAATTTATTGACAAATAGATGAATTGGCCACATGAACTGTCTTCAAAATAAAGTTTTAAGTTTAGGGGTCTTTAAGATTTGTTTATATTGATTCAGATTATATGTACCTGGACACAGGAAACAAGGAATTTTCTGGTTCTAGGATTCTGTCACTTTTTTTCCCCTTCTTCCTATGCTAGGTACAGGGGTAGGAGGAGGAAAAATTTAGAAGTAGCTAATGCCCTTTTTAAAATTCTTTTTTATATTTCTATTTAAAAATTTTTTTAAATTCCAGTATAGGTAACATATAGTGTTATATTAGTTTCAGGTGCACATTACAGTGATTCAACAACTCCTTACATCACCCCGGGCTCATCACCAGTGCACTTCTTAATCCCATCACCTACTTCATCCATCCCCCCACCTCCCCTTTGGCAATCACTCTGGTAATCAGTTTGTTTTCTATAGTTAAAGTCTGTTTCTTGGTTTGTCTCTTTTTTTCCTTTGGTTCTCTTTCTTTCTTTTTCTTAGATTTTGTTTATTTGAGAGAGAGAACACAAGCAGGGAGGAAAGGCTGAGGGAGAGGGAAAAGCCAACTCCCTGCTGACCAGGGAGCCCAACATGGGGCTCCATCTCAGGACCCCAGGATCATGACCCCAGCCAAAGGCAGCTGCTTAACTGACTGAGCCACTCAGGTGCCCCTGCTTGTTTGTTTCTTAAATTCTACATATGAGTGATATCATGTAGTATTTGTCTTTCTATGACTAACTTATTTTGCTTAGCATTATACTGTCTAGATCCATCCATGGTGTTGCAAATAGCAAGATTCCATCCATGAGAGACTATGGACTCTGAAAAACAACCTGAGGGTTTTGAAGGGGCGGGGGGGTGGGAGGTTGGGGGAACCAGGTGGTGGGTATTAGGGAGGGCACGGATTGCATGGAGCACTGGGTGTGGTGAAAAAACAATGAATACTGTTACACTGAAAAGAAATAAAAAATAAAAAATATATATATAATATTTATTTATATTGCACATTACATATATGTATGTATACATATACATATATGTATATATATACACATATACCTTCTTTATCCATCCATCTATCGATGGACAGGCTGCTTCCATTATTTGGCTATATACATATGAATGCATGTATCCCTTTTAATTTCTGTTGTTGTATTGGGATAAATACCCAGTACTGTAATTGCTGGATCATAGGGTAGTCCTATTTTTAACTTTTTGAGGAACCTTCACACTGTTTTCCACAGTGACTGCACAAGTTTGTTTTCCCACCAATAGGGCAAGAGGGTTCCTTTTTCTCCACATCCTCACCAACACTTGTTGTTTCTTATGTTTTTGATTGTAGCCATTTTGACAGGTGTGAGGTGATACCTCATTGTAGTTTTGATTTCCATTTCCCTGATGATGAGTGATGATGATCATGTGTCTGTTGATCATCCGGATGTCTTCTTTGGAGAAATGTCTGTTCATGTCTTCTGCCCATTTTTAAATTGGATTATTCATCTTTTAGGTGTTGATTTGTATAAGTTCTTTATATATTTTGGTTATTAACCCTTTATTGGCTAAGTCATTTGCAAATATCTTCTCCTATTTAGTAGGTTGCCTTTTAGTTTTGTTGGTTGTTTTCTTTGCTGTGTAGAAGCTTTTTATTTTTATGTAGTCCTGATAGTTTATTTTTGCTCTTTTTGCCCTTGTCTCAGGAAGATTCTGTCATACTTCTTACAAAACATTAGAGACAACCTGAAATTTTTATTTAATAATGTTGTCTAGCCAAAGTGTAAAGAAATATAAGATAGAAGCTATTTTTTTAGTTTACATAAATGGTTGTTATTTTATTAGAAATATACTGTCTAATTATAATCACAAAGTGATCTTTATATTAAATATTTTAGATAAAATATATTGGAACATATTTGATTAATATATAATATTTAATAATATATTATAATACATAATATATATTTTAATATTATATATAACATATTTAATATATGTTAAATATATTTAGATACAATATATTAGATATAATATATTAGAAATATACTGCCTAAATTATAATCACAAAGTGATCTTTATATTAAATATTTTTAGGGTTTGATGATACTTTCCAGACATAAAAAATTAAAGGAACTTTCTCTATCTGAGTGTTATAAAATCACCGATGTCGGAATTACGGTAAGATAATAAAGGCCTTCTGTTAAAGAACTATGATTAAAAATTAGGCACAAATTGAATAAACTTTGTAGGTCATAGTAGAAAAAAATAAGTGGATTGCAAATGTATTAACTCATATGTGATCTTGGTTAAGACAAAATAAACTCCTGGACTTTGGACAGGCCTCCACAGTTTAAGGTAACTAAGAGAATTTGTTTTCTCATTTTTCCTATCTACTCTTCCTTCCCACTGTTAGACTTATGGGATAAATAAGGATAGGTAGACATTTCACTTGGAGAAAGATGAAATGAAATGTGGTAAAAGTCTTCTCATATAAAGAAAATATTCTGTAGATAAAAATGTTGTATAATCTAACCATGAAAATTGGGAGAGTTTGAAAAATTATACCAGGTACTTAACAATTAGGAACTTCAGATACTCAAACACAGTGGGTAGCATGTTTTATCATAACAGAAAGCACGAGCTAAGTAATTGGATAGGATAGATGATTATGTGCTCAGCTGGTACTTTAAGAGCTCATGAGAAGGTAAATTTCCTAGATCTGGTCTTGAGGGATGTGCTAGGAGCCATAAAATAGCTATTGTGAGCAAGCCTCAATGTAACGTTTATTACAACATTAAGCATCTCAGTGTGCTGTTAAAAGAAGAAAAACCACAATCATAGGTCCATCCATGTACTGAACCAGGACAACATCTGGTAACCTATTAGTAAATCATGGAAGGTAACACTTTTAAAGAGAACCAATAACCTAGGAATGTGCAAACTGTTAAACACACTGGAAACTCCATTTAATGTGTCCTGAGAGTTAAAAACCCCAACCACTTATAAAAACTCAGGGCTAAGCTAGGAAAAAAAAATTTTTTTAAAGAAACTCTTACTGAGATAAAAGGATTTATGAAAGATGACGCAAGTTGATAGCTGAGAATTCTACGGAGTTTCACAAACTTGAAGCTCTCTTCTGTGAATTGGAAACGGACATTACAGGAAGTTCAAACATGACTCATAGAAGAGTGTTAAAATATTATATAAATGGTGAGCTATAGAGGATGCTGGGTCAAAAGGTGGTCTAGACTTTAGCACAGAATTTCAGAGTTTTGCAGCTGAAGGAATCCTAGAACCAACTAAACCAACTCCTTAATTTTATAGGGGAAGAAATTAAGGCTGAGAGAGGTTAATGACTGTCCAAAGTCCCATACCTTTCTCAGTAAACTAATCTAACTACAGTTTTATGGAAATAAAGAGTAGAAATGGAAAATTCCTGTTCTAAATTGTTGACTGACAACATGGCTTAGTGGAACAAATTTGTTTTCAAATTGTTTTTGCTGTAATTCATTATGTCTGGGCAATTAGTGGTACATAAGGGAAAAATGTAACACCATTAAGAATCTCCTTTAAGAGGAACTAGTGTCAAGCAATGCCATTTTTTCTCACCTTCAGACTCTGGGTGCTAAGGTTCTAACAAGTTCCCAAAGAATCTGCCTAGTAGTGTATTAAACTGTACAAAGAGTTAAAGAGAAGAAATAATATCCTTCAAAGCAAAATCCCAGAGAAGACTAACAACTTCCACGTAGGACAAGATTTTAACAAGATTTTGTAACCAAAAGGGGTTACAAAACATTTACATGCTTGAAATCTACTAGGAGAAAAAGCTGAAAGTTTCTTCTAAGGTTACACAACGATTTACCCTACTGCAGTTCCTTTAAATTTAAACATACATTTGGATAAAATTTTATCCATGAATATGATCTAGTCAGGCTTTTAAAAGGTCTTTGACAAGGTGAAAGAATAAAGGTTTATTAAGATAAAACATGTTAGCAATTCTAATATTGTGTTATATTTCTTATATGGTGATCAATTACATTTGACCACTAACCACAAATCATTAAGTAGTACTGAAACCTATCACAGTGATGACAGGGCCTCTTAATACACACCACTTACTAACGGATTTTTAAAATGTTCCTTGGGATGAGAAAGTACTGATCAAAATATGAGGCTAAGTATTAGGAAGCCAGTGCTTTCTGTCATTTCTCCTTGACTCTATGGGTTCCATGCACTCTTAGATTTTATATAAAAGCACTTCTTCCATATGCTAATCACACAATCATACAGATGAGTGAAAAAAATGTGACCTTGGGGTGCCTGGGTGGCTCAGTGGGTTAAAGCCTCTGCCTTCAGCTCAGGTCATGATCCCAGGGTCCTGGGATTGAGTCCTGCATCAGGCTCTCTGCTCAGCGGGGAGCCTGCTTCCCCTGCCCTCTCTCTCTGCCTGCCTCTCTGCCTACTTGTGATCTCTGTCTGTCAAATAAATAAATAAAAAATTTTTTAAAAGTGATCTTTTAAAAATTGATATATATTTTTTATCTAAAAGAGAAAATAAAAAGGGGGAAAACAGGAGCATGGGAGTTACAATATTATTTAATTATTAGTTACACAAGATCAGCTATTCAAGTTCATGAAAAAATTTTTCCTCTTTTTCATCATCTCATTTTGTCCTCCCCGCTTTTGTGTGTGTGTGTGTGTGTGTGTGTGTGTGTGTGTGTGTTGTGGCTGTTAACCAATTTTACTCTTCTAAGATTCCCGAGTTCACATTTCTGGGCATATAATAATCTTTCTCCTCTGTGCCTCCTTCAGCCCAATTATTAAGTCCAAAAAGAGATGAGACAAGGAAGGAGAAAATGACACATAACCAATTTCACAATTCCTTATTTGGATTTATAAAAGAGAAGGGAGTCAGATAAGGTGACTGCATTGAGATATTTAGATTATCTACAATTTATCAAGAATTTACTTTCTTGTTACTTCTCAAAGGTAAATATAGGGGATTCTGTTTTTAGCACAAGGGATTGAAACTTATATTCAACCTGATGATTTAAGAAAAAATGAGATAAACATTTTTTACCCTGGTTAGGTTTTGCAAGAGTCATGCCCATAATAAGAACAAAAAATTACCTCATTTTAGTGTTTTACTGGAAACCACAGCACATGCAGATTAAGTGTCTGGAGTCTCAGATATACTGACTCAGGATCTGGTTTTAATTACTTCTTCCAACTTTGATTTTTTTTTTTTTTTCTGAGAACTTTAGACATTCAATGATCATGTTAAACTAAAATTATTTGGTGCTCTTGAAAGGCACACACATTTTGGAAAAGATGTTTGATGCAGTCATAACAGAGCATTTCTCAAGAAATCTTTTCCTTGAGCATTTAATTAGCAAACTGTCCAGTTTGGCAAAAGAATTGGTTTAATTGGGATGTTGCAATACAGATAAAATGGAAGTTCTGTCTTGTTTGGATATAACCAATGGAATAAATACAATTGTTTACTCTAATTGCTTTTTGCCCTTCTTTATCTAGTTTATATTTCTCATTCCCATTTTTGGGAATGAAGTATGCTGTAAATACATACTGTAATAATCATACATACAAATGTACATATTTTTATGTAGGTCATTTGCAGCTGGACAATTTTTTTTTAAAGATTTTATTTATTTATTTGACAGACAGAGATCACAAGTAGGCAGAGAGGCAGCTAGAGAGAGAGAGAGGAGGAAGCAGGCTCCCTGCTGAGCAGAGAGCCCGATGCAGGACTCGATCCCAGGACTGTGGGATCATGACCCAAGCCGAAGGCAGAGGCTTAACCCCCTGAGCCACCCAGGCGCCCCTGGACAATTTTTTTTTTTTATTGTTTCGGTGTTGGTAGGTTGAGGTAGTTAATTAAGAAAGGGCGTTGGAGGGGCGCCTGTGTGGCTCAGCCATTAAGTGTCTGCCTTCAGCTCAGGTCATGGTCCCAGGGTTCTGGGATTAAGCCCTGCATCTGGCTCCCTGCTCAGTGGGAAGCCTGCCTTCCCTCTCCCACTACCTCTCCTTGTGTTCTCTCTCTTGCTGTGTCTCTCTCTGTCAAATAAATAAATAAAATCTTTAACCAAAAAAAAAAAAAAAAAAAAGAGGAGGGGAAAATCAAGTTTAGTTATGGCTTACCACAAGGACTTACATGTGTGTACACAGTGAAAAGTGTGTGTATGTGTTTACACATAAATATGTATGGCAGTGTATACCTGTGTATAGCATATGTGTGCAAATTAAATGTGTGTTGAGTTTTAGCATACATTAGATTGCATGTTTAGATGTAAACGTGTACATCTTTGTGTCTAGTATATATGTGTAAATTAAATATATGTGCACATTTTAGTGTGTGTTAGATTATACACATTTTTCAATGTGTCTGTATATTTATTATACCCAAATTGTATATAGAGATGCTGCGAGATTATATTTCTAGGCTATGACCAAAAAATGGTGATCAGTATTGAAAGCAAATCATAAAAGTTGGTCTGTTAAAGAATGATCTTTTTGTTTATATTTTTATTTTAAAAATTAAATATCTACGTGAATTAAAAGTGTGGAGATTTTTTTAAAAAGTGTGGAGATTAGCGCTGATAGCAAAGGCAATGATATAATATTGGAAATGTGGGCCTAGCAATCCAAAGTCCTAAATTTTATCCTGATTCTGCCTGGCCACATAATCTTAAGCAATTCACTTAGTATCATAACAATTCATTGCACCTATAGTGGCTATAATCACAGGACAGGCAGGAACTAGAACTCTAGAATAGGAGTCATCTTTTCTTGTTACTTTACTATAACATTCTCCTGTAAAGACCAGACAGCTTCCATTACAGACTTTGAAGGTGATACAGTTTCAGTCACAACTGCTCAACTTGCTGGTGTGGGGTGAAAAACAGCCTTAGACAGTACATAAACAAATGACAGGGGTTGTGTCCCAATAAAACTTTATGGAATAAAACCTGAAATTCATACAATTTTCACATGTCATGAGATATTATTTTTTGATTATTTCAACATTTAAAAATGTAAAATACATTCTTAGAGTGAAGGCCACACAAAAACAGGTGGCAGATCAGATCTGGCTGGCAAGTCAAAATTTGGCACTTTGCCAACATCTGCTCTGGAGCCAGACAGAATTTGACAGGTTTATTCTGTGAAATGTATAACTTCGGGCAAGTTAGTTTCCTTCTCCAGGCCTTGGATTCTTCACTTGTAAAAATGGGCATAATAAGAAAACAAACAGTCTTCTTGATGTGAAGATTGAATGATATAAAACATCTGGATAGGGGCGCCTGGGTGGCTCAGTGGGTTAAAGTCTCTGCCTTCGGCCTAGGTCATGATCCCAGGGTCCTGGGATAGGGCCCCGCATCAGGCTCTCTGCTCAGCAGGGAGCCTGCTTCCTACCCCCCCCCCACCCCCCACCTGCCTCTCTGCCTACTTGCGATCTCTGTCTGTCAAATAAATAACTAAAATCTTTAAAAACAAAAAATCTGAATACTTAGCATGGTTCCTAACACAAGAGTGCGTGATGTATATTGCCTTTTACTATGCTTATTATTCTATTTAATGAAGAAGAAACTAATATATACTGGTAAATGAAAATTGAACATATTTAGTATAATGGTTTGATAATTTATTTACCTCAGTTAAACAGAGTCGGGAAACAGGTAATCTTGACGGCCAAACTGCTCTAATGCTAAGAAGATAGTATAGAATGTGCTCTTGGAAGAAGTGGTTTATTAATTTTTACTCCTACGAATGAATGAACGCATTATCCAGAGGAAATTAGATATAGTTGACTAAATAAATTTATGTATGTAAAAGCATCCAAAAAAATCAAGAACACTACATAAGTAATATAGTTATTTTCTTGAAAATAGTATAAGAGAACAAACCAGTTAAAAAGAAAATGGATCCTTGTTTTTCTTTTTTCTTTTCTTTTAAAAAGATTTTATTTATTTATTTGAAAGACAGAAATTACAAGTAGGCAGAGAGGCAGGTGGGGGGTATGGGGGCAGGAAGCAGGCTCCTTGCTGAGCAGAGAACCTGATGCGGGGCTCTATCCCAGGACCCTGGGATCATGACCTGAGCTGAAGGCAGAGACTTTAACCCACTGAGCCACCCAGGCACCCTGGATCCTTATTTTTCCCTGGGATTATGATACTAAACATATTTTCCAACATGCATAAAATTTCTTTTGAGACTTCTTTGACCCATATTTATTTAGGAGTGTGTTGTTCAATCTCTAAATATTTTAGGATTTTCTAGCTATCTTTGTGATTTCTAGTTTCATTCCATGGTAGCCTAATAGTATATTTTGTATGATTTCTAATCTTTTTGTTAAGGTGTTATTATACAGGAACCCTATTTGTGTGGTAGTTAGGTGTGTTGTTGGGGGAGATTTATTCTATATTCATATGATCAGGTTTCAGTCTTTTAATGGGCCTGTGCCCCAGGGCTGTGGTCTTTACAAGTGCTTCCAACCCCTCTCCCTGCCTCGGCTACACATAGGTAAGACAAGAAGGTTAGAGGGGCTGGAGTTGGGTATTTTCCTTACCCTTGGTTGGACTGGCTTTCATAAAACCCATGTTGGTTGGGTTCTGGTGAAACAGTTTCCCTTGAGATCAGGCTTTTGTTAATGAGAACAGATGTTCTGGAGGTATTTCAGAATGATTATTTTCCCCTCTCCTGAAAGGAAGCATGAGGGGATTTTTCTCTGATCTTTACCCTGATAACTTAGTGGGTCTCTTGGAGGTAAAATTAATCAGAGTATGGGGTCTCAGCTAAGGTAAGGCCCCAAGAATTTTTCTCTCAAACTAATTCACTTTCAGTCTCTAGCAGTTAGTCAATTACCCTTTAAAAGTTCCAGTTGTGATCTGGCTCCAGCCACAGGCTTCTGCTCCTAGTAAGCCCTGATTCTTTGTATTCACATAGTTTTCAGAGTGGTGGTTTGCTTTGCAACCTCCATTATCTGACAGATTAAGAAGTGTTGTCGATTTTCAGCTCACTTACCTTTTTTCTTGTTTTGAGAACAGCAGTGCTAAGTTCCAAACTCTCATGCAGACTGGGAAATGAAGTCCAGATCATTACTTCTGGATCCATGGGTGCTGGTTGAACCAGCAGCATCCAAAAGGGGTGATAAATGTAACTTAGGCTTGAATCAGATCTTGAGAACCCAGAAGTGAAGTCAGGAACTGGAGAGCTCCAGAGCCAAGATCAGAGAGCTATCTGTGAGCTGGGCAGGTAGGCAGCCATTGCTAGTGAGCACTGCACTTTAGTTGTCACAGTCTTGCTCTCTTTGAGCCCCCTGCAATGTGCAGCCTGGTGGGCTGGCTGTGGCTGCCAGCCTGTGGCTGCCCCAAAGTTCAGGTACTTTGATTGTGTCCATTCATAAAGATTCTTAAGCTTCCATAGTACAACACTAGCCTCCTGTTACTTGAAATCACCAAGTTGACAAAAACTTAAATGATTAAGTTCAACTTAGGTGAATAACTCCATGCCTTCATGTAAGACAATACTCAAATTGTTCCATTCAGATTTATTTTATGAAAATCTTGCTTAGTGGTTGAACTAAAAACATTTGGACAGGACTTTCACTGTAGTGGACACTGAGATAATCTGCTCATTTTTTGAAAGCAAAAATTATTCTAAAATTTTTTTACATGATGAGGGTAGGTCTAGTCAAATAGGCAGACTTATAAACAGGAAAATCCAACATCACATGATGATTGCTACCTAACATTAATTTAGCACCTGCTACAGGCCAGGAACTGTCCTAAGTATTTCCCATGTATTAATTAGGTACCTTATAAGGTAGGTGATACTTTTAATTCTGTTTTACAGATAAGGAAATTGAGGTTCAAAGAGGTTCAGAATCTTGCCCTAAGTCATGAAACAAAGAAACACATGAGCTAGGGTATAAAGTCTAATTCCCGAGTCAGGATGCTGGCTTTTATACTGTGATAAAGAAATCTATGGGAGGATTCAGTTGAAGTAATTAATCTACCATGGGAATGCCGGGGAAAGCTTATCTGTTGGAAAATCACTTTAAGGAGAAATGTAGAAGTTAGACGGCAGGACAGTGGGGAGAGAGGATAGCTATCAAGATTTATAGAAGGAATAAAGTGAGTAAGTTTTTTATAGTTCAGGGGAGAGAGAGAGGCAGCCTGACAAGAACAGTACCAGTGAGGCTAGAGAGGAGGGGATGGGTTGGAGATCACTGAAGTAGTAAAATCCATGGAAGTGTAGATAGTTGGACAGGGATGAGGGGGAAGACATGGTTATGACATCCACGCATCTGGCTACCTGGGAGATTTGTGGTACCCTCATTTTCAAGTTGTTTCCCATAGCTCAGTCATGTAACCGGCGCTGTGAACTACCACGTCCTATTCAGTATTTCGGCTTCACTGCTACACTTTCTCTTCTTGTGAGCGCTTCTGTCTGTGCTTCCTTTAAGCTCTCTTTGCCCTTCTACTCTTATGATAGAGTCCCCTTTCCTACTCTCTCACTCCAGAGGCCTGTGGGAGCTGCAGGCCGGCTAAGGGAGCTCTGTTGGAATTCATTTCTGTTTTCACTCTACTTAGTAATTGGAAGGCTGTAGTGTTTTCTGTCTCCTTGTAAGGGTGAATATATGAGTACTGTGTAGTTTTGTTTGTTCCCTCTACAGATTTTATGGTTTTGAGAGAAAGGGAAGGTTCAGATTTAGATATTATCATTGTTCTTCAAATGCAGAGATGGCCTCCTCTTATCTTTTATTATGAAAAAAAAAAAAAAAGTATCCCTAACAGAGATAGTATCTGTGTTTTAAAGCCCTGTGACCAGAATGCAGTGGGTGGTATTTATAACTACATAAGAAAAATAAGAGGCAAGTGGTTGTGGTTCAGCTTTACTGACTCTCTTGTGTCTTTTCTGCCTAGTAGTTGTGTATATTCTTCACAAGCTGGTTTACTGACATCTCCCAAATGGTACCACTGATAAATTTTAAGAGCCCAGCTGTGGCCTAGGTTAACATGTTCTTTGATGATCACAAAAGTGTTTGACAACTTTTGTTTATGGGTCATAACCAACAGTAGAGATGCTAGAACATCCACTTCCCTCATTGTACTCTTACAGTCCCTTCTTTCTTGAGATCCCTAATCTTGACCTAACAGCTTGGACACTTGAGGTAACAAGTCCCTTTTCTTCTTTAATCTTTTCTGATTTAACCTTTAACCTCTTTTATCTGTTTTCTTGTGTTACAAACTTTCGATTTTGCTTTTTATTTGACCTTTACTTTAGTAACAGATTTATCTTGATTTATAAATAGAGAAGTAAGAGAAGAGGGATGGGTGGGGAGGGTAGCTGTATGGGGCAAATCATGAGCTACTTTACAGCTGGAAGAACAGCAGACTAAGATCCACTGCTGTTCATTTGACTTTTAGCCTGATTCGGGACTTTTCAGTAAGTCAAGCAGTTCTGTAGATATGAGGCTGCTCCAGGCTAAGTCCAAGTTGGGGCTCAGGGTTCTCAGTCCTGTACCCTGAATTACCTGTGCTAGGGAACAGAAACCCTCACAACTGCTGTGGAGCAAACATCAATACTCAAGTCAGAAAGGCCTAGTGAATACCCACCTCATTCAGCAACATTTTTGAGTCTTCCTCCCCAAGAATGCCTGCATTGACAGCCTTTTCTGGACATGTCTCTCTAAACTGTAAGAAGAACTGGGTTCATGTCTTGACCTAATATTCAGTTCGATTCATTCTTGCCCTAGGAGCCAGAAGCAGATTACCCTCTAGAGACTCTTTTCTAATTTCAAACTCTTACTTCAAATCACTAAGCTTTATGACTAGTTACAAACATGTTGTTTATGCAAGATTTCCATCAATCATTCTCATCAGTTCGTTGACTCCACCCCCTTGGTAGTTTAGTGGTTTCTGTGGCCTTTGACACGTACTGACTTATAATGCCAAAGATGGATTAGATGTGTTGGCGCCACGTAGCAACAATTTTCTAAAAAATCAACATTGATTTCTATTTGGTTTCTAAGATTAAATCATTCAAAAATTGTCAAAGTATGAGACTTCAATAACTCCACCTCTTCTCCGGGGATATAGTTATGTTCTTGGTTGCGAGGGAAGCAACAAACAGATGATCCCTTTCCAAAATGGCCTTAATCTTTGGCCTTTGATACAAAGGATGCTCTGAAGTCTTCTGTATGAGGAGACAGGACATCCAGACCTTTGGACACTATCTCTTGGCCTTACTGCTCAGGAAAATTCTTTACCTCATCCAATATTTCAGGTTACTGTTAGGACATAATTGACTAAACTCTCAGTGATGAAGATCCCAGAGGCGCAGGTTCAGAATCATTTTACAGGGTTTGAGGCGAGGAAACCAAGGAATTTCATGGTAGAATTAAGAAGAAAGATCTGGTATACGTTGTGGCAAAAGCAACTCCTACAAAATCTAGAATAAGAGCTTTGTTACAGAAATCTGTGCTTCATGGCTATCCAAGCCAAGAATGGTCTCCTAGAATTTATAATAGAACGACATACCCTTAAGAGACCTAAGGCACTTAGAATTAACTGAGAGTGACAGACAAACTCCTACCAAGATACCTAGGCATTATTCTCTCTTCAAAGGCTGTGAGCAAAAGAAATAAGCTCAGTGTTCCCCGCTGCTCCTCGCCTTAGTGTGTTCCCAACTGCAGAGGTAAGTCAATAGAATTAGAAATTTGCCAGACTTCAAAGGATGTGGGATTTGACAGCTTGTCATTTTCCCACAGTCTGTAAGGTTCCAAGGGATCCTGGGGACATGGGTGCCATGTTTCCTTGGCTGATAAATAGCTGAAACTGAGAACACCCAACACCAGCCCTGGCTTCTTGCCCACTTCCACTGGGGAGAACTATTTTTGGACAATTGAAGCAGATAGACTTGCTAAGTGAATGCACACATCTGTTGTTTTCATGTTGAGCATCCACAGAGAAGAACTATAAGAGAATGTGTCAAAAGGAAGATAATCCTTTGGAGGCCCCTCCCAACCTTTAAGCTGCCCCTGGAACATTATTTTATCCTGTGAAAGATGAAACTTGCCAAAAGTTAAATAAAACCTGTCAGATTGTCTAAAGGCAAACAAAAAGACAGGAAAAATAAACATCAAATCCCACTTTCCCACAAGAGTAGTTTATGCTCCTTTTGCTTCTTAAATCTAAGTGGCCAGTCTGTTTTTGATCTTTCTGTCATGCAATGTGCCTGGGCTTTGCTTATCATGCCTCACCTGACATGAGCTGAGTACCTGTGGCATGTCGTTTCACAGGAGCTATGATTTTCCCGTGTTATGACTTCTAATAACCCTATTAACTTCCAGTTAAATTTTGCATATGGTATCTCCTCATCCCAAAGCCTTCAACATGTGGAAGATGGTGAGGTTGTGTTCTCAGGTCTTAAACAGCAGACAAGATTATTCCAGGCCTTTCCAGTTCGTCTGCTGAGAGACAAAAGCCAGCATTTGTCAAGGGTATTATGACTGTCAAGTGCTTTTGGAGTACACAATTTCTTTCCATCTTCCAATAAGCCTGTGAGATAGGTTAAGAGTTATTTTCATTCTCTCATAGGTGAGGAAACTTGAGGTTGACTAACTTTCTCGAGGTCACAGACACAACTTCAGGTCCTCTGAGTTTTCTTATAAACGAGTAACCTCCCTTGATTACATCATTTCTTATTCCATTATGCCCCCAAATGGGAGATCAAAGCAGCACTGATGGCTCCTGAACTCATTATTTCCTAGAGATCTTTAAGTGGAAGAGTTCACAGGAGGACAGCATGACTTTGTCCTTGGAGTAAAAGTTCTGAGTTGCCATTTTCTTGGAAAAGAATGAGAAAGAGAACAAGTGGAGTGGCTGGCTGTGCAAAAAGAACCTATCAACGCTTTCAGGCTGATTATTGTAGCTTAAGTAATTTTTCTCAGGCCTTCTTGTCCCAGACAAGCCCCTGGAGGAATGCCACTGGGCACCCATTTTATTTTACTTATCTTAGAAAAATGGAGAAAGTGCAGGTTCTCCTAAAGGCCATAAGAGAAATACCTGATTGACTTTTGGTTAGTCCAGTCCTGGCTTATTTTTTATTTTAGAGATAAAGTCTAACACCTGAAACTGTTCTGGAATTTTTTCAAATTCTAATTCAAAGATATTGTGTTTTATTCTTTTCCAGGTCTTCTTTCCAATATATACTCTGTGACTGCTTACTCTTTCTGTTCTTTAATTTCCCCACATTTGATCTCTCTTTATGTACTTGTTGCATTTTACATTTTAAAAGTATTCCCTTGGGGCGCCTGGGTGGCTCAGTGGTTTAAGCCTCTGCCTTCAGCTCAGGTCATGATCTCAGGGTCCTGGGATCGAGCCCCGCATCAGGCTCTCTGCTCAGCAGGAGCCTGCTTCCCCCTCTCTCTGTCTGCCTCTCTGCCTAGCAATGGTTTCTCTCTGTCAAATAAATAAAAAAAATCTTTAAAAAAAAAAATAAAAAATAAAAGTATTCCCTTGTTTTAACCAAATGCCCAGGGTCCATGCAGCTAGTAAATCATCAAGGTCTACTGACAACCAAAGGTGCACTTCCGAGTAGGTATCTCCAGAGAAAATATTTACTTTGGGGAATGAACGAGACAATCTATTTCAGTGTGACAAGAATATATTAGAACTCTTATTTAGATTTATTTTTGTCTTATTTTATTTTTATATGATATATCATATATAAGATCCATATACTATACATTTGTAAGATAATATATATTTGTTTTTAAATATAAGATAATATATATTTGAATAATTATATGTCTATATAATTTGTAAGTATATTAATGCATTTATTGAAAGTGCATGCTTAAAATATTTTTTTTTTTTTTTAAAGATTTTATTTATTTACTTGACAGGGAGAAAGATCACAAGTAGGCAGAGAGTCAGGCAGAGAGAGAGGGGGAAGCAGGCTCTCCGCTCAGCAGGGATGCTGAGGCAGATGCGGGGCTCGATCCCAGGACCCTGAGATCATGACCCGAGCCGAAGGCAGCGGCTTAATCCACTGAGCCACCCAGGCGCCCCTGCTTAAAATATTTTTACTATGATGTGTATCATTTAAAAAATCTGGCAATCATACCATACAGCAGAAGAGTGCAAGAGAAGAAGAATACAAATAACGGTACTGGTTATTATTTACTGACTGCTTACTCTGCACCAGCTACTCTCCCTTTATCCTCCCAACAACCCTCTGAAGTAGGTGCCATATTAAGGTACCACGTTATTCCCCTGTTGCAAATGAGATCACTGAGGAATTGAGAGGGTGGGTGATTTATCCAGAGACACAGAACTTCTAAATGGCAGGATATGAACACGGGCTGGTGGGCCCCAGACTCTGTGCTCTTAACCATCTTCATAACTGCAGGTATTAAACAGAGTGTGAGGAAGGACTGGGCTTAGCATTCTGAGAGCAATCTATGGGAGCTCGTTTTCCTCACTCCTATGCTAAGAGGCATTTTCTTTGGACATTGTCTCATCTTGAACCTCTTCTGCATCTAGATGTTGAGGCCACAAAAATGAATCAGACATGGATTCCACCCTCAAGAAGCTATAGTCGATGCAGAAGATAAAACAGTGATATAAATAGCTATAATACAAGTGTGAAGTGGGAAAGACAAAAAAATTAAATGCTATAGGGATTTGGAAGAGGCATTCCCTCCAGAGGAAGGAACTGGGGAAAAGTTTGTGGAATAAGCCATATTTGAGCTGGCTTGAAGCTAAAGCTTATCTCCCAAATCACCATGTAATTAGGTAAAAAATTGCATCATGAAAGTATCTTTGGAAATGCCTGTTTGGGGCTTTGGACTTTACCCTTTTTGAATCTCCTCCATATTTAAAAGAAGTATGCCTTAGCTAAGTCTTGCACAGAATAGATTCCCTGGCAGGGAGGGTGAGAATAGGAGAGGCATCTCACTAGGAGGTGAGGCTTTACAGAGTTTAGTTTTGGTGGCAATGCCTGGATTCCCCAGCTCAGTGTGTCCCGGCCATTGTTACATCCACATATTCTGATGTCTAGTGGGACCAAGGCTATCTTCAATGGGATATTATAATGCCCAAGAAACTAGTTTTGAATCCAGTTTATAACTTAAAATTGTGGAAGTTGTATTTTAGCCTTTGAAACAGCCAAAACCAGTCTTCATTATAGAAAATGGTTCTGGACAGTACAAGATTTTCTCAAGATTATCAATAGGGGGAAAAAAAAACCCAAAAAACTTAGTGGTAGAATGAATCAGAACCTAATGAGGTAACTAGCCAAAAGACGGGTATGCACCACAAAAAGGGAGTTTTTTGAGGCTGACAGTGCCACCTGTTGAGGGGGCTTAAGTCAGGATTTTGGCAGAAGCACGTCTTTGTGATAGTCAGTAAATGTCCGTGAGACTGGTCTCCTCTACATACCCAATTTAGGAATGTGGTCATTCAGCCTTCCCACACTGTGACTCAGCTCAGGACATACAGAAAAGAAATGATTTAACTCACTAAGACATTTGGAAGTTTACTTCAAAATTGTTAACCCACAGCAAAACTGGTTGATATGTGGGTTGGAGCCAAACCTGATAATGTCTGTGTTTTCTCCCCATCTTCACTACAAAAGATTTTGTCTGGAAAGAAGTTTAGTCTGACATGTTCCAAGACAAGAAAATCAACAGCACTAATATATGTCAGAATCTGCATCACTGGAGCCAGAAAAGCATAAAATAATCTTATCTGTAGGGGAGAAATGGAATTTCATGAGTGTGGTGAAACATGACTGCAGACTTAAGTTACTTATGACTTACATGTCTCTAAAGGAAAAGATGAATTATAAAGAAAAGAGAAGTTGTGACTTACTTCTCGGATCTGCAGTGACTTATGCCAAGCACAAAGCCCAAGACCAATCTTTATGCCTCAGATTTTCCATGGATGAGAATGCTACCATGAATGTATCATAGACCTTCTAATACATTTTTATAAGTTATTCTTTAATTTTAAAACCTCTGAGAAAGTTCAACTTCAAAGAATATTAGAGGTTTTAAAAAGGCTTAAAGCAGAACTGAGTCAAACAGTCCAAAACATGGACAGATGTAACATGTAACTGTAAGGGTTTTCAGACACTAAGCGCCTTGAATCTCTCTTTAAAGCTCACTTTATCTTTTAATAAATTATTCTTAGCATAAATATTCCTTCTTGTTTTAAATTTTCTCTGGTTCTCTGGACTCTGTCCATTCTCTAAACAGAAAACAATGTTATCCTACCCCTTGTGACCTAAGAATTCCTATATTATTAAAACAGAATTCTTTAAAAAAAAACAACAACCCAAATTCTTTATATTCTTGAAGACACTTATAAAGGGTGACCAACCAACTAATATATATTGAGAACCTACCGAATTATAAATATGATGCTTGTGAAGGGGGTATAAAAATCTAGCAGAAAAATTAACAATTCAGGAAACAACAGATGTTGGTGATGATGAAGAGAAAGGGCAACTCTCTTACACTGTTGGTGGGAATGCAAACTGGTACAGCCACTCAGGCAAAAGTGGAGTTTCCTCAAGAAGTTAATAATATAACTACCCTACAACCCAGCAATTTCACCACTACGTATTTATCCAAAGGATAAAAATGTAGTAGTTTTAAGGGGCACGTGCACCCCGATGTTTATAGCAGCAATGACCACAATAGCCAAAATATGTTAGGAGCCCAAATGTCTATTGGCAGATGAATGGATAAAGAAGATGTGGTGTGTATGTGTGTGTGTCTCTCTCTATATATAATGGAATATTATATTACTCAGCCATCAAGAAGAATGAAATCTTGCCATTTGTGATGACGTGGATGGAACAAGAGGGTATTATGCTAAGTGAAATAAGTCAGTCAGAGAAAGACAAATACCATATGATTTCACATATATGTGGAATTTAAGAAACAAAACAGATGAACATCGGGGAAGGGAAGGAAAAATAAGATGAAAATTGAGAACTCTTAAGAAATAAACTGAGGATTGCTGAAGGGGAGGTGGGGGGGAGGGATAACTGGGTGCTGGGCAGGCATTAAGGAAGGCACTTGATGTAATGAGCATGGGTGTTATATGCAACCGATGAATTACTAAATTCTACCTCTGAAACAAACAAACAAACAAAAAAAAATCTAATAGCGTTCCACACAATACCTCTGAGATACTTCCTGTATTTGCATTGAAAAACTTGTTAAATCTCCAAGCTGAGATTCAAGACCAATAATTCCAATCCTTCAAAGCCAGATTCCCCTCTGTAACACCACTGGGTGTGCTCTCTATACTTGGTTATCTCCAATGACAGGGACCTCACTATCTCCTGACAAGCTGTCCCCTCCATTTTTTGACACCACTTCATTGCTAGAGAAGATAGATCTCTATACAAATTAGTTAGCCACAATACAGGAATAAGTCAAGTACTGTAACTGCTGAATCCATTGAAAAAGACAAGTTCCACATGAGGTGAGAGGAAAAAGGAATCGCTCTTCATTATGTTGGTCAGGAAGAGACAGTGATTGAGGGTTAAATTACCAAAATTTTTTGGTACTATCTTTTGCCTCCTATGCTAAATTGCCCCTCCTGGAAATTTTCCCTCTTTTACTAACTTGCTAAAGAAAATAGTGGGCTGACTGGTTCTTTCCAGTCTTCTTTAGGGCTAAGAAAAAAAAAAAAAAAAAAAAACGACCATAAATTAGCATACTCAGTGGGAGGGAAGCCCACTGGTAGTAGTCTTACCTGTGGAGTCATCCTGATGGCCATCAAGTGATCCAACAGCCCAGGTCCCTCCCTCAGGTCTGAGAGGAAAAGGACATACAGTCTGATGGACATCCGTTTTTACATATAAACAAGTAATGTCTTACTAGTAACTCACTAGTTACTAAAATCTAATATTTATAACTAAAATGAATGGTCAATTATCACTTACTGAGGTCTCCAATTTAGTATTCTAAAAATCTGAGCTGCTTCTCAATGAGCCAAAACCTCTAGAGTGACTGGGCACATGTTGGTAATTTCTAGTTTTTTTATAATTTGGGGGAGGGACTTACAAGTACAGTATTGGTACAGCTTGAATTGTTCATGGTTTCCAACTCCTACTTATTTGACTTAGGATATTTTTACAACTACTATTAGGTTTACTTTTGTGGATCTTTTTGTTCTTGTATAATTGCTGGTTTGTAAACTCTTGTTATTTCCTCAAGGATTCTTCTCACACAGTTCTTGCTTTTAACTGAAAAATGAAACTTAAGAACTACTAAGGTAAAGGGAAGAAGTTCCAATCATTTCTAGGCCTTTGCTAGCCCTAGAAACTTCAGGTGAACATTTTCATATTTCAGAACAATGCTAGAGAGTAGATATTATTTTCCCTGATTTAAAAAAGAAGAAACTGAGGGTCAGAAAAATGATGTGACTTGCTAAAGTTTCAGAGCTAATCAGTGGTGGAAATGAAATTAAAACTCAGGTCTACCTAATTCCAAAGACTGTGGTCTTTCTGTTATATTAATACCATCAACCCCAGACCCAGAGTGTCTCCCATTTAATTCTCCCCTCCAGATTCCTTTTCCTCCAGTCATTTGGCTAATACAACTCTTACAATTACTAAACACCTGGGTAAAATCTCATTAGCACTAAATTCAGGAAAACCAAATTCTGTTAACAGGAATTTGAATATTGCTAAGCTGTTAAGCTGGCATGTGAATGTCTTTTGTTTAAAAAAAAAGGATGTAATTGCTTTTTTTTTTTTTTTTCCCTCAACAAGATGTAACATATCTCTATTTCAGGGACTGAAATGCATACTAAGTAAGCTGCTATAGGTAAGGTAGCTCCAGATACACACAACATACAAATAAAGACTAAGAGAAAAAAAAAAGAGAAAAAAATCCCTCTGACTTTGGAATTTCTTGCAGGCATTCTGCAAAGGCTCGCTGATCTTAGAACATTTGGATGTCTCTTATTGCCCCCAGCTGACAGATGAGATTATTAAAGCATTGGCCATTTATTGCATTTGCCTCACATCTCTCAGCGTTGCTGGCTGTCCAAAGGTACGTGCAGGAGTCAGAGCTCAGACACGTCCAGCTGAAGCACAAAGAACCTAGGCAGGGCAGTAGGCAGGGGTTAAATGCATCACAGAACACGTTTACTTTGTTACGTCTGAGGTATTCGTTACATTTTTTTTTCCCTTCCCCAAACTGGAGATAGCTTTATGATTTCATTTGTTTCAAAACAGATTTTTCAAAAAGTTAAAAACAGGGGCGCCTGGGTGGCTCAGTCGGTTAAAGCCTCTGCCTTCGGCTCGGGTCATGATCCCAGGGTCCTGGGATCGAGCCCGCCATCGGGCTCTCCGCTCAGCAGGGAGCCTGCTTCCTCCTCTCTCTCTGCCTGCCTCTCTGCCTACTTGTGATCTCTCTCTCTCTCTGTCAAATAAAATGAAATCTTAAAAAAAAAAAAAAAGTTAAAAACAATTCTCATTCAAATATGAAAATGTGTCAAAGGTTAGAGAACCAGCAAAATGGTAAAACCAGTTCATAGAGCATTTGATCAAACCGAGTATTTATAGGAACTGTAGAAAAAGGATGCTGGAATATGATTGTTGGGTAGATCTAAAATTGGTTAATGTCCTCTAAGGTAGTAAGTCCATAACCTTGGAGTTGTAATTTCTACCAGATAGAAATAATTTACATTTCTCCTGGACAAAAATGTAACAGGTTACAACAGGTAACTTCACTGAGTTTTGGCCCTAGTTGATAGTAATTAGTATGGCATAATTCCTTATAAAATTCCTCTGGTAGGCCTATTAAACAGTGTTCCAGTATGACACTGAAAAGACATGTAACCATCTTTTGTCTTATTTCCAGTGTTTGATAATTTTTCTGACATTTGCTTATGGAATAAATACATACTTATTATAAAATCTTTGGACTACACATAAAAACAAAAAAGGAGAAAGTAAAATATGTTGTCATACCACCATCCAGACATAACCATTATTGGCATTTTATATTTAGTCTTCTAGAATATTTTTCTACGTACACAGAGATTAGTTATAGAAGATTTGTGTTTTGTCCTTTTTCTTGGAATAGAATCACCCTTTCCAAAATACATTGTAGCCTACTTTTTTTTCTCTTAAAACACTATGGACATACTTCCATGTCAAGAAATAGAGATCTCTGATTCTGGCTCAAAATGGCAGATAGGATATACACATATAGTTTTTTTTCCAGATTACACATATAATTTTGTTCCCTCTTGAAACCCTATAGAACTGCAGAAGAAGGGTAGGGGCTCCTGTTGATAGGAAAAACAGGAGAGGAGACAAGAGTAAGAAAATTTTCAAAGTTTGAAAATAGATCGACTAATTTAACAGACCAGAGACTGCTTTGAATTCCAAGCCAACAGTAGAGAAAGCTGGGGGGAAAATTGATTTATACAATGATCTTCAAATTTGGTAGCACTGTTTACCCCTGGAAGAGGATTAAGAGGGTGGCTAAAATGAGGAAGACTGGGTTAAAAGTTCTTGAGAAATACAGACAGATCCTTAGATTTCCTCCCCTACTTCATACCCCTGGGCCCTTGCCCTTCCCTACCTTCACCAGAAGGGTGGGTATTTATTTCCTAGATTTCTCAACCCTGGCATTACTGATATTTTGGATGAGATAATTCTTCGTAGTGGGGGTTATTCTGTGCTCTGTAGAATGTTTAAGAGCATCCTTACCCTCTCCCCAGTATGTGTCCGTAACACCTGGTCCCCCACGCCGCCTTACCATGACAATGAAAAATATCTCCAGATATTGCCAAATGTCCTTGGGTGGGGGGGAGGACACCAAATGCTCTACTACAGGTTCTAAAAATAGTAAAAACAAAGGGTTGCTGGGGGGCACCTGGGTGGCTCAGTTGATTAAGTGTCCACGTCTTGGTTTTGGCTCAGGTCATGATCTTATGGGTGGAGGCATCAGGCTCCGCGCTCAGTGGGGAGTCTGATTGAGGATTCTCTCCCTGGGCCCCTCCCCCCACTCATGCACGTGCCCATTCTCTCTCTCAAATGAATGAATAAATCTTAAAAAACTAAACTAAACTAAACTGAAAACAGAGGGTTGCTGGGCTGGGAGATACTATGTATAATTGAGAGTTTGAGTACAAAAGTGAAAATAGGAATTATGTGACCGAATGCTGAATGCAGAGACGCTCAAGCACTCTTCCAACACAGCACCTAGAATGTGGCTGCCAGATCTTTCCCTCCAGGCAGGAGACTGAAAGCCTCTTTTCTAGAGACTGACTAGCACAGGATGAAAGACAGAAAAATATTGACATTTGGGGGTTTATCAACTAATAATCCATCTAATCATTGGAGTTTTGGTAGAGAAGACCCACATCATGCACTCAGACCTTCTAATCAGTGTTTAGCCCTTTTGCTATTGATAAACGGCAGACAATCAAGGATCACCAGACATAACAGAAAAGCCTCTGAAGTGGAACAAATTAGTAGAAAAAACTTGGAGGAAGAAAAATATGCAGAGGGAAGAAAATGAAAAAATCTTTAAAATATCCTCAGAAATTACAAGATCATGAACAATCGTGTTGTCTTCTGTTGTGCATTATGATGGGCTTCCTTTTAGTAAAGCATCAAACTCTCAAGATGCCCTACATTCTAGCTCATCTAAAACTTCAGCTTCTCGGCTGTTCAGTTTAGTGCGGTGAGTGGGTGAAGAGAGTGAAGCTAGAACCTCCTAATTCATAGTTATTCGTGCTGTAGTAAGAAAGAGGAGGGGATGGGGGGAAAGATGTGGTAAATTGTGACAAAATTAATCCAGAAAGTTCACAGCGAAATATTTGTTTAATAATGCACTTGTTTAGAACAAGGGAAACCTGGGGCACTTGGGGGGCTCAGTCGGTTAAGTGTCTGCCTTCCGCTCAGGTCATGATCTCAGGGTCCTCTCCCTCTGCCTGTCTTTCCCCACTGCTTGTGCTCTTTCTCTTCTCTTGCTCTCTCTGTCAAATAAATAAATAAAATCTTAAAAAAAAAAAAAGAACTAGATCAAGTGTCTTTCTGGTCAGCATCATCTGGTTCTAGAAGTGGGTCACAGAACTGACCACACTTAGCGCTGACTGTGGACCCCCTGCAGAGTTCTTATTTTCATTGCACACAGACATGTAAACACATGGACAGCACATGGTGGCCTGGGAATTACCCTGGCCATAAAGCAGGCACAGATGCGGAATGGGCTTTTTAGTGGCTCTACTAATTAGGGGGAAAAGTAGGAGAATGAGAGAAATAAGGACTCCAGTGACTTGGGGCAGAGGATTTTTTGTTTGTTTGATTTTGGGTGTTTTGTTTTGTTTTGTTTCTTCCTTTTTGGTAAGGAGAAGCTCCTTCTATAAACTGTCTTGCAGCCTAGAAACTAAGGAGGATGTTACACAAATAAGATATTATCAAATGAATTACCCTATATCAAAGATCCAGGGTAAAAAAATGGAAGGGGAATAGGTTATTCCAGAACCTCAATGTAAGAGAGAAGAAGGGTTTAACTTTAATATCTCTGTGAGTCAAGTAAGTATCCTGACTCAGAAGATGTGGTGACCATAATTTAAGCCAATTGGAATAGTCCTCATTGAGAAAAATCATAAGGCTGTGGGTCCAGTTTAACATATTTTACCTACATTGCTTTTTTAAATTAAATCTTATTTTACTTTAAATTCCAATATAGTTGACACATAGTATTATATTTTCACCTACATTGGTTTTGATGAGCCACAAAAGACATTGGTGTCTGGCTCATCATCCTAGGCTAGGTTTCTCAAAAGCCCAGGAGTCAATCTTGAATGGTCACCTTATCCATCTCCTGGAAGGCCAGCTCTTCCTTGCAACCAGCTCACCTCCAAGTTCAGTACGTATATTATGACTCCACCTTACCCAGCACTAAAATGGGAATAACACTCTCTGCTCAGTAGGACTATTAGGACCTTGTATCTGGGAGTTAAGAATTTAGCCAGTCACCTCCAGTTCGAGTTCCAAGGCCCAACAACATCAGTTCAGTCATTGAACATCTTGCGCTTCTGATCTGTGGGAAACGTTGGGCTCCTTTTTCACTCCAGAATCAATAAAACCTAGCTCCCTGCACTCTACCTGTCCTGAACTTTTCCATCCTCTCACTGTCTTTCTTTTTCTCTACAATTCTGAGGGCTTTTTTTCTATGTCTTTTCAATGACACCAGATCCTCAGAGACCAACATAGTATGGCAGGAATGTCTGAAGGCATTTTTATGAGAATCAGGCACAAAGTTAAACCTTGGTCCTGAGCATGTTCTGAAAACACACCATGCTTAGACAATGACAACATCTATTTTTCCAAACTTAGAAAGTGTACATTTCAAACTGAAGGATTTTATGCATAATTCTCTCAACTTTATATTAAAAACAAGGGCCAAGCCTCATGGCATGTTTTTTAGAATGTTCAAACATTTAAAATGAGAAATTAAAACCAGTTGGAAAAAAATTCCTTTGAGGAAAGTGATCTCATTGATTCTACAGCAAGTCTCAGTTTAGCTATGAATTCAAAAGCTAGACCCTGAGTAAGTAAAGTAATCTAAGAAGTGGACTGGAATTATCTCTGCAGAGCATCTGGGCAACCTCTCAGGATGTTGGAGCCCTCAGCAGAACTCCTCAGAGTAAGATTCATGTAGTCTCTGCGGAATCTGCTCTTTCTTCCCCTGCCTACATACATCTGTCTCACCTACTCACCTGCTTCCAGACTCTCCACACAAATCATCAGATAGGTTCAGATTCCTTCTCAGAGTAATCTGACCTTGTCTGCAAGTTAACTTCAGGGGTATCTATTTTTTATAGTTTTGTAACATGTTATGTTATTAAACCTGTGTTTCTAAAATGATGATGCCTCAGAGTGGATTTGAGTATAAAGCCAAATTATGGCAGCATTTCATAAGTTGCTCATATTGGTGTGACAGGTATTACTAAGGAAGTTTTGATGAAGTTACCAATCCAAAATAGAGAACTCTAAAATGAAAATAACAGCAAGATCACAAAGTCTGTCGGTGCCACCTGAACCATAGTTTTTCTGTTCTGGGAACAGGTAAATCGCTAACGTGAGTTACAGGCCCATCACGTAACAAGCTGGCAAGAGTTTTGATTCTGTTTGCTATGGACTGAATTTTTGCCTCCCACCCATTCATATGTTGAAACCCTCATTCTCAATGTGATAGTCCTGGGAGGTAAGGCTTTGGGAGGTAATTAGGTATAGACTGAGGTCATGAGTGTAGAGCCACCATGATGGAATTACTGTCCTTATAAGAATAGGAAGAAACTAGAGCTATCTCTCTGCCCTGTGAACATACAGTAAGAAAGTAGCCATCTGAAAGCTAGGAAGAGGGTCCTCACCAGACACTCAGTCTGTGGGTAACCGCATCTTGGACTTCTCAGCTTCCAGAACTGTGAGAAACACATGTCTTCTATTTAAACTATCCAGTCTAGGGGCACGTGGGTGGCTCAATGGGTTAAAGCCTTTGCCTTTGGCTCAGGTCATGATCCAGGGTCCTGGGATCAAGCAAGCCCCGCATCGCATTGGGCTCTCTGCTCAGCAGGGAGCCTGCTTCCACCCCACCCCCTGCCTGCCTCTCTGCCTACTTGTGATTTTTGTCTGTCAAATAAATAAATATCTTAAAAAAAATAAATAAACTAACCAGTCTATGGCATTTTGTTACAGTGGCCAAACTGATTAGTACATTATTCTTCTGTGGGAAGGAGTTTATTGGAATAATCAGTACTTCACTTTGGCTGTGTGTTCAGATTACAGACTCAGCGATGGAGGTGTTATCAGCAAAATGCCATTACTTGCATATTTTGGATATTTCTGGTTGTATCCTGCTTACTGACCAAATGCTTGAAGACCTTCAGAGAGGCTGCAAACAACTTCGAATCCTTAAGATGCAATACTGCAGGTGTATTTCCAAGTAAGTATGGACCTGAATATGAAAAGCTCTGAGAACTACTTTCTGAGAAAATAGAATATGTGATGATGCCATTAGTAACACAGAATGGCTTTCAGAGGTTCCCATAACTGGCAAAATGTTTCCATTGAAGCAAAATTTGGGTAAATAAGCAGTCTATACAAGTAGAAGGTCTCAAGTGTCTACCCTGTGAGTTTTTAAATATAAAGCAGTTACTTGCTTCTTTGTTTAATTTTTTCCCTACGATGGAGAGTAAAAATGTGAATGTAGTTTTAACTGACCTGATGAAGTAAACTGTGGAGTGTTCAAAATGAGAATTCTTGACCAATCCCTGAAGGTCTGGTTCTTTTCTGCAGGTGGGAAAAATGAATACTAAGAATTAATATTATCAAAGTATAATGAGTTTAAGCACATATATTTCACAGAGGAACTTTCTTAAGTAAGCAGTCTGGCATGAACTGAAGTATGAGATCTGCTCACTTGAAGCTTGAAGGAAGAAAATGGTTTCTGATCCAAAGCTGTATGTGTTAAAATGAAGTGTGGGGGGGTGGGGAAGCACACAAAAATTATTACTTATAAAATAGGCACTCTCAGTGCCCAGGCCTGTTCAGAGGAGGGCAGCTGAGTGAGAAAAAAAGAAGAAGGTCTGAAAATTTTTGAAAAGGAATGGAGACTCAACCCTTCTCAATAGGTGTAGAGATGACTGACACAGATATTATTAACTTCATTGAAAAAGGGTACCATGAAATAAGGTCCTGGGAGTCCCTGCCAACCTCGTCATATCATTAAACACACAACTTTGGATAGGATGACAATGAATGAATAACATACTACACAAAGCAGTTTGGCTTCTAATCTTCTGACTGCATTTTGACAATCACTTTTTTGGGGAGGTAATATCACTGAACTTCTCATAAGTGGGATTTTAAGTAAAAATTAATGGAGAATTTCTGGCATGAGCCCCTACGAACCTAATTATGGTATGGGATATTAAAACGTGATAAATAATGGTGTTTGGTTAAGAAGACCCAAAATATCTGGTAATATCCTAATCCTGCCTTTGACTGCTCACTCCGCTTCAAGGTCACTAGATAAAAAATATGTGAAGAAAACAAAACAAGGCAAAGTAAGACTTTACTACTAGCTAGGCTTGGCCAACAAAACCCAATGCAAAACTCTAGTTAACTAGTTGGATCTATGAAAAATTCCTTTCCCCAAGCAAGGACAGCCAGGGTCTTTCTTGTTTTCTACCACCAAGTGTGGCTGTCCCTACCAGCAAGAAGAAGACATGGTCCTAGGGCTTGGAGGGGAACTGGCTTTTGTCCATCTCATTGTCTAAAATGGCCAAACCACCTCAGTCTCCCTCATAGGCCCACCTCTGCTAAGCTCCAGTAGGAAAGAGGCCTATAATCCTTTGATTCTATCTTTATCTAGCAATAAAGAAGGCAGTCCCCACAGTAGAGTGGCTTGGAGAGTCTCAGCATTTGCACTAGTAAGGTTCCGAGTACTTGTCTTGACTTCCAGCTTCTAGGACAGGGCACTGTTTTTCAGCCAAGGAGCTCCCAAAATACCTGGTCCTGAAAACTCTGGAGAAGCGTTAAGGCCTGGCCAGAGTCAGGTTGTTTTGGGGTCAGCTCTAAGGATTATATAGCAGCTTCCTTCTCCACTTAAATCCTTGGATGAGCCTTTCAAGACTCAAGTTCATGACGATGTCTAATCACTTACCTATCTTGGTTCACTCTAAAAAAGTAGAGTTGTTTGCTCTTACAAGGGCTCATGTGGCTCCCTTAACTGCAGTGGCTGTTTTGTCCGGGTGAAATGGAACATTTGGTAGTCGGGAGAGAGGAAATTTTTCTTGTTTGGGAGGAGGTTCAGGGGCTTTGAATCACAAGGTGTTGGACTCCCACACATTTGATTCCATTTGAACATGAAAATATTGTATGATGTGGCTCTTAAAATCCAATTACAGCCATCAGAAGAAACTTTTCTATGTATAAATTCCCCCATACTCAATGGACTCTAAAAATATTGTACCAGCTTTGCAAATCAAAGACGCCTGTGCTGCTGAACCAGGGGAGTAGCAAACTTTTGGTCGATGAGCAAACTGGCTACAGCTCTTTTGCAAGAGTGCTTCCAGCATGAGATATGCTGTCATTCTACCAGTCCCAGAGCCTAAAGAGATCACAAGAAGTGGTTCCAGAAGCATCATTTGGAGACACAATCTAGGCTTCTTTAATTCAAGGAGGAATAAGTAGCAACTGTGATCATAAACACGACAAGACTTATCTAACTAGATTTGAAGCAATTGTGTCCAACCAGCCTTTCAATGTGTGGTCCTCTGTGGGAAAAACAAGAAAGCATGGAAAGGAAGAAAAGCATAGTGAGAGAGAGGGAGAAAGACCCAAACAATGGTCTCCACAACCCAGGAAGGACGGAACCACAAAGAGGTAAAAGAGATGTTAAGTCGATAATTAGCAAACAATAGAGGGCCCTTTCTGACATTTTTGTGTCCAGAGTCCAAAACTTTCAACTCTAAAGAGTAGAGTCTTGGTGGCCTTTAGAGCTCCAAAGAGCAGGGCAGAGATTTCTTGAAGGCCTTCTGTAAGCAGTTGCTGACAGCACGGATTACTAGCCAGCCACTCTGAGAGGTCCGTTGCTAGGAAATAAAATTTAACCAGAGTTCTCTTCTCCAGCTCATGGAAAAATCCTTGGGGAAAGACCTTTGTGATCTGGAACTACTGAATGTTATTATTAGTATGAACAAATAATATTTCTTAACAATTATTTGCTATGCATCATGTCAATCCTATTTTATGTTTACCATCTCATCTAATCCTCATAAATACCCACATTACCATAAAAATGAATAAGAAAAGTGGTTTAAGCAACTTAAATAACTCTCAATGTCAACAAACAAATCAAAGGCAGAGCTATACATTGTATCTCTCTCTTTATCATTACTATGTTGCTCTTCTGCCTTTAGATTAGAGATTTTCAAGCTTTTTGAAAGCTCTAACGTTCAAAGGATTTGAAGAAGGGGAGACATGAGTTCTGTTGAGCTCAGTTTACTTGGATTACTGGTGGTCTTTGTGTTGGCTCCAACACCCCCCACCCTTTTTTGCCTACTCAAGAAACTAGTAGGAGGAAATGTGTGTGAGGGCAAGTAATGTTATTATGGGAATCACCTCGAACCTCCTTTAATTTATAAAACCCAAAAATCACTTACAAAATTCAGTACCTCATTATTATTAAACATTTAATGGGATACTACACAATGTTTCTGACATATCATTTTGAAAATCATGTTCTATATTAATCCAAATAAACCTGTCTCACCAATTAAAGGTGATTTGGTTCCCAAAGCATCTCCGACAAGATCCAAGGACCCTAAAGACACTTAGGGCAAGCCAGAGTGCAAGGGAGTCAAAGGATTCCATATGAACGCTAAGAAAGTCAGAACACACAGTAATTCCTAACCATGTATTTTCTTTTCAGCATTTCCTAGCTTCCGTATATTGACCATACCAGGACACCAAACTACTTTAAAAGAGAGAAAGAGAGAGTGTGTGTTCTTTTTGGCAGGAACATTCATTTCTACCTTTTCAAGTTTCTGGATACTGTTCAAAAGTGCATATGTGCAAACACATAGCAAAACAGGATGTTTGAAAAAGAACTCAGAGATATTTGCTGGCAGTGACCATGCTGATCTATCCTGCTGGCCAGGTCGTGAGTGTTAGGAGTCAGTCCTAAAAGGAGGGATGCCAAAGGTCCGAGTAAGGTGGTGAGGACAGCATGTTCAGGGGCTGCGGATTTTCTAAAAGGTGGAGAAAAAGTGGATTAGGGAGTAGTCTACACTGGCATTCAAATTCTAATAAACCCAGATTTTCCCCAGGACAGATTCAGATTTTCAGGTTTTTTCCCCTCTACCTTGCTGTGAAACCATACACACTTTAAGATATGCCTTAGAAATACTCTAGACTACAGAAAGCCGTTAACCTCCTACTTCCTGGCAGAAGAAGGGAAGGTAAGAAGGGTCTGAGACCTGATCCTTCACTCCTCTCTGGTCTGTAACCATCATCCCCAATGGTCAGGGGACTCTCGGATGTTTAGTTCCAGTGAAGATGACTATGGGTAGAACAAAGAGCAGTGCTTACCACTAAGAGCTAAGGTGAGGGTGGCATGGAGACAAGAAATAAGGGATCAGCACCCCTAACCCTTGTGTTTTTCACGGGTCAACTGTATTTCAAAAAGGGAGGACATTTTTCACAGGACTTTTATCACCTGCTTTTGCGAAAAGGAAGGAGGATTCCTCCCTGCCCCAGCAACAACGCACTGCCTGCCACTTGCAGTCAGTGAGAAACTGCCACAACCTCAAACTCTTGTTCTTCTCCAATAAACTTTTGTTGAAAACAACCCTCCCCAATTTCCTCTGAAAACATTACAAAAGCTGAGCTTCCCTATGGAAGGGACTTACCTATGGTTTACCATAGATTGTTTGTACTGAGCTGTGATTCCTCTGTTATTCCCAAATAAACTTATTTTTTATCTTAAATAAAACTGCTCTTGCTCTGCTTAAAGTTAACAGCATAAACCATGGAGTACATCCCCCATGGGTAGTGCTCAACATGAAACTCATTTTGATTCTGTCCCACTACATTGTATTTAATGAGTACTCTTCCCTATTCATTCCCTATTTTTCTTGTCTATATTGAGGATTCCATATCCCCAACTCTCTTGGTTTTTTTTTTCCCCTCAAACTCCCATTATTTGCCCTAATTATCATCTCATTTACCCTGGCTTGTAGCTTGTAGTATGACCCATTATTTAAATGTTACTAAATTTAGCATTAAGAGTACTTATCCTCCTACGGCTTATCATACCTCTCAAAAACTGCTGCTCTTCTGAGGCCAGGGGTTGCATATTCTTTGGTCAATTACTTACAAATCTTTTACTCCCCAAACTCATCCCTTTCCTAAAGGTCAAGACCATTGTTGCCTGTAATTATACTGGTCTTGTCATCAGTGACACTGAATCATGACCAACAACTGTGAACTACAGTACGCGTGTCCAGAGCTCTGCTATTTGGGAGACAGGGGGCCAAGAGGGTGCTGGGAATAGCAACCTACGAATGCCTCAAACAAACCTGCAGAAGAGAGCAAAAAGGGCTTCCCTCGGTGTAAACTGCTGAAAATATCTTGTTTTCCTTGTCATTGAAGATGTCAATGAAGAAATGGAATACACCCTTAAATAACGTATTACCTTCTCAAACAAAAGGAAAATAATAAAGTTTAAAATTACAAACAATTAATGCCACGAAACTATGTATTAGAAAATAATTAACTCCATGATAGAATTCAGAGGAGGAAGGGATTGGGGTTGGGTCTTTACAAGAGGCTGGATTGGTTTGAAGTTTTGAAAGACTGATTGAGTTTAAATAGGCAGACATGGGGTGAAGGATAAGTAACGATGAAGCTCTGTTGCCTAGGGTAGTGTGTTTTATATATATATATATATATATATATATATATATATATATATATATATATATGAAACTGATGGTGCAAATATTTTATGCTTCAGATTCCCTCAACACTTGGTATTATGTTGCAGTAAGTACTCAAGGGAAAACAATCTCATGGAAAACACCCTCAAAAACATGGCAATCTCAACTCCACAGAATTGGAAAGCAAGAATAATCTTCAGAAGAAAATGGGGGAGAGCTAAAGATATAACACTATTATTACTGCGTAATGATGTCCTACTTAAAGGACATATAAAGATCATACAAGAAGTTTCAAATGTACGACCACACTTAAAAAAATTAAAACATTAACAATGCAAAACTTCATCTTTGACCATAAACTTATCATTTTCAAATCTGAGAATAAGTACTTCTCTAAAGAGAAGACACTTGTTTGTCAAGTTTTAGTTCATAGGATTGGTGGCTCAGAACTAGAAATTTATATAATTTGCTTTTACTCATATGGTTCTTCAAACGTGTGGTTTTTTGTTTTGTTTTGTTTTTAGTTTTTGTGTTATGTGATGGCAATTATATATGCCAAAAGCAATGTGGTAAGAGATGGAATTAGCAATGCTATGGTTGTCTTCCTTTTGAGTTTGATTATAAGTTAATACATCTGAAATTTGGTTCAAATGAAATAGCATTTTAAACAACTGATGCTTCTCAGCCTTTTCCAATTTCATTGTGCTGCCTGAACTCATATAGCCATTGAGCACAAATTTAACTCAAAGCACTTGGTAATACCATCTTCTTTATCAATGATTATTTCCAGAAGTTTGCAATTAATAACTCAATGTAATATATGGTAATAGTCAAAGTAGCTCCTTCATGGGCGAACATCATTACTCATTTCTGATCCTAGAGAAGTTGCCAATTACTCGTTTTTTGTTTTTTTTTTAAGTACTGATCTCAACATTCAAACCAACTTCCTTGAAAAATGGCACTGTTCTACCCTTGAAAAGGCATTTTCAAGTTAGATATACTGTTTTTTTCTGAGGCCGTGATATTGTGATTTTATGAGAAATATATTTGGTCATTTAGATGACCAATATATATTTGGTCTTCCTTCATGGTTCTCAGCTCACATCTCCCAAAACCCTTGAAATTTCCTGGTCAATAAGAGCAATGAGAGCATCTTTGTCATAATATTTCATCTTGTCATAATTTTCGGTCTTGAACTGAAATCAGTTTAGAGCCATAAAGGTTAAATAGGTGCCTTGTTATTTATAACAAGCTCCTTTCCACCACAATTGTGTTTATGTTAATGAAGTGACTTTTGGAAAGCACCTTCAGATGGAAGTTGGTTGCTAGGGAAACCAACCATAAACAGAGGGGTGGAACTTTCAGTCTCACCCTCTGATTTCCTGGGAGGGGAGATTAAATCAATCACCAATGGGCAATGATTTCATCAAACATGTTCATATAGTGAAGCCTCCATAAACTCTTAACGGGACAGGGTTTGGACAGCTTCCGGTTGGTTAATGAGCATAGATTTGGGGACTGGTGCATCTGGAGAGGGCATACCCTTTCCCCACACCCTATCCTATGTATATCTCTTCCATCTGGCTCTCCCTGAGTTACACCTTTTATAATACAATCCAGTAAGCAAAATGTTTCTCTGAGTTCTGTGACCAACTCTAGCAAATTACTCAAACCCAAGAAGGGCGGGGGCTGGCGGGGTAGGGAGTTGTTGGAACTTCGGCTCTATAGCTGGTCAGTCAGAAGCCTGAGCACCAACCTGGATGCAATTGGTATCTAAAGTGGAGGGCAGTCTAGTGAGACTGAGCCTTTAACCTGTGGTATCTGGTGTTGTTTCTGGGTAGGTAATGTCAGAATTGAGTTGAATCGTAAGACACCCAACTGCTAAGAAAAGCTTGGGGGTGGAAACCCTCCTGCCCCATCTTAAAATGGGTCCAGAACTGATGAAGTTCTAGAACCTGGGTGAGGTTCGGTGGGCTGAGGTCCGGAGCCGATGACCAAGAAAGAATTCTTGAGACATCTTTGGTGCAAAATGGTGGTTTATTAAAGCACGGGGACAGGACCCGTGGGCAGGCAGAGATGCAGCTGCCCTGGGGATGTGAGGAGTGGTTGGTTATATACACAGGAGTTAGGTAGGTGAGGACAAAGGGGATGATGTTAGTCTCTAAGGAATTTTGGAAGCAAGGTCTCCAGGACCTTGAGGGGCTAGCTATTGTTGGGAGAAAGGTTATCTATTACTAGTCTTGTGAGACCCTTTAGATGTATATCAGTGGGCCATATGCTTGGAAATGATTCGACACTGTCTTGAGACCTAGAGATAAGGTTTCACATTTCTCCTATCAAGTGTCCTTGTTAGTGAGATTTGGATTTAGAAGAAATTTAACTTTATTTAGGGCCTGAGGAACTGAGTTATCTGCCTCTGGAAGTTGTGCTATTGATAAGGTAACTTCTTTATTGTAAATCTCAAGGACATTTGTAAACCAAGGGAGACTCCTGCCTTGCAGGATTGTGATCTCTGCAAGTTAACGATTTGTTTCTCATTTATGGCAGTCAGGGGTGCCTGAGGAATGTCACACACATTTCCCAGGGGAGTGGGTGGAGAGGGGGTGCAAGGTGCCAGCTTTTGCTTTGTCCTCAGCCAGCCTCCTGCTCCCTCATCATTCCCCCCTGAACAATCTTGACCCTTAAATCTTTAAGGTAGTTGAAGGTGGAAGGTCTCATCTTCTGTAACTTCTTCCTGCTGAATAGGGGCGTAGAGCTGTCCCTACCTACTCGGGTCAATATTGATCGGTGGAGGAACGTAGAAGGGAGTCACGAAAGGCGGAGGCAGCTGAATCCAGCGCTGACAGTGAAGAAGTGTCTTTGCGTGTGGTAAGGATCATCTGTCGTCGTGAAGTTATTGCAGTAATGGAGTCTCGGCACCAAGTAGAGAAACATTGAACAAAGCAACACATATACCATCCTTAGTATAGCAAAAAGGAGGGTTTTGTAACTTGGGCCCATATTTGATTGGGGAGTTATGGCTTGACAGCAATCCCCTTTCCTTCCAAATAGCTCCATGGGCATGTAGTACCAGGAAGGCATATTTGGAGTCAGTGTTGTTGATTTTTAGGCTTTGGCAATTGCAAAGTGCTAGTGAGCACTATGACATACCTAGCTTTTCTTATTCTTTCTATGAAAAGTATTGTCATCAGTAAACCAACTGTCATTTGTATTTTTAACAGGAGCATCTTAAATCTGGGCAAATAGAGTAAGCAAGATCAATAACCTCTGAACAGTTTTGCTCTATAGAGAAGTACAATGGTCAGGTTCAGGCATACAGGTAACTAGGTTTAAAATTTGACAACTTTTAAGTATTATTTTTGGCATATCTGTAAGTATAGCCCAGTATTTAATAAGTCGGCCTCCATCATCCATTGGTGGCCTTTGGTTTCTAAGACAAATGTGGACCTGATGTGAAGTCATTACAGTCAGGGACTGTCCCATAGTGAGCTTTGAGGCTTTTTATGAGGAGGGTTGTTCTATTGTACCTCAACAGAAGTGGCTTCTAGAATAAATATGACTAAGGGATGAAACCATTAAGAAGCCCTTTGAGTGGTCCAGCCTTAACAATATCCTAATTACAAAGGATCACTGGCAAGTGGGAGAAAACTTGTCAAGAGATAAGGGGAGTTCCCCATGCATCATCCAATCCAATCATAAAGAAAGTGAGTTCATCCATTATCTCCACAAGTCCATAGTTAATCCTATGGAGTGCGGTATGATGGCTTTTAGGCAATTTCATTATCCCAGCCACACACAAGGTGATAGTTAAGTTATACAATTGTCAGGGAATCAATCCCATTTTCTAGTTGTTTAATCATGTGCCATGGGGTTCTGCTAATATCTCCAAAAAATAATAAGATTGACTAAAGATATTATGCAAATTCTCTGAAGTTTACCTCAAATTGTCCAACTTAGGTAAACAAACACTTAAGGACAATTAGATCTAGAATTTAACATCCATAAAGGTGGGTCATTAAAACATAATTTTTCTCTCTAAAATAACCCTCATCTCCAGGGATAGCCAAATCAGGACAGTCATTTGAAAAACAAGTCCAGTTTTAACAAACTTGACCTATTATTTACATAAGCTCAGCAAGAACAGTGAGTGTGATCATATAGATCTTTTAGAATCTGCTTTGCTGGAACTTCTTATAAGGAATCTCTAGGTTGAACTTTTAGTAGCCTCTCTGGGCCAGAAGCCAAGCCACGTACTTGCCATCAGACACGCCTGCAATACCTGTTGATTTGGGCAAATGCCTCTTCTGAGCTCCCCAAAGTATCCTACCAAGGAGTGACATTCTTTACTCACCTGGTGAGGCTGCTAGGAACTCTGTAAGCAAGGTATCAGGCCAACAGTTCCAAGGGGCTTTACGGCTCCAGGTTTCACAAAGTCAACCTTAGTTCCTTTAAACTGTCTGGTCATATCTGAGTCTTTTCAAATATGACATTCCAGTCAAAGCCTTGGTAAAATAACCAGTTTCCAATGCTGTCCTGTTACAAGGAGAACAGATTCTTATTGAACTTATGCAAATGACTGATTGCCATGGAAGAAAGAATACTTATTGAGACCTTTTGGTTTCAGAGGGTTCAGATAGAGAGAAAAAGTTGAAAGCTTTGATTCCTTTACAAATGAGTACTTTTACAGCTCTGTAAGTTACAGATAACTTAAGAAAAAGTTTCCTTAGTCTGGAAGAGCAAACATTAGAGAACCAGCAATGTCTAAAACAAGACAAAACATTAAGAGACACAACACTATAATCTTTTAGTTCATTTAGTCCCATGTTACTAAATCTGGTGAATGCAGCTTTAGTTAGTTTTGGAAAATCTTACCCATTTCAGTTTTAGGATTTTCAAATATATCAAATATCTGTATTTGTCCTGAAAGTCCTTTATATGAAACTCCTTTAAGATAAAACTCATTTTACAAGAGAATTAAAACAATTATAAATGACAAAAACTCAGAATGGATATGGTTAGAGCTGATGAGACTAGAGTTTACACTTTAGCTGGCAAGGAAATCAGGTTATTTCTATGACACATAACATTTCCATAATTACAATATCAAGTGATGATCTCTCAAAACATTAAAACTTTAGGAAATGCATAGAATCTCTAGAATAGTTATAGCATTTTCCCAAATGTGACCCAAGGTTTATCATTGGTTTAGCAGTACTTCATGAGTAACTTAGCATACCAAGGAATAGCCTGAGTTAAAGAGATTTACAACTTAAATCTTGTCAACATTTGCTAAAATCTTATAAAGTTTTAAAGCACATGCCTAAATATAATTAGGGATGTTAAACACCTGATAAAACAAAACATAGAAACTGGGTTTTCTGGGAGGGCAAAGAGAAAACCATTTACATTTTCTTAACAGCAGATCAATTAACCTAAGAAACTTTATCCTTTTGAACAGAGAGAATTTCAGTCTTATACCAATGTACCTTTAAAACCCATTCATTTCAATCTTAGTCCGTCCTGACCATAACTAAAATTCCTTTTCTGAAGATTTCCCTTCACAAACCTTCTACAACTTTCCTTTGCATTCAGGTTTTGTCCCAAGTCATTTCCTTCCAAACAACCATCTTATTTAGGACAAGTTTACCTTTTACCTTTAATAAAATGCATTTCCATTCCTTAAATCTTTCTTACATATCATCTACTTTTCCACAGAGTTGTTTCCCTTATTTTCCATCAGTCTTAGTTACACTTAGCATTTTGTACTCTTCAAAACACCTTAATCAGTTATTAACCAATTGTGAACTGTTGTAACAGAATTCTTTAGATGGCAAATTTATCAGTTAAGCACAAAACATGTTTACCAACAGATTTAAATACTCTAGTTTCTTTGCAGTAAGAAGTCAAAAGCACAAACCTACATCCAGTAATTAATGACTTAGCATTTTTTCCTGTTTGGTTAAGACCTAGATGTCCATAATTTAATTCCATTTGTCATTCAACCAAAACTTTAAAGTTTCAGGTTACCAAAGACTTTGAAAGCTACTTCAGCAATTACCCATTAAAACTTTGAGACAGACGATTAACCATCAGTTTAGTCATTTCTTTGCTAACAAATTTAAACAAATAACACAAGCTCATTTGATCTTCAGTAAACTTCGGAAGTTTCATATTTACTGCTGATAACTTAAAAGACATGTCTATCTTAATTAAACCAACAAACTTAACTTAGTTCCAATACTGATTTACATTCCACCTGGGCCCACTCCACTTTGAATGTTTACCTGGGACACGAGTGGGGAGATCTGGAGTGGGGAGTGTTAGGTCCAGGGGGTGCTCTTCTTGCTCCTAGACAGTGAGGAGAGGAGGAGCCGTGGTGCATGATCTAGAGGCTAGTCATGCAGGCTGCACGCACATTGGTGCACAAACATGAGAAGGGGGAAACAGAGGAAATAAAGTGCTGCCAGGAGGCAGAGAAAGGATTCCCGGTTTTAGAGCTCATCAGCCCCAACAGAGGAGCAGACGCCATGTTTTCCCACCAGCAGGGGGGAGGGGTTAAGCAGTCCAAGTCAGGCCAGAGAAAACAGGGAATTTCCCCGAAACAAAGGGAGTTTCGGCAGCTGCTTGGGAATATTCCTTAAGGTCTCTGTCTCGAGTTGAGACTAACCCCAGTTGGCTCCAGTTATAGCCATTAACACGGGAAATGAGTGAGGGAGAAGCCCCCACATCTATTAGGAGAAACAGAGAGAGAGAAAGTCAGAGTCCCCTTTGCTAGGGATGACCCAGCAACCTGGGTTTACTAGAAGGAGGCTTATTAACAGAATTATCATCCAGTATGTCAGGAGGAAGTTTACTAGCTGACTCATTCGGGCAAACACATTCAGCAAAAGCCCCTTAGTTAGGGGTCCTGGTGCAGAGCAATAAAGGCCTAGGTATGAGCAATGAAGTATCCTAGGTCCATTTGCCCTGTTCCCATTGAGGCCATGCAGTGTTACAGGAGCTCAGTCCTTTTCCAAGTTTTGCAATCCAAATTATTTCCAGTGGGTTAAAAGGCACCCCAAGGTAGAGTCCTTGGGAACTGAAGAAGCCTACTGAGGCCATGCTCCCAGAAAAGTAAAGAAGGTCCATTACCAAATCCCCCCTGACTCCTGGGTGGCGTCCCACACAGGGTATGTCAGAGGTTCTCGTGTGTCAAAAGCGACCAGAGGCGTCCCTCAAGATATCGCTATTGATCACCATCCTGCCTTCCCCAGGAAGGCATTCCTGCCATTAAAGGCCCTGGAGGGTTGCCGGCGTCCCTCCTCTTCCCCATCGCATCCTAGGCTGCTGATGGGTGCCTGGTGAATGAACCAAAATACTGTGCCATGCCATGCCATCATCTGTACTGAAAACTGCATACTGTTTTGCCATTTTAACCCATGGAAATCCTAGAAAAGTTTGGCAAGGGGAAATTAGCCACTTTCATAGCTTTAAGTAGTCTGTAGAAGACACTGACAAGAAATAGTAAAGACTGAAATCCATCATGGTCTATGCGACATTCCAACACATGTGGTCCTTGCAGCCAACTTCCCCAGGAAACGGTCCCCGGTTGCATTTTAATTCAATCGGGTACTGGTTTCGGCCGGCTCCCAGTGGAGGTCTCTCGGCCAGAAGTGGCTAAACCAGGGATGTGGAGGGGATCACATTAGATCAATCAGGAGGAAACCTCACACGGGAGTCTTAAGATTGGCAGCCGTCCTGGTGACTTAGGTGGCTGTCCCGTGCCCAAGAGAGACAACTTTATATAAGAACAGGAATAAAGAGAGGGCATCAAGTTTCTGGGTCTTATTGCCATTCCGGCCGGGGTACTAACTTGCAGCCAAAAGGCAGACGCTCTCCTCCCCGTAGAGCAGCCACGGGCTAGAGGATTACAGCCTGAGCAACTGACATGCAAGTGTTCCAATACGACCATACTCCTTGAAAAGCCCCTGAAATGAGAGTAAAGGAAGAAAAGAGAAAGTACTCACCAATTTTGCACCGAAGCTCAGATCAGAGTCCAAATGTAAAGACTCACAGCCCCACGTTCGGGCGCCATATGATGAAGTTCTAGAACCTGGGTGAGGTTCGGTGGGCTGAGGTCCGGAGCCGATGACCAAGAAAGAATTCTTGAGACATCTTTGGTGCAAAATGGTGGTTTATTAAAGCACGGGGACAGGACCCGTGGGCAGGCAGAGATGCAGCTGCCCTGGGGATGTGAGGAGTGGTTGGTTATATACACAGGAGTTAGGTAGGTGAGGACAAAGGGGATGATGTTAGTCTCTAAGGAATTTTGGAAGCAAGGTCTCCAGGACCTTGAGGGGCTAGCTATTGTTGGGAGAAAGGTTATCTATTACTAGTCTTGTGAGACCCTTTAGATGTATATCAGTGGGCCATATGCTTGGAAATGATTCGACACTGTCTTGAGACCTAGAGATAAGGTTTCACATTTCTCCTATCAAGTGTCCTTGTTAGTGAGATTTGGATTTAGAAGAAATTTAACTTTATTTAGGGCCTGAGGAACTGAGTTATCTGCCTCTGGAAGTTGTGCTATTGATAAGGTAACTTCTTTATTGTAAATCTCAAGGACATTTGTAAACCAAGGGAGACTCCTGCCTTGCAGGATTGTGATCTCTGCAAGTTAACGATTTGTTTCTCATTTATGGCAGTCAGGGGTGCCTGAGGAATGTCACACACATTTCCCAGGGGAGTGGGTGGAGAGGGGGTGCAAGGTGCCAGCTTTTGCTTTGTCCTCAGCCAGCCTCCTGCTCCCTCATCAGAACGACTTTTAGATGCTTTTTTTGCTTTCTTCCTTACTTCCTAAGAAAGACAGTAATTTAATTTTTAATCATTTTGGTCACTGACACCTTTGAGAGTTTGATGAAAGTTACAAACCCTCTCCTCAGAAAAATGTATATTAGATACAAAACTGCATGAATTTTCAGGGACTTCATGGACCTCCCTGAAGTTCATCCATGTATCCAACAGGGATCTGTGGACTCTGGGTTAAGAGCTCTTGCATGAGGGGCACCTGGGTGGCTCAGTGGGTTAAAGCCTCTGCCTTCAGCTTGGGTCATGATCCCAGGGTCCTGGGATCAAGCCCCACATCGGGCTCTCTGCTCGGCAAGGACCCTGCTTCCTCCTCTCCCTCTACCTGCCTCTCTGCCTACTTGTGATCTCTGTCTGTCAAATAAATAAATAAAATCTTAAAAAAAAAAAGAGCTCTTGCATGAGGGGAGTTCACAGGTTGGGTGGTTAGAGTACTCTCTCACCAAAGAAACTGGAAATTCCAGGCAGAACGCTCATTCAAGGGCACTACAGAGTGCCCTCGGTGTTTCCACTCCATTGCCATGCATAGTTTCCTTACCCATTCTCTGGAGTCTATTAATCTCTGAACTGGCTCAACCAGAGTGCTACTAAGCTACTTAAGCTTTGGGACCCTGCATATTTGCATAATTACCCTTACCCTCCCTCTCAGGATTGCAAGAGAGCTATGACATTCATTTGACTTGTGACAGTTCTGTAATTCCAAATTTGCTCTAGTTTGAAAATTCTGCATTAGGAATTATTCCTGCAACTGTCTAACGTGAATCACTATTATTGCAGGGAGGCAGCGAAGAGAATGTCGTCTATAGTTCAGCAGCAGGAATATAACCCTAATGACCCTCCGTTTTGGTTTGGCTATGATTATGAAGGCAAACCTCTTAAAAAACAAAACGAGGAAACATCACTTAAAGGAGATGAAGAAGTCATACTGACAGAGTCAACACACAATAGTGAAGAGGAACTAGCATGACCTTCAGCCTCAAGCAGGAAGAAGAAAAAAAATCTAGAACTTGATAACTTCATCTGATGCAAGTATTTTTACCAGCTGGATCGCAACAGTGTAAACAAGCAGCAAACCATCTCCTGATTTTTAGTCCAACTATAGATATTTCTAAATACATTATTAGTTCTTCTAATTGGTTTAATCATGATTTTTTAAAGCAAAATCAAGTATTGCTACTATGTAATTTTTCCACTTAAATTTACGTTAATCAAATAGTTGTGATGAGATTACCAAATCTAAGGTTACAGTTATATAAAGAACCCTGAGAGATGTAACGTTTTTTTAATAAGGAATTTAGAAGCTTTTCTTTACAAAGGAAAGCAGAGTTGGTCATATGAGTCAGCATAAGAGTTTGAGCCAGGGCAATGATTTTAAGAATCTGTGACGATATAAAAAGTATAGACTTACTTTTTTTTTTTTAAAGATTTTATTTATTCATTTTACAGAGAGAGAGAGATCACAAGTAGGCAGAGAGACAGGCAGAGAGAGAGGAGGAAGCAGGCTCCCTGCCGAGCAGAAAGCCCGATGCGATGCGGTGCTCCATCCCAGGACTCTGGGATCATGACCTGAGCCGAAGGCATAGGCTTTAACCCACTGAGCCACCCAGGCGCCCTAGAGAGACTTACATTTTTTAACAGAAACAAGGCTTTCTTGTTATTTCCAGATATGTAACAATAAGAACTAAATGCCATTTGACCCTAGACTCACCTCTACATTTGACTTAACAGTCAGGGATAAATTAAATGAAACATGAACTACCTGTGAATTGACAGGAAGTCTGCAGTGTTTCAGAAAGGTCTCTTTTTAATCACATTGGCACTATGGAGGAATTTTAAAAACTATGCTATGTCAAAAAAGATGCTCTCCCTACTTTATGCTAAGAGGTACGGGTTATTGTGTACCTCCTTATTATTTTTAATACGCTTTCATCTATGGATTTTTACCACTCTGGGAAAAGATAATAACTACAGAATTCAAATTATTACAGGCTAGTATTATCATTATTGGATATTATGTGATACTACTGTTGATAGGGTCCAGGAAAAAGCCCAGCTCTGTTCTGACTGCCACAAACAAGCTGTGTTGGTAATATTGGATAATTCTTTTAACCTTTCTATTTTCTCCATTACTTATCTTTTTTAAAAAAAATTAATTCCTGTGTAGTTAACATATAGTGTTATCTTAGTTTTAGGTATACAATATACTGATTCAGTAATTCCATATATTACTAAGTGCTCACTATGGCAAGTATACTCTTAATTCCCTTCACCTATTTCACCCATCCCCCCACCTACCTCCCCTTTGGTAACCATCAGTTTGTTCTTTATAGTTAAGAGTCTGTTTTTACATTTTTTTTTCCTTTGTTCATTTGTTTCTTAAATTCCACATATGAATGAAATCTTATGGTGTTTGTCTTTCTCTGACCTATTTCACTTAGCATAATACTCTCTAGCTCCTGGGGCGTGTGGGTGGCTCAGTAGGTTAAATGTCTGCCTTTGGCTCAGGTCACGATCCTTTAGAATTAGCATTTTCATATTCTTTGGGTAAATACATGAGTGTGATTGCTGGATCATATGGTAGCAATCATATGGTAGCTCTATTTTTAATTTTTTAAAAGATTTTATTTATTTGTCAGAGACAGAGAGCACAGGCAGAGGGAGAAGCAGGCTCCTCACTGAGCCAGGGGCCCGACAGGGGATTCAGTCCCAGCTGAGCTGAAGGCAGACACTTAACTGACTGAGCCACGCAGGCGTCACTATTTTTGACTTTTTGAGGAACTTCTGCACTGTCTTCCACAGTGCCTGTACCAGTTCGCATTCCCACTGACAGTGCAAGAGAGTTCCTTTTTCTCTATATCCTCACCATTGCTTGTTGTTTCTTGTTTATTTTAGCCATTCCAACAGGTATAAGGTAATATCTCATTGTGGTTTTAATTTGCATTTCCCTGATAATGCTGCTGAATGTCTTCTCATGTGTCTGTTGGTTATCTATATGCCTTATTTGGAGAAATGTCTGTTCATGTCTTCTGTCCATTTTTTAATTGGATTATTTGGCTTTTTGGTGTTGAGTTGTAGAAGTTCTCTACATATTTTGGATATTAACCCTTTATCAGATGTCATTTCAAATATCTTCTCCCATTTAGTAGGTTGCCTTTTAGTTTTGTTGGTTGTTTCCTTTGCTATGCAGAAGCTTTTTATTTTGATGTAGTCCAATACATTTGCTTTTCTTTCCCTTGCCTCAGGAGACATCCTAGAAAGATGTTGTTACAGCCGGTGTCAGAGAAATTACTGCTTGTGCTCTTCTAGGATTTTCATGGTTTCAGGTTTCACATTTAGGTCCTTAATCCATTCTGAATTTATTTTGTGTATGGTGCAGGAAAGTGGTCCGGTTTTCTCAACACCATTTATTGAAGAGACTCTTTTTTTCTCATTGCATACTTTTGCCTCCTTTGTCGAAGATTGACCATATAATTGTGTATTTATTTCTGGTCTTTCTATCTGTTTATTTTTGTGCCAGTACCATACTGTTCTGATTACTGCAGCTTTGTAAAATAATTTGAAATCTGGAATTCTGATACATCCAGTTTTGTTTTTCTTTTTCAAGACTGCTTTGGCTATTCAGGGTCTACTTTGGTTCCATACAAATTTTAGGATTGTTTATTCTATGAAAAAAATAATTTTAGGATTGCTTGTTCTGTGAAAAATGCTGTTGGTCCTTATCTCTTAAGTGAAATTAGTCACTGTCTTCTTGTATCCCACAAATTTGAAGTAAGGATAAACTCAAGGTAAAGAATATGAGTAATTTTGAAAAGTTTAAAATGGGCTACACAAAGTATTGTTATAAGGTTTTCTGTATTAGCTAAATGCTTTTAAGAATTCTCCCCCTTTAAGGTTGATTTTGAAAGAGTTTTTAAATAAGGTAGTATTACTTAGCTGTAGAATGGTTCCTAGAACCATAGAAGTGGACAGCAGGGGAATCGGCTGAGTAGGAAATTTTCAGACCTGAGCCAAGGAACTTAAGATGACTTAATAGGGTAATTTTTCACTAAATCTAGAGATTTCTGGCAGCTGCAGAAAAACTGGCTTCTGATCCCTAAGTGTTTCAAGCACACAACTGGAGAGACCTATAATAGAGACAACTGCTTTCTAAAAGAATAAAACCTACTTGGGGAAGATCAAGGGTAAGGAGAAAGATACCCTGTTATGTTCCCTAGAAACCAAGCAGGGTGTTTGGTATTTAACTGTCAAAGCTTGCTCCAAAACTCTTTGAGAGAGATCCTCTTTTAAACGAAAACAGGAGACACATTTTTTCTTTATGAAAAGACAAATTTTATAACTATAAAAATGAAAGAAAAGGGGTAGATGTTAGAACAGGTGAGCTAAAAGGTTACCAAGAAGCAGAATGAACATGTGGAGAAATCTTCAAGTTCTCAGTGCAAAGCACTCAAAGTATCCAAAATATTACTTAGGTCTTCAGCTCTTAAGCATTTGCTATCCATGGGTGAGTATTCAAGAGACCAAAATATGGCAGCTTATCCTTTCTGTTTGGACTTGACTATGTGATTCAAATATGTACAATTCTTTTAATAATTTTAAATACAATTTACAGCTGCTCATGACCTTTCTGGCTGCTGTTGACTAATTTCATAAACTTTACTTTTAGTCATGAAAATATTTATATAATTGTATGAGGGTGAAAAAGATTATAAAAACTGCCTCACTGCCTTACAGTTTCCTCTACTTAATAATTTAGCACACATACACTATAACCACATCAAACATACTAACATGAATATTGCCCCAACTTCTATAAATTATGATTTCATGAAGATTGAACTAAAGGAGACTTTGAGATATTCCACAAAGTTTACTTTTTGCTTTGTAACTATAAAGTTAAAAATAGAGCTCTAAATAAAATATTAACAAAGAGATTATTATAAATCATAGTATTTGAGAAAGTTTATTAGAAAGCATTGTTTAAGAACTGATTTATCCTAATCATAAAAGACATAATCCAAAAGATAGGACTATTCAGTCTTAAATAAGTTAAATGTCCCAGAAGTAAACAAGAAAGGTTTGAAAGAGAATTCAGGAAATAACTTTATACAGTACACTTGTTAAAAGTGAAAATCAATCTTCATTGTGAAAAATCGCTGAATGTTTCTCCTCTTCCCAATGCATTATATCTTAAATTACACCAAAAAAAAAAAAAAAAGAAAGAAAGAAAGAAAAGAAAAAGAAATCAGTAGCAAATGCATCACATTTTAGATGTTTTTATTCACAGCTTAAATTTACACTGTCATAAGAGGCTCTAAGTAGCAAACATGTTACAAGAGCTGTGGTGCAAGACATTCTAAGACAACTTCTCCCCATTACCTATGCCTTTGTATAATCTCTTTCTCCTGAGTCTAAACGGAAATTATAAATATGAGGAGATAGCACTCCCATGATTATGTTACATTATACAGCAAAACAAAGATTATTCTGGGCAGGCTTGATCAAATCAAGTCAAGTCCTTAAAAGCAGTTTCTCCAGCTGGCTGCAGAAGAGGTCAGACATACAAAGTACCAGAAACATCCTAATGCATCATTGCTGGCTTAAAGATGGAGAGGGCCACATGAGAAGGAATGCAAATGGCCTGTACATGCTTAGAGAGATCACTGATGGACAGCAAGAAAACAGAGACCTCAGTAGTAGTCAGAGGGAACTGGATCTTGCCAATATAAACAGGCTTGAAAGTAGACTTCCCCGCCCAGAGCATCTAGATGAGAACACAGCCTGGGTAATGCCGAGTCCAGCCCTGTCCACCCTGAGCAGAGAACCTAGCCATGCAGGTCTCTTGACCTACAGAACTGTGAGCTAAAAGTAAGTGTGACTTTAAGACGGTAAGTTTGTGGTAATTTCATTACAGAGCAATAGGAAACAAATATAATAGCTAAATACAAATTTTGAAAAGGCCCCCACAAGACAATTCACCAGTATTCATTCCAATTTATTGTTTTCAGCATTTATATGAACTGTGGTGTTTGCATTTTTGTAATCACAGATCTGCTAATCATTGCTAAGAATTATAAATACAATTCAAACCATTCTCAGTCCTATAGTTTTAGGGACTGAAACCAGCTTTGACTTCTAAGATTTACAGTGCCTTCTGGGGCATCAGCCTTAATCCATTTTTCATGTTTGCTTGCTTGATTCACGAGCCCTGAAACACAAAATTGCATAGTTATATCTTCATTGGCAAGAGCAGTATTTGACTACATAGATCCTAACCACACATCTCTGAAACTGAAAAATACTTTGTAACAGCAAAAGTCTTAGAAAAGATAATCTGAGTTGGGAGAGTTGCAAAGAGGTTACCTGGGCTTGTTCCCTCTTTTCATTCTCTCAGAACAACTGAAAGGGAAGCTACTCTTTATTTGTTTTTGGATTTTGGTGGGTCTTTTTGGTATGCCGGTTTTAAAGAGGTTTAAGTACAACTGACAAACTCTAAGTGCTTAACATATGCAATACGGTAAGGTCTGACATATGTAAAACTCTGTGAAACTATCTCTTCAATCAAAATAATGATTATATCCATCACTCCTACAAGTTGCCTCGTACTCCTTTGTCATCTCTTCCTCCTGTCCCTTCCCTGCCTGTCACCTCCAGACAGTCCGTCCCCCCCAACATCCTAAACACTGATCTAAACTTTGTGTCACTACAGATTAGTCGCATTTTCTAAAATTTTAATGAATGGAATAAAACCATGTATATATATATGTGTGTGTGTGTGTGTGTGTATCTGTGTGTATATATATACACACATACACATAACCATATACATATATACATGTATGTATGTATATATAAAGTCTAGGTGCTTTCACTCAGCATAATCATTTTGAGGTTCATTCACACTCTGGCAGGTATCAGGTAGTTTCCTGACACACATGCTGATCAGTACTTTGCTGAATGCTCTCAGGCACCCTGTGCAGCTCCCTCCTCTCGATTTCTCTCTTGGGAAATCTAGCAGTCCTGGTCTCCCCAGATACTTAGTCTCTTCCTTGTCAGGAGTCTGCTGGACTCTGTCTGTATTACCCCTTCCTGCCCCGCACCATGGAAACTCCCTCCAGGTAATATGCTGTAGCAGGCATAGAGCTCACCTGGTTCATTTCCCATCTCTCTTCTAGTTCCATGTTTTTTTCTTTCGATCAAGGTAATTAAGGTGTTATATGCCCTCTTAAGCTCCATTGCCATTCTGGATTTAAGAGACCAGTCAAATCTGAACTGAAAAGACTTGTGAATATACTGTCTCAATTCTTCATACACATTTTCTTTGCTGACTCCAAGCACAAAAATCAGGAAACAATTCTTTCCTTTAGTATAGTTTTTTCCTTTGTTAGTACCATGTGATGTTCCTAGCTGATGAAAAGGTGCTTTGTACCATCCAGTCTTCCTGTCAAGTGCTTCTTTGATACAAATTCTTCTCTGAGTTCTTGCCTCTCCTTTCATCTGAGTCATAATCTCATCTATGTTTTAGAGTTAATTGCATCTTTCAAGTATCCAATTACTTCCTCTGGAGTTTTTCTTTCCACTTCTCTTGCTCTATTTCAATGTATTAGAATTATTTATGTATTCTCTGCTTTAGAACTATTACTCTATATTATTATTATATACTATTGTTATTCTACTTCTCAGTAAACTGGTTAAATCTCATTCCTTTTGGTAAATCCATGTATTAGAAATGTAAAACAAGAACAACAACAACAACAACAAACACCCCCCCCCACACACACACCAAAACCCCCTAAAGAACAAAAAACCATCCCAAGCCCAAATGGTGTCACTTAGGCCAAGTTCCCAAACAGGTGTTTAATACAAAATCTAATTGCAGTTTCAAACTCCCTCAGAAATGTAGTCTTTGCTGGTCCATCAGGAATTTTTCAGTCAGTGCCAATGAGTTTGCCACAAGGGCCCTTTCCATCCCTCCATCCCAGAGGAAGACGAGGTCATTTGAATAATAAGACCACTTTGCTTTTTCAACCTAGAAAGGGCCTAGCGTGGAACAATCTTTTTCTTTTGCTAATAACTTTCTTGCCCCCATTCTCCTCTGGAAAAACCTTCCATTTTGTACAACTTCTTGGTATGCCTCTCTACTTGCTAGGTGAGGTGCTGCCCAATTCATAAATTGTTTAATAAAGCCACTTAGATTTTCAAATTTACCTAGTTGAATTTTGTTATTTCATGGGAGCTTCTTTTTTTCTTCTAACTCTTCGTTATTAAGGGGTTCAGCTTTGTCAATTTAAATGTCTTTTTTGTGCCTGTGCTGCATTTGGTAGGTCACAATTTCGAGGTACCTGCACCCAAGAGTTTTTCTATAACACAGAATTTTTTTCCTAGTAATTCAAATAAATGTAGAGGGAAGAACTGGAAATCCTAAGCATTGATTGCTCTAACTTATTACTATTATTATTTTTTAAAAATATTTATTTATTTGAGAGACAGAGAGCACAAGTAGGCAGAGCAGCAGGCAGAGGGAGAGGGAGAAGCAGGCTCTCTGCTGAGCAGGGAGCCTGATGGGAGGCTTGATACCAGGACCCTGGGATCATGACCTGACCTGAAGGTAGCCGCTTAACCGACTGAGCCACCCAGGTGCCCCAACTTTATTATTTTTTCACACCATTTGGCATCAATAGCAAAGTATACACAACAGTAAGGTTTTCCCAACTATTTAAGATTTTTTTCCTTAATACACTTATTCATTGCGTCCGGAGTCATGCTTTTCTTGCTTATGGAAAGAAAGGCCAATCTATTCATTTCCTTTTGGAGCAGTAGAGGCTACTCTAAGGGTGGAAGACCTTCCCCTGCCCTAGGGTTCTTCTAGCTGGACTTAGAGCCAAACTGATATGAGACAGATTTACAGGAAAAAATCAAATTTAATAGGTGTACATATGAGGAATCCACACAGACATGAAATCCCAAAGACAATGAGGCAATATGAAGTTTATATAAGCTAAGGAGAGGGATAGGCCTGATACAAAGGGGAGAAGACCATTAGCAGGAAAGTGAAAGGAGATGTTTTGAGAAACAAAAGTTGCCCCATTATGCAGGTAAATTTCTTAGGTAAAGGGGAGTCTCTGTTAATAGCTCTCTTGCTGGCTCAGACTCTCCTTTCCAATGTAAATTTATGCAGTTGAGGAGGAGGCAGACAGCTTTACCCGCATTCTGCTAGGTTTTGATTACCTTTAACTTGAAATAATCTTGATCCCAAAGTAGTCCATCTTGGGGCAGCCTGCCCTTGGCCCTTATACTGTACATAATGCTACTGCTACTAACAAAATGAACACACAGCAATTTTAGCCTAGAGACAATACTCAAAAAGAAAGACAGTTTATACAATTCCATTTAGGTTGCTTGAAAATAGGCTTTCCCTATTTTGCCTAAAAGTAATTTACCCAAAGATCTTCATACTTTGGTTGGCCTGAATCTGTGGAGACTCTACTTCTAATCTGTAAAGTTTATAAATTCCCTCCTACAAAAATCTTGCAACACATATTGGAACTTGCAGTTGCAGAAAACAACAAAACAAATTAAGTAAATTTAATTCCCTTTGCCAAGGATAACGTTGTATTTGGCAAAAATGGGAAGTGACTACCTTATCTCTATATAGTTTGGCTTCCATTAAGTGGGGGGAAAAGTTTGTTTTCAGGACATGGTTTTGGGTGTCTTTAAAAATACTTTATTTATTTATTTATGTATTTAAGAGACCCATGCACGAGCAGCATGGGTAGAGGAAGAGGAAGAGAGAGAATCTGAAGCAGACCCTGTGCTGAGCACAGAGCCTGATGTGGGGCTCAATCTTAGGACCCTGAGATCATAACCTGAACTGAAACCAAGAGCTGGACGCTTAATCGACTGTGCCACCCAGGCACCCCTCAGAACATGTTTTTAAACTCCAGTGTTTGCTCTCTAACTCTGCCCTGTCCAAATCCAACTATATAAATATATGAATTTCCAAGTTCTTTTATTTATTTTCCCCCTAATTCCTAGTTGAGAAGCATTAATCATCATTTAACCCCAAATATACCCGATCTAATCAGCACTAGCTGTGCACAAAGACAGGTCTCTAAGTAGTACTTTGCAGAATTTAATTCTCTGGTTTAAAAATAGGCTTAAAAAGCTTCTTGGCTAAGGTGAGCTTCTCCTTTTCCCTCCCTTGTTCTGAAACTCCACCTCCCTCTCCCAATCCTTATAACAGACTTTATTTAAACATTTGGTTCAGAAAGATAATTTTCGTGCTCCCTTATTAGCAGCATATTTAACTTCAATGTTCACGGTTGGAGGATTCCTTCTTTTACATTTTTATACACTACTGACCACCCACTATTGGGAAGCACCATGCTAAAGTAGTTTATATCTTTACACTCAAAAGATGTACAAAGACATGATAATATCCTCAAAAAGTTTACCAAATGGCTAGGAAAGTAAATCATACACCTATGAAACATGAAATTTTATTATTTTAATGCATACTCTTCACAAATAAAACCTCTAGCCACACATAATTCTATAACCAAATGTTTTAATGTTGTCAACATTCAATAACTGTTTACAGTCTCCCCTTGACAAAAATGTAACTCCAGGCATCTTAACAAGTCATTACCGACAAGAAAATATTTTTGAGCTAGTTTTAATGGTTCCCATCATTTATATTTTCTCTCAATTACCTGGAATAATAACAAAGTCAACAGTACTCTAGGTTTTGAGCAAGTAGCCAATCCGTTTTGCCCAAGAAATTCTCAGAAAGACTGTTCCTCAAATCTTTTGTTTAATCCCATCCACTGTATTTTTCAGTTCAGACATTGCAGTTTCCATTTCTAGAAATCCAATTTTGGTCTTTTTTAAATCTTTCATGTCTTCATCTTTAGTTAACTTTATGCTATATTCTAACAGGTAGAATACAGTTATAATAACTCTCTTATTTTCCTTCTCTACTAATTCAGACATCTGTATCTGTTCTGGATGGATTTCAACTGATATTCCCTTTATTTTGGGTTATATTTTCTTGCCTTTTTGCATGTCTCATCATCTTTGAATGCCAGATATTGTAAAATCTTGAGCTTGGTTCAGGGATGCAGTTAAATTACTTGGAAACAGTTTAAGCCTTTTATCTCTTGCTTTAGTGATTTGTTAGGCAATTCTAGAGAAATGTTCAGTCTAGGGATAACTGTCTCTAACAACTTAAGTGTTCTACCCAATGCCCTGAAAGTTACGTTTTTTTCCAGTCTCGCAGTGTTCTTGCACTGGTGCAAACACCAAGGTTCTTTTCCTTCTGGTACTTTGTCCTATGAACTTCACCATCTTGGTCTGGACTCTCATCATGGTCTCCTCAACTCTGGGAGTCTGCTGGGTTCCACAGTGGTTCCCTCTCCCTGTGTACCACAGCCTGGAGACTCTCGAGGGAGTAGGCAGGGGCTCATTTTGTTTATTTCCCATCCCTCAGTGATCACTTTCTCTCCTTGCCTGATATATAATGTCTTAGAAACTGTTTACTCGTGCTTTTTTTATGTTTACAAAATTTTGTTGTCTAATTCCAAATGTTGTTGTTTTAGATAAAAGGGTAAATCAGTCCACTGATTTGTATTTCTTACCAGTTTTATTCCACTTCTTGACTGGAAACCTCCACTGTTTCTTTCTTCTCTTTCTCCCTCTCCTCATTGTCTTCCCCTCTCTCATTCCCTCTATTACACTAACTTCTTATTTTGAAATAATAAAGACTCATAACAAGTTGCAAAAATAGTTCACAGAGGTCCTGAGCACCCATTAACCCAGTTCTCCCAATGGTCTCATAATCATAATGTATTACCAAAACCAGGTAATTGGTTGGCAAAGTACAATTAATCAGACTACAGACCTTACTCAGATTTCATCATTTTTTTGCATACACTCACTTTTTGTGTTTACTGTTATGACATTTTATCACATGTATAGATTTATGACATCATTATAATCAAGATATAGAACTGTTCTATCACCACAAAGCAAGTGTCCTTTGTGACGTCTCTTTATAGTCTTATCCTTATAGATTTACAACATCATTATAATCAAGATATGGAACTGTTCTATCACCACAAAGCAAGTGTCCTTTGTGACGTCTCTTTATAGTCTTATCCTCTGTCTCCTTCCCTAACCTTTGGAAGCTACCTGTCTGGTCTCAATTTCTGTAATACTGTCACTCTAAAAATGTTATATAAATGGAATCATACAGTGTATAACATTTTGAGACTGGCTTTTTTCACTCAGCATGCTGCCCTTTAGTTCCATCCAAGTTGTATTTATCAATAGATCATTCTTTTTTTTTTAAGATTTTATTTATTTATTTGACAGAGAGCGAGCAAGTGAACACAAGCAGGGGGAGCAGCAGGCAGAGGAAAAGGGAGACGCAGGCTCCTCACAGAGCAGAGGGCGGGTGTAGGGCCAATCCCAGGACCCCGGGATCATGACCTGACCTGAAGGCAGACGCAGACCCAGGCACACTTGTATCATTCCTTTTTATTGTTGAATAGTATTCCATTATATAGACATACTATATAGTCTGTGTAACCATTTACTAACAGAAGGGTATTCTCATCATTTCTTGTTTTGGGTATTACAAATAAAGCTACAAATATTTGTGTACAGGTTTTTATGTGAAACTTTAAGTTTCATTTGTCCAAGACAAATGTCTAGGAGTGTAATTGTTGGGTCACATGGTAGTTTTATGTTTAGTTTTTCAACAAATTGCCAGACTGAATTTTAGAGTAGGTATATCATTTTACATTCCTAACAGCAATGTAGGAGAAATCCAATCTTTCCACATACTTGCCAGCATTTAGTATTATCAGTATTTTTTATTTTACCCATTCTAATAGGTAGTATCTCATTCTGGTTTTAATTTGCACTTCACTCACTAATGGCTAGTGATGCTGAACATTTTGTGTTTTTATTTGCCACAGTATATATCTTCTATGGTTGCACTGTTTCTTAAATCTTATATAATCACAATTTTATGGGCATAAATCATTTTTTCCTCATACCTGGGAAGAGATCATTCAGGATAAGATTTGGCTGTCGTTCGGTATTTCTTAAATGACTACGATACAAAAACAAAAACAAACAAAATCCCCAGGCATTACAAACAGGATTCATATGCTCTAAGATTAGGGCCTGCACTTTAATCTCTAGTCTAGACGGTAAGAAATTATAGCCCACAGGCTGAATCTGGCCTGAGGTCTGCTTTTATGGCATAAGAGTTAAGAATGACTTTTACATTTTTAAAGGGTTATAAAAAAAACATATTTTTTTTTATATGTAGCCTGCAACGTTTAACATATTTACTGTCTATCCTTACAGGTAATGTTTGCAGATGAAAAGAAACAAAACCTGGTCTTTTTGGTAAACATTAACAAAGTTGATGTCTAATTACCTATGACACTCTCAGTATCTTACACTTTAAAAAATGATGGGGAAACAAAAACACATTAAAAGCACAAACAATCTGAAGGCAGTTTTTCCACATTAGCTCCCTGTCAAAGTATTTTTAAGTAGACAGCCATAAGCCTATAGCACTCTTCATTCTCTTACTGAATTTCTTCCATGTCATCTTAAAGCACATTTACGTAACTGACAAATCCATGTGCTATAAGCTTGGAGAAAACTCTAACTTCAGTGTGCTCTAAAAAAAGAATTATTTCTATGAGTCATATCAAAAAATTAGGTTTTTTTCCCCATTTGGAGGGAAAACACTGTCATTAGATCTTAAAAGAGGCATTCTGGGGGCTTAGTACCATTTCACCCTCTTTTCCAATCCATGCACCAGTTTTCCATTGTAAATCACAATACCCTTAACTGTATAACTCTCTGGCTTAAAAACGAGCTCAGAACTCTCTTTTGACTTGGTTGTCTAATTCCAAATGAATTCATTTTTTAATATGCTTTACATTTCCAGTCTGACTAAAATAAAGAGAACACAGTAGTATCACCTCTTCTACTAAGCAGACAAGGGCAAACATCATTTGGCTGGTGACATGCTTCATCTCTAATACTCTCTAACATCTAAACTGGGGGCTTTAAGACAAAAGGATTTTGTACTGCATGCAGTTTTGGGCTCACAGTGAGGTTTCATATCTAAGTTGATGAACCAAGACTAAAACCTAACAGAGAAGACAATTTCTTCTAAGAAATATGTTACCTAAGCCACTCACCACTCATTAAATTTGCTATAAATGGGTAGAGCACAAAACTTGGAATCAAGGATCTTATAAGGATTAAAAAATGCACTCCAAAGGATATACACTGTGCACAGCTTTTCAAGTACATAAATGTTTCAGCCTGAGAGTCCTGGGCTTTCTTTTGACCTCCGAATAGCATGTAATACTTATAAATCACTTTAAGAATTGTACAATGTACAGTTATTAGTGACAGCAAAAACGAAGGAAACCATGAAGCAGGAAATCAAATAAAATTACAGGGCTGACACATCAAACCCTGTGGGAAGCCTGAGCCCTAGGGACTAATTTTTACGGGCATGGTTTCTTGCAGAAATCATGCAAAAGTCATGCTACAGATACAATCCAGACTTTTTAGCAGTGAGGGTATTTCTGTTTCTATGCCTCACAGGCTCTGTAAGGAAGGCCCAGATGAGCTGAGCTCAGCTGCCTATAATAACAACTCACATATAAAGCTGCTCATTATTTCCAAAATTGGGTTTCATGTTGGAAATCTTCACAGAAAAAGCAATTTGCCCTGATTTTCTTGAAAAAGGCCTCTCAAATTATTCCATCCAGGGGCGCCTGGGTGGCTCAGTGGGTTAGGCCTCTGCCCTTGGCTCAGGTCATGGTCTCGAGGTCCTGGGATCCAGCCCTGCATCGGGCTCTCCTCAGCGGGGAGCGTGCTTCCCCTTCTCTCTCTTTGCCTGCCCCTCTGCCTACTTGTGATCTCTGTCAAATAAACTTTGAAAAAAATTATTCCATCCACTTGATAAATAAGGTCTGCGGCCTTCTGGGCACCAAACAGTTTTAGAATTAAAATGAAATATGAAAGCTTCTATAAACTCAGTCACTTGTTCACACAGCTCTCTCCAAAGGAACTGCTCTGTTTTTATCTGAGATCCCTCTGCACAATTACTCTAATGGATTTAAACTAATAATGAGAGACAATCTATAGATACAACTGGGGCTAATAGTATGTCATGTGGTACTCTACAAAAAAATTCTGATGATTAGTCCCTACATTCTTACACTGTGGGCAGGAAATAAACTTCATTTTGCAACTTGGGCCTTCCTGGTTTAGGAAGGAAGGAGGGACTAGAAAACAAATACTTTGAGAAGCCTCATAATAAACAATAAAGTAAGCATCTATCTTTCTCACAGCATCCAATTACCTATTTCCGCAACCAAAATTTATTGAAGGCTTATATGTTTGTTTGTTGATTTTAAGACAGCTTGCAGCGGAGTCCAGGCCACTGACCTCTTTCTCCTGACTTACTGCAGTGACATGCTAATTAGCTTTTCCTTCACTCACCATTGTCCCTTACAATCTTTCTCCACTCAAAATTTAGTGCACGTTTGTAATGCACAGATTTGGTTGTATAAACCCAGATGAAAACCTTTTGATGTCTTTGCAATGCACTTAGTATAAAATCCAAATCAGTCCTATATGATCTGACCCCTCCCAAAGTTTCCAGCCTTCCTTTAAGCCACTTTCCCTACTCTCTGTACTCTAGCTATGCTGCACTTCTCTCACTTACTCAAACTCACAATGCTAGTCTAATTTAGATGTGTCACGTGCTTTCACTCTACCGTATACATACATTTAATACATTCATTCCACTTTACTATGTTCACTGATTTGTCTTGCCTTACTAGGATGTAACCTTCTCAGAGGATACCTTTCATTCCTAGTTTCTGGCTCAATAATTAATAAAAGTTTGTTGAGTGACTGACCAAATAAAGGAAAATAGAGAAGACAGAAGCAGGGGCTATGCAAAGGAAAGATGATGTTTGTTTTTAAATATATTATGCTTGAGGTGGTACTGGCTGAGTGGAATAAGAATGGGTAAGAAAAAAAGAGATCAGGTCTGCAGGTACTGATTTTATCCAGTGACGGGACTAGTAAGTATTTTTAAAGAATTTAATGAGGTTTTTTCTTAATGGCTGAAGTGTTGAAAATAAGGCTTTAAAACTGAATTAAAACTAAATCTAAATTTCAGGAAGGCACAAGATTCTACGAGTAACAATAAAAAAATGACAAAGTAACTTAAATTTCTAATTCAAAAATTCTTAATATACACAAAATAATTTGATTATGTTATCATTCAGAACATTATTAAACAAATTTACATTATTGCTGTAGATTATGGGGACCAAAAAAGGTAACTCTATTGCCTCCTTACTAAAATCAAGAGATTAGATCACAAGAAGTTGATTCTTACTACATTTAATACAGTTACATTTTCATCAAATTTTCACTATGTCACTAAGAGTCTACCTATTAGCCACTGAGTGACATTTGAGGGTGGGTATGTGTACAGGTCTTATTTTTTGCTACGTGTTACGCTTTTTGTTAAGATTCTATGATTTTTAACAAATTACTTTTTAAACTTTTATGACATACAAAATGAATAAAGGTATACCTTGCTTTATTGCACTTTGCTTTCTCGTGCTTTGTAGACACTGCATTTTTCATAAACTGAAGGTCTGTGGCAACCCTGCAGTTGTTTACTTTGTGTCTGTGTGTCATATTTGGTAATTCTCACCATATTTTAAACTTTTTCATTATTATTACATGTGTCATGATGATCTGTGATCAGTGGTCCTTGATTTTACTAAAGTGACTGTTTTGAAGCACCATAAATGGCACCAATACAAGATCGCAAACTTAATTGATAAATGTGTATGTTCTGACTACTCCATGGACTGGTCAGTCCCCCATCTCTCTCTCTCCTTAGACCTCCCTATTTCCTGAGACACAACAATATTATGCCAATTAATAATCCTACAATAGTCTCCAAGTGTTTAAGTGAAAAGAAGAGTCACATACCTCTTACTTTAAATCAAAAGCTAAAAATGATTAAGCTTAGTGAGGAAGCCTTGTCCAAAGCCAAGACAGGCAGAAAGCTAGGTGTCCTGTGCCAAAATGTTAGCCAAGTTGTGAATGCAAAAGAAAAGTTCTTGAAGGAAAACTGAAAGTATGACCAGTGAACACACAAATCATAAGAAAGTTAAACAGCCTTATTACTGATATGGAGAAAGTTTTAACAGTCTGGATAGAAGATCCAACCAACCACAACATTCCCTTAAGCCAAAGCCTAATCCAGAGCAAGGCCCTAACACACTTCAAGTCTATGAATGCTGAGGTGAGAAAGGTGAATGAAAAAGGTTTGATGCTAGTAGAGGCTGGTTCGTGACGTTTAAGGAAAGAAGCTGTCTCCATAATATAAGAGTGCAGGGTGAAGCACAAGGGGCTAATGCAGAAGCTGCAGCAAATTATCCAGAAGATCTATGTAAGATCATTAATGAAGGTGATACATTAAACAACCAATTTTCAATGTATACAAATGCCTTATATTGGAGGAAGATGCCACCTAGGAATTTCATAGCTAGAGAGAAGTCCATGCCTGGCTTCAAAACTTCAAAGGACAGGCTGACTCTCCTGATAGAGGTTAATCCAGCTGGTAACTTTAAGTTGAAGCCAATGCTGATTTACCACTCTGGAAATCCTAGGGCTCTTAAAAATTATGCTAAACCTACTCTGACTGGGCTCAATCAATGGAACATCAAAACCTGGATGATAGCTCATCTGCTTACAACATGGTTTACTAAATATTTTAAGTCCACTGTTTAGACCTAGTGTTCAAGAAAAAAAAGATTCCTTTCAAAATATGACTGCTCATTGACAATGCAGCGGTCACCTAAGAGCTCTGATGAGATGTACAATGAGATTAATGTTCTTGTGCCTGCTAACACAAGATCCATCCTGCAGCATATGGATCAAGGAGTCATTTCAACTTTCTAGTCTTATTAATTTAGAAATACATTTCATAAAGCTATAGCTGCAATAGAAAGTGATTTCTCTGAAGCGTATGGGCAAAATAAATTAAAAACCTTCTGAAAAGGATTAATTACCCTAGTTGTCATTAAGAACATTCATGATTCATGGAAAGAGTTAAAGTATCAATATTAGCAGGAGTTTGGAAGAAGCTGATTCATGGATGACTTTGAAGGGTTCAAGACTTTGGTGGGGGAAGTAAATGCAAATGTACTAGAAAGAGGAAAAGAAACAGAAGCAGAAGTAGAGTCCGAAGCTGTGACTGAACTGCTGCAATCTCAAGATAAAATTTTAATGGATGAAGAGTTGCTTTTTATGGACAAAGTGGTTTCTCAAGAAAGAATCCATTCCTGGCGAAGATGTTATAAAGACTGTGGGAATGACAACAAAGAATTTAGAATATTACACAAACTTACTTGATAAAGCAGCAGCAGAATTCGAGAGGATTGATTCTAATTCTGAAAGTTCTGTGTGTAAATGCTATCAAACAGCATTATACATCATTTGTGAAAGGAAGAATCAATGCTGCAAACTTCACTACTGTTTTATCTTAAGAAATTGCCATAGCTACAACTTTCAACCTTCAGCAACCTTTACCAGTCACCAGCCATCAACATCCAAGCAAAAAGATTATGACTCACCAAAAGCTCAGATGATGATTAGCATTTTTTTTTGCAACAAAGCATTTTTAATTAAGGTATCTGCATTGTTTTTTTAGACACAGTGCTACTGTACACTTTAACAGACTACAGCGTAGTATAAATGTAGCTTTTATATGTACTAGGAAACTGAAAATATTCATTTGAGTTGCTTCTTTGCAGTGGTGTGGATCAGAACGCACAAGATCTTTGAGGCATGCCTGTATTTGAAAATGAAACTGATCTCATGAAGACACTTCATTGGCACCACCATTACCACCACACACATTTTCAATGTCCTTTTCAATGCCATTCTGGTAAGATCTGAAGGAAAACTTCACCAGCATTAATTCCCTCCACCTTTTTTGGGGGGGTATTGTGTACATATATTTAGTATGTATATGTATACAATAAATATTTTAAAAAGTAGTATCAGCCAACAGTGCAGCCAGAGGTAATCAGAAAAAATGTGCAAAAGCCATTCATATTTCTGGGACTGAGAATTTGTTGTATTAAAAAAGCAAGTTTATAATGTGTATAATACCAAACCAAATTTGTGTTTATTCCAATCATACAAAGTTAACTTTGAGTCTTGTTATACATATATATTTAGATGATATTTAAGGCCAAGAGTTAGAAAGCAGCTATACCAGAAAAAAAAATTATGGTCTTAAAAATTTTTTAATCATAGTAAAAAAATACATAAAACATACCATCTCAATCATTTTTAATTTACAGTTCAGTAGTGTTAAGTATACTCACATCACTGTACAACAGATCTCCAGAACTTTTTCATCTTGCAAAGCTGAAACGTTACTCTTTGAATAACTTCCCATTCTCCCCTTCCCCTGCTTTCTGTTTCTATAAATCTGACTACTTTAGATATCACATATAAGAGGAATCATACACTATTTGTCTTTTTGTGACTGGTTTATTTCACTTAGCATGATGTCCTGAAGGTTCATCCATGTTTCATCTTGTGACAAGATTTCCTTCCTTTTTAAGGCTAAATAATATTCCACTTTATGTATATACCACATTTCACTTATCCATTCATCTATCAATAGACATTTGGGTTGCTTTTACCTTTTGGCTACTGTGAGTAATGCTGCTGTGAACATGGGTGTGCAAACATCTCCTGGAGATAGAAAATTTTTTAAACTGATTTTATCCAATGTCATCTAGGGAGTGTTTTAAACTAAATGCCTGCATTGTGCTACTTACTGATATGCAGTTGGAAGAAAAGAGTGTCAAACACCAAAATGTGACAATGGAAAGGAATAAAAGAGTAAAACTGCAGTAAAGCATACCATATTTCTACCTATGTATGGATAATGATGATTCATCTCACATAATAAAATGTGTTATCCTTACCAGTAATTATTACAGCATCATCTTTATGAACTTCAGTCATTTCTTGAACATGGACTTCTGAGTTCACATCAACCTCTCTTCCTGATAACTGTAAATGAGCTTGAAGAGAAGATGCAACCTTGACAAGAATAGAGCCTATAATAAATTTTAAAAAGTTTATTAATGCAAGAAAATGAAAAGTACCAGGGGCTATTTGAAAAATGATTGAAAGAGGAGCAATGCTCCTGGAACACTGTCTTTAACTCTTTAGCACACTTTATTTACCCAGCAGTACAGGGCACCTGGATGGCTCAGTCGGTTAAGCATCTGCCTTCAGCTCAGGTCATGATCCTGGGGTCCTGGGATTGAGCCCCACATCAGGTTCCCTGCTCAGCTGGGAATCTGCTTCTTCCCTCTCCCTCTGACCCTACCCCCGATTGTGCTCGCTTTCAGTCTCTCTCTAATGGAAAAAAACAAAAAACAAAAACAAAACTTTAAAAGAACATAAACAGCAGTGCCTTTTCCTTACTTCCAAGGCATTCACATTAACTTTTGCCAAGGGCATGAGTCATTAGAATATTGTGAACTTGTTCGGCAAATAGCCCTAGTCAGCTTATCCAATATCAGAAAAGTGAGTAGTAAACTTTGTAGACAATGTCTACCATTAATTGAGCATTTACTGAGACCAAGACAGCTGAGATGATCTCTTATCTACATATCAACTTTATGAGGTATTATTAGAATCCCAATTTTAAAATGAGAACTTGCTCAAGTTCCCACTAGCACTAGTGTTGGAATCTAGCTTCACTTCAGTGACAAGAGCCCATGCTCTTAACCACTGTGGTATTCCACACACTGCTCCCTCATCATATTATAGGAGTTGTGATTTCCCTGATCACTGTGACACAACTAGAATCCTAAGCTCTTGTGCTTTCAGTTGTACCTTGTATGTGTGCACTGGGGAGGGAGGGGTGGTGGTGGAAAATAACGATAATTAAAAAAGGGAACATATGAATTTCAACTAATGTTTCTTTTCAATGGATTAGTCTTTTAGGTGCCTGAGACAAGACGTTCAAGTTCATTTCCACTACAATCTTGTAGAAATTTAAGCTTTTAAAGGAGGAAATAAGAAAAAGTACTCCATTAGCAAATAAATAATTTTCTAAAACAACTACATAGGTTGCAGGGCAAACTCACCAACACACTCCTGTTTCACTCTGTTTCTCATATATCAAATCAAGTAAAAGGCTCTGGCCATAGAGCATTAAGCCCATTTCCTCTGCAGACAAAGGTGGTCAGGACGACTTTCATTGTGAATATTGTAAAGATTCCTTTTAAAATGGACTTATTTATGGGTCATTGTTTGTCTCTTAGTTTGGTTATCATCAGCCTAAATTTCTCTAATTTCTTATCTTCTCCATCTTTCTACCTGGAGCCAGAAAGTCTAGGGTGAAACTGATAAACTCTCATAATTAACCCCCAAAAAGGTGGGGTGGGAAACAAAGCATATCACTGCAACTGGGTTATTTTATTTATAAAACAAATTGCTTTTCCGATTTTAAATGTAAACTACTGACAGGAGAGTCCCTATAACAGGTTTGAGGGACTAAGGGGGAAAAAAACCTAGAAAATTTCAGAATGAATAGAAGATGCATGCTTTTCTACCAAACATACTTTAAAAAGTAGAAAAAAAATAGATTTTTAAAACTTTTCTGTAGCACTTTTTATCTCTAAATACATCAAATGTGGTTAATTTTATGAGTACTTTTTTCTGTTCTTAAATGAAAAAGAGATGTTAAATCTATGAGAGCTTTAAAATGTTAAGCATTGCAACTACTTCTTCCCTCATCTCTCTCCACATTCTTGAAAAACAAGTCATCACTATCAAAACTCCATTACTATCTGTGAAAGAAGAATTCCCATGATTTGAAAACTTTCCCAAATGTCCCATCTTTATCTTTTTTAGAAAGGAGAGCTCTTGTTACATTTTCAACCTCTTTCACTTCATAAACTATTTTGATGGTTACTGACACCAATACCATTTTTTAAATTAAAATGTGAACTAATACTAACCGTACCATTTATTGAAGGCATACTATATTAAGATCATTGGTTTCATCACGGACAAATTTTAAATGGAAGAGTCAGTACTCAGATGCAGGTCTGACTGTTAAGCCTAAACACAGCCTTTTTGAAAGAATTAATAAGTTAACTCATAAGAAGAGAGAAAACAAGCATGCAACATTCTTTTTCACATGGCAAAATAGAGAACATCTAAGAGATGCAAGTGGTTGGCTCCCAAACCCTACAGCAAGACAGGGGCAGAGCTGGAAAGGATTCTAGATGTCTTTACAACCATTAAGCAACAGAATCCTGAACAATTTTCCATTACTCTTTTAAAAAGTTACTATTCCTAAGTATAGTTAGAATTAAAAGACCTGAAGTAAGACAGAAATTTTTGTTTTCCGTTATCTTTAAGCTTCATGCCAGTCCAAATAGGAAAAACCAAAAAATTATAAACTTAATCAACTCTTGCAACATCATATCCTATTTCAAGATTACTGGAACAAGATCCCAAATAATGCTCAAAAATATTTTAAGTTGATGAAGATTAACAATGATTTTTGTCTTATTTTATTTTTTTGTCCATCCATACAAAACAGGAAATAATTTTCATATAAGAGCTACTTATTGAAAACTTTGTACTCTGTTACTAGTTATAGTAAATTAGTAATGGTTTACATTTTTTCTCTTAGGGCCTTCATAATAAGAGAATATATGACTTTTATGGCAATTACAATATACCCTAAATGGCATTACTGAAGCTTTCAGGAATCCAGTGAGAACACAATATTATCCTATTTTAAAAGAAAAAAATGCAATATTGAGAAATCAAATCACTTCTGTGTATCAGCAAAAAAACTTCTGTTTAAGGCCTCTGTGTTTGCAGTTTCATTCTGACACTCTGACAAGAGAGCCTTGTTGGACAAAGGAGTATTAAATCAACATAACCAAGAAATTGCCAACAGCAGGTTTCTGTAAGGAAGTATTCCTTGTTATACATATATAGCCCTGTTCTGGCTAATATGCAGATCTTCTAGATTTTATTTAAAACTTTTTTTAAACAGCTACATTTCTTAGCTTTCTGCACCCAGGTCACTTCAGTCCCTAAGGCTAAGCTACTCCAAGTATCCAAGCCACTTGCCACCATGTACACCCAGACAAATATTCAGTCTTCATATGACTAAAAAGTGTATTAGTTCTAATGAAATACTTGAATTCTTAGAATAAATTATTTGTAACAGAAATAAGATTATAGAAAAAACACGTCATAATAAGACTTACTACTTTAAGAGATTAAGTCAACAATGACTTTAGAGGACCTTCCTGATGACACCTTTTTTTCAGGATCATACATTGCAAAGAATTACTCTAGTGTGATGGCTCAAGAAGATCTGACTACAGGATGGTAGAAAAGCCTCCAAAAGAATGTACGGGAGCATTTTCCCTCCAAAGAATATTCTATTTCAGACATAAAACCAAACTGAAAAACCCAAACAGTAACACTAAATAATTCCACAGTAACAGTCAATATTTTCTAACATTTTTGTTTGAACTACAAAGGGAACGATAGTTTTTATGGCCATCTGTTCCAAAAGTTTCAAAAATCATTGGTCTAGAGGGCCAGTATTTCAGTCAGTCTTTATTATTCTTTTCTTTTTCTCTTTTTAAAGAATTTATTTTTAAGCAATCTCTACACCCAATGTGGGGCTCAAATTCACAACCCCAAGATCAAGAGTTGCATGTTCCCACGAAAATAGACTCAAGATGTATGAAGGACCTCAATGTGAGAAAGGAATCCATCAAAATCCTTGAGGAGAACACAGGCAGCAACCTCTTTGACATCGCCGCAGCAACTTCTTCCTAGGAACATCGCCAAAGGCAACAGAAGCAAGGGCAAAAATGAACTATTGGGACTTCATCAAGATCAAAAGCTTTTGCACAACAAAGGAAACAGTTAACAAAACCAAAAGACAACTGACAGAATGGGAGAAGATATTTGCAAACAACATATCAGATAAAGGGCTAGTATCCAAAATCTATAAGGAGGTTAGCAAACTCAACACCCAAAGAACAAATAATCCAATCAAGAAATGGGCAGAGGACATGAACAGACATTTCTGCAAAGAAGACATCCAGTGGCCAACAGACACATGAAAAATGCTCCACATCACTCGGCATCAGGGAAATACAAATCAAAACCACAATGAGATACCACCTCACACATCAGAATGGCTAAAATTAACAAGTCAGGAAATGACTGATGCTGGCGAAGATGCGGAGAAAGGGGAACCCTCCTACACTGTTGGTGGGAATGCAAGCTGGTGCAACCACTCTGGAAAAGAACATGGAGGTTCCTCAAAAAGTTGAAAATAGAACTACCCTATGACCCAGCAATGGCACTACTGGGTATTTACCCTAACGATACAAACGTAGTGATCCGAAGGGGCACGTGCACCCGAATGTTTATAGCAGCAATGTCCACAATAGCCAAACTATGGAAAGAACCTAGATGTCCATCAAAAGATGAATGGATAAAGAAGAAGTGGTGTGTGTGTGTGTGTGTGTGTGTGTGTGTATATATATATATACACACACACACACACAATGGAATACTATGCAGCCATCAAAAGAAATGAAATCTTGCCTTTTGTGACGACGTGGATGGAACTAGAGGGTATAATGCTTAGCGAAATAAGTCAGTCAGAGAAAGACAACTATCATATGATCTCCCTGATTTGAGGAAGTGGAGATGCAACATGGGGGGTTTGGGAGATAGGAAAAGAATAAATGAAACAAGATGGGATCGGGAGGGAGACATGCCATAAGTGACTCTTAATCTCACAAAACAAACTAAGGGTTGCTGGGGGAAGGGTGGCTGGGAGAGGGTGGTGGGGTTATGGACATTGGGGAGGGTATGTAAGAAAAACAAATAAACAAAAAACAAACAAAAGAAGAGTTGCATGTTCCACCAAGTGAGCCAGCCAGGTGTCATTTCTGGTCAGTCTTTATTCCATTTTATTTTATTTATTTATTTTTTTAAAGATTTTATTTATTTATTTGACAGACAGAGATCACAAGTAGGCAGAGAGGCAAGCAGAGAGAGAGGAGGAAGCAGGCTCCCCACCAAGCAGAGAGACCGATGTGGGGCTCGATCCCAGGACCCTGGGATCATGACCTGAACCGAAGGCAGAGGCTTTAACCAATGAGCCACCCAGGCACCCCTATTCCATTTTATTTTTTAAAAGATTTTATTTATTCATTTGAGAAAGACAGAAAGAGAGAGAGAGAGAGAGAGAGAACGTGGTGGGGGGGGCAGAGAGTAAAAGAGAAACAGATACACCACTGAGCAAGGAGCCTAATGCAGGGCTCTGTCCCCCAGGATCATGACCTGAGCTGAAGGCCAGTTACTTAACCAACTGAGCCCCCCACCATCAGTCTTTAAATTGAGTTTTATCAGAAGAAAATTTTCTTGAACTCATGATATCAGTATAGATAAAATAACCTGACCATCTCTTTCCTGGATGTTTTTACATAAACCTTCTATAGACCATATATCAAAACATTCCACTTGGCTAACCTTCATGGGATTTCAACTCCACTTTCCCTAGTTGGCTGACATAAACATCTATTGCACCCTGATGACTTGAGGCCTGTAGACATCCAGAGGATGAATCTAGGAAAAAAAGAAAAACTGTAAGTATAATCATTCTTATTGTAGTAACTGAAATGATAAACTGAAATGAAGGACTCTACTTCGGCAGTAGGATAAGGCACTAAGAGTCTTGCAAGGTTTTGTATTTTCCCCATAGTTATGCTATCTTTCACTTTAAAAAGAAAACAGAATCAGTAATCTACAGATCTACACCTAGATAACAAAAAATCCCTATGTCTATAGTCACCTACATAACTTATTGATAAACATGCTTACTATGCAACCTAATATATAGGAAGGACAGTACACAAGCTGTGGATCCTTCAGAGCCAAGATTATTAAGCACCATTTGATATAATTAGTTTATTATCAACTTTCAATATTTACGAAAGAATTTTCTCTCACATACAGATACACAGAAGTAGTAACAAAGTTAACAAAAATCAAAACTTCTTATATTTTTTCCTTTTAGCAAATCTGCTAGTCCTAAAAAATTCTGCTAATAATGAAAGCTTACGCTAGATAAGATTTTGTTGCATTTCTTAAACAGAAATGGAGAAAAGGGAGTCACTTAAAGAGCGAGTGAAGCTTGTTTCTTTTCAAATTTCTGGAATTGAACATATATCTTTCAGTCAGGAGAAGAAAACCATAATTAAAGTGGTGCTAATCTGAAACTCAAATATTGTCATCATTGACCCCAGTTTTCAAAAAGTCAGCATTTCAAGTTCAAGGGAAAGCTGACCAAGTTAGAGATAAAGTAAAAGAATGATGTTGAAGTGTCAGCACTAAGTAGCTCCTTCTTCCTCAACCATGACAACTGAACCTTTGATCTAATATTCTGTCTGACTGCCCTGGTAAGGCCAAAGTGTATTTTTTTTTTTTAGAAAGGCCTCTTAAAAAGCATATTCTAAAAAAAAAAAAAAAAAAAAAAAAAAAAAAAAAAAAAGCATATTCTATCAAGAATTTTACTACTTCAAAGTGGAAACAAATCAGGGAGTGTGGTGAAAATATTGCCAAAAATTATATTAAACTTTTAATAAAATGTGAAGAAAAAACATTTGTATACTATACATTTTTCTTCAAATTTTTACATGACCCTAAACAAAGCTACTTGGGAATAAACTGGTTAAAATCTGACACCAAGATAATTCATAATAATTATCTGTAATCTATACTGAAAAAATGGCCTTTATTGGACCCACTTTCTTTAAATGTTAAGTTCAAAAGTTAACACTGATGGTGGGAAATTAAGCCATTAGTGATAAATGACACAGAATAGTTGGGCAAAGAATATCTTTCTCCTCAGTTACCAACAGAAACTCCTTTTAAACAACTTCTTAATGCATCCTAAAAGAAGTCAAGTAAAAATATATTATGATTAAAAAATGTGGACTACACAATGTGTGTATTATCCCAGGTTGAACAGAGTAAAATATCTGAAACATTAATTTGCTTTCTTACTTTCTCTAGGGGGAAAAAAACACAAGATGTTCATGAGGCTAATAAACAGTACTTTTTCACTTCTCCTTCCAAGCCCATGGGAAATAATAGCTAAATAATTTTATCACAAGCCACTGAGTAATTACATCCTCATGTTATCAGTCTTGAGCTCTGATAATGGCCAATCCCTTAGAGACGGTCCAAAAAAAAAAAAAAAATCAAAACTCAAGATGTTTTCAAAGAGAAAGCAAAAGTGATATTGGAAAAGCTATGTAGCAAAACAAACAATAATTTTCTTTTGTTTTGTGTAGTACAAATGATTGGAAGTAAGAATTAATTATCAAGAGTCAAACTAAGACTTTCTCTACAAAGTTTCATTTTTTTGGAAATTCACCTAATGGAGAAATTCTATAGCTCTCAGAAGAAGCCTTAAGGGAAATATGCATTTGAGGGTGATTAAGAAGTGAACAGAAATTATTAGTGCAGCTAGTGTTTGGAATAAGTGGGCTCTCACCGAAAGCTATCATCACAATTTTGGACAAGGATCTGGTTGGTCTCATAGAGACCACTGAGTTTTCCTGGGAAATTACACATACAAAACTGATGTTAACTACTAGTTAATCACTTCATACAACCAAAACACCCAACTACATACAACCAAAAAACCCAGATATTTGCAATATACATTTAACTAATAGCAGAGAAAAACAACTACTTGAAAGGCTAAAATTCCAAACTTTCAGATAAAGGAAAAATTCTTTTCAATCACTCAAGCAAGTTCAGAAAGTTCTTCTGAATATTTACCATTTTACTTCAAGTTTCAACATATACATACTAAGGAACAGCAACACAACAGATATTTCTTCATTTCTGCAACTTGATTCCTACATTTCCAAACCTACACCAATTGCCAAGAACAAGGAACAAATTTCACATACAGGATGTAAAGGATCTGCAAAGGCAGAACTGTAAGGTCATTTTAAGTAAGGATTTTTAGGTATCCTGCCTTGGTATTCTGTATTAGAGAGGAGGCATTAGGAGGCTGGGCTTACGAGGGGCACACAAGGCAATCGCCCCACCTCCTGCTCCAAACATGAAGATATTCCTTTTTTTTAAAGATAAAATTACCAGTACATGGCTTCTGGCAATGCCTTCCAAAAGAGACAACATAGGATAGAGAAAGTAATGCTAGGTGAGCAACTCTATTAGCACTCCAATCCTACTATTACCTATTACCAAGCTTTGCTTTCTATTGCTGACTCATTTTACTTTATTATTTTTTTAAGATTTTATTTATTTATTTGACAGACAGATCACAAGTAGGCAGAGAGGCGGCAGAGAGGGAAAGGGGAAAGCAGGCTCCCTGCCGAGCAGAGAGCCCGATGCAGGGCTCAATCCCAGAACCCTGGGATCACGACCTGAGCTGAAGGCAGAGGCTTAACCCACTGAGCCACCCAGGTGCCCCCACAATCAAACTTTTTATAGCACTTCAGCTTCTGACAGAGCTTAGTGTTATGGAAATTAGGAAGAAAAGTGTTTGGGGAAATAAAGTATAATGTGTATACAAAATCTGAATGACTGATGAGATTACTTAAGAACCTGATCAATTATGTTATCTATACTCCTTTTACCTGAATTATAAATATTGTTCTTCATAAAAGAATCATGGGAAAAATACATCTATTTTCCTGAAATCAGAGAGAATAATATCTAAATCATCTCAAGTCTCCTAATATTCTAAACTTGATAATAACTTTTTCTCAACACCCATTCCAATATTTTGAAGGCTCAGCTATTCTAATACATTTCCCTCTCAAGTTCCTACAAATCACTTTTTATTTCTTTTTAACTAATTTGCTTTTACTAATCTCAATTCCTCAAAAATCCAGTAGACTTTAACTAGGTTATCATGATTTGTAGAGTAGCCTTCAACTTTCTCCACCAAACCTTTTATGAAAAACACAAGCCAAGCACTTAAGAAACTTCAAATAAACATTACACTTGTCACCGTTGGGATTAAGGCATCAAATTCAAAATTTGGGCAGACTCATGACAACAATGGTTTTTAAGCTCTATAGCAGGGATGGCAAACTACAGCCCTCCTCCTTTTTCTCGTTTTTATTAATGAAGTTTTATTGGAACATAGACACATCCATTTGTGTGTATATTGTCAATGACTGCTTTGTGTTAAAATGAGAGAGTTGCATTTCAGACAGACTGTGTGGCCTACAGGGCCAAAAATATTTAATACCTAGCCCTTTACAAAGTATGCAGACTCCTAGAGGAAATAAGCTCTTAATTTTTTTTTTAAAGTAAAATTTAAGTCTGTGTAAGACAAAGAGATTTACCAATCTACTGAAATCAGTTCTTTTCCTAAGGCCTCACTTACTTAGTCTCCGACTATCCCCCAGTTCTCTTTCTATACCTTGAAAATGATAGGTTCATTCCATTTTCAGGGCTTATACTGGCTTTTCCTCTATCTGGAAAGCTCTGCACCCAGAATTTTATGAACCTCTTTCCCATTATTCTGGCTTTAGTTCAAATGTCCCTTCTTCAGACCCTCCCTGATTGCTAAATGCTGTAGCTTTCTTTCCCCAGCTCTTTATCCCATTACCCTCTCTTATTTATTCATTGCATGATCTGAAGTTATCTTTGGTTATTTACATGCTTATTGTCTTTCTTCTCAGGCCAAACGTGAGCATGGAGACTACATCTTGTTGACCATAATATTCTCTAGTACCTTAAAGAGTTCCTGGTATATAGCAGGCAATCAATAAAATAGATGTTGACTAGTTACTGCAATACTCAAGATTGTCTTCAAACATTAACACAATGTTAAAACAATAAATAGAGACATAATTTATATCTTTCTTCCAAAGTCCACACTATGACAGATCAAAATATGATAACTTAACAAATAAATACGTTTTCTCTTATTTTAAGAGATTCTTCCAAAATAAACCCCCAAATTTATCAACCACATTTACAAAATAAGAATTCAACCTTTAAGTATCTTCACATATTTGTGGATTTTTAAGAACCTAAAACTACAGACAGAATTTATGTTTTGCTAAAGAAAATTATAAAGGGTCTATACTGCTACTATTGTGGTCAATTATATTTCTTTTTTTCTTTTTTTTAAAGATTTGTTTATTCATTTGAAAGAGAGAGAGCAAGAGAGAGCACGTGTATGTGCAAGTGAGGGGACAGGCAGAGGGAAAAGACTCTCCAAGCAGATTCCCTGCCAACCAGAGACCCCAAATCAGGGCTCTATCTCAGACCCCAAGGATCACCACCCACGCCAAAACCAAGAGTCAGACGTTCAATCAACTGAGCCACCCAGGCACTCCTATATTTCTTAACACTGGAGTCAGGTCATTTTCTTTGTGAGGAAAGAGATTTATCTAAGAAAAATAAAACATTTTGTCTGAGAATCCCTCTAGCATGTAATAGTGGGAAAAAGAAAAAGTTAATATGGAAAATTAAAAAGAATTTATAATGTTAATCATTTATACAGAATCTGAAACCATCTTCAAATATGTACATTACTGCTCATTTCATACTTGCTATTATAATTCTTTTCCAGTATGGATAAATAACCATTTATTTCCAATTTTAGAGAGAATGGTTTTCCATTTATGTTCCTATATTTCCATTCAAGAATAACACTAGCATTATTGTATAATATCATATTATAAGTATTCCTCAGATTCCTATCTGCCTAATGGGCCTTCTAGTTGGTAGTTCAATTCCCTCTGCCTCCCAATTTGCAACATTCTCCTCCTTTTCCTCCCTTGCCTTATTTCTACAAACTCTGCCCATGTCTAGCATTTTCCTTCTTCAGCTAGTTCAGCCTCTCTCTCACCAGTATACCTTTTGTTCACACTAGAAATTTCCCTGACCATCTCTAGATGTGTCCTCTGATAAAATGGCCTGAAGAGTCAACAGTAAATCTTGATTTCTAACCAGAAACAGCCAAATCTTTCTGTCATGTATTAGTTAAAATGATTTATAACTATCACTTAAGAATCTGTTATTTTCAACTTAATCACTCACTGAACAATAAAGTTTCAATCTCTTGAAAATTCTTAAAAAGATATGTACTTTAAGCCAGAAAATTCAAGAGTGATAGTGGAAAGGACTATTAAAGATGTTCATTCTTTCAATCAGTACAAAGGAAAGATAAATGTAAAATGTCAGAAAGGACAAAACCCAGAGGCCCTGGGCATTCGTACTGGCCATAAGCCACAGCTTCCCCACAAAGGTCTTAGTTTCCCATCCCTACACTCAGCCCTCTAAGGCCTAAAAACAACCACCACTCTTTAGGGTGCGCCTTTGCCTAATAGGTAAGCAGGTGCAACTTGGGACAGAGAAAAACTCTATCTAAACTATCTGGAAATCTAGGGGCGCTTGGGTGGCTCAGTGGGTTAAAGCCTCTGCCTTTGGCTCAGGTCATGATCTCGGGGTCCTGGGATTGAGCCCCGCATCAGGCTCTCTGTTTGGTGGGGAGCCTGCTTCCCCCTCTCTCTCTCTGCCTGCCTCTCTGCCTACTTGTGATCTCTGTCTGTCAAATAAATAAAGTCTTTTTTAAAATAAATAAATAAATAAATAAACAAACAAACTATCTGGAAATCTGAACCTTTTCTTCCACAGGCACAGCATTACATGTAGTCATGAGGTCTAAGGTGCCATTAGCCACTATTAGTCCTGGCTTAGGATTAGAATAATAAAAATGACTATTATTTATTGAATTTTTACCATATATCAGACACTGTGCTAAAATACTTTATATATATGATCTCACTTCTTACAGTTAACTCTATATGATAGCTACTTAACTATTATTTCTATTTCTTTCAGAAACAGAAATTGAAGCACAGAGAAATCAGGTAATTAGCCCATGTATAGAAAGTGGTGAAATAAGAATTCTAACTTTATTCTTACTGATGCCAAATCTATAATTATACATTATTTATAGGATGATGAGTCAATGAATTTCCAGAATAATTAGGGTCTGCCTATATTTGACTTACATATCAGGATCCTATCAGGTTCATCAGCTAAACCTCAGATTTTATTTACCCTAATAAAATATCACAAATATAGCTATTTTTTAAAGGAGCAAAATTTACCAACCAGCAGATTAGTACATACCTATTGTGATATTACCCATCTTGCTTTGTAATGTTATATTACCTGTAAAAGAAAAAAAAAAGATAATTTTATATATTAGGGATAATCTGGAAAGAAACTAATATAGTATTCTAAAACATGGTCGGACATCCACAATATTATTTAATAAGATTGTTATTGTTGTTGGCAAATTTTCTCAGTATTAAAAATCTAGTAAGAGATTTAGCTGCAACTCTGAAATAACTAGCTTTAGTCATCTATACAAACTCTCTTCTCCTCTATTCCACCTTAAGCTTCTCTAGCATAACTACAAAACAAACCATCATACTTTTTGGGAAAATCACACAAAAAAATGATAATTCTATAAACCATAAATAAAAAGTTACTTAAATGTACTCACTATATATTGTCAAGGTAAACTTCACTATATTTACCAGATCACTCAAAACCAAGTTTTGAGCCAACTAACACTAAAATAACCTATGGAAAAAAGTTATTACTGTTATTTTTCAGGTCACTCTGCTATGTCTATCAAAGTGGTTTCTGTGCCAAGAGTTACAGAGTTTGGGGCAGGAATAATGAACACACTGAAATATGACTAGCAAAGAAAAAGGCATCACAGGTTCTTGTCTTTTGATGAAAATACATTTTCCAGGGCAAGTATAGGATATTGCAACCATTCTTCCCAGCCCCCTTTCCTCTAATACCAAAATTAGTAAGATTTTTCTTCATATGTATGTTTGTAGAATTACTCCCAGACCCACACTACTTATGTTTACTGCACTGAAAATATAAGCAACATTACTCTTCTACCATCATTCCAAAACTACATTAAAAAGTAAAGGAATAGCTTTTATCTGAGAAATAATCTAGGGTAAATGGACTCATTTACTTTATTTCTTGCATCCTGTAAATACTGACATGTATCAGTACCTGAGAAAAAGCAAACAAAACACTTGATTCAATTGTCCAATAGTCAGATATACTTTGATTGCAAAAATCTCTCTAAAAGTATTATATTCCATCATACTTCATGGGAGGATATGAACAAGGGGTACATTTGTGTAGGAATAAAACTTGTTTTGTATGGAGAAATTAAGCTCCTAAAATTATTTTCAAGTCTCCATAAGAACAAGGTTATAAAGATTCTTTTAAATGTGTTATGTAAATACTATTTCATTGGTTTTAGACACTCTCTTCAAATTTTCAAATCCAGGAAATGCAGATTCACCATCACATGCGATTAGTGGCCAAAGATCACACAGCTTCTAAGATGGCTTTCAATGATCCCTGCCTCTTGGTGTTCATGCCCTTGTATAATCTCCTCCCCTCATGTATAGGCTGTACCTAATAATTTGCTTTTAACACAGAGAATAAGGTGAAAGTAATGGGAAGTTGCTTCCAAGATTAGGTTATACAAAGATCTGGTTTCTTTCTTGCTAGCCCTCTTCTGTTCTGAGGAAGGCAGCTAGCCATGTTATCAACTGCCCTGTGAAAGAAGCCCACTATGGAGGAACTAAAAAAGGCCTCCCGCAAACAGGTTCTGACTTGAATTCTGCCAACAACCACATGAATGAGCTAGGAAGCAGACTGTCCTTTGGTGGAAGCTTCAAATGGACCCCTATAACCTTAGGTGATACATTCGTAACAACCTCGTAAGAGGTCTTGAGGCAGAGGATCCAGTTAGGCCACACCAAGATTCCTGATGCATTCAAAGTGTAAGACAATAAATGTTTGTTGCTTTTAGGTGCTAAGCTCTGAGATAATTTGTTATACAGGAAGAGGTAACTAGTATAGATGTTGAAAGGTGAAAGTGGGGTACTGCCATAATAAATACCTAAAAATGCAGGCGTACCTTTGGAACTTGGCAGTGGGCAGAGGTTGGAAAGATTTTGAGGAACATGGTAAAGAAAGCCTAGATTGCCTTGAACAGACTGTTAGCAGAAAGCTGGACTTTGAGTATTCTTCCTACAAGGCCTCAAGAGGAAGTGAGGAAAATGTTTTTGGAAATTAGAGAAAGAAGGATTCTTGTAAAGCAGTTGGAGAAACTTAACACCATTATCTTCAGTAATGTGGAAACTAGGAAATGTAGCTTAATGAACAGAGTGATTTAACTAAGATACCCAAGCAAGGTTAAAGTGTTATAACTGCTACCCTTTTTTTTTTTTTTTGGCCACTTACTATAAAATGCAAGGGAAGAAAGATAAACTAATCTAAGGGAAGGAGTGGTTTTTTTTTTTTAATTTTAAAAGATTTTATTTATTTATTTGACAGAGAGAGATCACAAGTAGGCAGAAAGGCAGGCAGAGAGAAAGGGGGAAGCAGGTTCCCTGCTGAGCAGAGAGCCCAATGTGGGGCTCGATCCTAGGACACTGAGATCATGACCTGAGCTGAAGGCAGAGGCTTAACCCACTGAGCCACCCAGGCGCTCCAGAAGTGCACTTTTGAAAGATATTCTTAGATGTGGCTTTTATTTTATGGAATAAACCCCACATGATTCAGAGGAGGCTGACAAAATTTTTGAGAGAATAACAACTGCAAACTCACTGCTAAACTGAACTGAAAGGAAGAGTGACAATAGAAAGTAAAACGAGACCACTGGATCTCCAAAATTCTACTGTCAGGAAGCAGACTGAGAAAACCACTCAGATTCAAACATGATATATTTCATGAAAAAGGAAGGATGACTCAAAGGGAGGAACAAAAGCTCAGAGGGCAAAGCCTGAAACCCTAAAGAATTATTTCCAGGTCTTTTATGTATATTTTATGTAATGTGTATATATATATACACACACATTATATATATATATAAAAAATCGAGGAAACTCTGTTTGCCCACCCAAATTTCAATATCACTATATACCAGTGATGCCTTTCTGCCTTTCATTTTCCCAATTTTGAACAGGAAAGTCTATAGCAATTATCCTATACCTGTCCCATCAGTGTGTGTTGGGTAGTAGGTAGTGTGCATGGGGGTGAGGAGAGCTACGGAACTTGTCTCTTTAGGTCACATGTCTTCAGATTCAGAGAAACTGTTCTTGAGGAGTTATACTTAAGCAACTATACTTGAGGAGCCTCATACACCTTGATCTGATTTTGATGAAGAGATTCTGGACTCTGATGTGGTGCATAATTAGATGAGACATTTATGAAATGTGGAAGGAAGGGAGTCTATACTGCATGTGGGAGGGACATGAATCATTTGGGGGAGGGGCCAGAATACAGCCTGGCCATCCAAAGTCTTATAGGATATCTGGGGAGATACACACATGGAAAGCTAAAAATTAGTATTTATAAATAATTGTAAGTGAAACTCATAAGCGAACAATATGTATTAGGTCCCACAGTCATTCAGCACAGACTAAACTGAACTGATATGGACAAGGAGAATAGTCATAGTGGAGATATCACCAGAACTGAGATTTGAAACATGAATAAAATTTAAATACATTGAAGGGGAAGGATTTTCTGCAAAAGAGAATTATATAAACAAAGGTAAACAGGCAGACCTACACATGCTATGTTCAAATCATGCAAATCAGTTAAGCTGAAACCATTAGGCAGTCTGTGAGGATGGGGATCATGTCTTTCTTATTTAGCATTATATCCTGAAAGCATAGTACAAGTACCCAGTTCATAGTCAACATTATTATGTTTTAAATGATTTTTTTATTGATTTGATTTTTAAATATTCAAATTTAGTTTGGAAAAACAAGTGAAGAGCAACCTGTAGAAGAACCATGAGGTACTAGTCTATTGACTTTATTCTAAATTGAGTCAGTGAAAAATTTTAACATGGATAACAACAAGAAAACCATGTTTTAGATAGATTAATCTAGTGTAAGACAGTGAGGACTTCCACTCAGAATTCTCTTTGTTGCTTCCACCTCCTGAACACTTCAAAAATGATTTTTGTGATGTTTTAACTATTAATAAAGAATTATGACAGTCAGTCACTTAGCTAGTGAGTCTAGTCACCCACTCAGCAAGGCAAAAGAGCTTTGTTACCGGGGCGCCTGGGTGGCTCAGTGGGTTAAGCCACTGCCTTCGGCTCAGGTCATGATCTCAGGGTCCTGGGATCAAGCCCCACATCAGGCTCTCTGCTCAACAGGGAGCCTGCCTCCCCCTCTCTCTGCCTGCCTCTCTGCCTACTTGTGATCTCTCTCTCTGTCAAATAAATAAATAAAATTTTTTAAAAAAAAGAGCTTTATTACCTTATACTAGTCTCAAAGAATAAGTTATGGTTCTTATATCCATGGACAGAAGCTTCAGATCTTTTGAAGGAGGAGGACTAGATCATATTATAATGGCACTTAGAGTTTCAGACTACATCTCTCTTGAATGTTAAGAATTCTATATAGTAAAAGCATAGTGGAACAAGAAAAACTATGAAAATAAGGAACATCGGGGTGCCTGCAGGGCTTAGTCAGTTAAGCGGCTGCCGTTGGCTCAGATCATGATCCCAGGATCCTGGATCAAGCCCCATGTCAGGCTCCCTGCTCAGTGGAGAGCCTGCTTCTCCCACTCCCTCTGTCTGGTGCTCTGTCTTCTTGTGCTCTCTCTCAATCTCTCTGTCAAACAAATAAATAAAATCTTTAGAAAAGAAAATAAGGAACATCCATAAATATAAAGAATGTTTCAAAATGTTTTTATCAATGCTAAAGAACTTTTAAAGCAATAAACAAAAAATGTATTTTCAACACAAATCAAAATATTTAGAAAACTCCACCCTAAATAGAAATATTCCAAAGTCATTAGAGTATACAAAATGGACCTCTTACTTCAAATACTTTGTGGAATAAGGCAGAATATTAAAAGGACTCAATTCAACCAGAGGGGCATTACTGGCACAGTCTTCTACATTTTGGTTCTACCTATTTCATCTTCAATCACGAAAAACAATAAGCAAATCAACTATTTGAGAGGAGTAGATCTTTGTAAAAGCCTTTTCTGCAATAAAGCAGACACCATATGGTCTGTGATAACTATGTGTGCTAACTCCCAAGTTAAGCAACTTCTCTACAAACTCCAGTGTTACTTTAAAAAAGAAAAAAATTATTTTATTTATTTGACAGAGAGAGATCCAGTGAAAGAGGGAACATAAGCAGGGGGAGAGAGAGAGGGAGAAGCAGGCTTCCCACTGAGCAGGGAGCCCGATGAGGGGCTCAATCCCAGGACCCTGGGATGATGAACTGAGCCAAAGGCAGACACTTAACCGAATGAGGCACCCAGGCACCCCCAAACTCCGATGTTTGAGAAAATATACTGTTTTTCTTAGCTAGTAATTCTTTATTCTAGTATGGTCAGGAAAAAAATAAGCCATCAACTACTGATGAACATTAGTTTATTTTTCTTCACTAAAAGAAATGTGATTGTGGTTTTAAAAGCACTATAACGGGGCACCTGGGTGGCTCAGTGGGTTGAGCCTCTGCCTTCAGCTCAGGTCATGATCTCAGGGTCCTGGGATCGAGTCCCGCATCAGGCTCTCTGCTCAGCAGGGAACCTGCTTCCTCCTCTCTCTCCCTCTGCCTGCCTCTCTGCCTACTTGTGATCTCTCTCTCTGTCAAATAAATAAATAAAATCTTTAAAAAAAAATAAATAAAAGCACTATAATAATCCAAACAGAGAAAATATCCTTAAAGGTTAAATTCTTTTTGTATTTGGCAAGGGGGAGGCAGGGAGCAGGAAGGGAGGCACTTGTTATCTATAAGCCACAGTGCTAAATGCTAATATAGAGATGAATTAAACATGATCCTTGTTCTTGAGTTTATAATTAGGCAAGAATGTATGGGTCAATGGAAGGCCAGAGATGAGGAGAAGATGCTTTAGCTGAGTATCAAAAAAATTACTAAAAGTCAATGAGGTAAAGAAAGGTTAAGGACAGCATTTTAAGAAAATTATCAACAGAATGATCAGTATAGTCAAAGGCTCTGATCAAGGACTTGAAAGTATAAAACAGGTAAGAATATACATGGAAAAGTAAGAGATTATGTAATTCCAGAAGGCAAACCATAGGGTCCAAAGAGGGAAATGGAAAGTTAGGCAGGTCATTCAGGCATTTGGAAAGGTTTGTATAAGAGAATGCCATGTTCAATGTGCATTTCTCATAAAACTATTATAGGCTATAGTAAGGAGGATGGATTTGAAGAAAGCAAGACTGGAAGCAATGTTATTGCCAGAGTTGAAGCAAGAGATGACAAGAATCTGAAATAGAATAGTAGAAATGAGAAAGAAAAAGATGGGATAGATTGAAGAAATATTTAGGTGATAAAACCTACTTAAACTTGGTGATTAATTAGATGAGGGGAAGTGAGAGAGAAGAATCTAGGATTATTTCAAGATTTCTAGCTTGGGGAGTTTGGTACATGGCAATATCAGAACTGCAAATGTAAATAAAGGAGGAGGAACACATTAGGGATGAGGTTTGGGGGAGAGGGCGAAAGAGAAAAAAAGCTAGAAACGTTGAGTTTGAGATGCCTATAAAGATCCAATTAGCTATACCTATCAAGCACATGGATGTATAAGTCAGAAGTCAGGGCTAGAGATACAAATTTGAATTATCAGAATATAAGAATAGTTAAGACTCAAAAGTATGTAAGATGCCCAAGAAAAAGAAAGAAGCAAAAGAACAATAAAACGGGATGAAATCCTAGAGAATACCCCAACGGGTGGAAAAAGGAGGAACTCAGAAAAGTTTAAGATCAGTTATAAATATAAAACATGAAAAAGACTGCCAGTGCCCACTAATATTTATGTGCTTTTCTCCTGCCTTAGAATACTGCTAAATTCTCAATCTCAGCCTCTTAGAGTTTGATAACGTCATTTAAAATGCTCTAGCTAGGGGCACCTGGGTGACTCAGTGGGTTAAGCCTCTGCCTTCATGATCTCAGGGTCCTGGGATTGAGCCTGGCATCGGCCTCTCTGCTCAGCAGGGAGCCTGCTTCCCTTCCTCTCTCTGCCTGCCTCTCTGCCTACCTCTGATCTCTGTCAAATAAATAAATAAACTCTTAAAAAAAAAATAACACGTTCAGTGCTGACTTTATGACAGATAGTCTTCAAAGCCCTTATTGATTCATTTAAAATGCTCTGGCTAAGGACACCTGGGTGGAGCAGTTGGTTGGGCATCCAACTCTTGCTTTCATCTTAGGTGGTGATCTCAGGGTTGTGAGATCGACCCTACCTCAGGCTCTGTGCCCACTGGGGAGTCTGCCTGAGACTCTCTTTCCCTCTCCCTCTGCCCCTTGCCCCCTACCCTGTGTGCACACATGTGCTCTCTCTCTCCTGAATAAACAAATATAAAATAAAATAAAATATTCTGGCTAAAAATACATGGCAGAATCAGCTTAGTTTCTGAAATTTTCCCTATCAACCTATGATCTCTCTTCCTCTGGTGGAAGCTTAGAAGCCACACAATGAAGATGACAGCATTTAAGTGTCCAGAGTCAACATTCTCATATGTCAAAATGATAATCAAACTGAAACTTTACAACAGACTTAACAATATACCTTAGAATTTAAACAAAGCATTTTCATAAACTTCATGAAAAGTTCTATTTAACCTAATAAAAGCTTTTCTTTTGAAATTTTTACATTATTTTTGACTTCCTAAATTCACCAGGCAGATGCACAAATTCACCAGTGACTACATGTCATTTCTTAAAGCAAAATGGGACATTTATTTATGAAATTCTGATATCAAAGTCATCAACTGTGCTTATACAGCTAATGGAACTTTTATTTCTGAGATTTTTAAAAATTCAAAGTAGTTAAGCACAGAGAAAATGAGAGAACTAACACTCAGCAATTTATTTATCAATGTATAATCCTGACCTTAAAATAGGATCCTAAGTTACATGGGGAATCTAAATATTTAAATTACAATTTTATTAATTAAGCACTTATTCCAAATAATAACATAAGTTAAATATAAAATGCTAAAACAATGGTCATGAGTATGCCTATATATTAAAAACTCATTAATTGTTTAAATTATGTTATAGAAGTTCCACCAAGGTGGCGGAGGAGTGGGGGACTCCTTTTCAACTGGTCCCTGAATTTAGCTAGAAATCTACCAAGCCACTCTGAGCACCCATGAAATCAGCCTGAGATGTAAGATTATACACGTCTAGATCTGTATGGGGACAGAGAATCAACAGTCCATAGGGTGGACCTGGCCTGGATTGTGGTTGATATTTTCAGCTATACAACCCCTCAACCACAACTCAACAGAATGACTAGGAGGAAAAACTCTCAACAAAGAAAAGACCCAAGAGACAATGGCCTTGCCTGCAGATCTAATGGATATGGATCAAAGCAAGATGTCAGAAATAGACTTCAGGGTAGCAGTTATGAAGACAATAGACTGGAGAAAACTATTAATGGCAACATAAATCCGCCAAGGACAGAAATGAGAGCGATCTGGCAGAACTTAAAAATGCTATCAATGAGTACAATCTAATATAGATACTCTAACAGGGTAAATGAGGCAGAAGAACGAATTAGTGATCTTGCAGACAAACCAACAGAAAAGGAACAGGAAGAGGCCTGGGAAAAGAGCTTAAAATCCATGAAAACAGAATTACAGAAATAAATGACTCCATGAAATGTTCCAGTGTCAGAATTACTGGGATCCCTGAGGGGGTAGGCAGAGAGAGATGACTAGAATATTTGACCAAATCGCAGCTGAGAACTTCCCTAATCCAGGGAATGAAACAAGCATTCATGTCCTAGAGGCGCAGAGAACACACCCCAAAATCAAGGACAGCAGACCAATGCCAGGCATGTACTAGTAAAACTTGCAAATCTTAGAACATAGGAAACCATTTTAAGACCTATTCAGGGTACTAAGTAAGAAGAACATGCAGTCAAGAATACCTTATCCAGCAAGGCTGTCATTTAGAATGGAAGGAGATATAAAGAGCTTCCAAGACTGGCAAAAACTGAAGGAATATGTGACCACTAAGCCAGCTCTGCAAGAAGTATTAAGGGGCAGTTCTATAAACGGAGAAAGACCCCAATTACAGAACAGAAATATACAGAGACAATCTATAGAAACAAGGACCTCACAGGCAACATATAGAAAAAAAAAATCATATCTTTCAATAATCACTCTCAATGAGAACGGCCTAAATGAGCCCATAAAATGGCACAGGGTTGCAGACTGGATAAAAAGACATGACACATCCATATGCTGTCTACAAGAGACTCATTTTGAACCTAAAGATACATCCAGACTGAAAGTGAAGGGATAGAGAACCATCTTTCATGCCAACAGACCTCAAAAGAAAGCTGGGGCAGCAATACTCATATCAGACAAATTAGATTTTAAGCTAAAGACTGTACTTAGAAATACAGAAGGACACCATATCATTCTTAAAGGGTCTATCCAACAAGAAGATCTAACAACTTTAAGTATCTATGCCCCCAACGTGGGAGCAGCCAACTACAAAAGCCAACTGCTAACCAAAATAAAAAGACATATTGATAATAATACGTTAATAGTAGGAGACCTCAACACTCCACTCTCAGCAATAGACAAATCATCTAAGCAGAAAATCAACAAAGAAACAAGAGCTTTGAATGACACACTTGGCCAGATGGACATCATAGATATATACAAAACATTCCACCCTAAAACAACAGAACACTCATTCATCTAGAGCACGCATGGAACTTTCTCCAGAACAGGCATATCCTGGTTCACAAATCAGGTCTCAACTGATTCCAAAAGACTGAGATTATTCCCTGCATATTCTCAGACAACAGGGCTTTGAAACTGGAACTCAATCACAAGAAAAAGTTTGGAAGAAATTCAAACACTTGAAAGCTAAAGACCATCCTGCTCAAGAATGTTTGGGTCAGTCAGGAAATCAAAGAAGAACTTAAACAATTCATGGAAATCAATGAGAATGAAGACACATTGATCCAAAACCTATGTGATATGGCAAAAGCAGTCCTGAGGGGGAAATACACATCCATCCAAGCCTCACTCAAAAAAACCAGAAAAATCCCAAATATACAAACTATCTTTACACCCTAAAGATCTGGAGAATCACAACAAACTAAACCTAACCCATGCATGAGAAGGGAAATAATTAAGATTAGAGCAGAGATCTATGAATTGGAAACCAGAGGGGCGCCTAGGTGGCTCAGTCGGTTAAGCGCCTGCCTTCGGCTCAGGTCATGATCTCAGGGTTCTGGGATCAAGCCCCACATCAGGCTCTCTGCTGCTCCACCCCCTGCCTGCCTCTCTGCCTACTTTCGATCTCTGTCTGCCAAATAAATAAATAAAATCTTAAGAAGAAAAAATTAGAAATCAGAAATACAGTAGAACACATTAACGAAACTAGAAGCTGGTTCTTTGAAATAATTAATAAGATCGATAAACCACTGGCTAGACTTATCCAAAAGAAAAGACAAAGGACCCAAAATAATAAAATTATGAATAAAAGAGAAGAGATCATGACTAACACCAAGGAACTAAGTATAATTATCAGAAATTGTAATCAACAGCTATATGACAATAAATTAAGCAACGTGGAAGAAATGGATGCATTTCTGGAAATCTATAAACTACCAAGACTGAAACAGAAGAAATTAACAACCTGAATAGACCAATAACCATTAACAAGATTGAAGCAGTGATCAAAAACCTCCCAAAAAACAAGAGTCCAGGGCCTGATGGGTTTCTTGGGTAATTCTACCAAACATTCAAAGAAGAAATTGTACCTATTCTCCTGAAGCTGTTTCAAAAAATAGAAACAGAAGGAAAACTTCCAGACTCTTTCTACGAGGCCAGCATTCCCTTGATCCCCAAATCAGGCAAAGACCCCATCAAAAAGAATTTCAGATTAATATCCCTGATGAATATGATGCCAAAATTCTCAACAAGATCCTAGCTAATAGATTCCAACAGTACATTAAAAGGATTATCCACCGTGACCAGGTAGGATTTATCCCTGGGATACAAGGGTGGTTCAACATTGGCAAATCAATCAATGTGCTAGAACACATAAATAAGAGAAAAGACAAGAACCACATCATCCTTTCAATTGATGCAGAAAAAGTATTTGACAACATATAGCATCCTTTCTTGATTAAAACTCTCCAGAGTGGAGGGGTAGAGGGAACATTCCTCAAATTCATAAAATCCATCTATGAAAAACCCACAGTGAATACCATTTGCAATAGGGAAAAGCTGAGAGCTTTTCCATTAAGATCAGGAACACAACAAGGACGCCCACTCTCACCACTGTCATTCAACATAGTACTGGAAGTCCTATGTTGGGTATTGGTTTGCCATCAGGGTATATGAACAAATAGAAAATATAAACAAGATATAAACTTCATCCTCTCTCTTCCTTTCATGGAAGCCTTAGAAACTACACACTGAAGATAGCACCAGCACTTTCATGGAATGAACTGAATGTCTAAGTATCTTCATGGAGCTAAGCTGAACCCGAACACTGTACAGAACATCCACGTTTTTTGCCAGATGTTGTAAGGCATAACAAATATTACTGAAACTGGAGTTTACAATATAGAACATAGCTGAAGCAGTCCATCTGTGCTGTAGCACTGTTTGCCTAGAGAAAACATCTCCAGAGCATGCCAGGAAGCCCTCAAAGCAATGATGATATTTGGATTCATCATGGCCATTACACAGATTTGTTTGAACACTATTTAAAAACATCTCCTGGAAGGTCAAGAAACTTGGATCAAATCCTTGCTCTTCCACTAATTAACTTGTAATCAAGAGCAAACAATTGTACATTTCTAAGTTTTGTTTTCTTCTTCTGTAAACAGCTAACTGTCCATTAAGTGAAAGGGGATGGCCCACTTAGGCCCTCAATACATGTTTGCTTTTAACTTGCTTTCAAACCACCCACCCACCGACACCAAAACCCCCAAACTCATATACTCAGTAAATCTAACAAAAAAGACAGGTATTGCCATCACATTTATGGTTAAAAAGAAAATGGCTTTTTACAACATCTGTATGTTGGGTTAAAAAAATCTACTTGAAAAAAAAAAATCAGCTTAAGCCTTGCTTAAGGAAAAGGAAGCCAAACTAAATAAATCCTGGACTGGCAGGTCTTAGAATACATATATTTCCCAAATCTGTTTTCTGTAAGTCAAATATTTATAGGTAGTGACACATTTCCCCATAAAACAAGTTTTAAGATTCCCAAGCCAGTTTGTTTAAATACAGCCAAAATATAATTTACGTTAGGTGACCATCACCATTTAGAACAAAGAATTCACTGCAATATATATTCAGAGTTCCAGCTTGGGATGATCCCTGGAAGACATCTCTCCCTACTAAAATTCTTATAGCTAGAACACAGGGACTTCCTTTCATTAGTCCTGACTCTGATCTTCTCACCTACAAGACTGTAGGGGTAGAACACTACCTGTTTGTCTGTACCCATCCCACCTCCAAACTCCAGTAGCATGTTCATATAATGACAAGGACATCATCAAGGATGGAAATAGGGGTTGTTAAGGTTGAGGCAAGAAACTTAGGCTTGTCTAAAGGGTTATTGAAAAGTAGGCAGTCACTGGCATGACTAAGAAACGAGGAGGGTTTCTTTCTTTCTTTTTTTTTTTTTTAAGATTTTATTTATTTATTTGACAGAGAGAGAGATCACAAGCAGGCAGAGAGGCAAGCAGAGAGAGGTGGAAGCAGGCTCCCTGCTGAGCAGAGAGCCTGATACAGGGCTCGATCCCAGGGCCCTGGAATCATGACCTGAGCTGAAGGCAGAGACTTTAACCCACTGGGCCACCCAGGCACCCCAGAGGGTTTCTTTCTTATCTAACCTCTCTTTTACAAACTTACTACCACTGAAAAATCCAAGTGGAGTGTGGGCCAAGGTCCAGACGGGGAAAGCAGGGTTGAACAAGAAGGAAGCTTTTCAACAATGGCAACAGGATCAAATTTTCCCTTCCCTTACTTCTTCTCGTTGCTGGTGCTCGCTTCGGCAGCACATATACTTCTTCTCGTTGCTGTACCAGTATTACAAATAATGAAGACCACGAGTTCTTTAAGGACAGGGATCATCTCCTGCCCAACTATGTATCCTCAGTGTCTGAAAATCTGGCACACAGTCAATATATGTGTTGAATGAATCAATAAATGTAACTGCAGTGAATGCTGTAATTCATCACCTAGAATTCCTCATACCTGAGGGCCTATTTTCTTAGCTGAAGGGAGTACTGCTGGCAGAGAGCCCTCAGCTGTCAGCCCTCTTAGGGAATTGCTTCAGCTAAAAAGAGTCATTTTGGCCTAAGACCATACCCCTTCCTGGGGCATCTTACATTTAATGGTTGGGGATATAAAGGTCCAGTTTTCCTCACCTTGACTTGAGACAATTCTGAGGATGATCCCAGCTTCAGAGCTCTCCCCTTGGAATCACTGAGGCTGCATTACAGTCCAACTTCTCCAGGGGAAATTGGGCTTCCTTCCTTTGCATGGCTGTGGTTCCAAGACAACTCCCTTAGCAAATGTGCTGCATTCTAATTTCCATTTTAGAGTCTGCTTTCGAGAAACCCAACCTGAGACTACAGCCCAAAGAGGATCCAGGTCTGACCCAAATTTAAACCACCCAAGGAAAGGTATCTGAATTCATATTAAAGGTCAGTAAATACAAAAGGCTTTACAAAGGCTAAGGAATGAATTCTTCTGTCCCTTGCAATTTATTTCAATTTCAGCACTTTAAGTAATCAAAATCAAAAGACCTAGAGTTTTTTGAGGATTACCTCAAAAAGGTACATCTATTTACTATCATGTAAGCTATTAACGGCAAACTGTACCAAATTCAATTCTTATCTAACTTAAAAGAAAGCACAATTAAACATTAATGGACTTAGTATAAATATGGTATAAAACACTGCAAAGAATAGTGCTGTTCTTACCATAGGTGATAATTAACATCTGACTTGGTAAGGAATTGCCTTTCTACTAAAAGCTACTCAATATATTAAGTAAAGTACTTTTCACCATCATTAACAGAAACGCAATGCTAGATAAAAGTCATTATTAAAATATGAAGAGTTACAAATTACCAGAACTATTCAAGGCATAGCTGAGCAATACATAAATAAAAAATAACAAAAGGAAATGCATTAAAAATCAGAATTACTATTACCTTTAAATTTAACAGCGTAATATTTAATTTCTTGCCAAAATAAAATTAAATAGCTTACGAGTCACTTTATGTTTTTTTTTTTTTTTTTTTTTTTTTTTTTAAAGATTTTATTTATTTACTTGACAGAGATCACAAGTAGGCAGAGAGGCAGGCAGAGAGAGAGGAGGAAGCAGGCTCTCCACGGAGCAGAGAGCCAGATGCGGGGCTCGATCCCAGGACCCTGGGATCATGACCTGAGCCGAAGGCAGAGGCTTTAACCCACTGAGCCACCCAGGCGCCCCAACTTTATGTTTTTTTAAAAAGATGATTAGTCTGCCATTAATTATCTAGAGGGCGAGCTTCCTAATGGCAGATTCTTCTTCGACAACAGAAATGAGAGTTACCTCTTAAAATTTGTTATATGCAAAACCAAAAGACAGCTGACAGAATGGGAGATGATATTCACAAATGACATATCAGATAAAGGGCTAGTATCCAAAAATCTATAAAGAACTTATCAAAGTTGTTCTCAACATCCAAAGAACAAATAATCCAATCAAGAAGTAGGCAGAAGACATGAACAGACATTTCTGCAAAGACTACACCCAGATAGCCAACAGACACGTGAAAAAGTGCTCCACATCACTCGGTATCAGGGAAATACAAATCAAAATCACAATGAGATACCACCTCACACCAGTCAGAACGGCTAAAATTAACAAGTCAGGAAATGACAGATGTTGGTGAAGATGCAGAGAAAGGGGAATCCTCCTACACTGTTGGTGGGAATGCAAGCTGGTGCAGCCACTCTGGAAAAGAACATGGAGGTTCCTCAAAAAGTTGAAAATAGAGCTACCCTATGACCCAGCAATCACACTACTGGGTATTTACCGTAAAGATACAAATATAGTGATCCGAAGGGGCACGTGCACCCGAATGTTTATAGCAGCAATGTCTGCAATAGCCAAACTATGGAAAGAACCTAGATGTCCATCAACAGATGAATGAATAAAGAAGATGTGGTATATATATATAATGGAATACTATGCAGCCATCAAAAGAAATGAAATCTTGCCATTTCCAATGACGTGGATGGAACTAGAGGGTATTATGCTGAGCGACATAAGTCAGAGAAAGACAATTATCATACGCTCTCTCTGATATGAGGAATTTGAGAGGCAGGGCAGAGGGATTGTGGGAGGTAGGGAAGGAAAAAATGAAACAAGATGGGATTGGGAGGGAGACAAACCATAAGAGACTCTTAATTTCACAAAACAAACTGAGGGTTGCTGGTGGTTAGGCGGGTAGGGTTAGGGTGGTTGGGTTATGGACACTGGGGAGGCATGTGCTATGGTGAATGCTGTGAAATGTGTAGGCCTGATGATTCACAGACCTGTACCCTGGAGACAAATAATACATTATATGTTAATAAAAATAATTTTAAAAAATTTATGTTATATGGAGTGCAGGTGTATTAGGCTTCTATCATCTTACCATGAATACTTCCTAATGTAATATCTCCAGCAACAGAAGATAGAAACGATGATTCTGTATAAAGATACTTGGCTTCCAGCAAACCATGTTCAGTAGATATATTAACAGTACTTCCTTGCAGTTTATCTATGGTCACAGTCTATTAAGAGAAAAACTCAAAATCAGTTCATTATAAAACAAAGACTAGTAAAAAGCCAAAATGATACCTACAGATTTAGTGGGCAACTTACATAAAAAGTTACTACCCAGTACGCAATCACTTTACTGATTTTAATTCGCTGGCTCTAATTATAATACCGTGAGCAACAGTGTATTCTCTGTGGAATGTGGAATAGACCCATTAAATTCAATTATTTAGAGCTTCTTTAATTTCTCTTAATAATGTCTTATATTTTCTATATAGAGTTCTTCAGCTTTTGTTACATTTATTCCTATTTGGTATTTTCTAAATGCTATTATGAAAGAACTCTTTTTTTAAACTTCATTTTGTCTTAATTGGCTTTTGTATTTGATCTTAAATCCAACAACTTCAGTAAACTCACTAGTTTTAATAATTTACCTGAATTTAAGAAAGTTTTTCTACATGCATAACTTGTATTGCCTACAAGTGACAGTTTCATTATTGCCTTTCCAATCCTTATGTTAATAACGTTTTTCCTGCTCTGTCCTGCTTCACTATTTGGCTCAGGCCTCCAATTCAACAGTGAACAAAAGCAATGAGATGGTAAGCAACCTAATCTTATTCCTATTCTCAGAGGGGAAAACTTACAATATAGCATCATCGTTGAGTAAGATGTTTGCTAGAGATATCCTTTAGATCCTTTATATCATATCCTTTCTATTTCAAATATATTTTGTTGTTGCTATTGAAATTATAAATGGGTTTTAATTTTAGCACATATTTTATCCTTTTTTTTTTTGGACTATCATGATTTTCTCCTGTCATCAGTTACTGTAGTGAATACACTATTATTGCTACAATTTTTCCACTTTAAATCTAATAACAGGGTGCCTGGATGGCTCAGTGGGTTAAACCTCTGCCTTCGGCTCAGGTCATGATTTCAGGGTCCTGCGATCGAGTCCCGCATCGGGCTCTCTGCTTGGCAGGAAGACTGCTTCCTCCTCTCTCTCTCTCTCTGCCTGCCTCTCTGCCTACTTGTGATCTCTCTCTGTCAAATAAATAAAATCTTTAAAAAAAAAATCTAATAACAAAATAGGTTTCTATTGAACAAAATGAAAAGAATTTTGTATTTATCCCTAAGCTTCCCTAACAATGAATTTAGCATGAATTTGTTTCAAATATTGAGCACAATGTAAAATGAAGATACCTAGTTAAGGATTCCAAATTATCTCTATCAAATTTTAAACATGTTTTATAAGCATTGAGTGAGTGTTAATATAAAACTGTTGACAAAAAAATCAAATCACCAGGAAGGCATGCTACAGTTTTGCCCAAGATAAAGAAAGATCATTGCCCACCTTTAAAGAAAGATCATTGTTTTTCAATACATCATCAGCACACCAATATCATTCATTCCTACCTAATATGTGCTTCAGAAACTGTTAAAAATTCAAAATACTATTTAATAAGAACTGAGTTTCAAGAATACTGAAATTCAGAAGTATAAAAAAGAGAAAGAAAAGCATTCAAGAGGTTCCACTGGGAAGCAAGTTAGAACGACTTTGCCCTCTGGATTTGAAGCATGTAACTTTTTTAACTTTTATTAAGCACTTAATATACACCTAGTTGCTTCTTATCTATAGTTTCTTTTAAGCTGATTATGGATTCATAGGAATTTTGACTTTAAATTTAGTTTCAATAAATCAGTCAAAAAAAAAAAAGGATATTTTACCTACATTCATTCAGATTTGTGAGAATGCAAATGTTCTGCATTCCCTGGGTTACATTACAGATGTAAAATTCCTGAAAAAATTTGTCCTTTACCTACAAAGGTTTGTCATGAAAAGTTGCTTTATGCATGGTTTCAAACTCACCAAGCATTTTCATTAAGCAGACAACAACTCTAGATTTTTATAGATAATGAGGCTGGTTTTGGGGATAAAAAAGATAGATATTGAAAGAGTATTTGAAAGTTAATTAAATTGGCAAAAGGGCACTTTTGATTAGATTCTCTCCACAACCAAATAAAGCCTTTAAGAGGCTTCTTATGAATATCTGGAAATGGTCAAGGGTTTACTTTGTTCATTAAACACTAAATATTTTACCTTGTAGAAAACTAGAAAATATCCTCCCCTGCTGCACCAAAGCAAATGAAAGCAAGTGAAGGTACAACACCTTCCCCACTATAATAATATAGGTATTTTAGCCAATCACTCCATAAAACTAATTTCAAAGAAATTAAAAATTCACTGAGGACCACACATAATATATTATATCAGGTACTAACATAACAATTAAAGCTAGGACACCATAGTTTATGGCAAAATGCTGAGGCTCTTGCTTACAGTTATTAATGCTAATGGAGCAAATAGTCATAAACAGACTCTTTGGATTAAACTGTATAGCTAGCTTATTAACAGAAGTAACTACTAAAAGATCAATGAGTAGATCCAAAAATTAATACCTTCTTGACAGAGATATTACTATAAATTAATTTTCTTTTCTACACAAGGAAAATTTTTCATTAAGTTTATTTATTTTAAATCAACATTATATATAATGAAAATCACACTTTAAGGAAGCACTGTAGCTTTGTAATCCAAACTAAAAGAGGTCAACTGACAACTATGTCACCAATTCATCCAACCATAAGAGGAAATTAATTTCTATCCTCTCTGTACCAAACTGAGGATACTAAAATTAATGATACTATCTAAAACAGCTGCTCCATTTAAAATGACACATTAAAAATGCTGTTAAATGTTTATAATACTCATTTGATTCTCATAATCTTGTTAAGTAGGAAAAACAAACAAAATCATCTCTATTTCACAAATAATGGAATGAGTCTCAGTAAAGTTAACTGGCAGATCTAGGACTAGTCAAGTTTGCTTTCCCATGTTTCATTTACCTTTATCATCAGCATTATAATAAACACTGGATTAAGGTTAACTAAGTGCCAGACTTTAAGTACTTAATCTGTATTAAGTGATTCAATCCTCATAATTCTCTGAGTTAAGTCCATTACTATTATTCCATTTTCCAGAAAACTAAGGCACATAGAGGTTAAGTAACTTGTCTGAAGTTAAAAAGCTTAAGTGAGGGGCGCCTGGGTAGTTCATTTGGTTAAGGAACTGCCTTTGCCTTAGGCTCAGGTCATGATCCCAGGGTCCTGGGGAGGAGCCCAGCAATGGGCTCCCTGCTCAGTGGGGAATCTGCTTCTCCCTCTCCTCCCAGCGTGTACTCTCTCTCACTATCTCTGTCTCTGTCTCTCTTTCTCTCTCAAAGAAGTAATAAATAAAATCTTTTTTAAAAAACATTAAAATAATAAATAGAGGAATATATTTAGGAATTTATTAAATTTATAAAGGAATTTATTAAATAAAGGAATAAAATACTTAAGTAGCTAAGACCTGGATTTGAACCCAGGTAATGTGATTCCCAATTCTGTGCTCTTAACCAATTCACTATGCCACCATCAATTATCTATAGCATACCTCTGTGAAAGTTGTATATTAAGAGTTAACATATATCATAAGCATTTATTTTATACAAAGCCCCACAAATTTAGAAATAAATTTTAAATATTAACATTACATATAATACAAATAGAAATATCTAGATTAATTAATACAACAAAACTAAATTAGGCAAGAAACAAAACAGTATAATAGAAAGTAAGAATAAATGAATATTCAATAAACCATGTAAGTTGGAACAAATAAATAATTTAATGAGTGGAAACAGCAGCCAAAATGTTCAAAATAGCAAATAATTAAGAAATGATTTAAATTTTCCTTTGAAATGTTTATTTGAACGTCAATATGTAATATTCTGGTAACATAGATCATTTCAATTAACATAAGCCATCATTTAAAGGACAGACTTTGAAGGGGCAGCAAAGTTGTCCAATTTCCCTTTTGCACTTCTAAGCCCACAGCAAGCAGAGAGGTAAAACTAAATGCCATCTCAAAAGAGCTGCCACATAGGCCAGGCAGTATCTTTCAATACTTTCCCAGACTAATATAAAGGACAAATTTAAATGTTTGGGCTTAAAAACTCCCAAGGTGATAGAAAATAAAAGTGACAATAGTAGAAACAATTACTGTTATAATCTACCTTGTTTAACTATGCCAACAATAATCTACCTACAAGATATACTTATAACTCATCCTCACCAATTACCTGAGGATAAAGCTTAGTAAAGAATTTAAATTTATAATGCGAGATTTTGCAAATTGTACAAGTGTAAAATAAAAGATGAACTCTTTCTCAAAGATTTAAACATTATTCATAATGTTAAAAAATTGCGACAATTTATACTTCAAAATTATTAACTATATTCTTAATACTATGCTAAATCACAGAGAGCAACAAAAGTTAATTAAAAAATACAAACTATCTCATAGCAACCAAAATCCCCATGGATAATAAAAGCTTTTGGAGAATAGTGATGCTATTCAATAGTGCCACCTTGTGGAAAATACTGAAGAGAGTTGAGTTTTGAAATTCAACCTTCCAACTGTCTAAAAGGTAAACAGGTCTTAGAAAAATGCTCAAATAAATCTAACACATAAAAAAATTTAATCCTAACCATGGCAGTAATACTTAATGATCAATTTTAATCCATGATCACAAACATACCTTCTGAACTTGAATTAAAATTTAATATTTCAAGATGTTATCAATTCCAAATAAATCATTACCTATCAAAAGTATTAAATCACAAACTAAAATTTAAGTTGTATAATATTTAACCACTTCAAATTCGAATTTACTAATGAGCTAAGGTACATTAAAAAGGAGAGAATGTTACGCTACAAATTTTGCAGAAACTACCTATAAGCTGTGTGAGTCACCTTGAAGCAAAATTATAATTGCTAACAAAAAAGTTTCAATCTTACACTTTTATCTGATGCATGAATATCTATATTTCCATATACTGTTCCCAGACAGATTACTTTGCCTTCTTTTGTCTGAACATGTAATTTTTGACTCTGAAAGACAAATACAAAAATAAAGAGAAAAAGAATAAATTTGATTTAAACTACTAAAAAATCCAACATTTTATACATTTAAAAAATAATAATAATAAAGCAGCAAAAGGAACCAGAAACAAAATAGAAATGCACTATTTGGAATAATAACATCAACTGGTGGTGAGGGTGCCTGGGTGGCTCAGATGGCTAAGCATCTGACTTCAGGTCAGGTCTTGATCTCCAGGTCCTGGGATGGAGCCCCACGTCTGGCTCCCAGCTCAGCGGGGAGTCTGCTTTTCCCTATCCCTCTGCCTCTCCTCCTGCTTGTGCTTTCTCTGTCTCCTTCAAATGAATAAATAAAATCTTAAAAAAAAATAACATCAACTGGGAAAGAGTATCAACTGCTATTAAAGGATTAAATAAGTCATCTGTACTCATTAGAGGAAAAAGAGATACTTGGGTGTTCCAGGAGCTTCACTGAAGACGGGCTTGAGAATATAAGATCACTCTGACTAGCTAACTAAACAAAATTGTCGCGGAAGATGACAATAATTACTGTTATCATTAATATTAATGATATTAATATTAATACTCCTATCATTAATATTACTGTTCATCATTATTAATAATTATCATTGGTTTTTTTTTAAGGATTTTATTTATTTATTTGACAGAGAGAGATCACAAGTAGGCAGAGAGGCAGGCAGAGAGAGAGGAGGAAACAGGCTCCCTGCTGAGCGAATCCCAGGACCCTGGGATCATGACCTGAGCCAAAGGCAGAGGCTTTAATCCAATGAGCCACCCAGGCGCCCCAATTATCATTGTTAATAACAATAACTGTTACCATTACTTTGCATTTTCTTTGACCAAATACAGTGTTCACTACTTTACATGACTGAATCTTCACAACAACTCAGAAATAGGTGTCATATTTTTCCAATTTACAGAGGAAGAAATTCAAGAATCAGAAAGGTTAAATAACTTTATCAGGTGAGAGAAAACAACAAAATATAAACTAACAGAATCAAGGTCTGTATGATTTCAAAAGCCACATCTATGGCTGGAGTCTTCTGAAGGATATATTCATACTTAATGGTAACAGCCCACTGATTATTAAACTTCCTAGCATATCATACGCCAGAAAACGGAACTCTGGTAAAAATGTCTCAAGCACAAATAAAACAGCAGTCACTGTTAGCCTCCTCTGTCAAAAAAAATTTTTTTAAAGTATGTACGGAGTGGTGAGGGATCATGGGGATAAGGGGAGAGAAAGATCTGATTTCACACTTGGTAACTGTGGAAAAAACTACCATAAGTCTACAAAAATCTGTCTCCCCCCACCAAAGTAACAGCAATATATCTGGGCCCATGAAGAGATGATATTTTCCAGCTTCTGTTACCTCTAAGGGGTTGCTAAGTTCTTGCCAACAGAATGTTAAATGGAAATGCTCTGTGCAATTTCAAGGCTGTTGCTTTTAAGAAGAGTTGGTGTGCCTTCTTTGTGCTCTGCCCCTTCTACCAGATGAGTGCAGATTACAGTAAGACTGTAAGAGATGGCAAAGCCAGAAGATGGGAAGAACCTAGAATCATACAAAAGCCACGTACACACTTGTAACCATGTACATACGTGGTTATAGGAGAGCCACATACACACTTTCTTACCACAAGAAATAAACTACAGTTGTACATGAGCCATTTTGTTTGATCTGTTTTGTACAGTAGATTGCTTTACCTTAACCATTACATATGTCTTCAGTTCTTCAGTTCTGCCATAATCATAAAAAAAAGAAAAGGTAAATAGCAAAGAAAGAAAAATACCAAAAGCACACTAATATCATGATCAGCAACAGCACAGAAGTGTCTAAACCGTAGGGAAAAATTAAAGTCAAAACAACCATATACCCTCTGGTTGCTTTACTCAAGGGAAAAAATAGAAAAAACTTAGGCAAAAAAGCCCAGGAATGAACTTCAAAAAATTTAGTGGAAAGGACAAAATGAATCATTATTAAAAAGTTTATCTATATGGGGTACCTGGGTGGCTGAGCTGTTAAGTGTCTGCCTTCAGCTAAGGTCATGATCACAGGGTCCTGGGATGGAGCTCCACAGCGGACTCCCTGCTCAGCAAGAAGCCTGCTTCTCCCTCTCCCACTCCCCCTGTTTGTGTCCCCTTTATCACTGTGTCTCTCTCTGTCAAATAAATAAATAAAATCTTAAAAAAAAAAAAGTTTATCTATATTACAGTGGTAGACTACTTTATGCCCAGACACGAGTCTGGAGTCAAACTGCGTTTTATACGTAGTATTCATCAAGCAGACAATTGATAAATTTTTGAAAAAAGAGTACCTCCAAAACAAACATTACTTCAAATTGAGCTTACATGAATTTCAAACTTACATGAGTTTCTATGAAACTTAAGAAATTGTAAACAAAATTCATGTATGTGTGAATTTTTTTCCTAAGGAGACAATCATCATTTTCAAAGAGGGCTAAGGCTCAAAGATATTAAAAGCTAGTGTTATAATTTAAAACTAATCTAATTCCAAAAAATTAGATTATAAAGTTTTAAAAACTATATAAAACAAAATAATTAAATAAATCAGAACTGAATGAGTATAAACTACTGTATTGCATTTTCAAAAACTGCAAATGGGTGGCCTTCCATGAGTTATGTATGTTGCCTAAAAAATTTATTTACTTATTCTCTAAGAGTGCACAATAAATGTAGTATTGCCGTGTATTTTGCTCAACAGTAAAGAAAGGTAGAGAGACCATCCAAAAAGAGAAAAAAGAAATCTTGCCATTTGCAATGACATGGGTGGAACTAGAGGGTATTATGCTAAGCTGAAACAAGTCAATCAGAGAAAAACAATTATCATACGATCTCACTGATATGCAGAATTTAAGAAACAAAACAGAGGATCAGAAGGGAAGAGAGGAAAAAACAAAAGATGAAACCAGAGAGGGAGACAAACCATTAGAAGACTCTTAATCATAGGAAACAAACTGAGGGTTGCTAGAGGTGACGGGAGTGGAGAGATGGGGTAACTGGGTAATGGACATTAAGGAGGTTATGTGATGTAATGAGTGTCTGGGTATTATAAAAGACTGATGAATCACAGACCTGTACCTCTGAAACCAATAATACATATGCTAATTGAATTAAAATAAAAAAAATCCATGAAAAAATGAAATAAAGATATATATACGTTTACATATAATTAAGTACATACGTAAACGATTATAAAAATATATAAACAGAGGCTGTGTTACCAGATGTTTTCAGGTCTTTTAAGCAACATAGCCTCATGGTTTTAGCACATGAGCTCTAGACAGACTTAGGTTCAAGTCTTGGCTCTGTCATTCATCAACTATGTGACCTCAGCAAGAAACATCTCCTGGCCTCAGCTTCCTCATCTGTCAAATAAGGAAGCACATAGTTCCCAGGGCTGCTCTGTTAATTAAATGGGATGATACATGCAAAACTCTTAGCAAGGTCTATGGTGTGCAGTAAATAAAGCCACTTATGAGTGTTTTGGGAAAAAAAAAAAAGGTGGAAGGAGCACGAACTTGGAAATTAGAAAAGACACAAGTTCAAACCTCAGCTTCATTTATTAGCTATGTGAACCTAAATGAGCTCCTCAATCTCTTGGTGCCTGAGTTTCATTCTTTTTTTTTTTAAGATTTTATTTATTTATTTGACAGACAGAGATCACAAGTAGGCAGAGAGGCAGGCAGAGAGAGAGGAGGAAGCAGGCTCCCCGCCGAGCAGAGAGCCTGATGCAGGACTCGATCCCAGGACCCCGAGATCATGACCTGAGCCCAAGGCAGAGGCTTAACCCACTGAGCCACCCAGGCACCCCCTGAGTTTAATTCTTGATTAAAGATAGATATAATTCAAAGATTAAATGAAGGCTTAGCTAAGTTTCCTGGTACAAAAATGACCCAATAAACAATAGCTATTTTTTTTTAAGATTTTATTCATTTATTTGACACAGAGAGAGAGAGAGAGATCACAAGCAGGCAGAGAGGCAGAGAGAAGAGGAAGCAGGCTCCCCGCTAGCAGAGGGCCCGATGCGGGGCTCGATCCCAGGACCTGAAATCATGACCCGAGCCGAAGGCAGAGGCTTTAACCCACTGAGTCACCCAGGCGCTCCAACAATAGCTATTATCATTGCTATAAATATTTTATCAAACAGATCAAATATATACATGCCCTCAAAATGAGTGGAAGAGAAACTTATATTAATTGACATCATTAATTCAAGATAATATTATACATTTAAAAATTAAACACGATCTTTCACCAAGTGCTCCCATTTATGAATATCTTAAGAACAATTCCCTTGATCCTTGGTATACCACTAGGATCCACTGGACCCAATATTAGCTCTTAAATGTTTTTAAAACTATTCTATTTGTAAGGGCTGATATTTCATGATTTTTATCTTCTTAGAGGGCTTCCGAAGAACATACAGAAAATTTACTCTTTTAAAAAATAAAATAAAACACATTCTATCTTAAAATTACTATATCCATCTACTGGACTCTTTTATAAATCTAAAATACATTATGGGCTCTTAGTGTTCTTATTTTTCACATCTTATAATAGTCCGCTATTTCACTATCCTAGGAATTATTTCATCATTATTCATCAATTATTGTCAACCATGCTTTTAAAAAAAATAATAAGACAACAGAAGAATTGAAGGACTTGCCTAGAATGGTAGTTCTCAATTAAAGGTGATTTTGCCCTCCAGAGAACATTTGGCAATGTTGATATTTTTCATTGTCATAACCAAGCAGTTTCCTACTTGAATTTAGTAGGTAAGGGCCAGCAATGCCACTAAACATCCTAGAGGGCACAGGTCAGGCCCTGACAACAAAGAATTATCTGGTCTAAAATATCAATAATGCCAAAGTTGAGAAACCATTTTTTCTTTTATGCCATAATGGCAGAAGGAAGAAAAGTGACCAAAAAAGATCTCTCAGAATCATCACATGAATCAAAAGATAAAAGCAAAGAGATCAACAGTAGGATAGCAGCTTCTGATTTTTTTGAATCTGCAGACTCTTTTATTTGCGATTATTTTGAGTACCTTTATATTTGAACTGTGCCCACAGAACTATCAATTTTTTAATGGTAATTTATTTTTTATTAAGTTTTTAATTTTAATTTCACTATAACATACAATGTTGTATTAGTTTCAGGTATAGTGTAGTGATTCAACAATTCTGTGCATTACTCAGTGCTCATTATGGTTAAGTGTCCTCTAATCTCCATCACCTATTCCACTTCCTCCCTTCCCTACCTATTCCCCAACTGATAACCATCAGTTTGTTCTCTTTAGTTAACTGTCTGTTTCTTGATTTCTCTTTGTTTCCCTTTGTTGTTTGTTTTGTTTCTTAAATTCCACATATGAGTAAAATCATACAGTATTTGTCTTTCTCTGACTTATTTTGCTTAGCATTAACACCCTCTAGTCTAGGTCCATCCATGTTATCACAAATGGCAGGATCTCATTCTTTTTTATGTCTAAGTAATATCCCAGTTTGTGTGTTTATACACACACCACGTCTTATTTATCCATGCATCTGTGGACGGACACTTGGGTTGCTTCCATAGCTTGGCTATTATAAACAATGCTGCAATAAACACAGTGGTCCATATATCCTTCTGAATTAGTGTTTTTGCTTTCTTTGGTTAAATACCTAGTAAAGCAGTTACTGGATCATATGGTATTTCTATTCTTAATTTTCTGAGAAATGTCCATACTGTTTTCCATAGTGGTTGCACCAATTTACACTCCCAAGTGCACAAGGGTTTCCTTTTTTCCACATCCTCACCTACATGTACTATTTCTTGTCTTTTTGATACTAGCCATTCTGACTAGTATGAAGTGATTTCTCATTATGGTTTTGATTTGCATTTCCCTGATAATTAGTGATGTTGAGCAACTTTTCATGTACCTGTTGGCCGTCTGTGTGTTTTCTTTGGAAAAGTGTCTATTCAGGTCCTCTGCCCATTTTTCCATTGGATTTTTGGGTTTTAGGTGTTGAGTTGTATAAGTTTTTTTTTTTTTAAAGATTTTGTTTATTTATTTGACAGAGAGAGAGCTATCACAAGTAGGCAGAGACGCAGGCAGAGAGAGAGGAAGGGAAGCAGGCTCCCCGCTGAGCAGAGAGCCCAATGTGGGGCTCAATCCCAGGATGCTGAGATCATGACCTAAGCCAAAGGCAGAGGCTTTAACCCACTGAGCTACCCAGGCGTCCCGATATATATAAATATATAAGTTCTTTATATATTTTGGGTATTAAATATATATATATATATAAAAATATATAAGTTCTTTATATATTTTGAGTATTAACCCCTTAGCAAGTGTATCATTCACAAATATCTTCTCCCATTCACTAAAACAGTACATGGATGAGAAGCAACTTCCAGTTCTGGACAAACCCAAGTTCCTTGTACCTGATCATATCAACATGGGTGAGCTCATTAAGATGATTAGAAAGTGCTTACAGGGCGCCTGGGTGGCTCAGTGGGTTAAAGCCTCTGCCTTCGGCTCAGGTCATGATCTCAGGGTCCTGGGATCGAGCCCCGCATTGGGCTCTCTGCTTAGCGGGGAGCCTGCTTCCCTTCCTCTCTCTCTGCCTGCCTCTCTGCCTACTTGTGATTTCTGTCTGTCAAATAAATAAATAAAATCTTTAAAAAAAAAAAAAGAAAGTGCTTACAGCTCAACACTAATCAAACCTTCTTCCTGTTAGTGAACAAACACAGTATGGAGAGTGTGTCCATGCCGATTTCTGAAGTGTATGAAAGTAAGAAGGATAAAAATGGATTCCTGTATATAGTATGTGCCTCTCAGGAGACATTTGGAATGAAATTGTGTGTTAAGACTAAAAAAACGCATCTATTCAAAAGTGTTTTAAACCCTTACCAAGAAAGACAAAAAGGGATGTTACCAACTGAAACTGATCAGTTCATCCAATCACAGATCATTACAACAGTAGTGTTACTGCCTATGAATTTTAGGAAGTTGTTTTTGTACTGCAAGCAGAAAAGCTGAGCTCCAAATGAGCACGTTCAATTTTGGAAAACATCATTTAACCTAGGCTGTTTTGTTTTTAAATTTAGAAGTTTAAAAATAATATACTTTGTATTCTAAAAAAAAAAAAAAAAAAAAAGAGTTTTAGTCATGGTTTCCTTTGCTGTACAAAACCCTTTTTATTTTGGTGTAGTCCCAATAGTTTTTTGTTTTGCTTTTGCTTTTGTTTCCTTTGTCTGAGGAAACATATCCATAAATATATTGCTAATGCTGATGTCCAAGAGATTACTTCCTATGTTTTCTTCTAAGAGTTTATGGTTTCACATTTAGGTCTTTAATCCATTTTGAGTTTATTTTTGTGTATGATGCAAGAAAGTTGTCCAGTTTTATTCTTTTCTCCATTGTACATTATTGCCTCCTTTGTCATAGATTGACCATACATGGTCAATGAATGATGTGGGTTTATTTCTGAGTTCTCTATTCTGTCCCATTGATCTATGGATCTATTTTTGTGCCAGTTTTGTGCCTGTTTTGCTTACTACAGCTTTGTAGTGTATCTTGAAATCTGGGACAGTGATACTTCCAGCTTTGTTCTTCCTCAAGATTACTTTGGCTATTCAAGGTCTTCTGTGGTTCCATACAAATTTTAGGATTACTTGTTCTGGTTCTGTGAAAAATGCTATTGGCACTTTGATAGAGATAGCACCGAATCCGTGGATTGCTTTGAGTAGCAAGGATATTTTAACAATATTAATTCTTCCAATCCCAAATATATCTTTCCATTTGTATCATCTAGCTTCTAATTTTGATTGTGAAACTGAAAATTTAAGATACTGAGTTTTCAGAAGGCGATATTCTAGATGAGTTTTCTGAAGGTTAAGCACTGATGAGTGAACAATATATTTGTAAGGGCAAAAAGGAACTATGAATATTCTTATCCAGTTAGTCATTCAACATGAAGACTTCATTGTGTATCTTTTACAACGAGAACCTGAACCATCTCATTTTGCTAAAAGGACATAGAATAGTATTCTTTAATCTTTTGTGATATTTGTGCAATTACATTTATTTGAAATAGTTCACATATGAACAGATACTAAAGGCAAGTATGCAAATAAAAGTGACCGAAACAAAACAAATGATGTAAAACCTTTTAAATGCATCAAATTAATCATTCTAATTAGTGTTTATGAATCTAAAAATCGTGACCTTCGGCTCAGGTCACGATCCTGGGGTCCTAGGACAGAGTCCTGCATCAGGTTCCCTGCTCAGCAGGGACCATGGTTCTCCCTCTCCCACTGTTTCCCTCTCCCTCTGCCTGCCACTCTGCCTGCTTATGCTTTCTCTGTCGAATAAACAAAATCATTAAAAAAAAAACCACTAAAATTTCTTTAATAAGATCTTAGAATATTAAGAATGTATTATTAGTTTCACTATACACTTTGAAATGAAATCTAAAGGAAACATATAAATGAGGAAAACTTTTGAAGTTGCTACAACCTCTTTACTTTCAAAACAGAACTGATTTCAAGGCAAATTTTTTGCGAGAAATGTCTGAGAGATGAATAAATAATACTCAATATTCTCAACACATGATATTCAGAATAGTGTTAGTTTGACACTGCAGCTCAAAGTTTAATGTTTTTTAAAAACAGTAATATTGTATGATGAGTGCTGTGAAATGTGTAAACCTGACGATTCACAGACCTGTACCCCTGGGGATAAAAATACATTATATGTTTATTAAAATAAAATATTTTAAAAAAAAAATTAAAAAAAAACAAACAAAAAAAACAGTAATATTGAAGTGCAATTAGAAAAATGTTTATACCTTAACAGACTGTAAGATGCCAGTCCCCTGCTCAGTTTCAATTTTGCAATTATCACACTCAATATTTTGGACTTTTACACAGCCAGACCCTGATGACTTGATATCCAAATCTAGAAATGAAAAAGAAAAAACAAGTTAGTACTATGGTTAATGAACTCCAAAGCATTTTAGTGCCCCCTAAGAAATCCAGCTCCTCAGTTTTGTTCTTAAAATTACTGAACCCTGGAGCGAGCATGGTTGTCAGCACCGAAGGGGTCTCCACCACAGCAACAGGACAAATGTAGTGCCCTTTTCTGCTAACTTTTAGAAATAAAGCAGCTATTTCTATTGACCTATATCATTTAAAGAGAGAAAGTGATGTAGGAGAAAAGTAAAAGAGGGCAGATACTCCAACTAATACACATTCCTGGGAAAGACAGGAAACACACACACACACACACACACACACACACACACACACACACACGTTTAAATAAAACTACAGCTAGTTAACAAGTCATTATGGTAAACTGAATAAGCCAGTTAGCCTCTTCTCTCTTATATTCACGAAGATTTATAGATTTGTTCCCAAACCTCATATAAATTAAAAGCATATCGTAGGAACAGTACAGATCTGTGTTTGTTGCCCCCCACAAAAAACCACGGGGCTTAACACAACAACTTAATCGTTATGGCATAAAAATAAATTTCTGCAATTTTGTATATGGCAGTCTCTATAAAGGCTTTTAAAACAGCAATATTTTGGTTGTAATAATCTAAAAATACATAAACCAATAATTTTACCCCAGAATTACATGGATGCAAATGTAAGTAACCAATTTTTACTCAGTTGAGGAGTGTTACAACATAGCCTTCATCTAAGGCAGCGTTCATAGACATGTAGAGAAGGACATAAATGTCCTCTACCCTACACACCCCCAACAGGTAGAAAAGCCCACTTAGTGGCAGTAATGCTACTCTTACTCACAGAAACAGGTATAAACAAGCTGGAGGAACAAGTATATATGAAGAAAGTTGAATTATATTGATTTGAGAAGCCCATGAAATAGACACCTAGAAATGGTAAACTGGAAATGGGATTCTGGCTCTAAGAAGAGGAATCTACAAATAATGAGGTTTGAGGTCACCAGCACAGACAGTTCCACTTTTGCCTGTGTTACCATAAAGTTTCGCTTACTCTATTTCAATACTCAATCCCTCTTTTATTATGATAATCTATTGACAAATCTTCCTCCCCACCCCAGACTGTTGTATTTTGAGGTCAGGGTCTCTTATTCATCTAGGCTAGTTTAAAGAAGTTGAGGAGTAAAACATCATGGTTGAGCAGACTCCAGTCAGTTCAAATTTCAGCTCCACCACTTTATATCTGAGAGAGAACATAGTTTTTTAATCTACCCCCATTAGAATGTAAGTTTCATGAAGGCATGGATTTGTTCACCCACAATAAATACTTCATGAACCCTGCTGTATCTCAGTTTCCTTATGTGAAACAGTGACAATAACTGTATCTACTTTATGGTGCGACTGTAAGGATTAGAAAAGATTATCTTGGAGGTGTTGGCTGCTGTGATGATCATTAGTATCATCCTTCTGTCCTAGGAAGGAGAGCCTGGGGACACTTTTCTAGAAAAATGCTGTGTACACACTGGCTTGCATCTGATAAATATAATGGACCCCAAATACCTAGAACACTGCAGGCGTTGTCAAACGGTCCACGGTGCGGGTTTACTATGTGATTGTGTTTGTATTTTTTCAAGACTGCTACTCACGGATAATTTACAATGAAGATATATCAGCAGGAAGCCAGATGCCTACGTGAAACCCAACACTTGGTCCAGGTTAGATATGGAACATCCTACAGACAGAGCTGATTTGGAACAGACCCCAGGCTGTGTATACGCAAGGGGAAATGTGAAGGGACTGCCATACCATACCGCCGAATGGATTATCAAATTCAATCCTGAAAAACAAACCACTTTGCTATTGACAAAGTGCGGTGACAGAGAAATACGAACTACGTGCCAAAGGAGAACATACGGGTTCCACAAATAATAATTGATTTAGATTATTCCAAACGATGTTTTCATTGGATTTATAAAATTCCTATCATTGGGAACCTGATGTCTACCTTTCACTAGGAAGCTCAAAGTAGAACAGAAAAAGGCAGGTTCTGAGGGGTTCAACTATAGTAGGTTACAAAGTCAGATCCAAAGGGACCAATTAAAAGTGCACATCTGCTTAATTTCAGAAGTTCGTCTGTGCCCTGGACCCAAACCCTTTTTCACTTCACTTGCCAAACTTCAGGGGCGCGTTCACCTCCACGGACGCCTGAGGGTCGATGGTGTCAGACACGATGGCTACCTCCTTCAGCGCCTCGTCGTACTTCACCTGCAGCCCGGCCAGGTCCCGCGCCCCGCCCTCCGCTGCTCTCACCGCAACCAGCACGCGGTCGCCGTCCGGGTAGGTAAGGGGGTCCAGGGGCCTCACGGCCAAATGGCACGGAAGCCGCGCCCGCAGCCGACCGAACGGGCTCACCAGCAGCGCCCACTCCTTCAGAGTCTGGCATGCGAGGCCTGGCGGGGAGACCGTGGGCTCCGACCCGGGCTGGCGCTCGCCCCAACCAGTGCGGTACCGCCGGGGTGGGCCAGCCCGACAAGCCCAGCGCCCCGCAGCTCTGCGGGCCCCAACTCGGAGCTGGCTGAGCCAGAGGCAGCCAAATCCCCAGCCCGAGCCGGAGGCGAACATGGCGCACCCCTCTCGCGCTCCCTCAAATCACCTCAGCCGTAGGCCAGTCTCGCCACGGCCAGTCTACTTGACCACTGCCCCGGCTCAAGTCAAAAGGGAGACATTTGCGAAGATTTGCTGAAGCAAAACTGCTCACTTTCTTTGGCAATTTAAACCTCAGCCGCACACGCCTCCGCGGCAAGTTGGAATTTCAAAGCTGTAACTATCCACTCTTGACCCGCACGCCTTGCCCGCGCCCTCCTCTTTCGCAAAGGCGCATGGGATACGTAGTTCTAAAGGGGAGGAGAGGTCGTGGGGCTCCGAGGAGCTTGAAAACTACATATCCCAAGAGGCAATGCGCAGGGTATTAGAGTAGTAAGAGCAGGTGTTACCCGAGCTCAGAACGGCGCGCTCTTTGCCTGAAGCCCATTAGCCATTGGAGGAACTGGGGGGAGGGTGGAATCTATTTGGGAATCCAACTGGCCAATGGAAAGCGCGAAAGGAGCAATGTGGCGCGACTGCGTGGTTTCCTTGGATACCGAGGATGCGACTTCTTGGGAGAGGGTGGAGCTTCGGAGTGAGACCCTGGAGGTCCTAATCTACCAAGAAAAATAGGAACTTAAATAAGGATCAGGACCAAGTCAAGGGGTAAGAAACTGCGCTTTTAAAAGATGAGAACTAGGGGCGCCCGGGTGGCTCAGTCGGTTAAGCGTCTGCCTTCCACTCAGGTCATAATCCAAGGATCCTGGGATTGAGTCCTACCTCCGATTCCCTCCTCAAAGGGGAATCTCTTTCTCCAACTGCTACTTCCCATGCGCGTGCTCTCTCTCAAAATAAATAAAATCCTTTAAAAAAGGGGGGAGGGGAGAACTAGATGCAAACTACAGTGGCAGAGTAAATCCAAACTTCACTAAAATAGTGCAGGATACCCTGATATGGAAAATCCCTCAGCAGGAAAATAAAGAGCCAGATTGGCGGGTATTCAATTCTTTTTGTTTGTTTGCTTGTTTTGTTTTGTTTTAAGATATTATTTATTTATTTTTGGAGGGGCGGGGAGCAGCAGGCAGAGGAAAGGAGAAGCAGTGGGGCTCGATTGCAGGACGCTGGGATCTTGACCAGAGCCCAAGACCAACGCTTTACGGACTGAGCCAGCCAGGCGCCCCAGGCTGGTGTTTTTTGGTGGAACTCCCTCTTTAATACCAAGTATAGGAATAGCATTAGAGTCCTCCCTCCTTCCTGATCCTAAGTGATCTTAAGCCAGTCATTGGACAACTCAGGGTTTTAACTGCTTTCCCTTAAAACGAGATCAGTAATACTTCCCTTATTTTGCCTCAAAGAGTTTTTGCAAGGATCAGATGAGGTAATTGATGTGAACATGATGCACAGGCTACAAAATTGTAGTGTAAATTACTGTATTTTTATTTTAGGGATAGCACTGATTCTTAGTAACCAAGAAATATCTGAGAAATCAGGATTTGTGTTGACAGCAACATTAATCTCTTTGACTACAAATGGTCCCCAGTTTTAGGGCTAAAATAAGGAAAAAAGAGTCAACAGTGCAATGGGAAGACCACGAGACTGACAGGAGACTGATTATTTTCCTTGCTCTCTGGGTCACCTGAATCTGTTTCTTCAGTTCTAAGCTGAAGGATCACACTAAATGACTCTTTAAGGTCTTTTTTACCTTTTATTATTCTGCAGGCAATTTAAAAGGGGGGGGGGGAGACCCATAAGATTTATTTCCTGCTTCCCTGCGTATCTCTCCCTTTCCGTGCCCCTACCTCTTCCTACCCATTACTCCCTAAGTTCTTTAGTAAAGACAAATTGCAAACAATGACATTGAATAAAATGCAAATGCTGTAACCAAATGTCTTAAAAAACCGAAGCCCTTGTTGGGGTGCCTGGGGGCTTCAGTCAGTTGAGCCTCTGATGGTTTTGGCTTAGGTCACATCTCCTGGGCCCTGCGATCCAGCCTGCCTCGGGCTCCCCAATTAGCGGAGTCAGTCTGCTTAAAGATTCTCTCCCTCTGCCCCTCCCCCTGCTCTCTCTATCTCTCTCTTTCTCTCATACAAATATATAAATCTTGGGGAAAAAAACCTGAAACTCTTGGCAAAAATGCAATAACTGGATTTACTGGGAGGTAGCGATAGAGAGATGGACTAAAGTCCTAATGAACTCCTCGTGGGCCCAAGTCACAGGGTTCTCCACTAGCCATTATCTTTTTTAAAATTCAGTGTTTTCATAAGCTATCCTTTCCTCTTTTCTGTCCTCCTAGTTCTTTCTCCCTCCTTATTCTCCTTCCTAGTTATTGAAGGCTCATGATAAGTCCTAGCTTTTAGGTTCACCAAATTCCCACTGAATACTAGCGCTGTCCTTGACTTTGTGTTTCATTTGGTCATAATTATTCAGACTGATCTTCAAAGTGTCTTTTTAATGAAAACCCATGGGGATAACTTTGAAATTTTTGAAAAAGGCATTGGTTTAAGGAAGTTGAGAATGCACTCACATTTGTTGTACACATACCAAATATTTTTAGATTAAATAGGAATAAATACCTAGCAGATTGTATTGTTTCTGTGGTGAGATTTCCTTTTCTGAGACAAACCAAGTTCATGGAATTGGCAAGTGAACCATAATTGTCTCTGGCAAAATCTTTGTTTGATTATTTTCAAACAAAACTAAGGAAAATTGACTGAAATACTACTTTTCTGATTACATTAACTTGAAACTGGAGAAAATGATTGATATAAGATTAATATAGGATATTAAAAAGTTATTGATACTTTAAAAAATTTTTTATTGATACGTTACTTATGTATCAAATCTGTCCACATGTCAATGACGACTAATAAAAATACTGCCTTCCATCTGCGTGACATTATAGTTTGTTTTCACAGCGTGTGCTCATGTGTCATCTTGTCGTATCCTCATAAAACACTCAGTTTAGCAGAGCAAATATTGTTATCCTCACATTATAGATGAGGAAACAAATTCAGAGAGATAAAAATTAAACAGTTAGAGGGTCTGACCCTCTTCCCACTCTACTAAAAGGTCCTCTATCCTCCTGACCCCTTTGAAGAAAAATAATCATTCAAAAAATGAAGAATCATAAATAACTTTTCATTCCTATGTTGTTCTTTTTTTTCAACTGAAGTTGTAAAAATACCTTACAAGTAAACTCTTAAGGGGGAAGAGTTTATAGTAACTTACACACCCACCAGCAGTATATGTTCATGATGTATACATAGACATACTGCTGGTAGGCAGTTAAAAACTTTGTTTCAAACAAACTGCTGGTGGGCAGTTAAAAACTTTGTTTGTTTGTTTGTTTTTAACAAAGTTAAAAACTTTGTTTGTTTTTAACAAACTTTGAAAGTTTGTTAAAAACTTTCCAGAGTTCATTTCATCAGTATGCATAAAACACTTTAAAAATATGTGTATCCATGACGTGGAAATTGTACTTTTGGGGATTTAATGTAAGCATAAAATCAGGGACATTTGACAAAACTTACATTCAAGGAATTTTGTTTTATAGAGTTAATTATGATACTAAAATAATGAAGTAACTTAAATGTCCAAAAATAGTAGGGTGTTATGTAAATCAGTATACATCCGGAATATTCTGCAGCAATTCAAAAATTATATTTTGAAGACTACTCAATGATGTAGGAGCACTTCTATAATATAATTGTAAAGGAGAATCGTCCAGTTCTTATTCTGTGTGTTTCTCCTTTACTCTCACACTACTACCACACTCATAACACTTCTTCTGACACTTTTGGCTACCACGTGTCTGGGGGGTTTTCCTGCAACAAGCAGTTTTCCAAGACACCAGCAAGGTGTTCTACAGTTTGACTCTATTCTGACACTACGTACCTGCAAATAGTGTCAGAACCCACAGGGTAAGAGCTCAGTTCTACAAGACTGCTCTCACCCACTTGAGATGCTAATTACAAGTAGTGGGTTCCTAGGTTACCCACAACTTCTGTCTGGTTTGGCTACAAATCAGAGGTTCTCAAAACCACCTTCACAGTTTTGATGAACTTGCCGAAATGGTTCTCAGAACTCAGGGAAACATGTTTACAGTTTATTAAAAGATCTGACGAAAATGCATATGGATGGATAGACATATAGATAGATATCTCCAAATAAAGAGAGAGATAGGGTGAGGTCTGGCAGGGTCCTGAGAACAGGACCTTCTGTCTCCCTGGAGTTGGGGTGTGTCTCCCTCCTTGTGTGGATGTGTTTGCCTAAATGGAAGCTCTACAAACCCCATACTATTGGGATTTTCATGGAGGCTTCATCACGTAGGTATGATGGATCCTTAATTCCATTTTTAGCCCTTCTTTCTTTTTAGGAGAATGGGGCAGAACTGAAAATTCCAACCTTCTTATCATGGTTCATACTCTCCAGTGACCAGCCCTCATCCAAGAGCCATCCAAGAGCCACCCAAAGTCACCTCATTAGAACAAAAGACATTTCTATCATCCCCAGAAATTACAAGGGTTTCAGGAGCCCTGTGCCAGGAGCCAAGGAGAGATCATCATATATTTTTTCCTATTATCTCACGGTAATATTAAGTGAAAAGAGTAGAATGCCAAATTGTATTTTTAGTATGATCCCAATTCTGTAATGATGATAATTTTTTTAAAGATTTTATTTATTTGAGAGGGAGAGAGAGAGGAAATAAGAGAGAGAGAGCATGAGAGGAGAGAGGTCAGCAAGAAAAGAAGACTCCCTGCTGAGCGGGGAGCCTGACTCCAGGATCATGACCTGAGCCAAAGGCAGTCACTCAACCAACTGAGCCACCCAGTTGCCCCAATAATAATAATTTTAAAATAAACTTTTATTTTATTTTATTTTATTTTTTATAATTTTTTATTTTTTATTAACATATAATGTATTATTAGCTCCAGGGGTACAGGTCTGTGAATCGCCAGGTTTACACACTTCACAGCACTCACCATAGCACATACTTTCTCCAATGTCTATAACTCCACCACCCTCTCCCTATCCCTCTTCCCCCGGCCACCCTCAGTTTGTTTTGTGAGATTAAAAGTCTCTTATGGTTTGTCTCCCTCCCGATTCCATCTTGTTTCATAAAATAAAATTGTGTTTTAAAAAATATATCCCAGGGAAACAATTTCAACTTGGTAACAATGGTTATCTCCAAGTAGTAAAATAATGAATTATTTCATTTTTTTGTGTGTTTTCAATAATAAACATATATTACATTTATAATTTAAAAGTTTTAAAAGCACTTCTTAAAACACATTGTTTCCTAAAACTAACTCAAATAATGAAATAGTTGAATGATTTCTTACTATGTAAATGTAAATACCCATGAAGATTTTACTTTATTTGATAATTGATATTCAATAAATGGACAGCAGAGGGCATGAGTCAGTTTTCAGAAAAATGTAACTTAAATACAATTCTGGAATTCATCTTAGCTGAGGGAAGCCCAAGGAATTTGCCAACTTTCTCAATTATAAACTTTTACAATGAATATATCTTATGACTTTCATTCTTGTGAAATCTTAATAAACTCAATCTGATAACTGACAGTACTAAGAAATATTTAATGAATATGTAGGTAGCTTCCTTTGAAATCATCATTGACGTATGGACAGATTTGGTTATTTGTTTCCATGCCCATGATGTACAAAAAAGTGTCTGTGATTTAATGCAGTCAAACTTTCCCATTCTAAGCACCGTGAGAAGTTGCCTACGTTAGACATATTCTCAAGAACTTTGTATGTTAAAGCAATATGTATGTGTGTTTATGTATGTATCTGAGATAACTTAAATACACACAGCAACTAGAGTTTACTCATAATAGAAAAAAATTTAAAAGCTAATTTTAGACAAGAGTTCTTGTGTATGCTAATGCTTAATTCCATTTCTACAAGGTAGCAGTTGTGTTTTCAACCATTCACACAGGAGTAGTATTGAATAGAAATTCCACTTACATTTTATGTATTTTGAGGCTATGCTGTTAGTTATGTATAGGTTCGAGATTAATAGTTTCCTGATAAATTTCCTTTTTGTCGTTAAATAATGACCTTCTTTATCTCAAGTATCGCTTTCTGTCTTGTTATGTATTTTTATCTAATAATATTTTCATCCCTTTACTTCAAGCCTGTGACACTATATTTGGGACTTGTGTCTTATAAACAGAATACAGCAAGATATTTTATTTTTTATAAACATATAATGTATTATTAGCCCCAGGGGTACAGGTCTGTGAATCACCAGGTTTACACACTTCACAGCACTCACCATAGCACATACCCTCCCCAATGTCCATAATCCCACCACCCTCTCTCTACCCGCCTCCCCGCGGCCACCCCCAGTTTGTTTTGTGACATTAAGAGTCTCTTATGGTTTGTTTCCCTCCGAGCCCATCTTGTTTCATTTATTCTTTTCCTACTCCCCAAACCCGCCACATCAGCAAGATATTTTAAAACCAATTTGAGAATCTTTCTCAAAAGGTAAATTAATCCACTTTACAATTTTTGTAATTACTTTTACATTTATATATATTCTTGCCAGCTTATTTTGTGTTTTCTATTAATCTTGCCTTTTTGCTTTTGGGGGGAGGGGTCCTCTATTTTCTCCATTAATTTAGTCTGTATATTTTTCTTTATTCACCTTTTCTTCCATATAATTTGGAAGGCTATTTCTTTTCTTCTAATCATCATCCTTGGGTTTTTGGCATACTCACTTGACTTAGCAGAAGCCTGATCAATCAGTATCTTCCTCCTCCTCTTGAACAATGAAATTCTTTAACATCAGTCTTCTCCTTTCCGTCTTCCGTTTCATTTATTCCCTTGTATATTTTAGTTTAGTAGTTGTTATTATTATTATTATCATTTTAGAGAGAGTGAGCGTGAGTGGGGGACAGGGGCAGAGGGAGAGAAAGAGAATCGTAAGCAGGCTCCATGCTCAGCACAACCTGGCACAAGGTTTGATCTCACAACCCTGAAATCATGACCTGAGCTAAAATCAAGAGTCAGTCACTTAACTGTCTAAGCCACGCTTGCTCCCCTATTACTGTTTTTTATATTTGTGCTCATTTAGATTTAGCAACATTTACAAATTTATTTGCTCACCTCTTTCCTTCTAGATTTGGTTTTGTTTTTACTGAAGTGTATCTTTATATATATATTATATATATTATATATATACTGTATATATGTACTGTATGTATATAGTACACACTAAATATATACAGTATATATATTATATATAATTATATATATATAACTCATTAAATATACATATATATTTTGAGTTATTTCTTCAGACTTTGTCTGTAAATGTCTTTATTTTGCCGTTACTCTTAAATAACTAGTTGACAGTTACTCTCTCTCAGTACTTTGAAGCAGTACAGTTTTTGCTAATGAGAAGTCTAAGTCTTCTATCTGTCTAATTTAGTGGCTTTGTAGAGAAACTGCCTTTTCTCTCTGGTTGTTTTTAGAATTTTTTTCTTTGTTTTGATGGCCTACAGTTTTCATACTTTGTGTAAGTTCAGTTCTTTTTGTTTGCTTTGCTTTGTTTTAAAGTTACTGAGGTATAATTTACACACAGTAAAATCCACCCTTTTGGGGTGGACATTTCTATCGATTTTGGCAAATGTATACAGTGATGTAGCCACATGACAATCAAGATGTAGAACTTTTCCATCACTGTCAAAAGTTCCCTCATACCAATTTGTAGTCACTCCTTCTCCCCCAGCATCCAGCCCCTGGCAAACACTTGATCTGTTAGCTGTCCCAATACTTTTGCCTTTTCCAGGAACTTCTAAAATGGAATCATATAGTACATAGCCTTTTGACTTAATATAATGTATTTGAGATTCACCCACACTGTTGTATGTGTCAGTAGTTTATTCATTTTTATTTCTGAGTCACATTCCATTGTATGAATGTACCACAATCTGTTTATACATCCTTAAGTTGATATTTGGGTTGTTTCCAGTTTGGGGTGAATATTAATAAAACCAATATAAACATTTGTGTACAGTTTTTGAATAGATACATATCCTCATTCCACCTGAATAAACACATATGAATGAATGGCTGGGTCATTTGGTAAATGTATGTTTAACTTTCTAAGATGTAAGTAAGTTGTTTTCCAAAGGAGCTATACAACTTTACATTCTCACTAGCAATATGTGAGAGTTCCAGTTACTCCACATCTTCACCAACACTTGGTGTTGTCACTTTTAAAAAAACACTCTAATAAGTGTGTAGTTTTATCTCATTGTGATTTTTAATTGGATTTCCCCAATTACTAATTAAGTAAGCATATTTTCATATTCTTATTTGCCATTTGTATATCTTAGGTTAAGTATATGTTCAAATCTTTTGCCCACTTTTTAAATCAGTCTATTTGATTTCCTATTATTAAGCTATGAGATTTCTTTAAAAAAATTTTTTTTTAAATTTTTAATTTTTTTTAATAAACATATAATGTATTATTAGCCCCAGGGGTACAGGTCTGTGAATCGCCAGGTTTACACACTTCACAGCACTCACCATAGCACATACCCTCCCCAATGTCCATAACCCCACCACCCTCTCCCTACCCCCCTCCTCCCGGTCACCCTCAGTTTGTTTTGTGAAATTAAGTGTCTCTTATGGTTTGTCTCCCTCCCAATCCCATCTTGTTTCATTTATTCTTTTCCTACCCCCCAAACTCCCACGTTGTATCTCCATTTCCTCATATCAGGGAGATCATATGATAGTTGTCTTTCTCTGATTGACTTATTTCACTAAGCATAATACCCTCTAGTTCCATCCACATCATCGCAAATGGCAAGATTTCATTTCTTTTGATGGCTACATAGTATTCCATTGTATATATATACCACCTCATCTTTATCCATTCATCTGTTGATGGACATCTAGGTTCTTTCCATAGTTTGGCTGTTGTGGACATTGCTGCTATAAACATTTGGGTGCACGTGCCCCTTTGGATCACTACGTTTGTATCTTTAGGGTAAATACCCAGTAGTGCAATTGCTGGGTCATAGGGTAGCTCTATTTTCAACTTTTTGAGGAACCTCCATGCTGTTTTCCAGAGTGGTTGCACCAGCTTACATTCCCACCAGCAGTGTAGGAGGGTTCCCCTTTTTCCGCATCCTCTCCAGCATCTGTCATTTCCTGACTTGTTACTTTTAGCCGTTCCGACTGGTGTGAGGTGGTATCTCATTGTGGTTTTGATTTGTATTTCCCTGATGCCGAGTGATGTGGAGCACTTTTTCATGTGTCTGTTGGCCATCTGGATGTCTTCTTGGCAGAAATGTCTGTTCATGTCCTCTGCCCATTTCTTTATTGGATTATTTGTTCTTTGGGTGTTGAGTTTGCTAAGCTCATTATAGATTTTGGATACTTAAGCTATGAGATTTCTTAATATAGTCTCCATTGCAGTCTTGTGACAGATACATAATTTGCATGTATTTTCTTCCCATTTATGATTTTTGTTTTCTACTGTCTTCCAAAGAGCAGAACTCTTAGATTTTAAAAAGTCCAATTTATCTATTTTTCTTTTATGATTTGTGATTTTGTGTCCAATATAAAAACAAAAATAAAAAACAAAATCTTTCTCCAAACCAAGGTTGTGAATAGTGAATATTTTCTTCTATGTTTTCTTCTGAACACTTTTTACTTTTAGATTTTACATTTAGGTATATACCCCATTTCAGGTTACTTTTTGTAAATGATAGAGGGTATGGTTTGAGGTGTGTCTTTTTACAAAAGGATGTCCAGTTGTCCAGCATCGTTTGCTGAAAAATATGATCATCTTAATGGATTAAAAAAAGTTTAGCAAAATTCAATACACATTCCTGTTAGAAACTCCCAACAAACTTGGAATAGAAGGAAACTTCCTCCAGCTGGTACAGGCAGCTATGGAAACTTACACTTCATCATACCATATTTAACTAGACTAAGACTGAATGCTTTCCCCATTAAGATGTGCAACACAGGAGCACCTGGGTGGGTCAGTCAGTTAAGTGGCTGGCTTCGGCTCAGATCATGATCCCAGGGTCCTGGGATTGAGTTCCACATCGGGCTCTCTGCTCAGCGGAGAGCCTGCTTCTCCTCCCTCTGCCTGCCGCTCTGCCTGCTTATGCTCTCTATCTGTCAAATAAATAAATAAATAAATGACCTTTGATTAATTAATTAATTAATTTTTATTACATGATCTTTAAAAGAAAAAGGATGTGGAACAAAGGGAGAATGTTCACTCACCACTTTTGTTCTGCGTTGTACTAGAGGTCCTATATAGTATTATAAGGCAATAAAAAGAAATAGAAGGAATCTACATTGGAAAGGAAGAAGTAAAATTGTGTTTATTTGCAAATAGCATGATCATGTAAGTAGAAAATTCTAAGGAATATTGTGCAAAGCCACTGAATTAATAAAAATGTTTCACGAGGCTACAAAATACAAGGTCAATGACAAAAACCAATTTTATTTTTTTTCTTTTGAAGATTTTATTTGTTTGTTAGAGATGGTGCACATGCACGAGAGAGAGCATGAGCAGGGGAGAGGGGCAGAGGGAGAGAGAGAGGCAGACTCCCCACGGAGCAGGGAGCCCAATGCAGGGCTCAATCTCAGGACCCTGAGATTATAACCTGAGCTGAAGGCAGGTGCTTAACCAACTGAGTCACCCAAGCACCCCAATTTGATTTCTAAGGACTAACAATGACATTTGGAAATCAAAATTAAAAAAATAATATCATTTACAATAACATACAAAATGTGACATACTTAGGGATAAAGTTAACAAAACATATACAAGACATATTTTCTGAAAACCATAAGACGTTGCTATGAGAAACTGAAGATGACCTAAATAACTGGGGAGAAAAACCAAATTCAAGAAAAATAAGCCTCAACACAAAGATGTCATATTGCCCCACACTAATGTATTGATTCGTTGCTCAGTCAAAATTGCAGCAGGCTTTTTTTAAAGATAGAAATTGACAAGTTCCTTCTAAAATATATATGGAAATAAAAATACATAGTATAGCCAAAACAATTTTGAGAAAAAAACTAAGTTTGAGGATTTATACTACATCGTTTTAATGCTTACTGCAGAGCTATGACAATCAATATAATATTGTATTGGTATTAGAATAGATATAAATCCATGGGACAGCATAGAGAACACAGAAATAGACCTATACATATATAGTTAATTGATATTTGGAAAAGGTGCCATGATAATTCAATGGGAAGAGGATATTTTCCTAACAAATGGTGCTGAACCACTAGATATCCATATGCCCATCGCCTCCCCAAAGAATATCAATCCTTACTTCACACCATACACAAAATCTTAACAGAGATAAAAGATGCAAGTAGAAGAGCTAAAACTCTCAAAGTTCTAGAAGAAAATATAGGGGGGAAATCTTGTGACCTTGAGTTTGGCAAAGATTTCTTAAGATACAAAATGTGAACCATTTACATATGTCATGAAAATTGTATTTCCTCAAAATTAAAAAAATTTGCTCTTCAAAAAGACAATGCTAAGAAAATGAAAAGATTGGGAGAGACTGAGAAAATATCTACAAAACATATTAATAAAAGACTTGTATCCCGAAGACACAAAGAATGCTTACATTATTAGCAGGGAGCAAAAGAACCTGAGTTTTTTACTGGGCAAAAAATAGTAAGTAGACACTTCATCTAAGAAGATATGTAAATGGCAGATAAGCCCATAAAAGACGTTCCACATTAAGTAGTCTTATGGAAATGGAAATTAAAACCACAAATTAAAAATCAAAATTAGATGCCACTACACATCCAGCAGAATGGATAAAAATACTGACATTATCAAGTGTGAAAGGACATGGATCATTGAGAACTTGGTGTCCACTTCTTCCTGGTGTGAATATAAAAGCACAGAGCCACTTTGGAAGACAATCGGACAGTTTTGTATTGAGTTAAACATACTTACCATATGACCCAGTAATTCCATTCCTAGATATTTACTCAGGAAAAATGAAAACATACATTCACATGAAGACTTATACTCAAATGTTTATAGCAACTTTATGAGTAACAAGTCAAATGTCTATCAACTGGTAAATTGGCAAATAAATTGTGGTGCATCTGTACATTGTGATATCACTCGGCAATGAAAGGAATGAAATATTGATGTCCACAGCAATGTAGGTGAACCTCAAAAACCTTCTGCTAAATTACAGAAGCCAGAAAAATCTATGATTCTATTTATATAAAATACTGGAAAAAGCAAGACTAGTTATTAGGTGCCTGGGATGGCAGGCATGGGGATAGGACAGGGCACGGATCATAAAGGTACACAGAGGAAGCTTTTAGAGCTCATGGTGTCATAAGCACGGTAGGAAGGCGCACACACGAGTTGTGTCTTTCCACAATGTCAGCTTTAGTCAATCACAAAGCAAGGTTAAATCACAATGATAAAGCAGACTCAGGATTCCAAACTCAGTGACATCTCCCCATGTGATTAAATGTGGCTTCTTACATGGCACACAGAGCAGGATAGAAGACAAGCCATATAACAAACAAGATAACAGAAAGGGGCGGGAAGTGAACGAACCAAATGTGACCTCAGTTTGTGGGTGCGCCGCTGAGATAAGGCCTGGGTCTGGTCGGGGTCAGCTCTCCGCACTCACTGCTTCTCATGATCAGCAGGGAAGGCTCTCGGTTCATTCAGAGATCCATCGGGCAAAACCGTCAGTGGCAGTTGCCTTTTTTAAGTGGTCAGATGTAGAAGGGTCAGGTCTGAGGAGTCTGACAGTTTGCTGCCAAAATCCTTCCGCCCCCCCCCCTTTTAAAAAAATTTTATTTATTTACTTGACAGAGAGAGAGAGATCACAAGTAGGCAGAGAGTCAGGCAGAGAGAGAGGGGGAAGCAGGCTCTCCGCTCAGCAGGGATGCTGAGGCAGATGCGGGGCTCGATCCCAGGACCCTGAGACCAGGACCCGAGCCACAGGCAGCGGCTTAATCCACTGAGCCACCCAGGCGCCCCAATCCTTCCCTTTTTAGAGGGATTTAATCAGTTTTGGATTTCTGCAGACCTCCTCTGGTTCTGCTGGTTATCAGTTCTGGGGTGTCGTCAGCTGACATTGGTCCTGGCAATATCTCCTACCTGCAGTACCTTAACTGCTTGCGTCATTGCTTGACGCAGGCTCCTGCTTGACATGAGAGACTCCATTTTGCTCTCTACAAAATGGGAATGTTTGTGGCAGCTATTACCCAACAGTCAATATGTGTAAAAACTCATACTGTACTCTTAAAATTATGAGTTTTATTGCACACAAATTATATCTCCATAAAGCTGACTAAAAGAACCCCACGTGATTCTACTTTTTCTCTCTTCCTCTTAGACGGGAGACCCAAGTTCAGTGTTATTAGGTGGCATTGTGGCATCAGGATGGTTGTCCGGCTAGTGGCTGCTGTCTGACCATGCTGACTCTCCTTGAGATATGCATCCACCTGGGTCTCACACTTGGTTCTCCTGGCCGGCATCTTTGAGAATTCTGCCTCTTCCTCTGGTTCTCAGTGGCATGTGCTGCAAAGCTTTCCAAAGCCGTGTCTTTCATCACAATGTCAAGGGTGCTTGGGATGGCGCTCTCAGCTAGCCTTCAGTACCTCTCCCTTGCCACTGTGTGGACTGTCTTTAGCACGAGCAGGGGTAGGATCAGTAATGGTATGCAGCCTTGTCACATCCTCAGCCTCTCACCTGAGAGAAGGGGGCACATGATCTCTCCGATGTTCTTGAATGTCCGAGTTCCACTATTCTGCTTCCTGAGCCTTGTCCTGGGCAGACAAGAGGCCTCAGGGGCCTATTGCCAACTCTTCTTGCTCTCCAGTTCAGAGAGGGTTTTTTGTTGTCGCTGTTGTTTATTTTTACTTTTAACTTCCTCCACCAATGTAAAGGAGGAAAATTGACTTGGTAAATATTCTTCTAAAGCTATAATGAATGTAAGAACCTTTGCTTTTAGAGGAAGGAAAGAAATTGAGTAAGGGATGCTGCCCAAGGGGAGGAAGACTGAAGGGGAGATCTGCCAAGGGCCAGGGGAAGCGTGAGAACAGGAAGTACTTATGCAATGAAAAGAGGAGGCTATGAAATTTCTAGACACGGGCAAGGGAACTTTGCCCTCTTATTGTCTAAAGCTGGCCCTGCCCTGAATAAGAGTTGACATATTCTTTTAAGGACCCAAATACTTCGCAAATACAAAGATTTCACCATACCCGATATCCTACATAGTCTTTCTTTCCCTAGATGAAAACATCTCAGAGTGGGATTTGAAGGTTAGGCTCACCAGGACTCTCACACAACATCCCAAGGATGTATTCTAGGACAAATTCATGCTAGAAGAGCCCCAACCTATAGATTCCTAAACCATTTGATCCAGTCCCAGGGAGACATCTGTTTATTTGATCCCTGTCAAAATTATTTAAGGCTTTCACATGAAAGCGAAAAAACAAAACAAAACAAAACAAAAAACAAAAACAAAAAAACCCAGACAGTGGTGGGAGGGAGCTAACATTTATTGAGGACTACATGCTGGGTCTGGACTGAGATTTTGTTCCATTTAATCTTCCCAACAACTCTTAAATCATCTTGTAGTTGAAGAAATAGCCACTTAGAGGTTGCATATCTTGCCCAAGGTCACACAGGAAGTGGAAGAATAAGATTCAAGCCTGAATTGGTGAACTTCAAAGTATTCATCTTCCATGAGCCCATGCTGTCATCCTGTAGACTAAGTTAAAGCCACTAATCCTAGTCTTAGATGAAATGACAAGAGGAAGAGGAGGAGGACAACCACCACTATGACGAAGAAGGGAGGAGCCAGGGCTGTTGCATTTGGGAAGCAGCAACGATAGCCCATACTACACAAAATTCTTTCCTAAGGAAACAGACCCATCTAAACTCACAATTCCTATTGACTAGCGTGTGGGGAAGAGGAAAGGGGTAAATCAAAGAGCAGGTTTGCAAAGCAATGACCTAATTAGGACATATAGACTAGTACTGTAATGCTATGAATGTGCTTTCAGGTATGTTTTTTAAAAATTTAAGCAAAGGTGACTGAAGAATTTGAAAAACATGAATGTTTTTGTAACAAAAGGAAGGAATGGCCTGCAGTGTGAAGATTCTAGATTGCAAGCAAACATACAGAATCTCTGATTCACAGACCTTCTGGAAGACTGTCAGCTTTAGACCTACTTGAGCATTCCAAACCTCCCACAGGATTTGGAACGGATTCTGCTCACTACCGAATTATTTGGTAACTATTAAGGGAACTGATAGGGCCTCTCAGCCATCCTTTGAGTTTCTAAAGCCTGACTGGACTTGCAGAATGACTGTAAATTATGGTGGATCTGAGACCAGTGCTTCTTGCCACACTCTGCGTAAGGGAAAGAGTTCCTTTGGTTTGTAACTATAGCAACCAGTTCTATAACCCATTGTTTTGCACAGCTCCATCTTGCCACTTCATGGACCGCCTAATAATTGCTGTTCTACCAGAATTGTCTTTAACTGACTTACATTGTATTGACCTGCTCCTTGCTAAAGGGGGTCTTAGATTTACACCTTTGCAGTGACAGAAGTCAAATTCCTTTAGCCGGCTGTATCCTTGATCCTGCTTTCCATAATTGGAGGCTAGAGCAAAGGGCTTTACCAAGGCCACGGCAAGAATCCTATATGGTATAAAAGTGTAAGGGATTTGGAGCCAGTGGACATGAGTTTGAATAAATACTGCCACTTATTGCTGATCACTTATTGTGATTGTGGGCACATCACTTACATTCTCCAGCCTTCAATTTCCTTTTCTGTAAAATGGAGATAATAATAGTTATGAACATGGTTGTTATAAGAACAGAGTGAAATGATATGAAGGAAAGCTTCATTTAAGCTGTGAAGGGCTATATAAATGTCATTACTAAGTGCAGAGGTGCGTGACCACTAGGCAGGAGTGCCCACCTGCTGATGAGGACATCCAGGAGCATTATGTTAGAGACAAGAATCACGTCTGTTTCTATGACAGCCTTCCACATGGATGGTCTTCCCATCACGACCCTATATGTCATACTCATTCACAAATGAGTAAAATGAAGCTCATTTCGGCTGTGTGGTTTCTGAGAAAAAGAAAAAATAATAAGTTTTATTTTTATTTATTTATTTGACAGACAGAGATCACAAGCAGACAGAGAGGCAGGCAGAGAGAGAGGAGGAAGCAGGCTCCCCACCAGGTAGAGAGCCCGATGAGGGGCTCGATTCCAGGACCCCAAGATCATGACCTGAGCCAAAGGCAGGGGCCTAACCCACTGAGCCATCCAGGCGCCCCAGAAAAAATAATAAGTTTTAAAGAGAAGGTGAATAACTTTTCTCGGTCTGTGTTTGAGGTTGGAGGGTAGCATGCAAAGGGAAGCAAAAAGGGCAATGAAATGAGTTGGGAGAAGCCCTAGAGCTCTCTCAGCTTTCTGCCCTCCCTAGGAGGGAGCATATCCTGTGACAGTCTTTGGTTCTCTGGGATCGTGGGCAGTGAACAGGCTCCTCATTGGTTACACATGCATATAATGTAAGATTTAACTAATACTGTGAACGTTTACTTTAAGGCTAGATATGCACTTGGAGCTTCCTCTCAAGAGTTTTCTTTTATGTATGTATATGTGTATGTATATAGGTGTGTTTTAAACCACATTGTTACTTTAACACCTCAGTTATGAGGCAAAGTTTAGCTGTACATACTGAACTGCAATGGTTTTACTTCTCTGTCCCAGATTGGAATTTTTTTTGCAGGGTTTTTTGTTTTGTTTTGTTTTGTTTGAGAGAGAGAGGTTTTTTTTCTTTTTTCTTTTTTTTTAGGAACAGGAAGAAGTTGTGGTTTGATTTGTTAGGTCGGTTTCGAATGACAAAGCTTTTTCACCCTCCTTCTTAAAAACAGGACCTGAAGTCTGTATCTTTAAAAAAATGTTTCAAGTCTAACCATGTCTTTGTATAATAATAATGGGTATCATATAATTGTACATGAAAAAAAAAAAAGCTCTACCCATGAACAAGTGCAGTGATTGTTGCATTTAGGACTGCCGAGCTGGTAGTATCTGGTGATGTTGTTGTTGGATTAAGTGGATCTGAGGTAACTGTAGGCTGCATCTGGGATCCGCTGCCTGATATTCTGAGCCTGTGATGTGTAGACCAGAGGCCTTTCAGAAAGGGCCTTCAATGCTGACTTTTAATCTTATCTCTAAAAGAGAACATGCATATAATCACAGAGATACACTAACAGGACTGAGAGGCACTTGTCATATAACTTTAAATATACCACAATTTTTGAAACCTCATATTGACATTTCCTTTTTTTTTTTTTAAGATTTTAATTTATTTGTCAGAGAGAGAGAGAGCACAAGCAGGGGGAGAGACAGAGGGAGAAGCAGGCTCCCCGCTGAGCAGGGAGCCCGATGCAGGGCTCCATCCTAGGACCCTGGGATCATGACCTGAGCCAAAGACAGACGCTTCACTGACTGAGCCACCCGAGCGCCCCCATTTTGACATTTCTATGTTTTTAAATAAGTATAGGAAACTGAAACAAACAAAATAGTTGTCCCAGACATCTCCCTTCCTCCAACAGGTCCAGTTCTGAGTTCCTGTAGAAGGAGTCTCATAACTTACCCACAGCAATGGGCATGTGGTCATGTTTCCAGGGCAGGTAGAAGAGTTAACTTATGAAAAAGAATGGTGTGGGGCTATATCATTTTTTACTTTAAATGATACCCTGCCATTCCGAAATGAGTAAAACTTGTGCTAGTTCAGTGGCAAGTAATATCGAAAGCATGGTTTCCTGCTACATCTTTCTTGAAGCAAGTGTCACCCCTTTATCTTCAAAAAGTCACCATCATTTGTGTATCCTGACCCATTCTCTGGTGCGTGGACTATTTGGTTTTTGGATTTGCTCCTTATAACTGTCCAGAAAAATTTCCTTAAGAGTTCAAAATCGGGGCACCTGGGTGGCTCAGTGGGTTAAGCCTCTGCCTTCGGCTCGGGTCATGATCCCAGGGTCCTGGGATTGAGGCCCGCGTCAGGCTCTCTGCTCTGCGGGGAGCCTGCTTCCTCCTCTCTCTCTCTGTCTGCCTCTCTGCCTACTTGTGATCTCTCTCTGTCAAATAAAATAAATAAAATCTTAAAAAAAAAAAAGTTCAAAATCAAAACACAAAATGATTATCACTTCTTTGGCTTTTGAGAAGAGGAAGTAGTGGTTTGTCTTACAAGGCATACCCTGCGATGTTTATTGCTTCATTATTCTTTGTGAAGCTTCCTATTTTGGCTTTATCTTTTAACCCCAAAACAAAGTGTGAATAAGAAAGAAGCTCAGTGTTTTTGTGGAATAGGACTCAAGCTTTTAATTGACCTCCCTTTCTCCTTTACTAGCCCTTTGGTTTTCTGTGTGAATGCTCTGTACATGTCCTCTCCCTTCTAGAAAGCCCATAAAACCATGTGTCTCTTCTTGGGACTCCTACAGCATAGCATGGGACGGCCTTGGCTCAGGTCCTCAGCATCTAACCTTCCAATTGGGCTACTTAACAGTTGCTGTGGGGATTGTGCATACTGGAAATGTGCTCTGCGCGGTAACCCTGTTTCCATGGTCCACAATTTCGCAGCACCTGTTTCAGTTATATTCATTTTTACATTTTATCTCTGTGCTTCTCTGATTAATTTCTATCTCGCTCACCAGTCTGTGAGCACCCCTGGGGCCAGACACCTGGTCTGGTTTTGCTCACCAGTGAATCTATCTCCTGCCCATAGCGGAGGGTGCTGACTTACAACCACTAAATTGTCTCCTTGCCTTCCAATTCACACCCTTTCCAAAACATTCCTCTCATTATCACCAACACCTTCACAAGCTCAGATAACTCTTTAATGCAAAAAAAAAAAAAAAAAAAGTAATGGTTTCCAATTCCTATAGATTAAAAATCTAAATTCCAGGCTACAACCTGCTTTTAAAGGCTTATCTCAATGTTGGTAGAACAACATTGCTTTTTATTTAGGTTTATTTTACTTTACCTTGTATGATATAGAGCTCATTATTCCCTGCCTTAATTTCTCTTTATATTGTAAATTGCTTGCCTCTTTGTAAATTATTGCTCCTCATAAAACAACTCAGTAAATATTTGCTTAATTGACTTAGTTTTATGGAGATACACTTTTCTAGAATTACTATACTTGATAGGTCTGTTGTCTTTCCTACACCAGGAATTTAGATGTTTTATAAATATTCTCATTTATATCATGTAGACTGAGAATATGTTTTTTTCTATTTTTTAATTTATAGCTGTCAGTCATATTGCCTGCAGCATGGTGATATTGATATAATCCTACATTAATGAATCCTTGAATATTTGTTTAATCTGTTAAACTTTGCTATCTCCTCAGCCCTTTCCAATCTATCATTTAATTAGATTAATTAGTGTTTTAAGTTTAAATTCACATGAGACTTTCACATTTGTCTCTTGCATTTTCTTACTTTCCTACTCACTCTTCCTTTCTTTTCTAAAGGTCAAAGTTTGTCTGATGATTTCTATCAGAACTCAATTACAGTGTCTTTTCGTTGCTTCCCTGTGTATTATGTTTTACCTGATTGAAAATATTTGGAATGTTTTCAAGATACTAGAGACTGAAAAACTTGAGCAGACCGTGGAATCTGTACAGATTCAGCACAGTGCCCTGTTTTTTTTTATTACCTAGGGAAGCTCTGCTACATTTTAAGTGCAGTGCTTTGAGAAGATGGCCTGAAATTAAGTCTTGAATGTTAATGCCATCTCCATTCTAAAACTCCCAGGATCCTTTAAAATATATTTTAAAATAAATATGCAGACTGTACTTTGCAAAACTGTGATAGCAGAAAACTGGCAACATTCCATATGTTTATAATTTGGGGGTTGTTTGACTGGCTTGTGGTCCATTCACACTAAGGAGGGCCATGCAGGTGTGCAGTAGCATGAAGGTAATCTCTGTACGGTATTCTGGAATTCCTCAGGGTATGCTATTAAGTCTACATGTGTGGGTTTTCTTCCAAATTATATGGGGAGTGGAGGGGTAAGTGGAAGGGTTCAGACAAAACAAATTGCCCATGAATTGTTATTTATTGGAGCTGGTGGATGGATACTTGAGGATTCATTATGCCAATCTGTTATTTTTGTTTATATTCGAAATATTTCTTAAAGCAAAAGCTGACATTAACAGTTATGGTCTAATGTTCTGAGGGAAAAATTTTTCTGAGATAGTCATTAACAGGTTTTCATCCATGAAATGGTTGAACCAACATATTGTATCTCATAAACATCAACAAATCTAGATATGTAATCAAACCTTTACAGCTCCTTGAAGATTTAAATGACAACTGTGATTAACTGCCAGAATTGAATTGTTGTGATGCCTTAACAACAACAGGTTCTTTTAACACTGCTTTATGGCACTGAAAACAGTATGTGGGTATTAAAGGAGTGGGAGTCTAAATGATATCAATGGCTATTAAGAAAGACAACCAAATGAAACCAAAGCAAAACAGACAACCAGACATTTAGTGCCTCCTGAGGGAAGTACATGCTACCACCTGTGAAGTATTTTTGCAGCAAGAAGAGGAAAATAAGCACATGTGTAATTTATGTCTGTGGTAGAGAATTAGAGATAGTAGAATGGAAGCTAAAATCCATGGGGGTGATCCCATTTAATTTGTGTCTATTCTTTATGAAACAGAAAAATTACTGTGACCCCCATTTTGGAGAGGAGGAAAGGAAACTGAATGAATAAATGGCATGCCTATGGCCACTTGACGAATACATTTAGGAGCCAGAGCCTACCATGCCTTCCAGATTCATATTACAGAACATGCTTTCCCTATTAAAAGAGTGGGGATGCCATCATCAAGGAGCAGCTAATCTGATAAGGGAGACGTGAGAGATGAGAGATATTTAACAGAAGATCCGGACCTTTAATTTATGACAGTTTGATGTATGTTCTCTGGCAAGAGAAAAGTGCAAGTTTACTCTTCTGTTAAGTGCAGATTCACATGGGTCAGAGATCAAAAGAGCAAAAGATTAGACTGGCTTTTTTTTTTTTTTTTTTTAATGCAATTGAGTCTCCTTACCAGCTCTCTGAGAAGCAATGATCCCAATGCCACCAAAATGGGCCAGGACATACCTTGCAGGCCAAGACAGGTCCTTTTAGACCAAGACAGGTCCCCTTGAATATGAGCAAATCAATGCGCAGCAAATCAATGGCCGGCTCCATGACTTGCGCAATCATGCAAGGACCCGTCCTCCCAAAGGCTTGAGCATGGTTTAATGCTCTGGGGTCACCATCTTGATATCCTTAATTTTATTCTTGAGCTGATGTTTTGTAAGTGAAGCCCGAAAGCCCGATGGGACAATTAAGCATGCACACGGGCAGCAGATACATAGCTGAGGGCCGAGGCAGGACCTGCAAGCATCGGCTTGCGCTGCGGCCCCAGCAGGAATACAGGCATCAAGCAATTAAGCTTTTGGGCAGGTGCACAGGTACAAGGTGCATGCCTGAGGCAATGTCAGCCACCGCATGGTGTTGGTTTTTAATTTCCCAAAAATAATTTGAATTAACTTTGTGTTATATTGTAAGGGTGAATGTTATTTTTTTTTCACCCAATCAATGAGTAATAATTGAGTGCTAACTATAATGCTCAGTAAATGCAATTAGGTTTCTGCTCTCATGGAGCTTACATTCTAGTTATATCATTATTTTCCAATTACTGCAGCAATAGCTTTTTTAAAATTAAAGTTATTGATTTGAGTGTAGCAATGGAGACTATCTTTATAACCGAGCAGCCTTCATAATAACTGATCTGCAGCTAAGTGTACTGACCTATAATTTCATTGGAGAGTAGCTTACTCCAGTTGATTTTTGCTTGCTTTTATTATTTTCCACTAATTTGAAATTATAGGTGACACCATCCCTAAGCAGCTGAATCTAGAATGATTTTATTTTAGAATTGTGAAAAATGGAAGACAGTGCCACAGACACAGAACAAGAAGAGGAAGAGGAGACAGAGGAAAAGGATCAAGAGGACCCCATTTATGCTGTAGCACCCACAATTAATATCCAAGATGAGCGGTGTGTTGATTTATCTACAACTCCAGCCTTCATTTGTCTGCAAGAGGTATGTTTCCCTTCACGTATTACTATACTAAGACCTGAGTCACTATCAGCTTAAAAATCAGGTGAAACTAATATTATTATCAAGATGACTTACCACATGTAACCTGTAGGCAATACACACAGTGTGAAGCATTTCAAAATAAAACAGACCCCACCCTCTCTTCTGAAGCCTTATCATAGAATCTGGACTAACATAGTAGTTCTGACACTTTTATAGCGTAATAAATAGTTGCATATATGCAGTCATTTAAGTACATTCTATAGGTTGGTAAATGAAATAAAAGAGCAAATTTCTTTCATTATTGACTATACTACATTTACATCCATAAAGTGAAGATAAAAGATCTTAACATACAATGATAGAAAAATCAACACTTACCTAATAAAATGTAGCTAGAGCAGTAGAACATCGAAATATACTGGCTCCTATTAGCAGAGAAGCGAAAAAAAAAAAAAAAGAGAGAGAGAGAGAGAAGAAAAAGAAAAAAAGGAAATAGGATTTTTGTCTTTATTTATATTTATATATTTAAAACCATGAATCCACATCTCTAGTCTTAATACTTTTAAGTAACCAGGGTTCTCTATTTCTGCTAAAATCCATTATACATCAAACTTTTTGCAATAGAGTTTCTACTTTTTTTTATTTTTTTAAAAGCTTTTATTTATTTGACAGAGAGAGAGAGATCACAAGTAGGCAGGGAGGCAGGCAGAGAGAGAGGGGGGAAGCCGGCTCCCTGCTGAGCCAAGAGCCTGATTCGGGGCTCCATCCCAGGACCCTGAGATCATGACCTGAGCTGAAGGTAGAGGCTTAACCCACTGAGCCACCCAAGTGCCCTGAGTTTCTACTTTTATACCACTACCCTTAACAATTGTAGCAAATAAAAAGAAGGCTAAACTAGAATTCATTTCTACTAAATGTGATGCTAATAAAAATTATAGTCAAAGTTTTTAAGGCACAGATAAAGAAGCATGAAAGGCTTGTTTTATAAAGTCAAAGGAGAACTTAGGACGACTTTTCCTGCATATTGATGTTCAATGTAACAATTTATTAAATATCTCAAGAATCTCTCAGTATACATGTATGCAGAAATTGTATTTATTAATCATTGGGTATGACCAGCCCCTGAGAAGGTGGATACCTTAGGTTATAGCGTCAAAGAACCATCTTATCTATCCTTCAGAGTAGTGTAAAATTACATCAGTAATGAAATCAGTAATTTCACTCCACGACAGCTGTCCCTCAAGCCAAAAAAACCTTGCCGAATGATTGCTGGTATCAAACAACTTTATTTCCATACAAAATACCATTGAAATTAATCCTATTGGCATCTATACCTTTATTTGCTAATTCTTTCAACATTTCTATTAGATTTATGGGTCCAAACAAAATTTTTGACCTACTTTATATAAGCTTCCCTCCTTCGGTTATCTAAACAGAAGCTCTATTTGCCGAGTCGTAAGAGCTCAGATGGCAACTGAAAGCAAGCAGTCAGAAATCCACTTCCAAAGGCCTGGCATCACAGGGAAAGAACCAGAAGCTGCTTACACCATTTATTGTTATTAGTGCTGGTCACACAATGGCCCGCACTACCAAAGCACGGAGGGCATGGTCTCATTTAACACTGCCTGTGGCATATGTTCAGTATGGCATTCGTGGCACTGTGTGATCTGGGCCCAAACGACGTGTGCAGTCTAATAATTCACTTAGCCTCTCATGATCTTCTGTTTATGGGGCACTCCTTCACAGGGACTTTCCCCCATTCAGATGCCTAGGAAACTGGCACATATTCGCAAAGCACGATGCAAGGTTATGGCTGTCCAGAAATACTCCTAGTCACCCTGCACCTTGAAAGACTGTGCTACTCACACTAAAAGAAATCAAATCAAATATCTGTATAGGTCATACTTTGAAACCCCACATCTGTTCCTCACCTTTTAGAGTCCGGCTCCATTCCCATGTCCTTGGAGACATTTAGCTAGTGTTTCCTATAACCTCTCAACTGCTTGAGCATTTGTAGGCTATACCTGTCATGTGTTACTAGGTTATGAACAGATACTTATTGAATATCTTCTTTTCCTATCATATTTGGCAAGGAAAGTTTAGAATTCTGCACTGACAGATTGTATTAATCAATAAAGTGAACAATTACTGTATTAATCAATAAGAGCTAACAGAGTAGGATCTATACTGTGTTAATTCACACTTTGGGATGAATGTTCCAAGTGGTGCTTGGGGACTAAGCTACGTGGTTCCCAGCAGTGGACTGCGTGGGTTAATGCGGGACGTCTGCTCCCCAACTCTACCATCGTTGCCTACCTGTGCAGCCCGATGCTCCATAGGTTCTTCTTATCTTACTGAAAATTTGATGGTGCTCTATTTTATTTTTATTTAAAAATTTTTGATTATCAAAAAAATATTTTTTGTTACATAACATAGATACAGTGATGCTCACAAATGCTCAGTGTGTAGTTCGGTGAATGTTCACCTATTCCTATAACCAACCCGTTCAGAACCAAATTCATCATTCTCCTCCCAATCCTAATTCTCCTCCTGTGTTCTCCTTGTCAGTTTGAGAGTTAAATACCTCTTCTCAATATGTCTCAAATTTATCTGTACTCCATTCCTGCCATATTCCCACGTAGATCACAGTATGTCTCTGTCTCAGTCTAGGTTTACATTCACCTTTAGTAGATAACTTCAGATAGTTTTCCAAAAAGATTATATACCAACATACACTCTGAGGGACCATTTATAACTCTTGCTGTCCAATACAATGGCAAGGATTATGTGTTATTTTATTTGTATCCAGTACAGCACCTGGCTCAAGACCTTGCACAGAGACAAGCAGTAAATATGTAGCATGAGAAAATAATTTTTTTCAACAGAGTTTGTGTGTCTCTCTGTTCAAAGCATCATACTAGATGCTGTTGAACATAACACAAGTTATAGCTGTCATGATATTCTTCAAGTTAGGATTTCTATTTCTGTCTGTACATGGTTATGTACATTACAACTGATTTGTAAGTAGGACCTCAGATGTCAAGTGTTGGTGCGTCAGGTGCCAAAGTTTTCCAAGACTTGGAAGCCATTAAGCCATTCTTGTCTTAATAAGGTTCAAAATCCAAGCATGCAATTATCTTGCCTAAGCCTTTTGGCTTTTTGTTTTTCACCAAGAACGTTCCTTCTCTTCGTTTCCTGAAAATAATTCTTGTGCCAATCATAGTTAAGTCTTTGACCTGTGAAGAGCGAAGGTAGCACAGGAGCATTTGGGAGGCACAAGGAGGCAATGTGAACGTTGGAGGGAAACACTAAGGACATAGAAGTGTGCATCAATATAGAATGTGAAATTCTGTAAAAGTACAGTGTGGGGGGGTTCAAGTCATGAGGGTAAGGAGATAAAGATGGACTAGGCTTGCTGATGTGTGACCTTTTCACTGAAACAGGTTATGTATAAAACTATGAACTGTTGGACTTCTTACAAAATGTATAATAAATATATTTGCGTCCAAGTGTTAGTGGAAGCCATTGAGATATCAAGAGGTTTTTGAAGAGCCATGGGAAACTTTAAGTCTCAATCCATTTCACAGATATTAATTCAGTGCCCATTGTGTGCAAACTCTGTGCTAGGAGATGTTTATTATAGTTATCATTAAAATCACTAAAATCAAATTTATCCCTTCAGCTCCTGCTTTGAGTGCCTCTTGTATGCGGCAAAGCACCAGACACAATAGGCATCCATAGGCATAAAGCATATAAAAGGTCACTATTCTCTAGAAGCTTAATTTGGGGAAAAGAAATTGAAATAATAAATACCAACAAAAGGCAACATTTAATTGTGAACTTGTCAGAGTTGTCAGAATTGAATGCAAGGAACAACCACTGTAGGAATGAGATGATCTGGAAAAAGCTTTTTGGAGGAGTAGGACATGAAAGGGGATATTTCAGCCAAATCCACAGTGTCCACTATGAACCTACTTTTCTGTCCTTAAGCTTTGCTGACACCCATACACGCATGTACTGAGAATATCTTTACCAAATGACCCGAGGGTACCTCAAGCTACACACGCTCAGAACTCAATTCATTCTTCTTCTCCTAAATCTTTCGTCCTATATTCTATTAGTTGGTTCTTTTAAATACCTACTGAATTTGTCCCTGTTCCATTCCTGCCATATCACCAATCAGAATGCCATTTTGGTGATCAAGGTAAGATAAAAGGAGAGACCGAACCAAGGTAGTAGCAATGGGAAAGGGGACAGAATATATACAGGTGAGATATTAAGGAAATAGAAAATGCTGGACTTAGTGTCTGAAAGGACAGAGGGAGGAGGGGAGTGAGGAAGAGGAAAGAGTCTGAACTGATGCTTAGATTGCTGATTCAGGAAAGTAGCTGGATTATGGTATTCTAAGTGACAGAGAATTCAGAGAGGCAACGGGTCTAATCTTAGTCCTTGGGCTGGATATATAGACATAAAAGTTTCTTAATAGATTGCTTTCTGAAAGGTTTGCAGATTGCTTTTTGTGTATATTTAACAGCACTTCTACCACTGTGTTTATAAAAAGTTGTTGCCATCATTTACTTAAGTCCCTACTTTTACTGGGATAGTCACATGTTCAAAAGATACCTTCTTATTCTTTATACCTTTCATTCTCCTAAGGCTGGTAACAGATTAAATAACTTCAGGAATTTTTAATAAAAATTTTTGATTGTTACTGAAAATATTAGTGATTTTCTGATACTACTAAAGCTTCCTTCATTTTCTAGGTTTGCCCACTTATAGGAACTGAGGAGTGTCTTGGGTTAATCTGTAACGAAATTTAAAATGTTTTTCAGGAGTGAAAATGACTTCTATTTCTTTCATACATGAATTAACCAAGTAACTGTTTACAATGGTGAAAATATAATATCCTCACCCTCAAGGAGCTGACAGTTAATGTAGTTTTAAGTGTGTAATTTAATTCCCATAGTGATTCCATAAGGAATAGGAATTTTAAGATATTATTTTATCTTAAAGTTCTGAAAGGTTGAGACTTGACCTGAGCTGAGCAGCTGGACAAGTACAGAGCCAACCAAGGAATCCCGTCTCCTACCTTAGTGCAAATTTCATCTGACTTTCTTCACTGGGCATTTATACATTTAAACACTACTATTTTAGGATTTTACAAATTGACTTTTTAAGTAAACTGTATATTTAAAGAAAAAAATAAAGGTAAATATTTAATGTTCTATTTAAATATTTCCCCTGAGCTTCCCTATCCTTTTCTTAGTTATCACACTTCATTAATAGCTGTATGTGGAGGATAAGCATTAAAAAAAAAAAAACTACTCAATCTCTTTTTAAAATCTCTACAAGTCTTGCTATTGTTGGCCTGTTTTCACTTGTCCTTTAAGCATCCAGGCAGCCTGGCGAGAATAATTTTTCAAGATTTTTTTTGGCTGTCAAGAAACTTTAAACAGACTGATAACTTATTAAACAATACAGAGGGGTTCCATCTTTTCCATAAAGTTTTTTGGTTTGGGGTGGGTTTGCTTTTTGTTGTGGTTTGTTTTTTTTTTAACCTCTGACAGTAAGGTGGAAATTTAAAAATCTTTCCAGTATGGAAAAAAGACTTTGGAACATGCTTGGAATGCACTTAAACATTTGTGGTTCTGACATGGCTAATAATCTATTTACAAAGATTAAAGTTTTATATTAGGATTATAAGACTACAAGCCACATTCTACTTTGCAAAGTAGATTAGCACCCCTAAGTTCAATCAGTAAAACCATACACCGCAGAAGAGTCTGGGGAAGAGAAAAGAAAGTTCCATGTTAGGATATCCTTATACTTGGCACTTTTGAAATGAAAAACATGAAGGTTGATTCTGGCCAGGAATCCAGGGTGTTGTCAGAAAAACTCTGCTATCTGAACATGTGATCAGTGGCAAGTGGGAGTCAGAAAAGACTTGAAAATCATCGACAGAGAAGAATTAATGGTTCCTCTGCCTCCTATCTGAGATTATCTTCCTTTACTGATTCTAAAATCTTTACTGCATATCGAGCACATACCAGACTCAGGCCGGAGAATCAGAGGAAAATGCCACAAAGACCCTACCCTCCAACAGCTCATCTGTCCCTTCCTCTGTGTGGTTAATTGTCCTTAATTTCCCTTTCTCTTTTTTGATGCTTTTACAGACATAATGCGGACCTACTTTGTTTATGTGTGCACATGCCTGTTTATTTTTCATTACATATTGAATAACATTTTAATTACCTCTGTATTTTTCATTGATTCTTTAGCTAAACTGTTACAGCAAGTTGGTTAAATATTAAAAATAATAATCTGAAGGGACTTCTGGGTGGCTCAGTCAGTTAAGTCTCTGCCTCTTAATCGCCTCTTAATCTCAGCTCAGGTCTTGATCTGTGGGTTATGGTTCAAGCCCCATGCTGGAGCCTACTTAAAAAAAAAAAAAAATCTAAATTCAGATGATTTTTTTTTAATTGTCACTGGGAACAGATGTTGCTTTTTAAAATAAGGATTAGGAAGAAATACTTAATCGTATTATTTTTTCTTTTGAGAAAGTTCTTGAGAGAGAAAGTAAGCTGACTTTTGAAAGCTTGTGACTCACAGTAGAGAACATGCATTTTGTGAAACTGTAGCTTCAGTAACCCAAGAACTATTTGGATATACATTTGCCCTTGAACAACATGGGGATTATGGGTGCCAATCCCCCTGCACAGTTGAAAATCCACATACAACTTTTTCTTTTTTTAAGATTTTATTTATTTATTTGACAGACAGAGATCACAAGGAGGCAGAGAGGCAGGCCGAGAGAGAGAGGAGGAAGCAGGCTCCCTGCTGAGCAGAGAGCCTGATGCGGGACTCGATCCCAGGACCCTGGGATCATGACCTGAGCCGAAAGCAGAGGCTTTAACCCACTGAGCCACCCAGGTTCCCCCACATATAACTTTTGACTCCTCCCCAGAACTTAACTACTAAAAGCCTACTCTTGGCCATAGTAATAACATAAATAGTAGATGAACGTATATTTTGCATCTTATATATATTGTACACTGCATTCTTATAATAAAGTCAGCAAGACAAAAAGAACGTTATTAAGGAAATCATAAGGAAGAAAAAAGTACATTTACAGTACTGTACTATGTTTCAATATTGAAAAAAAACCCATGTATAAGTGGATCCATACAGTTCAAACTGGTGTTGTTCCATCCTTGTTGCAGGATATGACAGGATTTCTGTCTGTTTTAAAACTGAATAATAATATTCCATTGTATGTATATACCATATTTTGTTTATCCATTCATCTGTCTATGGACACTTGGGTGATTTCCACCTGTTAGCTATTATAAATAATGTTGCTATGAACAAGGTATACAAATAACTCTTTAAGACCCACCCTTTCAGGGGCACCTAGGTGGCTCAGTCATTAAGCGCCTGCCTTCAGCACGGGTCATGATCCCAGGGTCCTGGGATCGAGCCCCCAATCGGGCTCCCTGCTCAGCAGGAAGCCTGCTTCTCCCTCTCCCGCTCCCCCTGCTTATGTACCCTCTCTGGCTCTGTGTCTCTGTGTCAAATAAATAAATAAAAATTTTTAAAAAGATCCAAACTTTCAATTCTTTTAAGTATATACCCACAAGTAGAATTGCCAGATTGTGAATTTGTATATTCTGAAATTTCACTGTTATTGCTAAAGTGCTCTCCATAGAGGCTGTAATAATTTATGCTCCCAGGAACAAGAAATGAACGTGACTTTGCTCATACTAACACTGTGCACTATCTAACTTTTTGAACTTTGTCACTCTGATGAAAGGAAACTGTTATCTCATCAGAGTTCTCATTTACATTTACCTTAAAATGCATGGAGTGGAGCTTCTTTTCATATGCTTAAGACTGTTTTAAAAATATAGTGTGTTAATAGAAAATGTAATGTATAGGAAGGCAAACAGTTCAGGACGCAGCTGCCATTGAAAAATAGTTTATCACTCACAGTTCCTAAGAAAAGGAGACATGCCATGCCATGATGGCAATATGGGTAAGCACTGGGAACAGTCAGGAACAGTCAGGGAGGAACTGGGCAAGAGCCTTTATTGTGATTTTCTTGGGAAGGAATGGGTGAAGCAGGGTAGGCAGGCTTGGGATTGGTTAGCAGGAATAAGTTCAGTGAGCTCTGGGGCATAGGGGCTGTCCCTAGTGATTTGGTACTTGGTTCTGGGGTGATTAGGGTAAGTGTATAGTGGCCTGAATGTGAGAGCCTAATAAGGAGAGAGTTTAGAGTGTGGACTCTGGATTGGTTGGTTTGCATTTGAAAAGTGTACCTCCAGGAGGAGGACTCCTTTCAAAGTGGGGGGGGAGGACGTGAGGGAGGCAGGAGGCCAAGGCAAGGTGACTCAGGCATATTATCGGGTTGTCTGGAAAGAGCTGTATCCAGTCAGCATAGGCATATGGAGCAGATGTTAAAGCATCAACTCTATAGAAGCGAGAAGCATATTTGATACAAAGACCCATCTGTAACTCCTTTTTTGTGAATTCTGTTCACATCTTTTTTTTCCATTTTTCTATTGTGTAGTTTTTTCTTATAGATTCACAGAAACTCTTTATACATTTAGAAAGGAGGCCTTTGTGTACAATATGCATTGCAAAAATGTCTCCGTTTGTTGGATTTCTTTAGAGTTTGCTGAAGGTGGCCTTTCTTGATGTGGAAATTTGTTTTTTATTGTACTTTGCTTTTACAGCTTTAGATTCTGTGTCATACCTTAAGAAGACCTTTGTTACTGTGAGGTCATAAATGTGTATCCCGTATTTTCTCCCAGTACATCGATAGTTTGAGTCATCATACTGTAACCTTTGTTACATCCGGTGTTTATGTTGCAGTAAGGGCAAACAGAAAGGAGATACCAGCAGCAAGCTTAGAACCTAATGCCAAGTCCAGTATCTCCCCAGCCCATCCATACCCAACAGAGGCGAACAGGTATACCAGGGTACCTCCAAGATCTGAAATAAGGAGGTGCAAGAATTACCTGACAGCAAGCCTCAGATGAAGAGGAGAGAGGCTTTGCTGTCTGAAAAGACATCTAAGAATGGATAGGCTCAAAATATCTCAAATCCTAATGGCTTGGAAAGAAAATCTCTGATCGGCCAGGGTTTGGGGGCATGGTTCAGGGGAAATGGGTCTTAGTTCTAGCTCCACGTGTACTAGCCATGCAACCTTGAGCAAGTCATTCCCGTTCTCTGAATCTCATTTCATATTAAGAGTACACTTCTCGCTCAACATCACTTGGCATCAGGGAAATACAAATGAGAACCACAATGAGATACCACCTCACACCAGTCAGAATGGCTAAAATTAACCAGTCAGGAAAGGACAGATGTTGGCGAAGATGCAGAGAAAGGGTAACCCTCCTACACTGCTGGTGGGAATGCAAGCTGGTGCAGACACTCTGGAAAACAGCATGGAGGCTCCTCAAAAAGTTGAAAATGGAGCTAACTTACGACCCAGCAATCGCACTACTGGATTTTTACGCAAAAGATAGATACAAATATAGTGATCTGAAGGGGAACGTGCACCCAAATGTTTATAGCAGCAATGTCCACAATAGCCAAGCTATGGAAAGAACCTAGATGTCCATCAACAGATGAATGGAAAAAGATGTGGTATATATACACAATGGAAAACTGAACAGCCATCAAAAAAATGAAATCTTGCCATTTGCAACGATGTGGATGGAACTAGAGGGTATTATGCTAAGCGAAATAAGTCAATCAGAGAAAGACAACTATCATGATCTCTCTCTGATATGAGGAATTTGAAAGGCAGGGCGGGGGTTTGGGGGGTAGGAAAGGAAAAAATGAAACAAGATGGGATCAGGAGGGAGACGAACCATAAGAGACTCTTACGCTCAGGAAACAAACTGAGGGCTGCTGGGGGGTTGGGAGTAGGGATAGGATGATTGGGTGATGGACACTGGGGAGGGTATATGCTACGGTTAGTGCTGTGAAATGTGTAAGACTAATGATTCACAGACCTGTACCCCTGGGGCAAATAATACATTATATGTTAATTAAAAAAACAAAGAGTACACTTCTCAGCTTATTATTCTTCAGGGGTACCTCAGTGTCTACCATGGTGGTTTTCATCCTGTTTTTAAACTGCTTCTATCACTTTTTTCCAGTGGGAATCTTACCCAGAAGCACAGTAGGTAAAACAGATTTGGATGTGGTGGGCGCAGAGGGGAAGGATGAAGAAGGGAAGGTCCCTTGTGTGCTCCCCTTCACGTGTCCTGTCACCCCCAGCACCATGGGGGAAACCCATGTCTGTACAGATAGTGAACAGAGTAAAACTGAGGTCTCTCGTACCTTAAAATCCATCCCTGCACAGCCAAAAGGAAACACAGATCTGCCTCCAGAAAGCCTTGGAAAGCAGGGAGTTCTACAGCGCATCATGCAACAAAACTTCCTAAAATTCCTTGTCACAGCAGATGCCTCTCCCACACACCTCTTACCCTTCTTTAAAACCTCCTCCAGAAACTGTTTTTCCACCCCCCAAGTTGGTTTTGTTTTTTCTCTGTATCTCTGTTCATCTTCTCCTTGACATCTTGACCATTTCATTATTTTGTAAAACGGTCTTCAGAGTTCCTTCCAATTTTCCCTTCCAACCCAGTATCCCACCATCGCCTCATAGACCTAGACACGGAACTGAGCAATCAGTAGGTGACAGGAGAAATAGTAGATACTTAGATTTGAATTTTTCCTTCCCTTAGATTTTCTGGCCTAAGATGGTCCCCTCTTTGACTTTACAGACAAATCCCTTTACAGTCTGCACCATTTCTCTCATCTTTTTCTTCCAACCCCAGCCACAGAACCCATGCTCCGGCCAGATTAGACACATTATTGTTTTCCAAACTAGCTCCTGATTTTTCAACCCACGAATGCCTTTGCTCCTCCTATACCCAGCCCAGAAGCGCTCTCCTTCACATTTCTGTGCTTCAATATTCTGCTCAACTTTCAAGGACTGCTCAGATCCTGCCTTTTTCTTGAAGCATCCCACTTCCTGAAAAAGTGAGATCGCCGTTGCCGCTGTCTATTCCCTGCTTGTTCCTTATACCACTTACTCTACTCTGTCCTGTTTTTTAAACTAAACTAGAGTAGCTTTAGGAACTTTGGGACCAGGAAGCCTATGGTATTCGTCTTGATATTCTTGAAAACTCTCCATTAGCTTACCATCCTGTCCGTAGCCATGCCATTTTCAAAAGAACGCACGTACATAGTAATTAGCAAGCCTTCCACCAAAAAAAAAAAAAAAAAAAAAAAAAAAAAAAATCACACTACTGATCCACCATTTTACAAAATGAACTTAAAAAGGAGAAATTTCTTCTGAGTTTCTGAATGCATTTAACCACATCAAGTCCACCTGAAACCTCAGAGATTTTAAACGTCTAAAGTTAGAAATATCATACCAAGTTAGAATAGTCATGCATCTATTCTAGTTTTATTTTTGCTGGCTGAGCCCCCCCACCAAGGAATATGCAATAGGGAGGAAAATGATTTTCAAGTACTTTTTAAAAAACAAAACCTCTACTTAAGTGAAACTTGAGGTGGATCCCCAGGATATAAAATGGAAGCACAACTGTTCTAGGTGAACAGTGTTTCATGCATCACACATTCTCCTGGTTCCTTCCTACCTGGCCTCCTTTGGCATTCATAAATACGTCTGCAGAACCTTAGGGACACAGTTTGAGAAGCTCTACTCTAGTAGTTCAGCATGTGAAACCCCAACTCTGTATTCGTCATACAAGCATCAGTCTTCCTGTCCATCTTGCATAGCTACCCATGGTATCAGAGCCTCTCTAGATTTGTAATCGTTGACTTGATCAGATAAAGACAACATTTTTACATGAATATAAGACAAAAATAAAAGTCTCCATCACATTTGTTTGTGAGTGACGTTTACATTTTTAAATCATTATTTCATATTATAAATGAAAATAAACTTTGGCATTTACATGAGAAATATTTTGGCTTCCTCAAAGAGATGGAAAAACATTCCATGCTCCTGGATTGGAAGAATAAACATTGTGAAAGTGTCTATGCTGCCCAGAGCAATTTACACTTTCATTGCAATCCCGATCAAAATACATTGACATCTTTCACAGAGCTGGAATAAACAATACTAAAATTTGTATGGAACCTGAAAAGACCTGAATTGCCAGGGGATTGCTGAAAAAGAAAACCAAAGCTGAGGTCATCACAATGCCTGACTTCAAGCTATATTGTAAAGCTGTCATCATCAAGGCAGTATGGTACTGGCACAAAAACAGACACATAGATCAATGGAACAGAATAGAGAGCCCAGAAATAGACCTTCAACTCTGTGGTCAACTAATCTTCGACAAAGCAGGAAAGAATATCCAATGGAAAAAAAAGACAAGTCTCTTCAACAAATGGTGTTGGGAGAATTGGACAGCCACATGCAGAAGAATGAAACTGGACCACTCTCTTACACCACACACACAAAGATAAACTCAAAATGGATGAAAGAACTAAATGTGAGACAGGAATCCATCAAAATCCTAGAGGAGAACACAGTTAGGTATAATCCTTCGACATCGGCACAGCTACCTCTTTTAAGACACGTCTCTAAAGGCAAGGGAAACAAGCAAAAATGAACTTCTGGGACATCATCAAGATAAATGGCTTCCAAAGAACTTACGAAGTGCTTTGTGCTTAAGCAGAATGTTTTCATCAGTGAATTCTGCCATGTAACCATGGAAGTAAAATAGTTTTTGGAGAGCATAGAATATTTGTTTGGCCTTTTCTGTCAGAGCTATTATAAATTCTGACTTAGCTGCAGGAAGAAAATAATTTTTAACTACTAGGTTAAGTAGGGACATTAACACACTTGAAAATGTATTAATTTTTAAAATACCTCCTGTCAGCAGAATGTTATGTAACTGTTTGGTTAAAAAAAAAAAAAAAGCCTCACCTTAAGTTGAGATTTAATTGGAATCAGTTTCTACTTTAAAAATTCACACAGAAAGCCAGAGCAGGGGTGATATGTGATTTACTTTTTTTTTTTTTTTAAGATTTTATTTATTTATTTGAGACAGAGAGAGATAGCAAGAGTGCGGTTAGGTGCAGAGGGAGAGAGAGAAGCAGTCTCCTGGCTGAGCAGGGAGGCCAATGTAGGGCTCGATCCCAGGACCCTGGGATCATGACCTGAGCTGAAGGCAGCCACTTAACTAACTGAGCCACCCAGGCATCCCTGAGATTTACTTCTGTGTGTACTTGACCTTGGAATCATCAGAGGTAATTTGTCATGGAAAATTAGCCCGTTTTATAAGAAATATACCAAGAAAGCCAGGAAAGCTGAAAATGGGTAATGGTCCACATATGATAAACAGTTTGCAGGAAACAAAGGTTTGTTTGTTTGTTTTTCGGGAAAGACTTAATGAGTGTAAAACATTACCTCCCTATCGCAGCATTAATCATAGCAGAGAGAACATTGGAAATGCCCCAAGGAAAATGTCCAGCACATGACTGGCACTCAGCAAGTGACAGCTGCTTATCATTATTAGTATTCAGAAGCAAGAATCTCTAAACAAAAATTAAAACGGCTTACTTAATTAACTAAAAAAAATGTGATACTATCATTGCTGAATGGCAAATAAATGTAAACAAGTAGTTTTGTGGACCGTTCTTTGATAAGCTTTCACAACATAAACACAAGCTATTTGCTTCCCGCGGAAGATGAGAAAACCAATTTACAGACAAAAACCGAACAAGTTTTCAGATTCTGAATCATCCCAGATGAGGTGAAACTTTGTATGAAGCCTTTTGTAATCGAAAAGCAATTCATCTTAAATAGTATCATCCTTAATTGCTTGGGAAAGCCTTGAATGCTAGAGATTAAACTCAAATTTTGAGAGTTGATATAGTTATTATTTGGAAAAAATCATATCCAAAATACTTTGATAAACATAGAGCATCATGCTACACATATAGTAAGCAAATGATGCATTTTTCTATTGAAATAATAAATATAAACGTAGTATCAGTTATCTTAAGAGGCTAAGACAAAAAGTCCATTTACTTATAAATGTGGTTTTTTGGGGGGAATTTCAAAAGAAGAGTTTATTTCCTTAGAGGTCTCATGTAGGTTTCCTTCTGAAAATGACTAATAAAATAATATAGATCTTTTTGAGATACCTTGTGATGTCTACAAAGATGCTGATTGTGAATTTGCTAGATCATGTTTTTAATTTTGGTTTACCCCTGGGACTTTAGGTGAGCAAAAGTGCAGAGGCAGAATTAAATGTGGACACGGGGACAGTAGGCTGCTGACCTGACAGAGAAGTTGTCAAGGAGTAGAAGGAACAAAGTGGAAGGAGGCACACTAAGGGGTTCTGGAGGAGAAGAGAGGCAGCAAAGAAGGGACATTTCAAGGAATAACAGCAACATTAATAGCATAGAATTTGTTATAGGGGATTTAAAGAAAACTATCTGAAGTTCTTTTATGGCAATCTATTTTAAATAGCATCATTCAAAATAAGCTAGATATTGGCCCCATGGTGATTTTGTTGGATTGAGTTTTGACTCTATGAGCTGCATATCTATTTTATTTGAATGGACAGGTTTCCTTGTGTATTATAGCATGTGTTACAAATAGCATACATAAACCTGCATGTGTATCCTACATATACGTCTGTGTGTTTATGTGTGTGTATACACCACAGGGGGACCCTACCCATCTACAGATGACTATACTCATTTCCACTTAGACCCTACATTAAGTGGAAATTGCCAGTCAGATTCACTTACAGATATTCTAGTGTATTTTCTAGCTATTTTCACTTTGAAAGCTACTAGATATACAAGATTTCTATTATTGCTAACTGGGATAACTTTTGGAAAAAAAATTTTAATATCACTGTGTATAAAAATAAAAAGTAAAACCAGTCTCTGGTTAACTAAAGGTTTATAATCATAGCAAACTAGTACCCTAATGATTTAAAATGACTATAACCTGATTACTCAAACATGGGCATTTACACTGTTAACAAAGAACTAGGTCTGTGACCTAGTTCGTATTTCTTTTGCTCTATATATACACACATACATAAACACATCAAATCCAGGATGCCTGGGGGGCTCAGTCAGTTAAGCATCTGACTCTTGGTTTTGGCTCAGGGTCTTGAGATCGAGCCCCATGTTGGACTCCACACTGGGCATGGAGCCTGCTTAAGATTCTCTCTCTGCCTCTGCCTTTGCCCCTCCCCAGCTCACACGCATTCTCTCTCTCTCTCTCTCTCTCTCATAAATAAATGAATCTCTAAGACAACAACAACAACAACACCCAGTATCCTACGTGATAACACGTTGTGCTGCCTCCCAGAAGATGCAGTATCTGAGGCTTCCATAGATCATTGCTTCCTCCCTTTACCATGAAGTGACTGCCTAAGTCGTGAGCAGTGTCTAGACTACCATAACCGCTTTTAAGACATCTAGTAGCTCGTCAAAATAGTGGTGCTGACAGAAGCAGGGAAAAGCACATCTAAATGTAGAATAATCTAGAGAAACCTGCTGCAGCGGGAATAGATCTCTGCCCTCTTCGTAGGGCAGCAGCTGTGTGACCTCTGAAACGACAGTTACAGGGTGGGTGGGTGGGCGCAACCATGCTGGTTCCTCCTTATCTCCAGTTGGTCTTCCCTGGAAGTCTTTGCTCCAGATCCTCTTACTTACATCCCATAGATGGATTACCGTCTACATTCTAGTATTTCTGAAGATATTGCTTTCCTTTTAAAAAAATTTGGGGGCGCCTGGGTGGCTCAGTGGGTTAAAGCCTCTGCCTTCGGCACAGGTCATGATCCTGGGCTCCTGGGATCGAGCCCCGCGTAGGGCTCTCTGCTCCACGGGGAGCCTGCTTTCTCCTCTCTCTGCCTGCCTGTCTGCCTACTTGTGATCTCTCTCTCTCTGTCAAATAAATAAGTAAAAATTTAAAAAAAAAATTAAAAAAAATTTGATTTATTCATTTAAGAGACAGAGGCGGGGGAAGCATGAGTAAAGGAGGAGGCAGAGGGAGAAGCAGGTTCCCTGCTGATCAGGGAGCCGGATGGGGGGCTGGATCCCAGGACCCCAGGATCATGACCTGAGCCATAGGCAGATGCTTAACCGACTGAGTCACCCAGATGTCCCTAGAAATGTATTCTGAACACTAGATGTCTTCTCTGAACATCATGCTAATATCCAAATGCCCTCCACTGGGATGTATTATCAATATCTGAACTTAGAATGTTCAGAAGTGCTGACCACCACCCCTTACCCAACCACCGCTACACTTTCCGGACAAGCTATCCCCGCAGCCTTCTCCACCTCAATTAACAGCAGCTCCATCCCTCAGAGTTGGTCAGGTCAAAATCCTGTCCTTGTGATACCTCTGCTCTTTTCACCATCCCCCCGATCTTTGATTGGCAAATTTGGTCAGCTTTACCTTAAGGACCCACTTCACTGCAAGCACCATGGTGCACATCTCTCTCCAAGATCATTGCAAACACTGTCAGACTAGTGGTCATGCTTCCATCATGTCTCCACTCAAAAAGAGTGATCCTTTTAAGATGAGATGAGATCCTATACCTCCTCTAATCAAAACCCTTAGGGCTTTTACCTACTGAGAGTAAAAGGCAGAATTCTTACCATGACTCATAAGGTCTAGATGATCTGGCAGCTGCCACCACCCCTTACATAACTCCAAATCCCCAAGTTCTCCCTGATCTCATCTCCTAAACCCCCTCCACAGTCGAGGGGTGGACTACTTGCTGACCCTAAAACATTCCAAGCACCTTGGCTTCCTTTGCCTAGATATCTTCTCCTAGCTATCTACCTGGCTCATTCTCTCCTATCTTTAAGACTGTTCAAATATCCCCAGACTGCCTATGTAAAATAACATCCTTCCTGTTATACTCCTTATCTCCTTTGCTCTGTTGAATTTTTTATGGCATTTCTTATATATTGTTTATTTATTCATTTCCTCTGATAAGATACAATCTCCCTGAGTATAGGGTTTTTGATAACTAATATATCTCTGACTTTCTTGAAGACTGTCTGGCACATGGTATACACTCAGTGAACACTTTTTGAATGAATTACACCTGAATCCACTCTAACATTTCTATCTCCTTAAGTCCTTTAGTTCCAAGGCATTTCTGGCTTCTTAATTTTAGTTAGCATGAAGCTGTGTTGAAACTAGGTTTGTGTTAACTGATCAAAAACTATTAGAACCAAACATATCTGCTCAAGCTAGCCCATTGAAACCAGAAATTCTGGTAAATATACCCATATCAATAGATTCAGTCACATCTGAAAGTCTGTTTTTTCTCCTTTCGTCAAGCAACCTCAAAATCTGTCCCCACATGTCTTCCTTTTCTACTGATAAAAATTAGCAAATTTGTGTAAAATCTTCTCCTCCAATTTGACTTCACAATTGACATGAGAGCATGCCCTGGTTACAGGTGTGGAGAGGCCAATGAGTGGGATAAAGGAGCCTAAAGGGACAATTAAGATCTCTCCCTCAGAAAAGAAAGCAACACCATCTTCCAGCAAGAGGAGACTTCTCACTGTGGGGGAGGGGCCACTTTAAAGAGCAAAGGAGGCTCAGGAACATGTGGGAATGCAGGGGACTAAGTTCTCCGAAGTAAACCCAATTTTCCTCATTTCTATTCTCACTTCCAACTCTTCCCAGTCAATAAAGAAAAGAAACCTGGCACAGATATGATTCAGTAGACATTGCATTTTTGGCAAGACCCAGAGTGAAATCAGTTTGGACTCAGCCACCTCTGCCCTGTTACCTTGGAATTGAAGGTAGTTTGCAAAGGGGACTTTAGTCTAATTGTGATTTTTTTTTTTAAACTAAAGCATTCATGGATTCTGTATGATTAAAATTAATTTCAAAATTACAATATGGTATAAGAAGTATGAAAAAAAAACTTTTTTTCTTTAGGAACACAGTTAGACCAATTGCTGTCTGTTCTGGTATTGCCTTACCCTTTGGCATAACATGTGTCCACAGGCATGTTCCCAGAACCCCTTCTAAAGGCTTGCCCGTGTATGTACCCAATCCATCATATATCCTCTCTTGCCATATTTCCCCCCAGCTTCAACCACTTCTCACCTGTATTTGCCCGCATTCACAATCTCCCAAATCCTCTCACTTGAGAGTATCTGCTCCTTCCCCAGTTATAACTCCGGCTTCTTCAGGCTACAGCTCTTTATCTGTAGTAACACACTTATGAACATGTTGAATAACAACACTGTCTCAAATTGGCTCTACACCCTAGCCAAACAGATTGGTATCAAGGTAGAACCCTTGTTGAATAATGTTATATATATAAAAGGAATATATAGGATGGTATAGGACCCAAGAAGAGAGTTACCAACCCCCTCCTAATGTTATCAGAACAGACTGCCCCAAACAGGTAACGATTTTGGATGATGAAGATAAACACATACGTGGGTGCACATGCACCCCCAGGAGTGCACACACATGTTCTAGGTGTTTCGTGTATATTATCTCGTTTAATCCTCTCAGTAACTGTATCAGGCAGATTCTCCCCCTCCACCCGGCCTGCCCTAGGCAGATTCTACTGTTTTCCATTTTAAAACTGAAAGAACCAAGGGACAGTCTTTGCTTGTGATCACTCAGCTTACAAAGGGTGGAGCTGAAATTCAAATCTAGCAAGTCCCGTTCCTGAGTCCCTGCTCTTAATCATGAGCGACAGGACAAAACTCAGCTGGGGCTGAGCATGGCGTTCTATCTAGACCAAGGGAACAGTATATCCCAAATAGCAAAAAACGCAGAGAACATGGGGAGTGGTCGAGAACAGCAAGGCATTCAGTGTGGCAGGAGTATACATAGCGGCAGAAAGGACAGTGAAAGGGGAGGCAGAGACCGATCCACCAAAGGGCTTATTTGCTAGATTTTTATACAATAGGAAATGAGGGCTTGCTGGAATAATATGATCAGAATTGTATTTCTGAATAGTCCCTCTGACAGTGAAATGGAGGGAGTTTTGCAACAGATTGAAACTGGGGGCATGGGTCACCGTGAGAAAGCGTTTGCATTATCCAAAGGAGTTGATAAGAGCTGAGCCAGTGCAGCAACGCTAATGATGGAAAAAGATGGAGCTGAATGCTACAAAGGAAACTGAAACTTTCTTATTTCCAATGTGTCAACAGTATTCTGGAGGGAAATAAGAGAGTGGTGTTCCTGTATTTGCCTGTCTTCCTGTTAATGAAAGAACAATCGTTAAAATCTTTATAGAGTCAAAGGTAAAGTCTAATTAGGTAAACACTATGCAACTTTTCAGACAAGAGTAAATATATATATATTATTTTACAAACAGTAATATTTAATGTTTCCACATTGCAAAAATAAACAATTGTGAAGATTAAATCTTTTATTTTACAGGATTGTTAAAGACATAAGCCTATCTATACATAAAAAAAGAATTATAAACAAAAGCTTATCATAATGACATTACCAATCACTTTTACTTTTAAAACCTTTCCTTGAGTAGCCATTCAAAAATAAGGACCAGAAAATTTTGTTTCTAGGATATCTTTCATACTTTGTATACTTAAGCTCTTTTTTTTTACTGGACAGATGTGTCATCTGTTCATTTGAAGCATTACTGCTTATAAGAAAAATTTAATTTTTCTTCTCAGCAATGAGTGAATTAATTTCACTTGGAATTTCTAAGGACTAATTTTAGTCAACATTTTCAAAGAATGATAAAGCTTAGAAATAAAGTCTTAATTAAGATAAATATTAGCATTTAAAATGGAACAAAGACTGAAATATTTGTTAATAATCCACATTTATGAACATTTACATATATTAGTGAATAGTTAAGGCAAAAGACTCTCAGATATAATCTATTTTCATCAACATGTTAAAGATGATCAAGGTATGATATATATTCTATAAAAGACATGAAATGGAAAAAAAAATGATTCCAAAAAGGAATTTCTATGTCACAAAACTTTTTATTAGGAAAATACCATAAAAGTTAATGGAAAATAAAATTTGATCCTTTGAAATAAGGTAGAAAGATAAGAGGACAAGCTTTTGAGTATTTACATGGATTAATGAATTATTTGTCAAATCTCCTGAAATGATACCCTGTTCCCATTAAGTTGATGGACACTCACTGTATGAGCTACTTTTCTTTAGAAATGTTATTTCGTGAAGAGTCCATTTTTTTTTCTTTTTTTCATTGTGAGAAATAGAAGTTTTAGAGGATAGGATCTGGCTTCATGAGTCAGTTTTTGATCACAGAAATTTACTTAAACCTACACATATTAATAATTACATATAGTAATGAAAATCTTCTTATCTGAAATAAATACATTGTATAATATAAAAATCCGTGTAATCTTTTTTTAAAAGAGAGAAATGAAGAGTAAATCAGTTACATTTACATTTATTAAACTATTGAGTAGATATGAAGTCTTTGAAATCTACAGTGATATTTTACATTTTGGTCTCATAATTCTATCTGCATTTATCTTGCTTTAACACTTTAATAGTGTTCATAATAACCTAATTTTTATCATCTATACCTGAAAACTTTGTATGTCATACATATATTTTTCAAAAGAATATCGTGCTTCTCTTTGGTTAGAATTTTCTGTAAAGGACAATATTTGAAAAAGTTAATTTGTTACCTAAAGCAACTATCCTCCTTAATCATTTTCAAAGGAGTAAAGTTGCATCTTCGTGAGTTTATTTTGAAAACTTGGTTATGGCAGTAGAAACAAACTAGAAATTAAAGATTAAATATATTTCTATGACTCAAATACATTATTTTATTCAAATTTTATTCTAGAGTATTTTTTAAATGTTCAACAGAATTCTACTGTTCTCTCTGAAATGATCGCTTTTTACGGTGATGAAATTTCACACACTACTTTTGTAGTTAAAAATGATACCTACACTCCAGAATTGGTGAATTATAAAAGTTTCAGATATTTTAGTTTGCTTAAAAAAATAAACACTTGTATTTAAATTTCTAAAAAAAATAAGCAATACACCAGAGTTAGGATTAAAGTACATAATATTTGAAGTACTATATATTTCAAAATTTATATGTCCTATAAAACTTATCTTTAATGAAGTGAATCACTTAATGAAATTATTGCTTTGGATATGAATGCTTTGGCCTTCAGAATATTCTAGTCTATAAACACATGCCTTATTCCCCACCCATACCTATCCTTCCAAAAGAAAGCCTACCAGTAGTCATGCACAGTAGTGAACAATCTTAAATTAAAAACCATTGTGCATACAGAGCAAAGGAAGCTAATTTTTATATTAAAGCACTTTTCACCATGCAACACCTAAAGCCTTATTAACTGTGAATTAATTACCTTTAAACCAGGGTCTTTATGATTGAATTTTCTGAATGCTTTTAGGAGTGACATCATGCTACCACTTTTAAAATATTTTAAATGACAAATATTTTACATTTCACAAATAATACCTGGACAGGTTTTATATATATATATATATGTGTGTGTGTGTGTATATATATGTGTGTGTGTATGTATATATATATATATATATATTTCCCTTCATCTGAGAACCAAAATGCTGTAGGGTCTTACTGAACCAAAGTAAATGTCGTAAATTGAGAAAGTTTATCTCAGAATGAGGATTAGGGTATTCAGAGACAAAGAAATACCCAATAACTGATAACTGAGGACAGCCTAAAAAGAGTGATCTACCTTTAAATAATAAAAATTCAGATTACTTGTGTAAGAATTCAGCCTGTTAAATAAACAATGATTTCATAATTATAGTGAGTAATACAAGTAAATAGAAAACTTTTCAACTATAGAAATTAAGAAAAATCATAAATCTACTTGTGTAATTCTCAATAATCCCACTTGCTTTTGCAAGTATTCATGTGGATAACAGTGTAACAGCAACAAAGAACTCCTTTAAAATGTATGTTTTTTTAAGCTTTATTTCAAATGCTGTGTAGCATAAGAACCTACTGCTTAGAGATAAATTTTTAGTCATAGAAAAGGAGTATGAAATACATTCCAAAGTGCTGAAAGAATTAATTGTCCTATTAGGTAATGAATACTGAGAGAAATGAGCATTAGTGATTTATGGTTTAAAGTGCTTGGGTCTAATCATCATTTTGGCCTCTTTGAAGGAGGACTTGTAGCCACCAGGCTGTGCCTCACTTATCCCAGGCCAGGTGCCCCAGAAAATCCCATTGCGGACACCTCTGTATTTTTGGTGATAATATTTACCATTTAAGTTTGCAGAAAGACATGCATCAAACCACCAGCCTGAACTGTAATAGAGCCCACAGTTCCCAGAGGGATATCGATCATTGTCCCTATCTGGGGTAGTGAAGAACTTCAGATCATGGTTGTAATGTTTACTGAAATGTAAGGCATCTCCAGCTGTGCCATTATAGTTACCAACGTGTAAACGGTATCTGAGAAACTCATTGGCCACGTAAAACTGATCATATAAGGCATAGAGCTTGACGCCGTTAAAGTCTTCGAGATCTATTCTTAGAATCATATCCTTACTCTTGGTCAAAAGATGAATTTTATCGTTCCCCAGCCAAAATTCTCTTCGGAGATTGCCAAAGCCTACTTTGTAGTCTCGCCACATTCTGGTGAAGTTGGTGCTTCCGTCGAGACGGGCCTGCAGCACAGTCCAGCCTCCCCCCATGGTCTCCATGTCACAGAAAACTTCGAAGCTACTGTTTTTGGGATCCGGTGTAACTCTGTAGATCTCACTGCTTCTTTTGCCTATTGTGTGGTAGTCAGAGCAATCTTTATATATTAGGTGTTGAACTGAAGGGGGAAGAAGAGAAAGGCATTGGACTCTGTTAATAAAAACTATGCATCTTAAAAATTCTTTATATTTACAAAAGCAGTTTGATAATTCAATTAAAGGTGTTAATGCAACCTTGTTCTGCAAAACTTACTTGAACCTGTTTAGCAAATGCTTATTAATAAGGCCTCAGAATAAGAACTTGGTGTTATAAAACCAGTCAAGGCTCTCCAGCATGACTCTTTGCTGGTAATCGTAGTGCTAATGTTCACAATGTACAACAAGATCCTCATCAATAAAGTAGTTTTAGTAACGTAGTTAATATTTAGTGAGTGCTATGTGTGTGTTCTAGGCATTCTGCCAAAGATTTAACATTTTCACACTTACTCTGCACATTGACCTTATGATGTAGGTATTATTTCCCATCTGTCGGTGAGGACATTTAGGCTCAAAGAGAGTCAGTGGCTCGCCCAAGTTCACAGAAGCATTAAGTGGCAGAACCAGGACGCATCCTGAGATCTGGCCAGCTGTGAGGCTTGTTCTTGTAATTACTGCATTCCTTGGTCCTAAAGGTCAGATGCTTCCAACTCCCCTGAACTGCATTCCACATATACAGAAAAAGCACAAGTTTCTTTCTATTTCCTTTCACCTCAAGAGGCCAATACCCTCCTCTGTCATAAAGTTTTAGAGGATATATATTCCAAATGATGTGTTAAAATTCTAACATACAGGGGCGCCTGGGTGGCTCAGTGGGTTAAAGCCTCTGCCTTCGGCTCAGGTCATGATCCCAGGTCCTGGGATCAAGCCCCGCATAGGGCTCTCTGCTCAGCAGGGAGCCTGTTTCCTCCTCTCTCTCTGCCTGCTTCTCTGCCTCCTTGTGATCTCTGTCAAATAAATAAATAAAATCTTTTAAAAAAAATTCTAACATACAGAATGGATCATAAATTCTCATTTGTTTTACTCACTTGACAACTAAATAAAGAAGATCAAGTAAAAAAAATTTTTTTTAAATAATATACCAGTATTCTTATCCTGAATTTATTACTTGGAAAGTGTTTAGCCAGTGTTTCATATGTTTGGTTTCTAGAAAGAAACAACAGGTGGTTATGTCCAGGGTAAGTATAATAATCGGTTACCATGGATCTGTAGGAATCAAATACAGATATTTACTCTCAAATATTTCTTAGAAAGATCTGGGCCAGATAAGACAAATTTAATATGAACTACTTAGAGGCACAACAAAATCTACTCATGTGTGTTTAGAACTCAAAGTATTCCAATACTTCCCCCAAACTTTTAGTACAGAAATAGATGGTTGAATCTTGAGCCTATTATTACAAGGAGCCATGCAGCATGGAATCTAATGTGTGCCCAGACATGGCACTAAGACGTCATCCTCTGCCTTGCAGTGCAGGATACATTCAGATACAGGCTCCCAGAAGTATTAGCAACAGTGGTCCTTGAAAGCCCTGCCTACCTTCAGATCCCTGGCAGATTCCCTAGGGTTGGAGCACACACGAAGTGCTTGTTCCAAATGAATGTGATCTCTGTGCCAGGCACCATATCCCTTTAACTTAACACTCATGGTAAGTAGACGTCCAATGCAGGAATGCCTTTCCAAAGTGTAGTAAGACCATCAGCAACAGTGTCCCAGGAACTCAGGTAGAAAGCCAGAATTGAGAGGAACCAGTGCCACAGCTAAAAGTTTGTGGGCATAGTAGTAGTAAAGCAGTTAAGAAGTAGTAGTTAAGTCTGTGGTCTTCTGGCATGCCAAAACTCTCCCCTTAAAATGTTTTGGGGCCACTCGAAGCAAAAAGTTCTGCACACACATGAAGCCATATAGCTGTTTTTATTCCATCTATTTTCACTAGATATTTGGGATTATGAACTGCAGATAGTGTAAAATCTTTCAAAGATTCCTTGTGGCCACATGAGAAGGAGTAATCAGCCAACCACAGGAAATTGATTTCCAACAAACAAAGCATAACTGGAAATATTGCACTATCTCCATTGTTTTCAAACATGTCAGTGAAGAGGTAAGTTAAATGCACTGAAACATTAAGAAATAATGTCTCTCTTCTTCAGTTTGTGTGTAGCTCTGGCATTAGCAAATAAGCTCCTTGAAATTGGAAGTGTTTTCACAGGATACAGAACTAATTATGATCTTTGTAATTTAGTCTTAGATCGTTTCTGTGGCCACATTTGCAAAGATATTCATTTTTCCTGTACTAGCTTGATGAATAAAAGGCTTACTTTATTTCATCTGTCATGTATTCAACTTATTTGCTCAGGTTAATGTTTACAGATACTGTGTAGCTATATAATATTCGTGAACAAGTGATAAGACATTGTACCTACCTGGACGTGACTGTATTTCTTCTTGAATGGGACACTTGGATGAACACTTGCCGTCCAAATTGTTGACTACCGAAGTTAGATTTGCCACTTTGCTATCAACATAACTTTCTATATTGTTCATATTTACAAGACTGAGCTTCTCCAGGCGACCCTGAAGCAGGTCAATCTCCTCCTTTGCATTCTTGAGATCAGAGGATAGCTTGTTCACCTCACTCTCTAATTCTTGAACTCTGTTGTCATCAGCTTCTCCCAGGGATCCTGGGCTAGGTGACAGCAGTCCATTTCTGCCGGGGGCCCGGCTGTCGTCAGCCTGCAGTTTGCAGTCCTGGCACGATTTCTTCAGGGTATTTACCATTTCCTTGAGGTTCTGGACTTCCTTGAACACTTCCTCGATCCTACTGAACTGCCTGGGGAGCTGAATCGTCAAAGGGGGCAGGCTCACCTGGTAGGGGCATTCGCCGCCCTCCTCGCATTTCCCTCTGCTTTCTAGTCTCACCGGGCAGGCATCCCTGGCCCTTTCATCTTTAATTTCCTCCGTTTCATTGTTTCCTGCAACCAACAAGCTGAAAGCGGCAAGGACAGCCGAGCTCAGCCAGCACCAGCTGGCAGGCTTCATGTTTGCGGGCGGCGCTCACCCCAGCAGGGATGCACGGTTTTAAGAGCTGCCGCTGCTGCCTGCCTGAGTCAGGCGTTCTGTGTTCTCAGAAAAGGGCGGGCACGCTTGCATCACCAGTTTCAGAAACAGAGGAAGAGGAGCTTATACTCTTCACACGCAGCTTGCCAAGACCTGTTACTGATTCTCAGAATAACATGCATCAGAATTACTGGATTTGATTGGATGCCTATATCCCTCACGTTTCACTTTTATCATTTAGTTTCTAAAGCACAAGAAAAAAAATCTTGGATTTCACAGTAATTATCCTTAAAATAAATTGTACTTAATGCCACTGGGAACAACTAGATTTTAAAGAGAAAAATGAATGTACTAGTTATCCAGACGGAAGAACAGAAAGTTTACAAAAATGGAAATGGCCTTTCTTTTTTCCTTTTTAGAAGGGGGTCGTGGAGGATTCTGTATATTTTTCATGTTAGACTTTCAGGTGAAAGAAACCTTACGCACTTGAAATTTTTTAGAAATATGCCAAGAAGCACAGCTTTCTGACTTGTGCCATGCATTTTTGCTTCATTTCTTTGAAAAAGGAAAGAAAACCGGTAGAAGAGAAAGGGGTTCACTTCCTAGCACATGGCCCTAGCACAGTGTAGAGGAAACATCTATCTGACAGAAACACATGTAAAAGTACACCACTGCCTTTCATCAAAACCACCAGCCTTCTCCCTCCCCTTTACCATTCTTGTGATTGTACAGTCACATTCTGCAGTTGCCCATGAGCTAATCTTTGAACTTTTCCTGGCTCTGTTCTGATTCTCCTCCTGTCCCCAACATCTGTGCCTTCCCCTCCCAGTGGCAACCCTGTGTCCGCGCTCTCTGCCTCCCACGATGGGTCCCTCTGCCACTAGCTCTGTTACAGCTTTGCCCAAACACACATCAGCGCTCTTGCCTTTTCAAACTTCTCTTGGTTTAAACTTTTTTTTTTTTTTTTTTTTTGCAGTTTTCTACCTTTCCTCCTCAGAAGCTGAGGGGCAGGAAGGGGGAACAGCTTCAGTTGGAGAAACCACCTACTTTTCATTTGTTTTGCATCTTGACATCTCATAAGGTTTCTTATTTTAAAAAGGAATTTTTGGCTTTAAAAATAATTCCAAAATAATTGATATGGATAAAAATCCCAGTTCTTTATTGCATTACTCAAGGTACTCTATAATCTATCTCCTACTTATTTCTTTAACTTGATGTCCTGTGACATTTCTCTATACCCCCTTCATTCCAGCCAGGTACACTCTTCACCCTAATTCTCCATGTTCTCTAAATCCGGCAGGCTCGCTTTACACTTTGGCAACTGTATTTACTCCGAAGACCTGGATTCCATCCCTGGCTCTACCTCTTATTGGAGGGATAGATCATTACCTTTACTGAGCCTGGATTCCTATAGCTGTGAAGGGGGTATCTGGCTGTTTTCCCCTCATACAAGAATGATAATTATAAAAACTTTGAGTGAAGTGTGTACCAAATATGGTGTTAGAAGTAGCATTCTTTCCCAACAAATTTGTCGAACATGTTCTGCACACCTTATGCCTCATTTTCCTCCATCTTCTTCCAACTTTTTTAAAAAGTGAAGTTTGTTATTCTTCATTCCATTCAATGCAGTCAAACCAATTTAGATGAAATCTTTTAACTTTCTGACTAAAAATATCTAATTAATCTCTTAATTTAATTTTCTCTCCTCACGTGCTTTTAAGCTGTGACACTCTCTTGTTGTAAAGGGAGAAGTAGGTGAATGGATAGATTATTTTAAAAGAAAAAGAATGATTATAGTATAGAAAACACACAAAAATAATTTATAAAGTAGAAAGATATAAAAATAATATTTAGTTTAAGGTACATTACTAAACACCCTTAACTGGCTAGGGTACAATCTATATATTTACCCAGTTAATTATTTATTAAGCACATTCTATATATATTCAGCACTGTGCTAGATCATATATAAAATGCATGCCCTGGCCTCATTCATTTATTCATTTGTTCATCCCCCATCCCTCCATCCCTCCATCCCCCATATATTAACTGAGCAACCTTGACAGGTGAGACACTCTTCAGGCACTTAGTTTACACTAGTGAACAAATCAAAAAAAATCCCTTTTTTCCTTCTTAGGCAGGGCTGTTGAGGACCTTGTATTTTCTTCCCGTTGGACTTTGAAGTAAATCATAAGCACTTTAAAAAGTTTCTGAATCTAACAAAAGTTCAGCTTTCCGACTCTTGCCATGGGCTCTGTTTCATCTCTTTGAATCAAGCATTTGCTTTCCAAGCACTGCTGCTGATTCTTGGGCCCTGCAGCCCCACCTAGCCACGGGCCACGGCATGGCTCCACTGAAAAAGCTTAGATGTGCTGTGGGAAACTGGCTCCTGTCCACTGAGGACCCATAAACAATTCCCCAGATAAAGGTAGAGAACTGCTTTGTTAGTCAGTTATCAGTGTCACTGTCAGGTGATTGTCTGGGTTCTTAATTAAAAAAAAAAATCACTAGTCACTTACTGCAGACAGAAACTAAGAGACTACATGAAAGAGGTTCAACCTGACTAATAAGTTTATAACCCCTGGGGCCAGAGAGGGTATGCTAGAAGTATTCAAGAAGCTTTCACCAATACTATGTCACTACATTCTCCCATCTCTACGGTTACCACGAGCACTTGCAGGTGAGCAGAGAAAGGGCTCAAAGCTTTAAATACTTGCCTGTTTTACAGTTTTTAAGAGACAGAGTTGGAATTTGAACCTGGATCTGACTCCAAAGTTAATGTCTTTTCTCCCATGCCACATTGCCACTTGGGGGGAAAATAACACGGGAGAGGTATATTGGTACCACGTTGTGGGGGAGCCTGGTGCTTAACCACTGCTTAGATCAATGGGGAGCCACCAAAGGTTTTTGACCAAGGGAATAATATAACCCATTAAGCACTTTAGAGAAATTAATCTATCAATAAAATACTTGATGTAATACTTGATGTGGTGGAAAGGGAAAGATTAGGCAAGAGAACAGTTTAGAGGCCATTTAAATAGTCCAAGTTCTTGTTTCCCAAATTGTGTTTCCCGGAACATGAGTAACTAGATGCTGATGAGTACTTTCAGGACAAACGGATCTGAGAAATATCAGTCATATGCTAAAGTGTGTTATGGCTGGCCAAGAGGAAAGTGATGTATGCTGCATTTTTCAAATGTTAGTTAACAATAGGAACCCCCCCCCCAACCCCAGGGCCATTTTTAGTAAGGGATCTTCAACTAGAAACCAATAGGAAATGGGAGTTCTAGGTGAGAGGTATTAGTGTGACGGCAGGAAGGGTAGTAAAGGGGTTGCAGACATTATTACCAAGGAGTTATAGATAGATCACTGGTCAGAAATGGAGGGAAATAGAGAATTATGAAATATGACCCTGGTTGAAGTTAAGTAATGTGGCAATGAGAGCAGGGGGTGGGCAGTAGGTTGGAGAGAGTGTGGGAGTACCAGTTCTGTTCTGAATACATTGACAAGCCATTAAATAGAAATATCTACCAAACAGTTGGACATCTTGATATGAAATCATCCCAGAATACATGTGGAAATCAACCTGAAACCACAGGAACCCAGAGGATGGTCAAAGAAATAAGACAAGAACCAGAAGAGTGTATTGTTGCAAAGACTAGGAGGGAAGGTTTCAAGCAGACTGCTCCCAGATAATCAAAAATTTGAAGAGCTGACTTTTTGTCCTCAGCACCTGTGGAATTGCCATCATCTGACCTTTACCTTTTGCCTCCTCCCTTTTGCTGGAAAGTCTTTCTGTATTTTCTCATGCCCCATCTACCCTGACTTGGGTATCAATCTCTGATTCTTCATGTCAGCGTCAGAATCTTCCCTTTATCCCCACATCTGCCTTCAACTCAGAATTGACACATTATGCCCATTTACAGATTTGTTTTTCAGATCTAAACAAATTATTTAGCACCAACAAATGATGGAATTTCTATAAGCCACATATGAAAATTAATTGCACCAGTCTATATTCAGAATGTATTCAGACTTCTTTATTGTTTTCTTATTCAAAGTATATTCAAGGGAGGATCTGCATTTACCGTATTTGGGTCAGATTTCAAAAGTAAATTTCCATTTCCTCTAATGCAGTTTGTTTTTTTAAAGGAAACACTATGTCTCTATTTGTACCAAAGGAAGTTACTATGACAATCACTATTTATAGCATTGAGATATTTTCACAGATATTATATTTATTAACATATTTCAGTTTCTGATTTATTAAATTCAAGAGCATTTGATTATACCTTAGGGAATATGTCCTTTTAGGATAATAAAGAACTTAAAACACTCACTTTTTAGGGGCGCCTGGGTTAAAGCCTCTGCCTTTAGCTTAGGTCATGATCCCAGGGTCCTGGGATCGAGCCCTGCATCGGGCTCTCTTCTCAGCAGGGGGCTTGCTTCCCCCTCTCTCTCTGCCTGCCTCTCTGCCTACTTGTGATCTCTCTCTCTCTGTCAAATAAATAAATTCAAAAAAAAAAAACAACCATTCACTTTTTAAACTACTTGATTTGAAATGTCAACATAATGTTTAATAATAAACATAATGTTTATTTTAATATTCCTTAGGGTCTTAGTCCTAGTTCATTATAAATTTCACAGAAATTTATAATTTCTGTGAAAAGAACCTTAAACAATACCCTGATTTCAGCCCAGAGAGATCAAGAATTTCCTGATTTTTATTAAAACTAGAATAATAGTTGATAGTTTCTTTGGTCTGTCTTGCAAGTACCTCACTAGCATAAATGCAGACTAGAAATCCTTCCAGTATGGACCTACTATCAAAGATCCATTACGTGAATCCTTAAGGGTTCTGGTTCTAAAGAAGTATGAGAGAGAAACATCCAAGGGTCCGCTCTTTACGAGATTACAGAATATATAGATATTTCATGTGCTAATGGCCCAGATGGGGTACTCAGGGGGTACTCAGGGCTCCTCAGCTAAAATTTTATGAAATTAGAATATCCCATGGGAGTCTTGAGATGTCCATAAGTCATTATCTATCAACAGAATCTCTTTTTACCAGGTACCCCACACCAAGCCAGGGATCATGATGGATCCAAGAGATCCATGGGGCATGACATCTAATTTTGCTATCATCTGATTTCCAGAGACTTAGAACACTTCATATAACCAATGTTGGAGAAATAAAATGTATTTATTTTTATTTCTTTATCAAAAATTGATCTTCTTTCTTTTTTATTCCTGAAACAAAATAAACAATAAAAACATAGTAAAGAAATCATGAAAATCATATTGTGTCTTTCTTTTTTTGTTTCAGATCATGACTTTCTGCACATTCTCTTTGTCTCTCATTGAGAGGTTTCTGGTAGTTATTTCCTATAAAATCACTGCAAACCCTGAATTAGCAAATACTGAACCGTTGCTTCCAAGGGACATAGTGGGTTAGGTTTCTGTGAGCCTCTGGTCATAGTATTTTTGTCAACCAATCAATACATGACCTTGTTTTAAAAGTGTTTCTGTTTAAAAACATCTTATTTTATATTTTTGACTCATTTACATGGAACTCATGACCAACAGAAATATAATTCATTGCTGAAGGGATTTTATCTAACACAAGTTTTGTCTCCATAAGATGCATCACAACTTTCTTATACTTAGGAACACTAGGCAACCCTTTAACACTAAGCTCAGAGACCCTTTTCAACAGTGAAATCACCAACAAAAAGCACAAAACTGTGGAAAACGTTGCCCTTAGACCACAGAAAGGACACTTGTTTACAGTATGAGAACAGAAGCAAGACAGCAGAGTGTCGCCTTTGAGCTCAGCTGTGCGTTGGACAACTCAAAATGTTCACCATTCTAGGGATGTCTACAAAGGATCCCCAAAGCCTGCGAGTATTATCTTGAGGTTACAAATTTTAATGAGTAGGTGAATTTGCAAACACATAATCCATGAATAATGAGGACTGAACGTATGTTGTTACAAAATCCATAGCTTTAAATTCTTGGAAATGTCTGTTCATTCATTCTAAGCTGAGATGGTTAATTTGGTTCTACCTGTTTCAGCACTTGCATTCCTTGGGGGTATTGGTTTATTTGCCATTTTAAAATTTTATATATATATACAAATGTATATTATGTATAACGTATTACATGGATATACATTATAAGCTATATAATGTATCCTATATGTCATATATGTTAGAATGTCTATAAATAAGTTAACATATAATTTAAGCAAAGGATTTATTTTAATATTTTAATTCATTCATCAGAATAGTGTGCATCTTAAAGAATTAAATTATTATGGAAAAGTGAAAATATTAAACTAATTCCATGCTAACTAGATAATTTCAGCTGAATGCATGTCTTTTAAATCTGTCTTTAATCTGTCTTTACTCTGAGACTCGTTTTTAAAAGACTTGAGTTTGTTTTATGAAATACAAATGACAGGGGCACCCGGGTGGCTCAGTGGGTTAAGCCTCTGCCTTCAGCTCAGGTCATGATCCCAGGGTCCTGGGATCGAGCCCCACATCAGGCTCTCCGCTCATCAAGGAACCTGCTTCCCCCCCACCCCCTCTCTGCCTGCCTCTCTGCCTACTTGCGATCTCTGTCTGTCAAATAAATAAATTTTAAAAATCTTTAAAAAAATAGAATATTTCCTTTGAAATACAAATGACAGCATGTGAACTCTCTATAAAGGTTAACTTAAAGGTGATACCCACTGTGCTGGTAAGTAAAGAAAATTTATGAAATGGGTTAAATGTTGTAAAGAGTAAATGCTGTAATTCACTGCTAGGTCAACACTGTAATTCACTGCTAGGTCTTCCAAGTTCTTAAGAAATCTTTTTAAGCATGTACAGTGTAGCATTCTGAGGGACCACTTAGTATCTTAGTTTATTTCTTTTCTGTTTCTCGTTTGATAATATCTATGATTTGAGTCATTTCCTGTTCTTTTCAGTGAAAATCTCTCAGGGTAGAGGAAACTACTTCATGATCATTATCAATAGATGTAAAACTGCCTGCTCCTCATTTTGTTTATTTTTAAGTATCCACTATTATTTATCAAAGCTCTCCTCTGCTTGTATATTTAATACAAAGTTATTTTGATTATGTTTGCATGTATCAATGATTTGACATGTCTTTTGACAACTGATACAAAGTTTAGTTGCAACCATTGTTGCTGCACAAAAAGGAGACAGATACAACAGTTTTGTCAGTCACACGTAAATATAAATCTAAACTAAATCTTCCTTCATTACTAGGATCATCTCAAAAATAACATGATGTGATAACAGTGAAAAGAGCCTTAGGATGGTAGTCTTGGAACTCATGTGCTTAGTGAGGAAATGTCCACTTTCTTGCCACTTAAGTCAGCTTTAATTTCATATCTGTAATATAAGAAAGTCAAGTTAGAGATCGCTAAGGCTCCTTTCAGCTGTAACGGTTTGTGATTCTGAATGTTATTCATTAGAAGCCATATGAGAGCACAGCCAAGCCTCAAAATGTAAAAAAAAAACAAAAAACAAAACAAAACAAAACAAAAACAACACAGACTATCCTTTAATTAAATCACTAATTCCAATGGAAAACTATAAAGATCTACTTTGTTTTAGCTAGACATCCAGTCAATGAATACTTATTTTGCATTTATTGAACAGTGCTCTGTAGTGGCTTGGGGATAACAAGGGTGAAAAAACAGACACATTGCTCACTTGGTGGAGCTTTAAGTTGTAGCAGAAACTGTTCCAAGCCAGAACCAGCCATGGGCAGATGCAGCATGTCTGGCCTAGGGCCACACCAGGACTTTCCTGTACCCCTCATTTCCCTCCCACTATGCCATGGCATTGGCCTCTTCTTTTGCTACTCCTGAAATGGTCACTTTTCAAGTCATTTTTCCCAAATTAGACCACAAAGGATGTACAGTGTCTGTAAATAATCAGTGCTACTTGGAATATATGCTGTCTGGGTGGAGAAGAGAACTTCCTCTTTCTCTCCTTTATGAGGCTTATTTCTTTGGTTCTTAACCCATCCCCCTGATGACCACCACTCTAAGATCTTCATTTACAAAGCAGAAAAAGTGTTTAGAACAAAAGGGATTTTAAAAAGAAAACCTAATCCCATACAAACGGCCTATGTTGCTTCCCTAGTCCTCAAAGTTAATGAGTGTAGGCTTCGTCAATTCATTAAATTCTAAATTCTGCAGAATACACAGAATAGAGACATAGCTGTAGTACTGAAAATATAAAAACACAAGAGTAAATATGTTAAAACTTTCTTCTTTTTACATTTGCTCCTTTCCTATTTTCCCCCTCCTTTTTATATTTTTCTTCTGCAGTGTAAGTGGCAGTAAGGAGGGAGAAGCAGTAAATAGATTGGGGGATTTTACTTTTCTCCTTTCTAAGGCAGGCACCAGAAGGGGATCTTGCCTTGACTTGGAGAATCTAGGCCTCTTTTAAGTTGCTTTTCTTCACTGCTCCACAAATAGCTAACATCTGCTGCTTATTATGTGCCCATCTTCTATAATTTTTCCCTCTCATTCCCACCCAAACATAGAAGATTGAAATATAGTGGAATGAAGTAGAGCCCTGTGAGATAGAGGTGGTGGGGTAAAGACAACAGACAAAGAAACAAAAAAGACTAGAGGGGGGAAAAGAGAGCAAAACTGAATCATGTTAGGAGCTGTACCGTGATCTTTTGTTTAATGACGGTAGTAAATCCATATGTAAATCCAATTTTATAGGATTTTTTTTTTCCTGGAATGGATACTGAAAGAACAAAGTTATAGGAAAAGATTGGAATCAGAGCATCAGGGCATGAAAAATAAATGCCTTCTCCATCATTTTGACAGTTGCCTTAGTTGTGTCTCTAGTCGCTTCAGATTATATTATCATATTGCCCTTCAGCAAAGTTAAATAAACTTTTAGGACATACAAGTTCCAAACAGCTTAACTTTACAAACAGTGTGAATTTTTAGCCAGCATATCCGATTTCCAAATGTTTAAAGTAGTGTTGTTGTGGAGACATTCACTTTCCTAACAACTTAACTCCTTCTAATTCCTTGAGTTTTCATGTTTTCAAAACCAGTACTACAGCAAATAGCAAAATAACATTGTCAGGTGGAAGGTGAATATACTAAACATGTATTCCAGTCATTAATACAAAATATTCAGAACAAATAGGGCTTAGAATTTACTAAAGGAGGGACGCCTGGGTGGCTCAGTTGGTTAAGCAGCTGCCTTCGGCTCAGGTCATGATCCCAGGGTCCTGGGATCGAGTCCCATATCGGGCTCCTTGCTCAGCAGGGAGCCTGCTTCTCCCTCTGCCTCTGCCTGCCTCTCTGTCTGCCTGTGCTCACTCTCTCTGACAAATAAATAAATAAAATCTTTAAAAAAAAAAAAAAAAAAAAAAAAGAATTTACTAAAGGAACTTTAACGTTAAACAGGTATTGTAAGCTTTTCACAGTGCCACAAAACCTTAGGAAATGATGTTTCATGTGATCAAGACCAATCCGTTCATTTTACAGATGAGTGAACAGATCTAGGAAAAGCTAAATGATCTAACTCTGACCAAGGCTGCTCAGGTCTTCCAATTTCCAGACTAGCTTTTCTAGCTAATTCTGGATTGACTTGTATAGTACTCTTAATTTGTTGCTAGACTATAGAAAAATGCCACCAAAATATAATTTACCCATACTAAAACTTTCCTAATATAACGCTTCTGAGATTTTAGAAAGCAATACAGTTCCTTTAGGTCTTTCAAGATAATTGGGAGTTCCCAAATGTACTGTATTCACATGCCTTGTTGTACAAGAAAACCATTCAGACAATATCTCCAGTATATACTAATCAGTATCCATAATTTTTTCCCATTTGTCTTTCTATGATTGTTTGTGTTGCCTGGCTTAGAGCTTAAATTTTTTAAAGAATTATTTTTTTTAAAGATTTTATTTATTTATTTGAGAGAGAGAGAGAGAGAGCATGAGAGTAGAGAGGTCAGCAGGAGAAGCAGACTCCAGGATCCCGGAACTCCAGGATCGTGACCTGAGCCGAAGGCAGTCACCTAACCAACTGAGCCACCCAGGCGCCCTAAAAGAATTATTTTTGTAAAAAACATCTTATGGGCCGCCTGGGTGAAATTTTGGATTGTAATACTTATTTATAGGGTGATTGTGAGGGTTAAATGAGGTATAAGATACACAAAACATAACACATAGCAATCTCTCAATAGATGAATAAATAAATGTTAAGCATTACTTTCAATAAGAGATAAAAGAAGAGTGACTAATTTGTACTCTGTGTGTTCATTCATTTGGTAAATATTTATTGAATAAATTCATTTCAGGAATGGCTCATTTATTAGTAAATATTTATTGAAAGACTGATATTTGCTAAGCAGTCACACGTACTGTTTCTTTCACTTAAGTCTTTGTGAGCTCCACATGGGGCAGACCTTGGGCTTTAGTGATGGAAGTGCACACATTAAAGAACTTCCAGTCTTGCAACTTACTGCAAGTTATAATTTATGCTACTACTTTTTATATATATATATATATATTTTTAGATTTTATTTATTTATTTGACAGACAGAGTACAAGTAGGCAGAGCAGCAGGCAGAGTGAGAAGCAGACTCCCCACTGAGCAGGGAGCCCGATGTGGGGCTCGATCCCAGGACCCTGGGATCATGACCCGAGCCAAAGGCAGCCGCTCAACAGACGGAGCCACCCAGGGGCCCCTATGCTGCTACTTTTTTTAAAAGAGAGAAAGAAAAAGAGAGAAAGCATGCAAGCAGGGGGAAGGGCAGAGGGAGAGAGAGAATCTCAAGCAGACTTCCTGCTGAGCGTGGAACCCAACTTGGGGATGGATCCCATGACACTGAGATTGTGACCTGAGCTGAAACCGAGAGTAAGATGCCCAAATGACTGAGCCACCCAGGTGCCCCGAATTTTGCTATTTCTAAATAAATTATTTTCATCCCTTTAACTCCCCTCTTAGAATGCCTAGTGGGCTGGTGTCTGACTTGCCTGGAAATAATTCTCTCACTTGACTACATTACTGGATGCTCACTTTCTATTTCACCCAAACCTCTACTAAAAGGTTAACTACTGGAGTAAGTTGTTAAGAATTTACCTGCACTCCACTTACAAATTACAGGGCTTTGTTTTGTTTGGTTTAGTTTGGTTTTGTCAAATCTCATAAAGCACAGAACCAAAGGGATAGTTAACTACAAGGATAACATTTGTAGTTTTTTGGTTTTTTTTAAGTCCTTTGTGTTAACAGAATGTTTCCTGTTTTTTAGTCCCAACAAAATTTAGCTGACAATTTTTCATAGTGTCTTCATAATCTTTTTAGCTTGTTTTTTTGTTCCATGGTGTTTTATTGAAATGAAAATTCATTTCAGCCTCCAAATGATAAAATATTTAAGTTTAAATAATTTTTAAATATGTCAATTAGTCAAAAAACTATCAGATTCGTGTTTATTTGATAAATTTATCAGGAGACAAAATGGAAAAACAGAAAATCTCAATTTTTAAACTGTTTAATTCTTTTTGAAAAAATTCTATTTATTTGGGAGAGAGAGGGAGCATGCACATGAGCAGGGGGAGGAGCAGAGACAGAAGCAGACTTCCTGTTAAGCAGGGAGCCTGATGTGGGGGCTTGATCCCGAGACTCTGAAATCATGACCTATTCGAAGGGAGATGCTTAACCACTGAGACACCCAGGCGCCCCTAACTGTCAAGTTCTTAAACTCAGATGATGCAGTCATACACCCTTGTGCTCTGGGAGGTACACAGATAGGCAAAAGAGACATATACAATCCCAAGGGATATGATACTCCAAAAAGTTTGTGCAAGAGTTTTATAAATGGACTCATTCTCTTAATTATTTTCTACCTCTAGGAATATATGTTATATATATATAACATAAAATATGTACAGAGTCCTAATCTCAAATGCCTATAATATCCCTAAAAGCAACATAAATAAGTGAAACAGCCAAGGTGTTAGGACATGAGCCATACATGGAATGGGTGAGGCAGACTGTGCTCCTTTTAAAAGGGTCAGCCTCTTTAAGTATCTCTGAAAGTCAGCCTCTGCTAAATGCCAATTGTTTCTTGTAATGTTGGAGTATGAATCCAGTGTCATCAAATCTAGTAATTTTTAAAGAGAAGCTGAAAATTTCATTTTTATGTAAAATCTACCAATTTTTAAATGTTGCCAAGTAATTTTCTAATTTTGTTTTTAAATAGTGCATAGTAAAACCATCTGCAGAATGTATTTATACTATTGGCTACTAGTTTGCAGTTGTGAACTATGCTCTTATGACACAGACTAAGGTCTATCTCACACATGTTGAAAGATTAGGTAGTGTCTTATGCTCTTTTACTGAAACAGAAATCTGTAGTAATGAAAAAAGAAAGAAAGAAGAAGAAAGGAAGGAAGGGAGGAAGGAAGGGAAGACGAAAGGAGAAATTTATAGAAATGGTTGCATATCCTTAAACTGTTACAAACTATCAGGAATAACTGGAAATGTGGTATTTCTATGAAATGAGGCTATTTGTGTTTGCCAGAGGCACATTAAAATATTTTGTAATAGTTGACTTAGTGAACTAGAAACAGCTGTGTTTGGTGAAATATTTGCTACAATCTTTATTTTTTTAATTTTTTTTTTCATTTCTTTTTACTTTGCTTGGTATCAAAGTTGGTATCAAGTGAAGAAAGTTAAAATTGTACTTGTGGTATTATATGGTTTTCTTTCTTTTTTCCAAAACTAAGACAAGCTAACAAAATACGTCTCCAAATATCATAGACGCCAGATTTCTTGGGAAACTGATAATTTCTGAATATTCCACCCTTTTCTGAGGAAATTCCAAGATAATTTGTTTTATAATTGCCATGGGTAATAGCTATCCATCTGTTACCATTCAGTTGCAGTATTTCAAGAAATTTATAAGGTGACTTAATGGTTCATATTAGTACATACACTAAGAAGATGCTTAGGATCTAACCTTATGTTTAAATGTAACACTTTATGATACTCATTTGGTTATAAAAAAATTCTATTATCTTGCCCTTTAAAAAGTTCTTCTTAGGATTCAAATATTCTAATATTGGGTTTTCTGCTTTAATTATGGATTTGAATCTCTCTGGTACTTAAGTTAAGCCCATCAACCTACTGAAGGTATTAGTATTAGCTACAGACTGAGTAATGCATCCTCAGAGATAGATCACGTTGAGTTGCAGACTTCCCCTGGATGACAAGGGGCCAGGAGAAAATGTCTGAACAAATTTTCTATTCAAAAGCACCTAATATCTCATTCCCAACTGTAGAGACAATGAATATTCCACATGTAGTCAATCAATCCATAAATTTCCCATAATCAATATAAAGTTTATGTCCTCTTACCTACATGCACACATGTGCACACATGCACACACACACAAACACCCTTGAGGCTGCTGGTTTCCCTCCTAGACTGACCTCTTTATTTTCTCTTGATGTCCTTGGTGATCATTAGGCCCAATTCACACGTGTATGTGAGAGAGAAAGATGTATGTTGAAATTTCCTTTTGTGAGATATTCAGTCCTTCATGTGACACCCCCACCATGCTAGAGACTTTTCGGTTCTTCAGACACGTGCTGAGCACCTGCCATGTGCCATGTACTATGCAAGGTTCTTGGGGCACTAAAATGATCCCTGCCTCCAGAGAGCTTTTTGTCTGGTAGACAGACATGGGAGCAAGACTTCAACCCTGAAAAGATGTATACTTTGAGGAATGTATGAGATATAGTGGTCTCATTCATTAAATATTTGTTTGTACTTTAGTATCAGCCTATTCTAGATGGTCAGGATACATCAAGTGAACAAGAGAGTCAAAGATATTCTGCCCTAAGTTAAATATTGATAGAACACATAAAAATGCAGGGTGATGAGGGTTGTCCTCTATTTTCATGGTTAATAATTTTAGTGAACAACACTGAATGGCTTCTGCACACTAGCCATAAACAATCAAAAATGCAATTGTGAAAACAATTCCATTTATAATGGAATCAAAAAAGATAAAATACTTGGAATAAATTTAACAAAAATGAAATGGCTTGTCCAAATACGCTGCCAGGATTTAAAGCCCCCTTACCAGTGAACTAACAGGAGTAGAACTTACGAGAGACTCATTTTAGATAAAAAGACACCTGCAGATTGAAAGTGGAGGGTGTGGGGGTGGAGAGACATTTATAACACAAATGGATGTCAAAAGAAAGCTGAAGTAGTAATACTTATTTCAGACAAACTAGATTTTTTTGTTCTTGTATTGTCTTCATCCTGCTTTGATATCAGGGTAATACTGGCCTCACAGAATGATTTTGAATGGGTTCCCTCTGTTCCCCTGTTTGTAACATTTTGATTAAGATTGTTATTAATTATTTTTTTAAATGTTTGGTAGAATTCACCAGTGAAACCTTGTGGTCTTGCGCTTTTCTGTGCTGAGAGATTTTGATTCCTCTAACTCAACTTTCATCCTGGTTATTGGTCTAAGAAGATGTTCTACTTCTTGGATTCAAGCAAGATTCATGATTTCAATCTTGATAACTTGTGTGTTTTTAGAAATTACTTGGTTTTTTTTTTCTAAGTTATCTGATTTGTTGGTATAGAATTGTTTATAGTCATCTGTTATCACACTGTGTGTTTCTATGGTATCTGTTGTTCTGTTTTCTCTTCATCTCTCTCTTTGGTTTTTGAGTCTTCCTTTTTTCCTAGTTAATATAGTTAAAATATTGCCGATTTTGTTTATTATTTTGGAAAAACTGGTCATCTCTTTCAATGATAGTTACTGTTTATTCTGGTCTCTATTTATTTCTGATTTTTCTTTGTTATTTCCTTTCTCAACTAAATTTCAGCTAAGTTTCTCTTTTTTCTGGTTCCTTATGGTATGATGTTGTTTATTTGAACTCTTTTTAATACAAATATTTATAGAATAAATTTTACTCTAACATCTGTTTTTGCTGCATTCCATATTTTTAGAATATTGTGTTTTCTTTCTCTTTTTTGTGTGTGTGTTTTTTTAAAGATTTTATTTATTTATTTGACAGAGAGAGATCACAAAGTAGGCAGAGAGGCAGGCAGAGAGAGAGGGTGGGAAGGAGGCTCGCTGCCGAGCAGAGAGCCTGATGCGGGGCTCGATCCCAGGATCCTGAGATCATGACCTGAGCCGAAGGCAGAGGCTTAACCCTCTGAGCCACCCAGGCGCCCCTCTCTTTTGTTTTAAGACAAAACAAAACAGACCTATTTTGATTTGCTGTTCGATTTCTTATTTGACCCATTGCTTGTGCGGTAGTATGTTGTTTAATATTCACATATTAAATATTTCATATGACTTTCCAGCTTTGTTTCATTGCTAATCTTTAGTTTTGTACCATTGTGGTTGGAAAATATGTTTGGTATGATTTCAGTCTTCTTAAATTTTACGTCTCTTTTTATGTGATTTAATAAGGGGATTCTTCTATGTGTACTTGAGGAAAATGTGTAATTCTATTTTTCTTGGATGAAATGTTTTATATGTGTATCTTTTAGAACCATATATTCTTAAGTATGGATCAAGTAAAAAATGTTCAAAAAAAAAAAAAAAAAAGCAAAAAGCAAGAGTGGAGCTCAAACATCCCCATATTCTGCTCCCAAGTTTCCATTTTATGGTATCAATGGGGAAATTCAAGCTGCAACTTTGGGTTTTTGTTCTTTTTTAAAGAACACTTCTGCAATCAGCAGTGAAAGACTTTATTGTCCCTCACAATCTGCCTGCCAGAAGGGGAAGTGGAGGGCGCTGCTGTGAATACTGGCAAGAGCCCTGTGGGTAGAAGCATCTTCAAAACAGGAAGGTGGACTCCGGAAGTCCCAAGTTTCTTTGTTGTGGGGAGAAGTTATATTCCTTCCCTATCACCTCCTGGCCCAGAGCTGGGGGTGCCTGGCTGGCAGCCAGCTGGGAGGGGCAGTCCTATGGACACACCAGAGGAGACCTGATAGTGGGTACCCACACCTGCTCAGCAGCAGAGAGATCAGCCAGGTCCAGGGAGCCAGCCCCCAGAGGACAGGGTCAGAGCAGGGGCTTTGGTCTGTGAACTATGAAGTAAGATGAACGATGGTCAGCTGTGGACGTGACCTTCATACATTTACAATCCTTACGTGAGAAATGCCCTGGCCTGTAAGGACCCCGGCTTTTCAGGGTTCTCACTGCCTAAAGCCACTCAAGATCATTAAAGGTGCACTCGAGGTGGAACTCTGCATGGGAAAGACTGAAAGCTGATTGGTCAGAGTCCACTGGCAACACAATGCTTTCTGGGGCCCATGCCACCCCTGCCCCTGATCCCTACTCTTCTGGCTCCTATTTTGTGATGTTAGTCATTCACTAGTTTTAACACGGATCTGTTTCCTGACTCTGATTCTGCTCTGACCCTTATGTGACTCCCCCTCATGTCTTTGGCCCTGTTTGTTGGGTTGGTGGCTCTGGGAGTGCAGTAGGAACAATAGAAATGACCACCGGGGCTGCCATCTTCCAGCCCCCTCCCCCCCTTTCCTTAACCCTTGACTCTCCCGCCAAAAGGATGTATGCCCAGGTCACGTCTCCATAGGTAACATGATACCTATGCAGGAAACAGAAGTATCAGGACCCCCCACCCCATACCCTCCGATTACCAAATACCCGACCATATATGGATGTGAGCCCATCCCCTGCCTTGGCCCGATAAAAGACCCCTGCCAACTCCCTCCCAGCGCGACTTCCCCGACTCCGCTTTCCAGAGTTGCGGAACCTCGCCCGAGGGTGCCCACCTCCTCCCAGAGCGACTTTCTTGTCTCCCCTTCTCCTTAGCCCTGAAACTTCGCCGGAGAGTGCCTTTAATAAATCTTGCCTTGTGCCTACCTCACCTGGTGTCATGTTTATCTTGCCTATAAAACCTTACACTGTTAAGTTCTTTGCTCTTTGTCATTGGTCCACCCTCTGAAGCTCTTAAAGAGGCATGTGGGTTTCAATCTGGCTCGTTTCCTGCCTCTCAGGCTTACCGCTGCTCCAACCTGCTACCATTTCTCCTCGTGATCTTTGTTTGGAAGGAAAGGGGCAAAATTTTAAATGAGAGACAAATGACTCATAAAGTTCCAAGCAATTGCAGCTTCAGTGGGACAAATCTGAGTGTTTTAAAGGAATGCTACCCTCTAACATGTACATGCTGAGGCATGCTTTTTATTTATTTGGCTGCACATCTTATCTTAAAATTAGTAAACCTTAACTTTGAAGTCTTACATAGCTAAGCAATCACATTACTCATCCACAATGTCCACTGCACTTGATACCTTAACTCTTGGGAGGTCCTGTTTGCCCCTTGGAGCCTCTCCCTTGAATTCCTGGGGTGAGCTACCAGAAGAGGGATAAGACAGCTGTGGGGGAACAGTCCCAGCCCTCTCTGCTCAACCTATGCACCTTGCCGACCACACAGAAGGGAGAAGAGAAGCTGTGGGTGAGGGAGCTGGTTTTGTATGTCACATTCTCTGCTCTTTTGAGTATATCTTCAGGCCAAGTTATCTTGCCCTAATTCCTCTTTTATACCCATCTTCTCTGACAAGTAAGTGAATGAACAAGAGTTTTTCCGACTGGATCATTTGTTTTGAGATAAGCTTAGATCAGGAACAGGTTAGCAAACATTATCGAGCCCTTACGAGATACCAAGCCATGTGCTGGGGCTCAAAGATGAGTAAGGCAGCCACAGCAACTTCTTCCTAGGAACATTGCCAAAGGCAAGGGAAGCAAGGGGAAAAAAGAACTATTGGGATTTCATCAAGATCAAAAGCTTTTGCACAGCAAAGGAAACAGTTAACAAAACCAAAAGACAACTGACAGAATGGAAGAGGATATTTGCAAACGACATATCAGATAAAGGGCTAGTATCCAAAATCTATAAAGGGCTTAGCAAACTCAACACCCAAAGAACAAATAATCCAATCAAGAAATGGGCAGAGGACATGAACAGACATTTCTGCAAAGAAGACATCCAGTGGCCAACAGACACATGAAAAAATGCTCCACATCGTTAGGCATCAGGGAAATACAAATCAAAACCACAATGAGATACCACCTCACACATCAGAATGGCTAAAAGTAACAAGTCAGGAAATGACAGATGCTGGCGAGGATGTGGAGAAAGGGGAACCCTCCTACACTGTTGGTGGGAATGCAAGCTGGTACAACCACTCTGGAAAGCAGCATGGAGGTTCCTCAAAAAGTTGAAAATAGAGCTACCCTATGACCCAGCAATTGCACTACTGGGTATTTACCCTAATGATACAAACGTAGTGATCCAAAGGGGCACGTGCACCTGAATGTTTATAGCAGCAATGTCTACAATAGCCAAACTATGGAAAGAACCTAGATGTCCATCAACAGATGAATGGATAAAGATGAGGTGGTATATATATACAATGGAATACTATGTAGCCATCAAAAGAAATGAAATCCTCATGGAACATTCTCCAGAATAGACCACATCCTGGGTCATAAATCAGGTCTCAATCGGTACCAAAAGATCGAGATCATTCCCTGCATATTTTCAGACCACAATGCTCTGAAGCTCGAACTCAATCACAAGAGGAAATTTGGAAAGAACGCAAATACATGGAGACTAAACAGCATCCTTCTAAAAAATGAATGGGTCAACCAGGAAATTAAAGAAGAATTGAAAAAATTCATGGAAACAAATGATAATGAAAACACAACAGTTCAAAATCTGTGGGATACAACAAAGGCAGTCCTGAGAGGAAAATATATAGCAGTGCAAGCCTTTCTCAAGAAACAAGAAAGGTCTCAAATACACAACCTAACCCTACACCTAAAGGAGCTGGAGAGAGAACAACAAAGAAAGCCTAAACCCAGCAGGAGAAGAGAAATCATAAAGATCAGAGCAGAAATCAATGAAATAGAAACTAAAAAAACAATAGAACAAATCAACAAAACTAGGAGCTGGTTCTTTGAAAGAATTAATAAGATTGATAAGCCCCTGGCCAGACTTATCAAAAAGAAAAGAGAAAGGACGCAAATAAATAAAATCATGAATGAAAGAGGAGAGATCACAACCAACACCAAAGAAATACAAACAATTATAAGAACATACTACGAGCAACTCTATGGCAACAAATTTGACAACCTGGAAGAAATGGATACATTTCTAGAGATGTATAAACTACCACAACTGAACCAGGAAGAAATAGATAACCTGAACAGACCCATAACCAGTAAGGAGATTGAAACAGTCATCAAAAATCTCCAAACAAACAAAAGTCCAGGACCAGACGGCTTCCCAGGGGAATTCTACCAAACATTTAAAGAAGAATTAATTCCTATTCTCCTGAAACTGTTCCAAAAAATAGAAATGGAAGGAAAACTTCCAAACTCATTCTATGAGGCCAGCATCACCTTGATCCCAAAACCAGACAAGGATCCCACCAAAAAAGAGAATTACAGACCAATATCCTTGATGAACACAGATGCGAAAATTCTCACCAAAATACTGGCCAATAGGATCCAACAGTACATTAAAAGGATTATTCACCACGACCAAGTGGGATTTATTCCAGGGCTGCAAGGTTGGTTCAACATCCGCAAATCCATCAATGTGATACAATACATTAATAAAAGAAAGAGTAAGAACCATATGATACTCTCAATAGATGCTGAAAAAGCGTTTGACAAAGTGCAGCATCCCTTCCTGATTAAAACTCTTCAAAGTGTAGGGATAGAAGGCACATACCTCAATATTATCAAAGCCATCTATGAAAAACCCACCGCAAATATCATTCTCAATGGAGAAAAACTGAAAGCTTTTCCGCTAAGGTCAGGAACACGGCAGGGATGTCCGTTATCACCACTGCTGTTCAATATAGTACTAGAAGTCCTAGCCTCAGCAATCAGACAACAAAAAGAAATTAAAGGCATCCAAATCGGCAAAGAAGAAGTCAAACTATCACTCTTTGCAGATGATATGATACTATATGTGGAAAACCCAAAAGGTTCCACTCCAAAACTGCTAGAACTTATACAGGAATTCAGTAAAGTGTCAGGATATAAAGTCAATGCACAGAAATCAGTCGCATTTCTTTACACTAACAACAAGACAGAAGAAAGAGAAATTGAGGAGTCAGTCCCATTTACAATCGTACCCAAAACCATAAGATACCTAGGAATAAATCTAACCAAAGAGGCAAAGAATCTATACTCAGAAAACTATAAAGTACTCATGAAAGAAATTGAGGAAGACACAAAGAAATGGAAAAATATTCCATGCTCATGGATTGGAAGAACAAATATTGTGAAAATGTCTATTCTACCTAAAGCAACCTACACATTTAATGCAATCCCTATCAAAATCCCATCCATTTTTTTTAAAGAAATAGAACAAATAATCCTAAAATTTATATGGAACCAGAAAAGACCTCGAATAGCCAAAGGAATATTGAAAAAGAAAGCCAAAGTCGGTGGCATCACAATTCCAGACTTCAAGCTCTATTACAAAGCTGTCATCATCAAGACAGTATGGTACTGGCACAAAAACAGACATATAGATCAATGGAACAGAATAGAGAGCCCAGAAATAGACCCTCAACTCTATGGTCAACTAATCTTCGACAAAGCAGGAAAGAATATCCAATGGAAAAAAGACAGCCTCTTCAACAAATGGTGCTGGGAAAATTGGACAGCCACATGCAGAAAAATGAAATTGGACTATTTCCTTACACCACACACGAAAATAGACTCAAAGTGGATGAAGGACCTCAATGTGCGAAAGGAATCTATCAAAATCCTTGAGGACAATGCAGGCAGCAACCTCTTTGACCTCAACCGCAGCAACTTCTTCCTAGGAACATCGCCAAAGGCAACAGAAGCAAGGGCAAAAATGAACTATTGGGATTTCATCAAGATTAAAAGCTTTTGCACAGCAAAGGAAACAGTAAACAAAACCAAAAGACAACTGACAGAATGGGAGAAGATATTTGCAAATGACCTATCAGATAAAGGGCTCGTATCCAAAATCTATAAAGAGCTTATCAAACTCAATACCCAAAGAACAAATAATCCAGTCAAGAAATGGGCAGAGGACATGAACAGACATTTCTGCAAGGAAGACATCCAGATGGCCAACAGACACATGAAAAAATGCTCCACATCACTCGGCATCAGGGAAATACAAATCAAAACCACAATGAGATACCACCTCACACCAGTCAGAATGGCTAAAATTAACAAGTCAAGAAAAGACAGATGCTGGCGAGGATGCGGAGAGAGGGGAACCCTCCTACACTGTTGGTGGGAATGCAAGCTGGTGCAACCACTCTGGAAAAGTGTGGAGGTTCCTCAAAAAACTGAAAATAGAGCTACCCTACGACCCAGCAATTGCACTACTGGGTATATATCCTAAAGATACAAACGTGGTGCTCCGAAGGGGCACGTGCACCCGAATGTTTATAGCAGCAATGTCCACAATAGCCAAACTGTGGAAAGCGCCTAGATGTCCATCAACAGATGAATGGATAAAGAAGATGTGGTATATATACACAATGGAATACTATGCAGCCATCAAAAGACATGAAATCTTGCCATTTGCGACGACGTGGATGGAACTAGAGGGTATCATGCTTAGCGAAATAAGTCAATCGGAGAAATATAACTATCATATGATCTCTTTGATATGAGGAAGGGGAGATGCAAGGTGGGGGGGTTTGGGGGGAGGTAGGAAAAGAAAAAATGAAAAGATGGGATTGGGAGGGAGACAAACCATAAAAGACTCAATCTCAAGAAACAGACTGAGGGTTGCGGGGGGGAAGGGGGACGGGAGAGGGTGGTGGGGAAATGGACATTGGGGAGGGTATGGGCTATGATGAGTGCTGTGAAATGTGTAAACCAGATGATTCACAGACCTGTACCCCTGGGGATAAAAATACATTATATGTTTATTAAAATAAAAAATTAAAAAAAAAAAAAAAAAAAAAGAAACAGCCAAAAAAAAAAAAAAAAAAAAAAAAAGAAATGAAATCCTGCCACTTGCGTGGATGGAACTAGAGGGTATTATGCTTAGCGAAATAAGTCAATCGGAGAAAGATGATCATATGATCTCCCTGATATAAGGAAGTGGAGATGCAACATGGGGGGTTTAGGGGGCAGGAAAAGAATTAATGAAACAAGATGGGATCCGGGGGAGACAAAGCATAAGAGACTCTTAATCTCACAAAACAAACTGAGGGTTGCTGGGGGGAGGGGGGTCGGGAGAGGGTGGTGGGGTTATGGACATTGGGGAGGGTATGTGCTATGGTGAGTACTGTGAAGTGTGTAAACCTGGCGATTCACAGACCTGTACCCCAAGGGCTAATAATACATTATATGTTTATAAATAAATAAAATTTTTTAAAGGGGGGGGAGATGAGTAAGGTAGTGTTTCCATCACCAAAGAATACACAACCTAGAGAGAGAAACATGTTTAAACATATTTTGATAGTAGTGTACAATGTGTACCATAATAGATGCATCTAAAAATAGAGAAAAAGAAGTGATTCTGCCTGGAGGTATCAGTTGATGACCACTGAGATGTTTTAAAGGGAGAATAAGAGTTCTCCAAGCAGACAAGAGAGAAAAGAAATTGAAGATCGGGGCAGGCGTGGTAGGGTTGGGAACTGTCTCATTCTCTACTGCTCTCCTAACCAATTACCACAAATTTGGTGGCTTAAACAGCAAAAATTTATGATCTTATAATTCTGTAGGTTGGAAGTCCAACAGGGTTCTCACTGAGCTAAAATCAAGGTATAGACAGGATTGCATTCTTTTCTAGAGGCTCTACCAGAGTATCTGGTTCTTTTCCTTTTCCAGCTTCTAAAGGCTACCCACATTCCTTGTCCCATGATCCCCTTCCTCCAGTAGGCCAAGTCCTTCTCACACTTGCAATCTTTCCTCCTCCTATTTCATCTCTCTAACTTGGCCAGGAAAGGTCCTCTGCTTTAAGTACTCCTATGATTGAGCCAGTCAGGTAATCCACAATGATCTCTGCATCTCAGGGTCCACACTCTTAATCACATCAGCAAAGTCCCTTCTGCTGTGTAAAGTAACATATCACTAGGTATGTCACAGGGGATTAAGATGTGACATCTTTGCGGTCAAAGGGAAGAGCATCATTCTGCCCAGGGTAGGCCATGACACAGAACTGAAATGGTTATAGGAGGTTTAGAAAGGGAGGAGACCAGTTTGGAGAGGGTGGTAGCTGCCAGATAATGAAAGCCCTTGTCTAATGAAAGCCCATGTTAAGGGACCTAGAGTTATTCCTGAAGATGATGGGATCCTTTGAAGGGCTTAAACAAGGTGAAAATTGTGTTTTGCTGGCAGCACAGAGGGACGTATTCAAAGGGGACAAGACTTGAAGTTGGGGTAAGTGGTTAGTTATCTCTTGCACATGCTCCATAAAGAATTACATATTTTGTTTATTAAAGGATAAAATCCCACATGAGAAGTTTCTGTCTAAAAAAATGATCACAATACCTGAACACTGATACTGTATTAAGTAAACAATTTCATGTATTCCAGGTGTTGGACAAAAATGTTTATTACTCTCTAACCCTAACTCCCATAGTCTTACAAGTTCCTTGACCAAAAAAAGTTCTAGCTGTTCCTACAGCGTGCAGACCCCTCTGTTAGGGGGTATCTTAGACTCTGGGAGTGAATAAGAGGCCCTGGGGAAAGTAAATAATATAAAAAGGGAAAAGATAAGGACTAAATCCTGGATGGCACCACCTTTTAAAAGGAGGACCAGAGAAGAAAACAGAAAAGTAAGAGAGACAACTGTGAGACTATGTATTACAGGACCTGGAAGAGGAGAGAGTACCAGGAATGATGAACTATAATAGGTCAATAGTAATAAATGTTATAAAATTATCAAATAACCTAAGGAGAGAGAAATGTCATTTGAATATAATAATTAAGAGGTCACTGGGACTCCACTTCCGACTAAGATGAAGTAACAGGACCCACATACACCCTCCTACCTTAAACGACTAAAATCAAATTAGATGAAACAGTGGTTTTCAGACTTTGGACAACAGACTGCACAGGACAGTAATCTCTGGGGGTATATGGTGAATGGAGATCTATAATTGTGCCATTGTACAACTCAGAGTTTCCAAGGGATAGCATAGGAAGGGGAACCCCAACAGACTCAAGTGGTCTTGCTGATTTGTGGTGACACGTTTGGGGATTCAGGGAGGCCAAGTTGGCTAAAATAGATAGGTGAGGAGAGGGAAGAGTGTCAGAAGGCAAAAGTTCCAGAGATCTGCAGAGGAATCCTGATTCGTGCATGCTTGTTAGGATACTGCTGAGGCTGGAGACAGGACTCCCAGAGAGGAAGGGGTGGAACCACACCTGAAACGCACACAGAACCAATAGTTCAAGTTGCCACCAATCAGAATACAAAGACTTCCTAATGTGTGGGCACTGAGTACAAAGGTATTGACTCAGTAGTGCTGCCAAGTTAGCCCTAGACAAAAGATCATTCTGGACTTCCTTAACAAAGATCACAAGCAAAGCCTTGGAAGGATCAAACTGTTTCCAAGTAACTTAACTATGACTCACAATGTCCCAAAATATTTAAAGGAATATTAAAAAAAAATCCATCTCCTAATAGTATAAAACTGACAATGTCTGGCATGCAAAGAAGCAGGAAAATATGACCTATAATGAGGAGAAGAATCAAACAATGAAGTGGAACAGAAATAGAATTAATAGACAAGGACATCAGAACAGATACAGAGATTTTGAATGTTGGAAAAAAGGTGGAAGGAAGCATAAACGTAATGAGAAAAGAGAAAACTGTAAAAAGGCTCAAATCAAACTTCCAAAGATGAAAATCCAGTATCTGAGATAAAAAATTCACTGGATGGGATTAACAGCAGATTAAACACTATAAAGAAAAGGAGATTAGTGGATTTTTAAGATGTAACGACAGATACTATTCAAAATGAAACAAAGAAAAAGGAGTGTAAAATAAAAATCAAGAGAACAGCAGTGATCTGTGGACATCAAGTGGCCAAACATATGAATAATTAGTTGCAGAAGGAGAGGAGAAGGGGACAGAAAAAATATTTGAAAAACCAACATCTGAAATTTTTCTAAATGTGATGAAAACTATGAACTCACAGACCCAACACTGTGGACAGATCTCAGGCCGAAGCAAACCATATCCAGATAAATCATACACCAATTACTGGAAGACAGGGGTTAAGAGAAAAATCTCAAAATCAGCCAGAGAAATGAGAAAGTCATCTGTGAATTAATCAGTTTGGTCAAGTGCTAAAGGCCAATGACTATTAACTGGTGAGGGACTGGAAGGTAAGAGAGTGGGGATACAGAGCCAAGATGACTCCTTTGAGAAAAGCTGAAATGAGAGTGAAGGAGACAGAGATAGGAGCATAGCACCCAAGGTGGATTTTGTTTGTTTGTTTGTTTAAATGAGAAAGACTTGAGCAAATTTATAGATTGAGGATAATGTCAATGATAATAATAAAATACCTGCTGTTGATTAAGCTCTTATTTGTGTACTTGACACTATACCAAAACCTTACGTATAATTATTCGTTTAGTTTTCACTACAGACTTATGAAGTTGGGTTGACTTTTGTCTTTTACAGCTGATGAAACTGAGGCACAGATTGATTAAATATGACTCCAAGTTACAAAGTGAATTAGTAGTAGAGCTGGACGAAACAAAGAAAAAAGAGACAAACGAAAAAACAGACTCAAATATAGAAAACTGGTGGTTACCAGAAGGGAGGTGGGTGGGGAGATAGGGGAAATAGGTGAAGGGGATTAAGATCCTTCATCATCATGATCCTTATCATGATGAGCAGTGAGTAATGTATAGGATTATTGAGTCACTATACTGTACACCTGAGACTAACATTGTACACTAATTACACTGGAATTTGAAAAAAAAAAAAGTAGTAGGGCTGGAATGCAAATCGAAGTCCACTTGTGATGTACTTGACTACAATATTAGGCTGAGCCAATTAAGATGGAGAAATAGAGATTATAAAGGAAAGAAAGGTATAGCCGATGCTTTAATATCTAGGACAAGCTAGGAGAGAATATATTTGAAAACACAGTTGGTTAGGTTTGCCCTAACCAAGAGGAAAGGAGGACTTCATTTTTGAGATTTCGGAAAAGAAGTTAAGGGTAGGCGTGACTGCAGATAAATGGGTCCGTTGATGTAGAGGATGAGTTCGAGTGTTAATTTTGTTTGGTGAATGAGTTAGGTATATGGGAAAGCTAAAGCTTAATATAACAACCAAGGGGAAAAGTCAAACAACAGTGAGTGACAAAGCATTGTTGAGAGCTCAGTTGCATTTGGAAACTGTTTCAAATGGCCATGTTGTTTATTTCTAGCAGAGAAAGGGAGAGTGTGTGTAGGAGACAAGGATGGCAAGGGTTTACGCTTTCAAGTTTTGGCCCCCAAAGGCAGCCATTTATCAGGATAAGACCAAACCAGTAGGTAGTGTCAAAGAGGCAACAAGAATCAAATAGGTTAATAAACACAGTCACTTTGGTTCCCTGCACACACCCACACAAACACCTAATTGTTTCCTCATGCTGACCCCCTTCCACATTAAGTTCACTTGGTGAAAGTTCTTACTTCCCTTGGAATGTCCTAGAATTTCCATGTTTGAAATTTTTTCCGTATCATTACACGTTGCCCATGAATCATGAACCCTTGTTAAACTTTCAGCTCTAGAGTAAATGTTTCCTTCCAGTCTCAGTTACCACCAAGGCAATTCAGTAACACAATTATCTATTGTGAAATCATATTTATGAACTTCATGACATTATTTCTAACCTTTTCTTATGTATACTCTTTGACAATTTCAGTTGGGTCTTATGTTCTATGCCTTAGATCTTGCATTTTTAAAACATGACAAACTTGGTTTCTGTGCCCATTTGTATCATGCAGTGTGAAAACAACCATTTTTTCCATGTTCATGTTGATAAGTGAAGCATTTCATCCTCTAGAATTGAGTCTGAAGTTCCCAACCAGAGGTAGACTCACTTATGGAGACATTTTACAGTTTCACAGAAGAGTCACTGTTAGATCTATATTACATCCAGATTATGAATTTTATTTTTAAGAAGGCTAGAATCCATTCTTCACAGTTTGATCTTTTTCTTTTCTTTTTAAAAAAGATTTTATCTATTTATTTGACTGAGAGAGCACACAAGCAGGGGGAGCAGTAGGCAGAGGGAGAGGGAGAAGCAGGCTTCCTGCTAAGCAGGGAGCCCGATGCAGGGCTCAGTCCCAGGACCCTGGTATCATGACGTGAGCCGAAGGTAGACGCTTAACTTACTGAACCACCCAGGTGCCCCTGATCTTTTAAAGACAGACTTGTTTTTAGAAGAGTAGACCAAATAAAAGATAGCTTATCAATCTTCTTTCTAAACATCAATGACTTAAATTTTTTCAATTTATGTAGAAACTATAAAGGTATACCAGATGTTTTGCCCCGTCAGCTTTCTTCATAGGTTCATAGGCATCAAAGGCAGTCTGGCTACTGGGGTGACAGAAACAATAAATAGGAAAGGAAGTCTCTCTTGCCTTCCTGCTTTTTCTGTAGTCATAAAACCTGCCAACATGTACCTGTGGCCCACCTGCCACTGGGTTTCAAATAACTGGTATTTTAGAAAAGATTCAACTTATTACAACTGAGTTTTTATTAAGTCTGAGCTAGAATCTGGTTGTATCTGCCAGTAGGATCTGAACACAGCCCTCTCCAGTTTGAAATTCTGCTCTGAAACCCTACTGTTTACAGCAATAATTTTCAAGCATATTTTAATAGCCTTTTATTATTAAAAGCAATACATGGTTTGGAGAAAATTAGAAAATACAGATAAGCAAACATAAAAATATAAAAATCATACATTCTTATGACCCAAAGAACATAATTTTATCATCTTAGTTCTTAGCCTTCTAGACCAATACCTTATCAATATTCACTATTTGATGAATTGCCATTATATTCTCCTTTAATTCTTTAAATATAGTTTCCTTTCATTATTTGGACATATTTATAATAGCTGTTTTGAAGTCTTCATTAATTCCAACATCTGCACCCCTCCCAAAAGAGTTTTTGCCCTTTTTCCCCCTATTTCTTTGAAGGACTCATAATTGCTTTGTTGATAACTGGTCATTTTAGATAATATATTAACAACTCTGGTTTCTGATTCTCCCAAGGCTTCTTGTTGTTGCTGTTGGGTTTGTGTTACTGTTGTTCATTTATTTGTTTAGTGACTTGGCTGGACTAATTCTGTGAAGTGTGTCTCCCCCACAGTGTGCAGCCTCTGATGTCTCTGTGTAGATATTTTCTTCTTGTTTTTATTTTGAACTTTGCCCCACCCACCTGAAGAGGTCTTTAGCAATAAATAGGAAGGTGGGGCAGATGAGCTCTTCACTGGCTGCTAAGGCTGCCCAGAATAGCTCTTCCACACATGGGGCTGGGGTAATGGGTGCAGTTCCTAGTTCAAATGCCACGGTTGGCTACTGTTCTTACTGAGTTTTGGATTTTGTTAAATAGATACATCTCAATATTTTACCTGTCCTTAGGTCCATTAAATGGTTGTGTTAGATACTTTTGATGAGTTGAGTCAATGTTTCTTTGAAGGAGAGGATTCATCAAGCTCTTCAAATGACCATTCTGGAAGTTCCACCCCCTGGAAGTGGTCTATAATTTATAATCTTACTCATCTGCTTTCACTTAAAATATAGAGAAAATAATGGCATACTACAAAATATGGTTATTTACTCACACTAAAACTACTGAGTGGAGAGTGACACTTTCTTTTGTGTCTCTCTTCTCAATGAGCTACCTGAGGGGAGGACCTAGGTCACATTTGCTTCTGCTTCCATCATGCAGGGCAGTAGGTGAGAGGTAATGTCTTTTCAGCTTGAAAACAAAATTATAAATACTGTATGTGTTTTTAAACATGAGAGGCCATAATTACCTTACCCAGTGGTTTACCTAGAGTAATTAACTTGTTGCCTAATTATGAGGCTGGTCCCCACATGGTCTTCATATTACATGCACACACATACAAACACATATTCTCACCCTTACATTTTCATAATTTTTCCCAGTAAATTTTCTCCTTTAAGAGGGCCCATATGTAAGGCTTTTTTTTTTTTTTTTTAACACATTAGGCCTTAAAGGCGCAGTGCCGATGCCCTACACCGATTTTAGGAACTAGTGAAAATGTTTGAGATCTGAAGTAAATTACATATTAACTCAAAAATGCAGAAAGAAAACTGGAGAAACAAAATTAATGTGTTTAATGAAATATTTATAAAATATACCATGAGGTCAACCTACCAATAGCAGCAGCTCAGCACTTAAGAAATTACATGTGAATTATATGTAAGGTGGCATATTAATACATTTCAAAAATTTGATATAGGGAGAAGTAGAACCTCCTCAAAGGGCTTAAAAATCTTCTTTACCCAGTGGGAAGGCTCCTCAAAAAGTTAAAAATAGAACTACCCCAAGATCCAGCAATTGCACTACTAGGTACTTACCCAACGAATACAAAATTGCTAATTCAAAGGGATACATGTATCCTGATGCTTATAGCAGCACTATCAACAACAGCCCAATTATTGAAGGAGCCCAAATGTCTACCGACTAGTGAATGGATAAAGATGCGGTGGGTATATACAATGGAATATTCCCCAACCATAAAAAAGAATGAAATCTTGCCATTTGCCATGACATGAATGGAACTAGAGAGTATTATGCTAAGCGAAAAAAGCTGGTCAGAGAAAGACAGATACGATATAATTTCACTGGTATGTGGAATTCAAGAAACAAAACAAATGATCATGGAGGGTGGGGTAGGAAGAGAGAGGAAAGCCAAGAAATAGAGTCTTCAGTACAGAGAACAACTGATGGTCACCAGAGGAGAGATGGGTGGGGGGCTGGGTGAAATAGGTGACAGGGGTTAAGGAGGGGAGGGTCCACTTGGTGTGATGAGCACTGGGTGTTTATGTGTTGAATCCCTAAATTGTACACCTGAAATTAATATTACACTGTATGTTAACGAACCAGAATGCAAATAACTAAAAAAGAAAAATCTTATTTACCGTACGTCACCCATACATAGAAAATCAGGGTTGTGAGGTTGGGGCCCCAGATCTGGTAAGTCCCTTGAAGAAGATCTCAAACACTTCCACGAAAGAGAGAAGGCTCCACAGTGCATATTACAATGTTTTTTCTACCCTGATTTGGATAGAAAGACATGAAAGCCCACTGTGAAGACGCCAACCTTCCCATCTCATCAGTTTGCTTGCACGGCACGTGCTTACCAAGTAGCTGCACTGTCCTGGGTCTCTACTGGCTGAGGACACCGTGAAGAACAGGTGACTCAGGCCCTTTCCTCACAGTGCTTATATAGGTGGCTGGGGAGTCACATAAATATATTTATTACTGCAGATTGTAATATGTTATATGTTATGAAGTACAGCATTCTTTTGGGGTCAGTAGTGTGTGTGGGTGTCTATCTTAATTTAGAAGTTAGAAAAGGCCTGATTGTGGATTGATATTGAAACTGAGGTTTGGGGGCACCTGGGTGGCTCAGTCAGTTAAGCATCCGCCTTCGGCTCAGGTTATCATCCCAGGGTCCTGGGTTTAAGCCGCATGGGGCTCTCTGCTCAGCAAGGAGCCTGCTTCTCCCTCCCTCTGCCTGCCATTCTACCTACTTGTGCGTGTGCTCCCTCTATCAAATAAATAAATAAGATCTTAAAAGGAAAAGAAAAAGAAACTGAGTTATGAAGAAAGAATTGGAGTCAGAGAAAAGTGAGGAATGGCCAACATGGAGGCCCAGGGCAAGGACAGAGATTCGTGCATTTATGGAAATAAAAGGAAACCAGTGTGGCTGGAGCATTAAGAGCTTGAGGAGTGGGTTCTGAAAGGAGACCGGGAGGTAGCAGGGTCATACAGGACCTCAGGGGTCATCTCCAGGGTCTTGAATTCTGTTTCACTTGAGTCTTGAAAATTCAGCATAGCAAAACCTTGTTTGATTTTTTAAAAAATCTCCCTGGAATGTAGACAGATGGGGGCCTGAGTGGATGCAGGGATGGGGAGGGGGAGAGTGGGAAGTTTTGCAGTAGTCTAGCTGAGATGGGATGGGACTTGGACGAGTGGGGCCAGGGAAAGAAGATGAAAATGGAGAGACTCAAGAAATATTCTGGAGGTAAGAACATGGCATTGATAAACACAAATCTTTTCTTTAATTCCATTTTTTGATACTATGTCAGTAGCAGTTCACTTAAAGTCAAACCTAACACAAATGCTCATCGCATTATAGTAAAATGTCAGCATTTCATGTTGTACTCTGATGTCTATTACTATTTATCCTGTAACTCAGAGGGCAAATCAAACATTCTTTTACCAGAAATGAAAAAGGAAAAAATATCACTTTATGTACCAAATAAACTTGCATGCTTCTTTGGTTGTAGAGGCAGAGAGACTGTGGGACAGGGGAAAAATCATGGATTTTTGGAGCTGGACCATTTCGGTTTACATTCTGATACTGCCTTTAACCAAACTCTGTAACTTTGAAACAAATCACTTAACTTTCTCAACTTTAGTTTAAAATGGACATAATCCCTACTTCACAAAACCTTTCTGACAAAGAAATACTTGATGTACAACAGTTGCCTGTAATAGCTGCTCGGTAATTATTAGTTCTCTCAACTTACAGACAGCCATTCTAGTCATCTATACTATTCAGGCTGCTTGCTAAATCTAGAAGTATGTTTTTTAGAATTGGAAGAATTTAGCTCAATTCCTTCCCTCAATTTACAGATGAAGAAATCATAGTCTAGAGAGGTAAGAGTCTTGATCAGGAACACAGAGATTACAAGAGGCAGAATAGAACCATTTTCTCCAAACACCCAGCATCTTTGCAATGCACCATATTGCCTGGTATGTTTCTTCTCTAATGTTGGATGGGAAGATTTTATAAGATATCCCTATATCCATTTTGTCTCTGCTTTAAGCATAAGAAGGATGATGGCTAACAGTGATCTTGTATTCTCTTTGCTAGTTACACAGTATGGGAAAACTTCCTGGAACCAGAATGGCAGAGTTAAAAGCCAAGTACACCCTGCTGCATGACACCGTGGTAAGGTAGGTTATTCATTCATGTGGAGACATCTTTTACCATATTTGTATTTCTTTCCGCGCCCCACCCCCCCGCTGTGTGTGTGTGTGTGTGTGTGTGTGTGTGTGTGTGTGTGTGTGATGGGATCTATCTTATTTTTTATTCACCCAAAAGCAGGCCTCAAGGCTAAGGTTTGAGTTCAACTGGTTTGAGAAGTGATACCGGAAATTTTCAGGGGAGGATGGGGAAGTGAGATGGGGAAGGGAGGAATCTAGCCAGGAGTGTGCTTCTCTGTAGGTTTGCCCTGGGGCCGACTGTCTCACTGAGGACTCTCTAAGGGTGTGGAACATACCTCTGAACTCTCCCACCAAAGGGTGAGGAAACTGGGCTATTTGCCCATTGTTTTTCCATCCCTTGTTGATTATAACAATGGTTCCCAGGGAGGTGAGCTCCTGGCACTTCTAGCAATGCTCCCTGAGAAGCCAAGCAAGTTCCTGTGGCCAGAGAACGCTCTCAGGCAGAGGAACACAGGTGCTGTCAGTGTGTATGGTAACTGTCCATCAAAGCTACAGATGACCCCTCCAGTGGGCTAGGTGGGGAGTAGGATTTGGTGTGACACGGACATTATCTGCTACAGGACATTCTTGTAGGATTCTCTCTCCCCACCTCTCTCTGCCACTAAGAGGTATAGGTTCGAGCACAATCTCAGCTTACATCTGCTGAGACGCTGGTCTTCTCACCCCTTCCACCTAACCTAGTCTACTCCCCTTAGCCTCGTCACAGTCAGCAGCAGGTGAGAACAGGCTTCCCCAGGATAATTCCACAAAGTTTTCTAAGTACCTGCTATGAACCACTGGGAATCAGGGAGAAGGAGAATGAAGAAAGAAGGGAAATCCAGTTCTGCTGCTGCTACTTACTATTCCCAGCCTCCTTCTTCATTTCCCCCACAACCTCCTGCCTCATAACCTTGTATGATGTCTTCACTCAAAGCCAAGGAGAGACAGCAATGAATAGAAACTCCATCCTGGCATTCCCCATCCAGCCGCTCCCCCACCTTCAAACATTAGCCCTACTTCTTTCTCTGCCCAGAGTCCATTTGGCTACTTTGAGGATGGGAGCCTGAGGGAAGAGTGAAGTACAAGGAGGAGAGCAGGGCTGCATTCCTACAAGCACTTCATTCTCATTCCACCACCTACTTACTCAGCTCTACCCGCGTTCCTGACAACCATCCAGCTCTGGCTCCTCCTCCTCTTCCTCGATGCCAGCTTCCAGCTAACTCCTCACCCCCATCCCTCATGGAGACTCCATTTCCCACAACTGGCACTGACTGCCAGTGTGTACACATAATTCTCAAGACTCAGGAACTTGGAAGATTTAGATGGGAAGGCTGGGTAAGCTTTTTCAACATAAATGGGGGAGGGGGACCCATGCAGTTCTCAGGGCATGCTTTGTGGGGTGCTGATTTGGCTTCCTCCTTCCCTGGCCCACAGTTCGTTCCCTAGGCCCCAGTGATGGACAACAGTGTAGGACCAAGGCTATGGCGTTGTTTCTTCCTACTTCCAGGTTGTGTTGCAAAACACTTACTTCCCTTCTGCTACCCACATTTTACCTCCTCTTGACCCTTTAGTTCCCTCTCTTGTCATTACAAACACCCACCACCCTCTCCCACTCCTGCCTGCTGGGTGAGAACGGCATGAGGACGCATTCTCCACTCTTGCTGCTGAGGTTTTAGCACAGCAGACACAGACTGCAAATGCTGAACTGAAACCCACTGAGTTTTGCATTGGAACCACGTTACAGAAGTTAAGTTCTCTTCTGCTGACACTGTGTTTCAAATCCACGTGGGTAAATTAGCATTTGTGTTTTGGTTAGAACCCTAGCCACCTTGTCCACTTTTTTTCTGGGGGCGATCAGACACTGTGGCACAAGTCAATGCTTCACGACACCACAGCTGAAGACTCAGATTAAGGAGACCAGGCAACTTTAGACTGACATGCAAGGAAATAGAATGGTAAGAAATAACTCCAGCTTTTGTTAATAGAAATTATCTGTGTTATCACAGTCACCACTATTGCTATTTGGGACCTAACATAGTGCCTGGAACATATTATGTCCCAGGAAATGTTTCGCTGGATGTTATTGAACAAATGACATGTTAAAGCCAGAAAAAATGGGTGGAGCAGGTGACTTCAGTCGAGACAGCCTTGAACAAGTCATTGGGCATCTCTGCACGTGAGGAGACCCCTGAAGGTTTCTCTTGGTGAGGAAGCTTGGTGAGGCGTGTGCCAAAGAGCAGTGCTGGCTTTAACACAAGAAATGGCGCCAGTCCTGCTTCCATAAAGGAGAGGTAGCTAGCATGAGGCAGCTGGGTTTCTGAGAAAGATGAATCAAGTCTGCTGATGAGGCTGCAGCTGCCTCCAGCTTGCAGCAAAGGTGGGGGAATTTTAGAAGATTCCACCAAGTCTAGTTTCTGTGTCCATTCAGATCTGCTTCTTGACAGATACTGAACCTTTTTTCCTAGACAGAGACAAGACCTCCCAGATAGGGAATCGCCCTCAACTGTGACATTCAAGTCCAGCGCTAGCCAGACATTGAAGATAGGATCAGAACTCTGTAAGGTAGTTGAGGTCCACAATTTTATAGGAGAATTTTTCTTCCTGGTTTCCTAGTAAAGTGTCATTAGAAAACTTTGCTGTTTCTTAGTTCACTAAGGAGGAAAAGATTTTCCTACAGTTGGGTCAGGAGAACTCAGGAATTAAGAGAAAGCCAGCATTGCCGGGGCAGTTGAAGGGAGGACCCATTCTAGTCCCTATCATCAACCTGCCTGCCAGTCCGGGAAGTCATGATTATTCCTCAGAGTCAAGTACAAATACCACATTCTCATCCAACTCAGTGCTCTCTGTCTCTCCCACCATCTTGATCTAGACACTAGTGGTAGTACTTGTCACCTGGTGCTTTAGGTGCCTATTCCATCCATTCCCCTTGCGAGACTGTGAGCTCCACTCACCTCCAGTACCCAGTACAGTACTTGGCACAAATATGTCACTGAATTGAACTGAACCTGGGAATGAAAGGAACCGGGAGTAGTGTGGGCATGTTCCTTCCTCTCCCTGCTAGACCCCCAGGCGAGCTACTATGGGTGTTAAAAGTACCTCCTTCTCATCATTTGAATCTCTGTTTCACGGAACCCAGCACGCAAGAGTCAGAGGTCCAGCTTCTAGAGGATGCCAAACGTTTCACCGAGCAAATACGGCAGCAGCAGTTTCACCTGCAGCAGGCCGATGATTTTCCCGAGGCATTCACCACCGAGGTCTCTAAAATGCGAGAACAACTTCTCAAGTATCAAAACGAATATAATGCAGTGAAAGAAAGAGAGTTCCACAATCAGTACAGATTAAATAGGTAAGTGCACACTTCCGTCATCAAACACACTGAAGACAGAATGGAGCCAAGCTCTTTCCACATAAACGAAGTCAGAAAAACGAAACTCAATTTGGAAGGAATTTTAGGCACAGTGAGTGGGAGATGGCAATGTTCAGATGATTAAAGCCTAGCTCTCTCCTTGGTTTCCTAGAACGGGCCATTCCTGAACAAGAAGGTTACCCAACTTCTAGAAAAAAGCTGAGGTGACAGGGAGATGCCCTCAGGAAGAGATCCCTGATTTGTTTTCCCTGTGTCAGGAAAGCCATAAACTGTAGCCAAAGAACACACGGCAGAGAACAAGGACTGGGCACACGCTCTCACCCCCTCTCGCCCTGATGGTGGCTCCATGTCCTTTCAGCAGTGCCAGACCATGTGGCAGCATGGTGGGCGCCTACAAACATCTGCAGGCAAATCCCTGTGAGCCAAGGGTCACATGTGGCTCCCTCTGTTTTTCCAGCATAGCACCATGGGCCACATACTCAACCTTATTCTCCTAAACTATTCCTCAGGATCAAGAAAGTAATAATAGCCTTCTGGAAGATGCAATTAATTACTCATCCAGATTTAGAGGATGTCATTCAGTGAATTGAAGTAGATATGTATTGCTAGAAGGCAAATGTTCCTTCCAAAATCTCCAACATTCCTCCTGCAGAGAAGTGAGTCAGTGGAAGACTTTTGTTCAGCAAACCACACTCTCTAGATTGAGTTTCAGAATGACTACAATCCAAGTTTTGTGCTCTGGTGTGCTGGGTGCTGGGTCCTGAAGAGAAAGCCAAATTATCACTCCTGGAATTTGTTACCTTTTAAGGTGGCAGAACTTTCTCTGAGTATTTTTAAGAGTGGGTAGAAATTTCCGAGAGAGCGAATATAATTCAATCTTGTTGAGAGCTGAGCAAATGACCTGAGTGACTTTCTGAGGACTCTGTAAGTCCTTAGTTTTGAATCCTCCCGTTGGGGTCTGTCTTTTCAACGGGGGGAATGAAGAAGGCTAGCTGACTCAGGAGAATTATATTGGGGGCAAAACAAAACAAAACAAAACAAATCTGAGTTCTTTTTTGTCCTTCAATCTAAACTTGTTTCAGGCTCACAGTGAGATCTATAAAAAGAAACCCTAGCTATTTGTGTGCTCTGTAAGCACTCTTTCAGTTGAGAAAATAATGAAATTAAAACAATTGGTGGTTGTTCATTAGTATTGAAAATATGAATGCTTGACATTTCCACGAAAGGGTAAGAGGAACTTAAGTCAGTTGATATTTAAATTGTTTAAGATTTCCAAGTGTTCCTGCCAAGGAAAAAACCCCAGCAACACCCAGAACCCTTGACTTTTAGGTATAGACAGGCAAATTGTTCACTGAGTTACTTGGGATGGGGAGGGGATCGTCCACAGTGACCTACAGTGAACAAGAACATTCAGGACGCACATTTGCAGAAATGTTTGGTGTGTATTGTTTTTGGATTTGTAACATATAATACTCTAGCTTGAGCAGACTCCCTCACAGTCTCAAATATTAGCAGCTCAAGAATGAACAAACTTAGTTTCATAGAAACAATGGCAATTCCAAAAGGAATATCACCAGGAAAGAATTATAGGCTGTATCTCATTGGCTTTAATATATTTTATATTACATGATACAGAAACAAATTCACTCAATACTCCTTCCCCAGGAAAAAAGTAGATATTTCCATCCCCACCTAAAAATAAAGAAACTAAGCCAGTGAGAGAAAACCATTCATCCGGATATACAGATGATATTTTTCAGATCAGCACAACAAACTCATTTTATTCAGGGTCTAAATAATAGAAGCCCTAATTAGCACCCCTCCACCCCCAATATCTTTAGGAACCTCTGAATCATTGGCAACTATGAAAAATAATATATTTTTCAAATGCTCTAGAGAAAAAAATTTTACTCTATAATTTGGTTGATTTTCTGATGTTTTCACACAATATAACTCTTTAATAAATGCTAATGGTGATATAATTACAGGGTCAGTTAATAATTAAATCTGTCACCAGAGTTTTGGTTTTGAGATTAATACTCATTGACCTCTTGAATATGCAGTTTAGGAAAGACTATATAACCTTCTTAAGTAAGTTAAATATTATAAATAAATAATGGAGTACTTAAATAAATACTGTTGAGAACTTATTTTCGAAACAAAGCAGAAGTCGCTATCTTTCTAACCACAGTCTCTGAAAAGATTTTCCAATACTCTGTTCAGCCTTTTCCTTGCCTTTGCTTTGTTACCTTTTGGGGCTTCTCAGCTTTCCACTAATTCCTCAGATCTGGACAGCAAATAAATTGTGTCTCTCATGCTAAATCTGAGGCATTCTGACAAGTCTTAGCCATGGTCAGTGATCGCTGTCCATCATGGGTAGGGACGTGGAGACTGGGGACACCTGTGCTGCCCGTGCACACAACTGTCCTGCGATGTTGGCCGTGGTGACTCTTTATGCTTCCTAGCTAGTTCCCACCATCCCCGTGCTGTCATCCAGGTCTGGGTGGCTGTTTTCCATTCTTAGTCTAGTAGTAACAGCAAAGTTGGAACCAAGAAACAAACATCCGGCAAGAAAGGAACAGGGAGTATTTTGGTGATGCATCTGCAATTCCAGAATGTTAGCTATGACGGAGGGCATCTAGGTCATCAGGATTAGCGGGAAGGAAAAACTCACAGCTGGAACAGATTTCACTCTCTAAACACTTTTTTTTTTTTTTTTAATCTTTCCTGCTTTCCCTGTGGAAACCAAGAACAGAATGAGCTTAGGACAGGTTTTGCAGGGTGTTGTCTTCATAACTGAAAGAGGATCCCCTGACAAACTTGTTTAAAAGGTAGCTCCAACCCTAAAACTAGTGACTCCAATTTCTGTCCAAGCCTCCCCACCCCGGACAAACTCCCTCTGTGATTCTGAGACATGTCGAAGTTTAACAGCTGTTGGCCCCATAAGTGGTTCTCAGTCCTGGCTGCATGTTAGAATCACCTGAATCTTCCGTCAGTGACCACCAGCCCACACTTCAGCACCTCCTGACGGGAGCACACAAGCGCCCATGGCAGCCCTTTCTGGCTTTGGGCTGGCTGACTCTTAGATGTTTATTGCCTGTACTGGTTCAAAAATTTACCTCTTGCAATTTCTACCCATTCAGGCTGGAAGATGCCTCCTGCCCATGACAACATCCAGGGCTTCCTGTATTGTCTCTTCACTCATGAGTCCTTAAAACCAAAACCCTCTGATGACATGGTTTCAGTCAGGACTCTCTTGCTGCAGAAAAGAAAGGAGTGTGGAGGAGCTTTGACCCTGCAGCAACCCTGAGTCTACAGGAAAGCTGGAAGTGTCAGGCAGATTTAAATTTTAATGTCAATTTAAAAGGTTAAGATTTAATATATATCAATAGGCACAAAAGTGGTTTTCCTTTATTTCAGTAACGCCATGCAAAAAAGGAGAATCTAAAAGGAGAAAAAAAAAAGAGAAAGAATGCATGAGGATATTTACTACATTTTTTTAAAGTGAAAAACTGAAAGCAATCTAAATTCTAAAAAAATAATGGATATTTAAATAATAATATATGCCAGAGGCTGGCAGCTTGATATTGAGTCAGAGCTAGGTTTCTAGGCTTGAATGTCAGTTCAGCCTTGACTGTGTGACTTTGGAAAAGGTGCTTTAACTCCTGTTTCTTCATTTGTACAATGAAGAAAACAATACCTACTTGGTAAGTTCTGAAGTTTAGAAATGATGCATGTAAATGACCTGATACAGAGTCACTGAAAGACAGGTGATATTTAGGATTATTTTATTATGCAACATCTACCCACTAGGAAACTTTGAAACTATTAAGCTATTAATTATGAAGTCTGAAGATATTTTTAATTGGGAAGATATTTTTAATTACATGTTTGGTAAAAATGGATTTAATCATATGTAAACATTTTGTAAATATTATTAAAAGATACAAGAAAAGTAAAAATGGTCAACTGTGGTGAATGGGATGGGATTATGAATGATATATTTCTCTATTAAATAGGAAAATATGCATCCTTTTAAGGAAAAAAAATCAGCTTTTCTTAATAAAAAACACGTGATAGAAATTTAACTAGTTTAAAATGTCCTAAAGAATTACTCATCTTGTGTTTGCTTAAAGAAAAGACCATTTTGTACTTATTTACAAGTAAAAGCTGTAGAGTCTTCTATTGTGGGAGAGCCTCATGTCATCATTTTTGGAACCCAGGGACATTAAGGCGGCCTTTATAACCAAAACATGGCAGCACTCTACCACCCCCTGGTGGCAGGCTGGGTGAGGTGTAGGATCACTCGGTTGGAAGTGGAGTACGTACGCTCTAAAAGTAAAGGCATATGTATTCAGAACTCTGACCGTTCAACTTCAGCCTGTGGCCCAGACAGCTGACCTATATTAAATTCCATTGGCACATACTTATTACGCTAACCTTAGTTTATATGATCGCATTTAATAAAAATTCCTAAAAAATAAATAAATAAATAAAATAACACCTGGTGCGCATGCGTCTTTAGCTCCAAGGTCCCAGACAGACGTGCGGGCTAGCGAGAGCTCCGTATTTGATGGAATCAGAGGAAGGCACTGCAGTAATCCAGGCAGGCACTGGTTCATTGCAAATAGTATAAAAGCAGGCCCAGGGCCAGCCTGGGAAGGGGTCAGAGTTCAGGGAGGAGGTGCTGCTGGCGAGTAGCTGTGATGTGGTGAGGTAACTGTTCTAATGGGTGGGCGTACACGGTGTTGTGAGAGGACCGGGTGGGTGGGGGGAGGCCCCTAACCAGGAGTCACTGAAGCCATCATAGAGAATGGACGCCAGGTCACCTGGCAAACAAACATGGAACGCACACTCTATGAGAAAGCAGAAGGTTATTACTGCAGAAATAGCTTACTCTTTTGTACATTGTCAAACTTGTTGGGTTTTGTTTTTTACAGCTTAACAGAAGAAAAGAACCTCATAATAAAGGAATTTGAGAAGATTCCTAAGCCAGGAGTGAGTCTTAGATGGTCTACAGTTTGTTAAAATACAACTGGTTTCAAACATCCCTTTTGATAAATAACGTTTATCACAACAATCATGCGCTGAGACATTTGAAAGATCCAAGAGTCTTAAGTATGGATAATGCTAAAAGCAATAACTTCTGGAATACACACAGTGATGCCTACCACAGACTTAGCTATCTGACCTCTAATTCAGGCTGTGTTTAGTTGGACAGTATCTGCTTTGTTTTTAGGGGGGAAAAGGATTCTGTGGTTGGCACATAAAAACATTATTTTTTGCATAACTGTTACTCTCAGAGCTTCCTGAACATCTCGAGCTTATTATAAGAAATTTTCATGAAGGAAATGTTTCACTTATCTATTCCTACATAACAAACTGCCCCAGAACTTAGTGGCTTAAAGCAGCCAACACTTCTTTTTCTTCCTTCCCCCCCCCCCCGCCCCTCCCCCAACAGTTCCGAGTCCTGGTCTGAGCTGGTTCATTTGGGGCTGGGTAGTCTAGGATGGCTCCACTCACATGCCGGCCAGTTGGCAGGCTAGCTGGTCTATGATGACATGTCACCAGTTAGTCACATAATGGTGGGAGAGTTTCTGGCCTCAAGAAAGAGACAAACAGCCTCAAGTAATGGCAAATCCCAACACACAAGACTTCGAGCATCTGCTTTTGGAATATTTCATTGGCCAGAGCAAGTCACACGGCCAACTCTAAACCCTAGGGGTAGAGAAACAGGCTCTACCTTGTAATGAGAAGAATGACAAATACCCACAGGAACAGGAATTTGAGTCCTTTTGTCATGCTATCACATAAAGTAAAAAGATATGTCATTACACTTTGCACTGTTGTCCTCTTCTGAACAGTTGTATTTCCAAAGTGTGCTGTTGGTATTTTAATACTAAGGCACAAAAACCTGTTCAACATGGAGTAAAATACTACTTTTTATTTGTGTGTGTTTGTGTGTATGTATATATGTGTATATATATATACACACAATATATTATATATATACATATATACACATAATATATTATACATAATACATATATACATATATATTATGTATAATAATTATATATTATATATAATGTATAATATATTATTATATATTATATATATTATATATATTATATATATAATTATAATATATTGTACACTATTATGAAGTACACCTATCATTTACCACACAGATTTTATGGGGAAGAGCATTTTGAATTTTAGTTCCAGATCATAGGATCACTAATTTAACCCTCTCCCAGCAGCAGTAGAGGAGGGAGAGATGCAGAAAGCCCAGAGCAAGTTTAATGGATCCATTCACTCAGTCATTAATAATGTGTAGATTTTCTGAGTGTAGGACTTCTCTCCCATAAGTCAAACAATCCCCAAGGGAACAAAGATGTGTTATGAGTCTGGGGTGGAGGGCCTTTGGGGAGAATGAGTAGAGAAGTAATACCAATAAGAAAGTGGGGGATTAAGGAGCACAAAGGGCTGGGTTTTCTGTATATGAACTCCCTAGTCTTTAATTCTCACGTGGGACTCAGGTTAACCATAAGCCTGATAGTCAAAGATTATTTGCATCTGACGTCAAATCACAAGGTTACTAGAAAATAGGCTGGAAATTTTCACTAATTTTTTTGGGTATGAAATAAAAATTACCTCAAAGAGGACACATTTAAAATGCAGGATAGACAGGAGCACTAGTTAAAAACACACACACACACACACACACACACACACACAACTATGACTCTAATGTTAAATGTTTAATACATGACATACAACTGTCATGCCTTTATCGAAGATGTCAGATATCATTATTGTATGTAACCTTGTAAGAATCGTTCATGAAGCTCAAAACAGATATAATCAAAATGGTGCATAAAATTATTTTTCATTTGATTTTTGGGTAGACAGATAACTTGCTCAGGCTCTATATAACCAATTTTGATGACTTTTAAAGGAAATGGAGAAGAAGATGAGACTACTGAGAGAAAGCACTGAGGAATTACGTAAGGAAATAATACAGAAGAAACTGGAGATCAAAAATTTACGAGAAGATTTGGCATCTAAGCAAAAGCAATTACTAAAGGAGCAGAAGGAACTGGAAGAACTATTGGAATATCAGGTCAACCTAAAGGTATGCTATTTACAGTTCACAAATGCTTAAGCATTGTGCCTGCATGGATGTCAAGACGCACGGTTATCAAGACTAAGCACGCAGGTTTGACAAAGAGGGGCAGCATCACACCAACTGGAACGTTCGGTGTTGTGACTGATCCAACCCAACTACACCCGGGCACTAGGAATTCACAGAAGACCTGAGAGTGTTTGGTAGTACTTCCCTAATGTGGAGCCCTTGACCCAGGGAAAAGATCTCTCTAGGGGCGCCTGGGTGGCTCAGTGGATTAAGCCTGTGCCTTCCACTCAGGTCATGATCTCAGGGTCCTGGGATCGAGCCCCACATTGGGCTCTTTGCTCAGTGGAGAGAGCAGAGAGTCGGGCTCTCTGCTCCCTCTCTCTCTGCCTGCCTCTCTCTGTCTACTTGGGATCTCTCTCTCTGTCAAATAAATAAACAAAATCTTAAAAAAAAAAAAAAAAAGATCTCTCTAGACCTCACCAAGCATTTTGGTATTAGAATTGAATATGGTTTCACTCATATGTGGAACATAAGGAATGGCGTGGAGGTCCAGAGAGGAAGGGAGGGAAAGCTGAATGGGAAGAAATCAGAGAGGGAGACAAACCATGAGAGACTCTGGACTCCAGGAAACAAACTAAGGGTTACAGAGGGGGCGGGGGTGGGGGGGGCAGGGTAGCCAGGTGATGGGTATTGAGGGCACGTGTTGTGATGAGCACTGGGAATTACATGCAACTAATGAATTATTGAACACTACCTCAAAAACTTACAATGTGCTATATGTTAGCTAACTGAACATTAAAAAAAAAAAGAATGTCGCAAACACAATCACTTCTTTGAAAAGCAACCAGATGTATATTTGTATAACTTTATACTTGTCTATTTTATTCCACTCTATTCCCTCCTCCCCATGAAAGTGATGAAGACTTTGTTTATGCATTTATGTTTTAGAAGATCATTAAAATTCATTTTACTTTGAAATATATATAACTCTCAAAAAATGATTTAAATAACCTAGAGTTATTTTAAAAACAACAACAGCTGAGACTCATGGCTTAAAGGACAATTATGATTACTTTAACCTCCTTTTCCTTAAGGGTCTTACAGCAGTCAAACAAGGCAGAACCAGCTGCTCCCTGCAGCGCAGCACCTGAGCAGAGACAGATTTGCAAGGTGCCCCGCAAAGCTAAAGCTTCAGGCCCCTCACTTGCATGAACCTCTTCCAAAGCCCTGTGCCTATTTAGCGTTTGTAATTTTTACTTTTTCTTAAAGATCCCCCCAACAAATCCTAGGAGTCTCAGCCTTAACATAACTTAAGGACTGAGCAAGATCACAGGGAGAAATACACTACACGGCCATGAAGTGTACAACTTCCACACGTGTGTGCTACCCCAGGCCCCGAAGTCAGTGTGATCCTCAGGCAGGAAGGGCTGTTCCAGAACCCTGCTGTGTACATGAGGTGCTTGAGGCTAAAACTCAACTTTCTGTGAATCCAGAGCCTAGTAGAAAGTGGTTCTAGACAATGTTACCTTCTGATCTCGGCCCTACTGCTTACTAGCTGTGTCTTTGGGAACATTATTTGAATTCTCTCTGCACGAGTCTTAGGGCTCCCTAGGAGCAGAGCTTCTAGTACTCAGACAAGTATTCATGGAGGGAGGGCACCAAGGAGAATCTGATAGGAGAGGGAGGGAAGTAGCACAGAGTTGGGAAGGAGCTGCACCAAAATGTGTTTTCAGGAGAACTCTAGTCTCAACCTAATCCCACAAGGAACTCAAGACCACGAATGTCACCCAGAGGTAGAGGGGATGAGCTGTTACATCACCACATCCATTAGTCATTGGTCACAGAGGGCTGCCTTCTTGCCTCTCCTCCTGATGAGACAGCTCTTCTCACCCAGAGCAATCCTACAGAGAGGAGAACAAGCATGGGCTCTTAGCAGCCAAACCCTGGAACCATGAAGATGGGTGGACAGCCATAAAGGGAACAAACAGCACTCCTTACATTCTGCTACCTCTTTTTTTTTTTTTTAAGATTTTTTTTTTTTTAATCTACTTGAGAGAGAGAGAAAGAGCACAAGGGAGGGTGAAGGGCAGAGGGACAGGAAGAAGCAGGCTCCCCATTGAGCAGGGAGCCCAATGCAGGGCTTGATCTCAAGACCCTGGGATCACGACCAGAGCCTAAGGCAAATACTTAACTGACTGAGCCACCCAGGCATCCCCAGCTGCTTCCTCTTTAAACTGCTAACAACCACAACTATCTTATAAGGTCACTGTGAGTATTAAATGAAATAATTAAAGCACCCTGGACAGTGCAGGGCAGACAGCAGGAATTCTGTACGTTGTAGTTCTTTTCTCTCTGTTTAATTTTCTTGTCTTAAATACTTCTGGTCTAAGACTACATAATTTAACATGGTTCCATTTTTTTGCTAGGATGAAGTGGTCCACCATCAAGCTGTTCCTGTACAAATTGGAAAAGAGATAGAAAAAACAACACGCAAAAAAGTGTATGATTTAATATTATTTTTAGGCCCTCCCAGCCCACTCTCCCCCAAGTTAGTGTGCATGCTAAGAGTATTACTCACTGAATACATCAAATTACTATTATAACCTTTGAAATATCTGCATTTGGCCCTGTCTAGGTTGTGTGTATCAAGTTCATTAGAAGAAAGTAATGCAGCATACTACTATCATTCATAACACTTAGGTCTTAATTTGGGGACAGTATTCTTTTCCCAACTTATAAATCGAATCTGTGTGGAGAACTCCAACTGACTTTAACAGAGCTAGGCAAGAGATAAGTTATTTGAACTGTGTTGAATTTCATGCTCTGGAAGTGTGTCAGCCAGCCAGAAGACTAAAGCCCAGATGACAGCAACACTTTCCTTTGCCAACTATTCACACGGGGGAACACTCCTGAACATTCACAGTAGATTTGGAGGCAGAAATCATGGAGGGAATTCTCAAGGTTTAGAGGAACCCAAAATGATATAGATAAGTGAAGATACGAAAATTCTGGAGAAACAGTATGATTGCTCTGGTGAGGAGGGAAAAAAAAGCAGGCATTAGTAACAGTTCAAAAAACCATATCACCACCACCAAAGTTGAAAGATTCAGGGAGGCTGCTACCTCAGGATGAGGTAGATCCAAGAAGATGCTGCAGTGGGGATCTGGGGAGAAAGGGAGGAGGCAGGACAAATCATTCATTGGCACTCAGCGGAGATACCCACCAGCCCGTGATCTTCACCCCACCTCTGAATTCATCACTAGCTCTTCTGTTGCCTTTTCAGGAAGAAAAATAGGTAAAGACAGCATGGGCTCAAACGTGTGTGCGTGGGCGTGTACACATTTATCTATGTACCTGTACATGTATGTATGTATCCCCCACAGAGAAATGGAAAAGAAAAAAATCGTATTGGAATATGAACTCAAAGAGCTAAATGACTCACTAAAGAAAGTTGAAACCAAAATTAACTCTATAATGGAAGAGAAGGAGGATGTAATAAAGGAAGTTGAGAGCAAACGAGCCTTACTTGAAATCAGAGAACGAGAATATAACCAGTTGGTCAAGCTCCTGGAATTAACCAGAGAGAATGAAGCAACTTCACTAACTGAAAGGTTAAATATTTCTGTGTATCTGTCACCCAAACTTGTCTTCAGTTTATATCTGAGGATTCAATACATAATCTCAAACAGACTTATGTTGATTCAGTTAAATATTTTATAGATTTTTAAATAGATTTTACCATTAATAAAAAATATTAAACTATTTCCAGATATTTTTCTCACCCTTTACTCATCATTTTCCTCAATTTCTGATGACTGAAACTTAAGGACACTACGTGTTGTTTTTTTGTAAGTTTTTGAAATGTGCCTCTGAAAAGTGTGTCATTGGAGGATGCTATAGTTGAGGGATTTTTCCTAAAGATGAATGGTATTTCTGAGGTGACCATAACATTCTCCTAGTGGAAATAACTTCCTGGTGCAGTTTCCTGGGAAGGTGTTAATCCCTATTTTTAAATAAAATTTCAGCCTCTGAGCTTCTGTATCTGCTGAGCTGCTATTCCATTTGCGTTTTTTGTAAGACTGTGGGACTCTAAGATTCATTGAATCTTGGAACACTGAAAAAAAAAATAAAATAAAATGTTCAAATGCCCACAACATATTATAAATAACTTTTCTTTGCAAGGCTGATAGAAAACATAGTGCTCATTATGGACTTAACTATCCTCTCATTAAGAAGGTCATTAACATTAGGATTAAATTGAACATTCATTAAAGATGTATTTTAATGTTAAAAAAAAGGACTGTGGGACTCTAAATGACACCAAACAAAGTTGTTTTTGGCATTATTTAAAATCTGATTCTCATATGAGGATAGTTTCTATATGAATATGCTGAGCGTGCGGTCTTGAAAAACATGAAAGGCAGTTGATGACAAATCGCTTTCATTTTCTCTCTTTACCTGGAACAGAGGGATCTTGGATCTCAATTTACGAAACTGTCTCATTGACAAGCAGAACTACCATGATGAACTTTCTCGTAAGCAAAGAGAAAAAGAACGAGATTTTCGAAATTTAAAAAAGACGGAGCTGCTCTTGAAAGTGTCCTGGGATGCCCTCACTCAAACTCAGGCACTACATCAAAGACTTCTATTAGAGGTGGGTGCTCTACACCACTTTTTGACTTTTCAGGATCAGTTCTACCTTTTTGAAGTCAAATTATTTTAAGAAGTTGTTTTCGCTATCAATAAAGAAAAGGAAAGCAGAGAATGCTAATTTTAAAATGCACCAAGCCCATTATAGAAAATGTTTTTCAAACATTTCAATTGAATGTTTTTCAATCTCTTTTTGCTAACCCAAGGTTAGAGACATGATTTGTTTGGATCAGGCATCAGCCTGGCCAGGGGAAGCAGTCAGGCCATCAGTTCTGGACAAACTCAAAGGTTCACTACAGAGTAGGACCAAGTGGACCACTGTCTTGACCAGTTGAAAGAATCATATCCAGAATGATGTCATTTGTAGACTGTAACAGATAGGGACTAGATCAAATTAGGTAAATATAGATGGTTAGTCAGCCTACACCTGCAACAAGCCAAGGGCCACCAGAACCCAGGCTACCTGGCTAATTCCGTGCAGTATCAGGGATGTACTCCAGTCAGAGGATGCTCAAGATAGCTCTTCCCTTCCGTCTACTACCTTTCTGGTCCTCTCTCTCCCCACTCAGGTGGTACCCCCTGTGCTAACTGACCAACCACTGCTGGAAGGCAGTAAATCCTTGAAAAGACTGCATCCTTTGGTAGAAAAGAGATCAGTCTCTGAGATGAAGCCACTGGGTATATAAAAACCATACTCATTCTCCTCGGTACTGTCATGCTCTGTGACCTTATGGAGCCTCATGAGATCAGAAACTTAAACAGGAGTTTCCAACTGTGGTAGACACTTCCAATCCTAACCTATGCTTAGTTCTCTCCTTCTGGGCATATAGAAGTGTCTACTTTCTTGCATCTTTGCTGATGAGCAAAGTCACATGACTAGTTCTGGCCAGTGGATTGTAGACAGAAGTGACAGGTCATCTGACTGGAAGTGCTACAAAATGAAAGCAGCTCAAATGCTCAGCCAGTAGTGGTCTTGGACCATTGCCTTGACTGGCCACAGGCTTTGGCAGAGCAAGAAGTAAGCCTTCATGGTTTGGAGCTATGATAGCTGGGGATTGTTTGTTTCTGTAGCATAACCCAGCTTCTCCTGACACCAGTCTTCAGCAAGGTGTGGACAAAACTGGTTAGGGTTAGGAGTGTGACAAATGGCTAGGTCTTGGTCCTGTGGTCAGATGGCACTCACAAACCTTTTTTTTTTTTTTAATCTCAGTGGGGCAAAATGTGCTTTTTACACTTTTGCAAAACAAACAGAACAGTTATTTTATGTTTTTCTTATACCTCTAGTATTTGTATTACAGTTCCAGCAGGTAGATTAATTCTGGCATCACTGTGAAATCTCTTTAACTTTCGAAATGCTTTTTGCTTTAAAGGCTTACTTTGTCTGCTATTAGGACAATATAAGTTATACTAGCTTTTTTTGGTTAGATTTTGCATGGTATTTCCTTTTCCATCCATTTACTTTCACCCTTTCTGTGTTCCTACTTAGATGTCTTTTATATGCAGCACATACTTTTTAATATCTGGTCTGAAAATTTCTACCTTTTTGTTCTCATATTTAGTCCAAAAACATTTAATGTGGTTATGGATCTTCTTGGGGTTTTGTCTACTCTATTACTATTGCTTTCTCTTTGTCCCATCTCTTTTATGTTCCATTTTCCCCTTCTATATTTCCTTCTTTTGGATGAATTAAACTGATGAATTGTCCTATTTCTATTTCCAGTTGTTCTATTTGCCCCATTTTAGGTTTGCTTTCATTAGTTTTGCATTCTCTTTCCATTCTTCGGCCTAAAGTTGTTAGCCTGAAGTTGACAACGTTCATCTTTGACTTTCATTGGAGCCCATATAGATTAATAATTTACTACTTCCCAGACAGTGTTAGAACCTTTGAAGACTTTAACTCTATTTACCTTTGCAACTCTTATGCCTTCAAACATGTTTTTTTAACCCAAATTTTCAAGCTATTTTTGTTAGGAGCACTGGTTTACTATAAGCTATGCCATCTTAGCCCAGGTCCTAGCACGTTACAATAGTTAAATTGGAATTTTGGGCAAAGACAGTCCCTGGGGCTATCTTCTTATATTGAAGAGCAGGAAACTGTAAAGCCAGTTGGGAGCTGTTTCTGATAATGAGGCGTGCCCCTATATATTGACCTGGCTGGACACAAATACATAAGGAATGGCCTTGACCCAATGGGAGACTGCAGGAGAATGTTCACAAGTTGTTCAGATTTTAATAAATAGTAGCTATTTATATTAGGGCACTTCACAAAATAGAACCCCTTGAAGAGAAAACTAACAGCAATGGAAACATATTAAAGTCCTCTTCCTTCATGGGTTTCGAGAAAAATCTGTTTTTGCCCCAGTGCAGTTTGTTCCAGTGAGAGACTATCTTCCTCTGTGACCTTGTGGCTTATAATTAGCCCAGCCACAGTCCTACGCCGGCTGGCAGTACTTGAAAATAGTCACTCCCACCATGAGCGAACATTTCAGCCTTGCATGCGGTTCAAAAAGGAAAGAGATAAAAGGTAAGCATGAAGGGCTCCAGCTACTTTTCAGACTTCGTTTCCCCCAAGAGACAGTTGTTTGATTCTCCCATGGCTTTTGACTGTAGAGACTCCAGAAATTCAAGCCACAAACCTCATGAAAGTTTGAAATATTTTAGGAAAGTATCAAAGCCTTAAAGAAACTGAGGTTCTTTTGATATCAAATAATTGGGATGTTTACTGCAACAGAATCATGTCTAACTCCTTAACTTTTATGGAAGTGACTGATGTTTGTTCATGCATTGAAACTGTCTGGAAGAACAGACACTAGACTATTAACAGTGACTCCTGGGGAGTAGTATTTGAAGTAAAGTTAAGGGACAGATGTTTAATTTCTTACTTTACACACTTTTTCTTTTGGTTTGGTTACAATAAACACATTTTTTTTTCCTAAGTATGAAATGCGAATCTGTAAAAACCCAAAGAACTAAAATAAATAAGCTTACAAAACCTGCTGATAGATGTAATTTGGGGCTGAAATGTATTGGTAACTATCTCAAGTCACCCCAGTATTAGAACATAACTAGAACATAACTAGATTCAATTTGGCCAGAAGTAACAGAAATTCAATTACCATGGCTTAACTAGGGGATTGTTCTATTCATATAATAAAAAGTCCAGAAGTAGGCCCAGGATCCTCTTAGCTCTTTTTTCTGTCATCCCTAACATGTATATTTTGTTTCGAAGGTCACAAGACTTTCCATCCTTAGGATAAGATCAAACAAAAGTGGGGAAGGGAGAGAATAAAATGCATATGGTAGTTGACTCGGTTGACTCTTTTTTTTTTTTAAGATTTTATTTATTTGACAGAAAGAGGCACAGCAATAGAGGGAACACAAGGAGAAGGAGTGGGAGACAGAAAAGCAGGCTTCCTGCTGAGCAGTGAGCCCGATGCAGGGCTTGATCCCAGGACCCTGGGATCATGACCTGAGCAGACACTTAACAGCTGAGCCACCCAGGTGCCCTGACTCTGTCTTTTTAACAGGAAAACAGTCACTGTCCCAGGAGTCTTATCCAGCAGACTTCCATTTACATTTTACTGGCCTGTCCTGGCTCATCTGGTCACTCCCAGCTAGAAAAGAGTCTGGAGAATCCTGGATACATTGCAGCCATGAGCAAAACTGGGTTTGTTTGTTTTTTTAGTAAAGTCAGAATAGAGTGTGAGTATTGGCTAGGTAACCAGCAGGCTTGGCTACCAATGGCCCACCTTGTTACTTCTTCCACAAACCAAGCATCCTTAGTTCCCGTCTGAAACTTGAGGACTGGGTTTATGGAGGATTAAGAAAGGTATCAGAGAAGTAGCTAGCCAGAATTCAGAAATAAATACAATACATTGCAGTATTGTTTGTAATTCAAAACACTGAGACCTGAAATGAGGAAAATTTGTTAGGAGCCTTTCATTGACATGTAGCTAGTGAGTATGCCGTCATCATATCTTCTGTAAAACCCCATAAGCTTCCCTGGTCCCAGTTAGCATGCCTATATGGATTTGCCTACACTTGGGAGCAAAGCATTTGGAGTAGCCCATCCTGGCCACCTGTGGCGGAGAAGTAGACAGGAACTGGGACACTCGTTAGACTTGCTCTGGAACAATTAACTTCACTTCCCAGAAGGAGAAATCAAACTCTCTCTTGCTGTCCTCTTAACTCCTCCATAAAATCTTTCCTGATTATTCAAGTCTATTTTGAGCTGTCCCTTCTCTCGCCTGTTCTAGCATTTACCTGCTCATCAAAACCACAAATTCTGTATATTGTTACACAGACTGCACAAGACTGTGTCTCATCTTCCTAATCCACTGTGTACTTCTCAACAGCTAGGTCTCCGTGGTAGGATGGAAACTGGATATCTTGGGCATCCGAGGGTAGAGAAGGTGCTACTGAAGATGCCCAGACTCCTGGATGTTGGGAGGTATTTTAGCTACTTTAAAAGAGCAACACAAGGGGCACCTGGGTGGCTCAGCGGGTTAAGGCCTCTGCCTTCAGCTCAGGTCATGATCCCAGGGTCCTAGGATCGAGCCCCATATTGGGCTCTCTGCTCAGCGGGGAGCCTGCTTCCTCCTCTCTCTGTCTCTGCCTGCCTCTCTGCCTACTTGTCTGTCAAATGAGTAAATAAAATCTTAAAAAAAAAAAATTTAAAAAGAGCAACACAAATCTCAGAAAGAGTCTGTTAGGCGACCTTCATATCACTAAGCAGTATGATCTTTCCCTCTTGAGACAAATTTCAGCCAATATTCCACCTTGGTGTTGTCACAGGAGGAAATAAACCATATCAGGTTGGAGTCGTGTGCTTTTAGTATAAAGATCTAACTCTAAACTCACTCTAAGTCAAGTATGCTGTCAGAACCCCAAGATAACCCTCCCTGCATTTGGATGGTGTTTGCTCAGAAGCTGTCATATGTCTGCCTCTCTGCTCTCTTCTCCATCATGAAAGCTCTGACAAGCTCATTCCTAATAAGGCAGCAGAGACTGTTAGAACGAAACATTACTTTCTCCTGGAGTACTTTAGCAGAGACAAAAGCACAAGCTAGTACAATAGAAATGCAATGGTGGAATTTCAGGTATCAAACAGTTAAGAGACTTTCCTTTCAGGTAAGAATTTTCCAGCTACTCATCAAACTGCTACATAAGAGTAGCCCAGTATTCTTACTGTTATTAATAAATCCTATTTTTTAATCTATTGGAGTTCATAAATGAATTCACATTTTATAAGTGTAATAAATATCACTTGAACACGCATGTTTCCAAACATGCATGAGTTAGAAGAGCGGGAACACACAGTGTTAGGATCACAGACTCTAACCACTTGAGTTTGCACCTGTATCATTGAGACAATTTGCTTAAATGTCTTTGTTCTTCCTTCTCCTCATCTGTGTAACTGGAGATTATAACATTACCTATCTCATAGGGTTATTGAGGGAATTAAATATGACCATACATATAAGCACTTAGAACCTTTCCTGACATTGTAATACTCTATAATTGTTAGCAGCTATTATTAGCAAGATTTATTTTATTTCCAAATGGAGGAGAAATATAATAATTGCATTTGGTGAATTATAGATTTTTGACAGGTTTTTATATTTTAGTTTACCATGATTTTATAAAGAACATTCAGCATAAAAGGCAGTTCATATAAGATTAAGAGTCATAATTTGCCCACCATTTGCAAAAGGCACATAGTGGGGCTGACTACATGACATTGAAGATTTGATTCTTGTGTAAGTGCCAGTTTTAAATTTTTATTTCCAGATGGAAGCTATCCCTAAAGATGATTCTATATTATCTGAGAGGAGGAGAGAACTCCACAAAGAAGTTGAAATGGCTAAGAGGAATCTGGCCCAACAGGTCAATGTCAACTCTCATTTAAGCTTTTATCTAAGAATGATTAATACAAAGTTGTGTTTTGTTTTTTAAGATTTTTTTATTTTATTTATTTATTTGACAGAGATCACAAGCAGGCAGGCAGGCAGAGATAGAGGAGGAAGCAGGCCTCCGGCCAAGCAGAGAACCTGATGCGGGGCTCGATCCCAGGACCTGGGATCATGACCTGAGCCGAAGGCAGAGGCTCTAACCCACTGAGCCACCCAGGCGCCCCACAAAGTTGTGTTTTTAACTGTGTTCCACAAAACCTCAATAGGAGAGTATGATCCTACTTAATGTGGTTCTGTTTCTTCATCTCAGAGCCCACTCAACCCCATATTAATTTTGGAAAAAAGGATATGTTTAAACCAGCAAAAATTATACGAATTCATGAGATTTTAAAATAAAAGGGCTAATGATTATATAGTCATTTAAAAAATAAGTAATAAATGCTTTATTTCACCAATGTCTAATTCTAAATTTTCAAATTTTGCTTATTCAAGCCACTGTCAAAAACATGCTTTTATGTCTCTTTTTTCCTTAAAGTTACTTGAAAATACAGTCTGATTAAGAAAAACTTGTATCCCATTAAACACGTTATCATATTTGCACATTCTCTTATAAGATAGAATACTTGGAGCTAAGGCAGTCAAGTTACTTTGTTTTACATCCTAGTAAAATAAATTCTACATAGGAAATAAAAATTATTAAGATACTGGCCTTAGTGTATTTCTTCAAACGAATAAGTTTTAATATGTTGTGTTTTTCGAAAGAAAATCCTATCAGAAGCTGAGTCCAAGTTAGTGGAACAACAACTTGCAGAAGAAAACAAGCTTTTAAAGGAGCAAGAAAACATGCGAGAGCTTGTCTTCAACCTTGTCCGTATGACTCAAATCAAAATTGATGAGAAGGAGCAAAAATCCAAGGATTTCCTGAAAGCTCAGGTAACTGTATTTTTGTACCCATCCATTAATTACTATAAGAGTTCAGGAGACCCTCAATTTTACACAGTGTCTGTTAGAAACCTTGCTTCCCCAAACAAGACTCAATCATATACTGAAAAAACAGTTTTTGGGTTCAATTAACAATAGTCAGCAATCTAGAGGAAAAACGACCCAGGTCAATGACAATGAGCAGAGGATTACTTCAACAAGAACAACTTCAGTAGGAATAAGGTAGGTATCTCCTGGGAACAGGGCTGACAGCTGCACAGGCCACAGGTCTCTCGGATTCCCCCACTAGCTCACGTGCCACTATGGTTTGTCCAAGAATAAGTCAAGAGCAAGAGCATTAGACTGCCCTCTCTCCCAAGTTCATCAAGCTGGCATTGTTTAAACTACTGCTAGGATGCCCTTAGTTACTGCTCCATCCATGATTATACTGGGCTCTGAACAAAGTACCAGAGTTGACCCAGGGAAACGTTCTAAACTTAAAGAACAATGAGACCAATGGCAAAAACGACCCTGCGATCATGCTAGCTAAAAACCCAACATTAAAATCATTTTATTCCCAACATTAAAAACATTTTATCATTTCATTATTTATAATCCATGAAAGGATTATATTCTGAGGTTTCCTGTTAAAAATGAACATGATATGACATATTATTAAAAGAGAATACCGGGATTTACCATGTGACCCAGATGTTGGCTATTTCTTATCTTTTTTTTTTCTTAAGATTTTATTTATTTGTGTTGTGGGGGAGGGAGAGGGAGAGGAGGAGCAGAGGAAGAGAGACAAGCAGACAACACTGAACACAGAACCTGACATGGGGCTCGATCCTACAGCCCTGCGATCAATGATCTTAGCCGAAATTGAAAGTCAGTCAATTCACCAACGGAACCACCCAGGTGCCCCAGATGTTGGCTGTTTCTGAGGGCAAACTTTGTTCTGAGCAAGCACTTGCATGGGGTAGCATTTCTTCTCGGAAAAGCACCTTAAAATCCTGGCTTCAGTCTCTCACAAAATACCACAAAGGGTTCCATTTGTAACATCTCTCAAAACTAACTATAAATCCTCTTCCCTCAGCTACCCTCCACACACTCCTCACTTACCCAGCCCATCTGTTCTGTCCACACTCACTCTTAGGCTCTCCCAAAAGTCCCCCAAGTTTTCCTCAAATCCAACCTATACGGACTGTTTTCTTTCTCTTTTCTCTCATTCTTTCTTGTCCTTACTTCAGTTCAGCCAGCCAGTCAATTTTCAGATCTCTCCCTTACAGTTCTTCCTCAACTTGCCAACTCAGCTGGCTAAGATAGCACAGGAATGAGATAGGATGCAGCTGGGAGTATTCATTCGTTGATGGCGATGGGCTTTTTTTTTTTTTTTTTAATTTCACACCTAACTTCCGTATTTCAGCAAAAATATACCAACATTGTTAAGGAGATCAAAGCAAAGGATCTGGAAATCAGAATACACAAGAAGAAAAAACATGAAATTCATCGGAGGTAGGAGAATTATGTGATGATTTATCTTGTTACAGGTCGGGGGAAAATGAGTTTTATGTCGTAAGTTTCAAAAACACTTGTGTTTTCACAGACTCAAAGAGTTTGCTAAACTGTATGACACTATCCGAAATGAAAGAAACAAATTTGTTAACTTACTTCACAAAGCTCACCAGAAAGTAAATGAAATAAAAGAAAGGCATAAAATGTCGTTAAATGAACTGGAAATTTTAAGAAATAGTGCAGTTACTCAAGAAAGGTAAGTGTAATACCACCGTCTTTTCAAAAGTTCCTCTTCTGATTCACTGAACTCTAAAATACCCTGGGAATAGTAAAATAGAAACTGATGGTCTTACAAAGCTAGATGAGCCCTTGCTCAGAAATGCTTTACAAATGTCAATCTAAGCATCTGAATGTGATTCTGTATGCTTCTACTATTTGACAGCTGTATTTTTAAGTGAATAAAAAACTATGTTTACATACTATTTTTTTTTACCAAGTTAGAAAGAAAAGCACAAGTTTGATAATTTGCCTTTAAAGTTTGAAGACAATGAAATGTTTATTAACCAGCATCCCCTGGTTATAGATTTGAAGCATCTAATGTGCTTGTAGGAGGCAGTATAGTGGTGGTTACAAGAGCTAGCTTTCTAGACTCCGATCCCGCCCTGCAGCACTAGCTGCATGACCTTGAGCAAGCTAACTTACTTTTCTGGGATCACTTTTCTTACCCATAAAAATAGTCCTTATCTGGGGCACTTGGGTGGCTCAGTCGGTTAAACGTCTGAATTTAGCCCAGGTTATGATCTCAGGGTCCTGGGATTGAGCCCTGAATGGGGCTCGATGTTCCATGTCTGGTGGGGAGTCTGCTTGTTCCTCTCACTCTGCCCCTCCCCCTGCTCGTGCTCTCACTTTCAAAGAAATAAAATATTTTTTTAAAAATTGTCCTTATTTTATAGGACTTTTTACATGAGATGAATTAATCCATACAAACATACTCAGAAACATCTGGCAATTATTTATTAAATTTATTATTTACCATGTGGAAAGATGTTGGACTCTTTCACTTATACTTAGTCCCTGATCTACTAAGTTCATACAACCTGAACTTTTTCTGGTAGCCATTATTGCCCAGTTTCCTTTTTTTTAAAATTATATTCAGTTAGCCAACACATAATACATTATTAATTTTTGATGTAGTTAGTGTTCAACGAGGCATTAGTTGCGTAAAACACCCAGTGCTCATCACAACACATGCCCAGTTTCCTTTTATAAAGCTATACAAAATGGGTTCCTGTGTGTGAGGCAGCGGAGGGACAGGGACAGGGGGAAGGGATTGGTATGAGTAGGAAAATCTAATTTCCTAATCAGATTCTCATCATACATGAAAGAAGATGATTATTTATAGAGGCCATGCATTCATTCAGCATTTATTGTGATGCTGTATTAAGTCAGGACCACTTTAGGTCCAATGCCGTTATCAGGTATCACCATCTATTCCCTCAAAAGAGGGCAGCAGCCTCATGGGGACCACAGAGCAGTAAATGAATTACTATAGCCTCTTGATTTGACAGAGTGGGGCAGCAAAGCCTTGGGGCACAAAAGGAAAGATGTCCTAAACCAGGGGAGTGGGGAATCTGAGAACTGGGAAGATCACAGTAACTTCTGAAGAGCATTGTATGACAAATACCAATATTACTGCAGGGGTCCCCTTTACCTGTGAGGGATACTTTCCAAGACCCCCAGTGGATGCTTGAAACTGCAGACAGTACTGAACCCTGTATATTCTAGTTTTTTTTCCCCTATACTTACATACCTATGATAAAGTTTAATTTATAAATTAGGCACAGTAAGAGATTAACAATACTAATAAAATAGAATGGTTATAGCAACATACAGTTGACCCTGGAACAGCGCAGGGGTTATTGGTGCCAATCCCTGCAGAGCACTTAACTACTACTAACCTATTGTTGACCAGACACCTTACCAATCACGTAAACAGTCGATTAATCAATATTTTACGTTATCATATTGTATACTGTATTCTTACAATAAGGTAAGCTAGAGAAAACATTAAGAAAATCATAAAAAAAGAAAATAACATTTACAGTACCGTGCTGTACTTATAAAAAAAAATAATAAAATCACGTTTAAGTGGACCCAGGCAGTTCAAAAGTGTGTTGTTCGAGGGTCCGCCATACTGTAATCAAAGTTATGTAAATGTGGGCTCTCTCCCTCTCCCTCAGTATATCTTATTGCATTGTACTCACCCTTCTTGTAATGACGTGAGGTGACAAAACGCCTACACGGCCGGCGGAGGTGAGGTGAAGGACGCAGGCGCGTTTGTGACGTAGCGTTAAGCGGCTGTTGACCTTCCGAAGAGCCGGAAGGAGGAGCATTGGCTTCCGGTGGACGGATGCCTGCGCGCTCCTGAGGCTGCAGAAAGCCAAACGGTGGATAAGGTGGGGGGACTATTGTCCTACTATTGTCATTTCAAGGGACATACTAAAGCGGGAGCTGCTTGGATAGTTTCAGAAGCCTTCGTTATTTTTACACTAACTGAAGAAAATGATATTCTTACCCATTTCCCCATTATTTTTAAAGAAAGTTACAAAATTGCATGCTGAAACATGCCAACAATGTTACTATCCGAGAAAGCATGCAAAACGATGTGTGCAAGATTGTAGCAAAACTTCAGGAAATGAAGGAGAAGAAGGAAATCCAGTTAAACAACATTGACAGACTTGCCAATATGATCACAATGATTGAAGAGGAGATGGTGCAGCTGCGTAAGAGATACGAGAAAGCTGTTCAGCATCGAAATGAAAGGTAAAAACCAGGAACCTAACGTGAGAAACAAAACACCCAGAGATCCGATTTAGAAATGTTGCCCCTTCTCGAGGCTTGACAGTGGGTCTTGAGGAGGGCATTTGACATTCAGGTTTCATTAGCCTTCTGCAGGGGCGTGTTTGGGGTGGGGGGCAGTGAGCTGTGTGTTTGCCTGAAAATAAGAAACTGTTCTTTGAAGAGAGACACCCAAGAATAGGGTTTCAGTTGTTGCTCTTTTAAATAGGAAAGTTCTTTCCCAGGCTTCCATTCAGATTGCCTCTGTTATCATCAAGTTATTTCAGTATAATTGACATAAAGAAGTCTTTGGATCTTGTATCCCCTTTTGTGACAGATTTGGTCTTAGTATGATATTTATTAAGCCATTCTCCCAGCTCATTTTCTCAGCAAATAGGACCTCTCAGAAGAGCATTATTTCTTCCAGGCTACAATTATGTCATTAATCAATTAGTGCTGTAGCAGTCTTCCCAAGCTGCTTGTGCCCGGGAAATCTGGAATGTGAAATTGTAGGGTCCTGTAGTAATTACCTCTGGTATCAGATCTGTTTCTTCATTGTGGTTTTGATTGTGGGCTGTTTCATCCAAAGCTGTGTGTGAAGCTTTGGACCCTGAAAGGACAAAAAGGTGGTAAAGCATGGCTCTTAGCTTCTGTTGTCAAGAGAAATGAGAGGATCCTGAGAAGAGCCAATAAATGGCAAATGAGATGAAATGTAGAGTTAAGGGTAAACAAATGCAACTATGTGTGCACATGTTTTAGGGGAGGAGAGAGAGAAAGAGATAAAAAGCAATTAAAGATGAACTCTGGGATAATGGGTATGCAGAGTGTGGGAAGAACTTCAGGGTGTGAAGAACAGTACTTCTTCAAACTACTGGCAGGTGTTTTCTCTGGGATTAAAAGAAAAAAAAAGTCCTCTTATTTGGCTCCTCGCACAAAACAAATTATTTATGCAGTGTGTTCCCAGGCCCTGGTTAGACCTGTAGGGCTGGAATTGGAAAATTCTTACTTTGTTTCTTTCCCACATTTTCCTCACATGGAGGGGTCTTTCCCCTGGCATGATTACAAAGGACAGAACTTTGCCTGTTTATGGGGAAATTTGCTTCAAATAATATTCAACTTTAAAAGAACCTAATGGGCCTGGCAATTTACATAGAATCACTACAGAGACACATTCCCTGGCCCCCTGCCTGGGGACTTCTGGCCAGACTTCGGTTGGCAAGTCTGCCCCAAAAGAAGGGCCTGCAGAAAATCAGATTATGGGATCACTTTGCTCATGCCTGGGGAATGACATTTTTTCCCACCCTAGGAAAACCTTTGAAACTTGCAGAGATAACTGCGACCAGCCAACTGCATGATCAGCTCAGAGTCGAGAGCCAACCAGCCCTCCCTCCCTGTCCTATCCCCAGGAAAATGGAAAGTGTGGAGTTTAACTAGAAAGCCGACAGTAAATTTCTTTTATCTCCTGGAATTATGTAATGTTGGTGTGTATTTTGTTCCCAGATCCAGAGAGAATCCCCTTGACTAATAAAAAAGTGGTCTCAACACCCTCTTAGCCTTTGCCTCTCCTTTTGGCCATAGTGGTGTTCAGCTGATAGAACGGGAAGAGGAAGTGTGCATCTTTTATGAAAAAATAAATATCCAAGAGAAGATGAAACTAAATGGAGAAATTGAAATACATGTCCTGGAAGAAAAAATCCGGTTCCTGAAACTGAAGATTGCTGAGAAACAAAGACAGATTCACGTGACCCAGAAATTACTGCCAACCAAGAGGGCCCTTGATGCAGACTTAGCAGTGCTCCAAATTCAGGTGGGGAAAACGTTCATCAGATGCTTCCTGGGACCATTTGCTTTATTTCTCCCCCCTCTCTTTTATTGGTTTGAAGATCGTATTAAGATCTTACATATAAATTAGGCTATCCCCCACCTGGTATCTGTACAAACTCATGAGTTAGATGCCCTCTTTAAAAAGGCCACTGCTAAAAAAAAAAAAAAAATTAAAAAAAAATGCCACTGCTCTGGGGCATCTGGGTGGCTCAGTTGGTTGAACGTTGGACTCTTGATTTCAGCTCAGGTCATGATTTCAAGGTCGTGAGCTCGAGCCCCATGTGGAGCTCCACATTCAGTGGAAAGTCTGTTTGAGATTCTCTCTCTCCCTCTGCCCCTCCCCACCCCCTTCCTCTCTCTAATAAATAAATACATAATAAAAAAAATCCACTGCTCCAGGGTAGAATTTATGCCTCAGGCATCCAGGCTACAGATCCCCCCCCACCCCAGGAAGCATTTTCTCCCTTCCTTGGAATTCAGACCCTCCCACATCTCAACTCTAGCTTCCTCATAGCTCAAAATTTAAGGAATCCAGGCTTTCACTGCCATTAGCATAACTATGTTTCTGATGCTTGCTTGAAAGATCTTGGAGACCGTCTTGCTCTCTCATTTTTGGAACTCCTGCCCTCTGAAGCTGAGATTGTTGTTTGTTAATTGACAATTGCATATAATTAGACTCCTTGTTAATCCCTGTAGTTTCCGTGTCATTTAATAGCCTGGTATCTGACACAGTCTTTTTATTTTTTTATTTTTTATTTTAAAGATTTGTATTTATTTATTTGACAGAGAGAGAGACAGCGAGAGAGGGAACGCAAACAGGGGGAGCTGCAGAGAGAGAGAGAGAAGCAGGCTTCCTGCTGAGCAGGGAGCCTGATGCATGACTCGATCCCAGGACCTTGAGATCATGACCTGAGCTGAAGGTCAATGACTCAATGATGCTCAATGACTGAGCCACCCAGGCACCCCAACACGATCTTTTTTTTTTTTTTAAAGATTTTATTTATTTATTTGACAGACAGAGATCACAAGTAGGCAGAGAGGCAGGCAGAGAGAGAGAGGAAGGGAAGCAGGCTCCCTGCTGAGCAGAGAGCCCGATGCGGGGCTCGATCCCAGGACCCTGAGACCCGACCTGAGCTGAAAGCAGAGACTTTAACCCACTGAGCCACCCAGGCATCCCCCGACATGGTCTTTTTAAAAGTGGAATAAAACCAAGCAATTTAAACATGATTAAATAAATACGTAGTATATGCTTAAATAATGAATATAAAGCTACCTTCTTCACATGCAATAATTGTATTTTTTTTAATGAAAATAGAAGAAAAAAACTAAAAAATTTGTGGCTTACACTTTTCCCCACTGCCTCAATGTAGCAGGAACAAATTTTAACCTGTCATGTTTTCTAAAATGTCAGGTTTGTTTTCAGGTTTTTTTGGATGATGAAATTAAAATATGTTTGGTTAATGAAGTTGTGAAAAAACACAAAAATGTAAAAAAAAATAAAATTCTATTCCCAAGATATAATCACTATTAAAATTATCAAAAATCTGGAAGCGATCCATCCAGTCTTTTTCAAGGTTTATAAATAAATGGTTTTCATTAGCTCATGTGGCAGTTTTGGGTCCTGTTTTGTTTTGTTGTTGTTGTTGTTGTTTTCTGTGTAATCATGTCATGGGGATTCACATGACTTTGAGGAACAGGATGATGGGTCCACCATATATTTTAGGCCATTTGAACGTGTGAATGCTGTATCAGTGATAGGATCATTCATTGTGCAAAAATGTGCCAAGGTTCTGATTCCAGTGTTTGTTTTTTTAGCCTTAAGTTCTCCTATTCGCTTCGTCCCTAAGCATAGCCAGTGAAGATGGATTGGCTGGAACACCCCAAGGCATCCCTCAGGCCTCCAAGGTATCCCCTGCAGGATTCCAGTGGCTCTGACTCCTGCGACTAGTGAGGCGCTCATTTGAGGGATCCCCTCATCAGCACACACACCGCCTGGCTCACTTCTGTGCCGGGTCAGTGCAGAATTCAGGACTTGCTCCTTCCTCGGCCTACCTACACAAAACCATCCCGGCAAGACCTTGGTCTGCGAACTGATTGAAGGTTTGGGGCAACAGCATGAAGGTGTACATTACAGAACAGTGAGGAACTGCAAATTCAGTATCAGAGATCCATGCCTTGCAAAGATCTGCAGGACCACCCTGTCACTGGTACCATCCCCAGGCATGTTAGCCCGTGCAGCACCCTCAGCCAGCTCCATTCCCCTGGCCTGTCTTTCCACCTCTCAACCCCTTCTCCTCTCCACAGCCTCACCTCCTAAGACTGTCCCCCAAGCACTCCACACTTGTCATGATTTTACAGAATAATTTGTCTCCTTCCAACTCCTTCCCAAAACACAGCCTTAGGGCCATCTTCGCCCATACCAAACTATCAAGATGCCCAGCAAAACAAAAGGACTTTAAATTCAGTAAGATCCACAACAGAAGAATTCTCTGTCTACTGTGTAAGCCTTGTTAATCGCAAATCAGTACTTCTACACAGTATAAAATTCATTGTTCTTAAAATATACGCACTTGGCATTTCATTATACGGAACCAGTTATCTGATGTGAAATATAAACTCAGTTGACCCAAGAGGAAAATATATTTAAACTTTTATGCCTGATAGGAGCCTTTTCCATTCTGACTGCCTATGAATTGAGACATGTGGGTTATGCGTTATCATCAGTTACCTGTCCTGCCGGAGTTAATTCTAAGCTTGAGAATGTGGAATAGAAAGTTTCCCATTAGTCTTCAAAGTCCATTTAATTATTTGTCTACTCAGCACAAATTACATGGGCCCTTTGAAGGACATGATGTAAAATTTTGAGCCTTAGGCAAATCATTTTTGTACCCTGCCTTGCCCTGTTGGATTTCTGTCATATCCTGTTATTTGTCACAGCTGCAGTGTTTTGTGGTTGGTTTGTTTTTGTTTTTTCAAAGTCTTCCCATTTTTTGCATCATTTCCAGAATTCCCTTAAGGTTTGTATTTTTTCAATTGTTTGAAACAGTTTTTAATTGTCTAACAGTCTAATCCAAGGATTATCATGAGTCATATTTTCCTGGTGCTTATAATAATAGCTCCTTTTTAGGGATCTTGGAAGTCACGTGAACTATTTTAGGACACAACACTATTTTGTATAAAAAAAGTAAACATGGGGATTAAGGAGGGCACTTGTGATGAGCACTGGTGTATGTAAGTGTGAGTCATCAAATTCTGCACCTGAAACCAATATTGTAGTGTGTGTTAACTAACTGTAATTTAAATAAAAACTTAAAAAAAGAAAAAGTAAACAGTTTTTCCTCAGAGACCCATGGGGAAATAAGAGCAACCAAGGTACTAATTTGATAAGCAAGCACTGTATTTTTGTTCCTTATTTAATTTCCTAATTAAGAAACAGAAACATTAAACATTGTTAATAATAAATGGAATAATTATATACTTATGCCTGTTTATGTATATATGTATACTTTAACTCCATATTAAGGGCAATTAAGCAATGTTGAGAGGGAGAAAAAGGAAAAAAATAAATTATTTATGTCACTATTTTAAATTCTTTTTGTGAGGAGAAGGCGAATACATGAATTAAAGATTAAATTTTAACCGTATCACTCTGGGACATGTTGTGAAGTACTTGAGATGTGTTCTCAGTTAATGAGTCAGCCCCATTGGACTGGGCCTTACCTTCCCATTTGACAGTTGAGGCAACTAAGGTTTAAAGAAGATAAGTGATTTGCTTCAGATTCTACAGGTTTTTCAGTAGAAAAGTTGAAAATGATGAATCTTGGGGGAGCCTGGGTGGCTCAGGTGGTTAAACGTTTGCCCTCGGCTCAGGTCATGATCTCAAGGTCCTGGGATCGAGTCCTGCATCGGGCTCCCTGCTCAGCAGGGAGCTTGCTTCTCCCTCTCCCTCTGCTGCTCCCCCTACTTGTGCTTTCTCATTCTCTCTGTCAAATAAATAAACAAAATCTTAAAAAAGAGAAAGAAAAAGAAAACGATGACTCTTGGTTTTCACAGTGTTCTACATCTCTCCCCATAAAATGAAACTAAGTGTGACTGCCTCTCCTACTTGGGAGCTGCCTTATTTCTTCATCTACTTCAAAGTCTTGTTAAATCAACTAGTGTAGTTGAAATATGAAACATTATATTAGGCAGTTAGCAAAAAAGGTAAAAATAGTTCAGGCTGTTTCCTCACAGACCTATACACTGTATTGACCTAATAATTAAGAACTTTATTCTTTGGGAAGCCATTAATCCTATTGCCAACAAAGGGTTATAAGCTGGAGTCTCATATGTTGTCTGCCTTGTATATTGTCTACTTTGGTTTCTATAACAACCTAAAATGAAGAGAGGTCAGTTCTGTATAGTTTGAGCTGTGCAACCACACAGCATCCCATAGGTATGACACAAAGGACTGGTTGTCATCAGCTCTTTCTTTGATGACTCAGAACTCACTGCCTTGCTTCAGAGAACAGTTACAGGGCATCACCCTCACGGTCCATGGGTCAGCAGACTTAAGGTCCCGGCTGATGGGATGTTAGGAGTTCTCTTCCACCCTTGCCTGGATGGATCCTGCCAAAAGACTTTGAAGACCCTGGGCTATGTAGTTTTAAAATTTACTGAGCAATACAGTTAGTTTTGAAGTTAATGTATCCTCCTTTGTTTAATAGTTTTCTCAGTGTACAGACAGAATAAAAGACCTGGAGAAAAAATTCATAAATCCTGAGGATGAGAGCAGAATCCGCTTCATTCCAGGGAAAGATATGACCCAAGAAGAAATGATCAAAAAATTAGATGCGGTAAGCATTCTTTCTTATAATAGTGTCTGCTAGCCCCTTGTTAATCAGTTTCCCTGTGGTCTGTGGTACTGTTTCATCTGATGCTGACAGATTTATCCCCCGTCCCTCGCTCTTCTAGCCACTAATACAGTCCTTTCATCATAATCCAGTAACAAAAGCTAAGCTTGTTTCTAATGCTTGCCAGAAAGAAAGAAAACCTGAGTGGTTTCAAGATGCCCACTTTTGTCTCATAGCCCAAAGGAACAATTTTGGCATCTTTAGTAGATTAATTTGTCTTCCCGATGGGGACGTATCAGAGGAATGGCAACATGGAAACTGGGTGGAGCTGAGAGGGCCACCCTCTGCCATGGAGAGGAAGCCTTCCCAGGGCCGTCTGGAGGGGGTTGGAGCGAGGAAAGTCTTGACCTAGCCCAGTGCTAAAGACTTTCCTAGAGCCACCTTGCAACTGTATAAATGCAATGTGTCTTCATTAAGGGGAAAAAATAGTGCTCTGATTAAGAAAGATTTTTGACTTGCATGACTTTTTTGTCCTTTTATTGAATTTGTTTTCAACTCTAGCTGGAATTACAGCTGGCCAAGAAGGAGGAGAAGTTACTGGAAAAGGACTTCATCTATGAACAGGTGTCCCGGCTCACTGACAGACTCTGCAGCAAAACGCAGGCCTACAAGCAGGACACACTGCTCTTAGCCAAGAAGGTACGCCTGAGTCCCTGCCTTGTCCCTTCTGCCTCCAGGCCTTTCATTTCCCACAGACTGCCGTTATTTATCCAGAGCAGCACTGGAGAGATTAGGCTTTGTGACTAGAGACACATAAAGATGTAGAATTGAGATGTAAAGATGAATCTGAGAAAATTATCCTAAGTAGTTTTCAGTCTCGTTCCCTGAATGAATATTCACTTTATACTGGGCAAATGTAAGCTTTTCTTTTCTTTTTTTAAAAGGTTTTATTTATTTATTCGACAGCGAGAAAGACAGTGAGAAAGGAAATACAAGAAGAGAGAGTGGGAGAGGGAGAAGCAGGATCCCCGCTGAGCAGGGAGCCCGATGCAGGCTCAGTCCCAGGACACTGAAATCATGACTCGAGCCGAAGGCAGATGCTTAACGACTGAGCCACCCAGGCGCCCCAAACTTAAGCTTTTTTTTTTTTTTTTAAGATTTTATTTATTTGACAGACAGAGATCACAAGTAGGCAGAGAGGTAGGCAGAGAGAGAGAGAGAGAGGAGGAAGCAGACTCTCCACTGAGCAGAGAACCCGATGCAGGACTCGATCCCAGGACCCTGAGATCATGACCTGAGCCGAAGGCAGAGGCTTTAACCCACTGAGCCACCCAGGCGCCCAAACTTAAGCTTTTCAATGACAGTACAAGTTTCACGTAACAGGGCACCTATTCAAAATAAATTACTACCCTTGTATTTCATGTGCCAAGTTAAAGCCTTTCTAGTTCCTTGTGCTTAGAGGGCCTCACTTATCCAGCAGTCGACATGACAACAGCCCCAATCCAGAACTCAGCCAGGACCCAGGAACAGACAGGGACTATTACAAGAGAACAGCAATCACACGACACCCATGCCTAGAAGTTGTAATTTCATACGTTTAAAATATGAGGACTGCTGGAATCAAAGCTACCCGGTCAGGCTAGGACTGCTCGAGCGGCCCTGGAAGGGGCAGCCGGCAGGCAGGAGGTTGGTGATTGAGGGGAGGAAGGGCCTCGCACCGCTGGGCAGTGAGAGGATCCCCCCACCCCTCACCTGCCTTCTGGCCCCCAGGAGCCTCCTGCTGTGACAGCAGAGGGATTTGAGTCAGCAATAGTTACTGAACCTGCTGTGTGCTCCCCTCGTGAGCACATGAGGCTGTGAGGGCAGAAGCAAAGAGGAAAGGACACATGGTCCACACCTAGTGTCGGGAGACAGGTAACACCCACACCCGTGATGGTGGGCTCCTGGCAGCAGCGACTGTTCCTCATTCTTTTTCTTTTTTTTTTTTTTTTAAGATTTTATTTATTTGAGAGAAAGAGAGAGAGAGAGTGTGTGTCTGTATGTGCGCACGCACATGCATAGGGGGAGAGGCAGAGGGAAGGGGAGAGAATCTCAAGCAGACCCCCTACTGAGTGCAGAGCCCCGCTTGGGGCCTGATCACATGATTTGGAGATTATGACCTGAGCCAAAACCAGAAGTCTGACACTTACCCAACTGAGCCACTCAGGCACCCCACATTCCTCATTCTCCTTAATTTCGCCAGTGCCTAGTGTGCACTAAACTCAAGAAAAGTGTTTATCAAATGAGTGAACATTCAGTCCCATCCTAGAAACAGTTCTGGCACACTAAAGAAACAGAAAATCACTGTGAATCTCAGGTCTCCTTTGCTGTCTTTATTAGGCTTTTACAGGACTGCTCTGAGGACTTCCTCCGGCCAGCTGATCCCTCAGTCCCGGGGCTTGTGTGCAATTCACAACTTTACTTCAGAAAATAAGAAATGTTAAGACTTCTGTAGTCTCATGAACTTTGCCTGAATTAGCATGCTCGATGTTTCTTTAAATGTTGCCTCCCTTCCTTTTGCAAATGAATTTTCCTTTCTTTAGGGTAAGTCTGTTTTCAGGGAGGGCTGGCTTGTGGAAGCTGTTGGCAGAGTCTGTCCGGAAGTCAACTGTAATGCTAGAGAAATTCACATGGTGGCGATTGCCGCCTGGGTGGGTTCATTCCTAGGAGTGAGCCTCGTCTTTATCTCCCCCACCCCACCTGCCTTTCCCCACCTTTGCAGCTCTCTCCCTGGCTTTTTTTTTTCCCCCTGCCCATTTAAAACTTTGTAGTAGGCAGGACTAGAAGGTAGAATGGTTCAGATTCCAGGTCTGTGATTTACCAATACGAGTGAATGACCTTAGGGAGGATACATAAACGATCTTAAAAGTAAGTTTCCTAATCTGTGAAATCGGTGTGATATCAGTTTAAATTGTAAGCATTCAGTAGTTGAGAAGTGGCCTAATCCCTTGTGCGAGCTCAATGAGAAGGCGTATCTCAAGTCTCTCACCTTTCCTAGGGAGCTTATGGCTCCTCTTGCAGGTCTCCCAAGTGAACAGAAAATGGGAAGTCCCAGGGTGCCTGGGTGGAAAAGTTGGTTAAGCATCTAACTCTTGATTTTTGACTCAGGTCATGATCTCAGGGTTTTGAGATTGAGCCCCATTTCCATGCTGGGCACTGAGACTGTTTAAGATACTCTTCCTCTCCCCCATCCCTCTCCTACTAAATAAAAGGGGTGGGGGGAAATCCCAGTGGAAGGCAGAGCAGCTCAGAAGCCCGGAGTAACACCATCCTTCTTTGGAGAAGAAAAGGGGGTTGGCTAGTTACACCCACTACACACAACATTCAAGTGTGCCAAAACTGATGAATTAGTGCAATTTAAGATAATGACTCACTATTGAAGCTTTAGTTTCCTAAAAATTAATGCAGTGTAGAACAGTTTTTAAAATGTATTTTCCTTATTCCTTTAAAGAGACAATGTATTCATTATATTTTCAGAGAAAGATAAATCACTGGCAGCAACATTTCTCTACACAAATGTACAGATAGACCAGTGTATGCTCTACTAGGAGAAGAAAGTGTTTCAAGATCAGGTGTAGTTTTTGGAAGCTCATATTCATATGTCGGTGTACCCTGGTTCAAAGGCCTGGAGGATTAAAATAGAATAGAATTAATTATTTCCTTCACTCAACATTGTTTTAATTGTGCTTGGTGCCTATGTTCCACTTAGTCCTGTCTTTCAATTCTTTGATGATAACTAGCTGATGTGAAATCGTAAACATACACATAGAACAAGGAACATTTCCTTTCAAATTACTGGCCAGATTTTCCCCAGGTTCAGCTCATGTTTGTTTATGACCTAATAATGATACATCCCAGGAATTATGATCAATAATGCAACCACAATGAGATATGATATTTTCCATTAAAAATAATTTCAGATTCAGGACTGCTGCTGATTATCTTCTGTAAGTAACAAGTAATTTTTAAATATAGTTTTGGTCCTACCAGATTTTTTCCTGCTAGATGAGTGATAAATTAAAAACATGGCAAAATTAGGCCAGAAACTTAGACATCAAGAATACCCTGTCCCCTTCTCCTTATCACCTCTTAAAAATAAAGGGACTGTTTCCCTCAGTGCTATGCACTTGGAACTCTATTAACCAGATGAACAGATTTGTTTCTTCTCCATCCTATCCTTATTCACACAGCCAAGGTATTGGCCTTAATCTCCGAGATCTCCTCTAATTCTTATTTTTCTCTGCATTCCCCCTTAAACTCTCCTTCCTTCAGGGAAGGATGCCCCCCACCATCCTAGACAGACCTCAGCCCACAATTTTCTTAACTCTTCATGGAAGGTATATAGTCAAGCCTTGGGCACTTTCATTCTAGATGAATGGCTACCGGAAAAAGATCAAAGATGCTACAGAACAAATGATGGCTCTTGTTGCTGAGCTGTCCATGAAACAAGCTCTGGCCATTGAACTCCAAAAGGAAGTCAGAGAGAAGGAAGACTTCATCTTCTCTTGCAATTCCAGGATAGAAAAGGGTCTGCCACTCAATAAAGACATTGAGAGAGAATGGTTGAAGGTACTTCGAGATGAAGAAATGTATGCCTTGGCCATCGCTGAAAAATCTCGGGTAAGCTTTGCTTCCATGTCGCATTGGTAAAGAGTGCCAGGAAGGGCCGTTTTCAGGGATTTCAGTCTTCCCGAAATAGAAGAAAAATTCCCACTCTACCACACACCTAGTTCTGACAATCATTAGAAAGGAGTTTTGCTTAAGACAGGATGTAGACAAGTCAAAATCATAGTCCAGAGTGCCATAATATTCTCAGAAAGCCCTCATTGAGCACCAGCGCCCACCCCACCGTCTTACGTCGTGGCCTCTGTGGCGTTCAGCCACTGGCAGGACGGTGGCTCAGCTGGCACTGGTTTTATCCATATGTCTTTAGTCTCTGTCCTTGTACCCATACTCAGACCACACCTTATTCTCCCATATCTGGCTATCGGGGGCCCCCACAGCACACTGCAAGGCCTTCAGCATCTTCCGGGTGTCACAGCCTTCTGCAGACTCTGCCTCTTGGTCTGCGTCATAGGCCTCAAGATCACAGCTTTCTTCTCCTGCCACTGGCCTCAGTCTAGGTCTATCACTGACTGTGCCTGCATGATGGGTGCCAAGTCTTGCCTACTCCTATGACCTTTTAATATTTTTACAATGGGATTGGGCATCTTTCTAAGAAGACTACATCCTGGAGACCTGCAACTCAGAGACTATCAAGTAGATATCCTGCAAAGGATCATTATTCACTCCCTAACCCAGGAACACATGCCTTCCAAATACGTACTAGGGCTATCTGAAAATAGGGTCAGATTTGGAATCCCCACAGTGCCCAAGACTGTTTTTTAGGGCATTCAGATTTTACCTGTGGTGTCCCAGCTATCATTTACCTGTCTCCATTATTTAGAGTTCTTCTTAATCCCGTAAGAACTTCCTCTATTCTCCAGAAGCACAGGCAGAATCCTGAGGACCTTGAGGCTCAAAGCAAACTGCTGACCACAACTCTCCTCTGGTTCTACTTTACTCCTTAGTTCCTCCTTTGTAACATTTGCTCACCAATGAGTAATCCAGCGTTTTTCAAAAACATGGAAATAATTAGTGCTCGATGAAAGATACTGAAGCTGGAATACAGGGAATTTAGGACCCGCTAACCAGTTTATGTTAAACCTAAACCCCAGGAACAGAATGATGCTTGACCCACATGGGTCATTCCCAGGAGACGAGTGTGTGTGTGTGTGTGTGTGTGTGTGTGTGTTTGTGTTTAGTGACTCCACCCTCATACCCTCCTATCCCTTTGGGAAAATATCAGCCAGCACAGCCTAAGGCTGCTCAGACCCAGCTGTGTCTGCTGGACCCTAAGTATGAAGTGACTTCAGTATAATTTTCAGGAGACTAAAAGGGAAAAATCATTCTTTGCAGGAGTTCTTGGTAACAGATAACCGCCAGCTGCCCAATGGTGTTTACACAACTGCAGAGCCACGTCCAAATGCCTACATCCCAGAGGCAGAGGCCACTCTTCCTTTGCCCAAACCATATGGCGCGTTGGCTCCTTTCAAGCCCAGTGAACCGGGGGCCAATATGAGGCACATAAGGAAACCTGTTACAAAGCCAATTGAAATCTGAGCATGTGAACCAATCTGGGCTTCTAAAGGAGACACTTTAACCAGGCTTCCTCATATGCACAGCTGGAAAGTATCAGTATAGCAGCTCTAAATTACAAATACAGTGTCCACAATCGACCAACAACGGACAACAACATGGCTTCCTTTCACGCTCATCAGCAAATACATTTTACATGATGTTACATAGAATTTTCCTACAGTTATGTCAACGCATATTTCTGTATTTTTTTCTTTTTTTCACTTTATATACTATCTTTCAGAAATATGTAGTTAAAAAAAAGAAAAATAAATTTTCAATGCAGTACAGAAATTGGCAGTGTGGTCTTTGTTTATTAAAGAAGAAAAATGCATATACTGTTCAATACACTCACTTGAAAAAGAAAGAATGATTGTTTGAAAAGTAAAATATCCCAAGTATCACAGAGGTTATAATTTACTTTGTTAAATAGTTGCATTTGAAGTTCATGTTGGTAAATGTAAATCAAGTAAAAAGCAGTAAGGAAGCTTGTCCTTCTTAAAGTAATATTATGGTCATTCTTTTTACAAGTAAAGAATCCTTTTGCCACAAAAATAATTATACCCTAATTTATCTTTCTTATGAATCTAGATTTTTTTACAACGTCATATACAAATAAACCTGTGATTAAGTTCTGACTCCAGATTTTTAAAAATTTCAATGAAAACATTTACAGCTTTGCGTATAGCAGAGTTGGAAAATGAGGCCAGTTCCACTTACTTTGTTACTCTGATTTTATTGCATTTTACCTAAGTATATTTTCCTAATTCTGTTTTTATATTTTCTCATGTATGAAAATACCCAAGTGGATTTGAAAATTGATTTTACCTCATTAATATGTTCACGCCATATTTCATATTGGGGTCAGGTATGGATTTTGTGTCACAATTCTGGAAGTGAGAAATACCACGTTCCTTCTTCTTTTTTTTTTTTCTAAATGAAACAAAATCTGTTCCAAGCCCCCATCCTGCCAGAATGGAGGGAAATTTAATCTCATCCTCAGCCTCCAAGTCAGTCCTGAATCTAAGTTGGTTGTTTTATAAAGTTATTAAAAAGCAAAGTGCCCGTGATAAATAACAGTGTGGTTAACACGAAGAAACACTGCATACTTTAACACAGCTCTCGGGTTGCCGGGATCCAAAAAATAGACCTATGGGAATGATGTAAGAATGGAAATATAATTTTTTAACAGAAAGGGATGAATGTTTAAGTATTAGAGCCTGTGCTACTGGTGCACACAGAAGGGGTCACCGTATGCCGGCACGGTGGGGAGTCACAGCCTGATGGACCGGTTTATCCGGCCCTTAAACATATGTAAGATTTCAGTAAGTGGGGAGGGACTTCAGGTGGGGGAAATAGCCTGAGCCAGGCTCAGAAATAAGAAGACAAAAGCTGTTCAAGGCCCAGAAAACTGCCCTGGCTAGACCAGCACGTTCATGTTGGGGGAACTGTGTAAGGCCGGGATTTAGGAAGCCCTGCATGTGGAGGAGTTTGGGTCTTATCCTGTAACAAATGGCTGTGAGAAGAGCGACAGGACCAGTTTCGATGTTAAGTCAGACAACTGGGACTTCAGAAAGACGGCATAACAACGCAAGTATGAAAGGGTAGGGGGTGAAAAATATGATCTTCTCAAGAGAAGAGAGTCTAACATGCTGACAGGGCTCTGATATTTTGAGCCTCTGCGACGACTACATATTTGACCAAAAAGGGAAATTCTGTAGGAGAGGGCAATTTTGGGAACACAAGTAGGATTTTATTTTATTTTATTTTTTTAAGATTTTATTTATTTATTGGACAGAGAGAGATCCCAAGTAGGCAGAGAGGCAGGCAGAGTGAGAGGGGGGAAGCAGGCTCGCCGCTGAGCAGAGAGCCCGATGTGGGGCTCGATCCCAGGACCCTGGGACCATGACCTGAGCCAAAGGCAGAGGCTTTAACCCACTGAGCCACCCAGGTGCCCCCACAAGTAGGATTTCAGAAAAGAAGTTGAATGATTGTACTAGCTAGAGATATTCAGAATCGTGACAATTCCGCAAGTTCCCTGTGAGAAACTGTGAAGAGAGAAAAGCAAAGGGCACAGGCTGACTCAGGCAAGCGACCACCGTTATGGATCAGAATGAAGCACTATAAAAGAGAGGGGGAAGAAAAAAGAAAAGGGGGAGAACTAGTTGGGCGTCCTTGGGGGCCTCAGAGACAGAACATGTTCGTGGGCTCATGATTCCTGGCTGGAATAAAAGGTGTTCAAAAAATGTTCAAAAAATGAGAGTCAGGCCAAAACCTTCAGTGTTTCTTTTTTTTTTTTTAATGTCAAGTATTACTAAATCAAACTTTTATAAATACAAAAAATTTCAACATATTACAGCACAGTTCCATCTGAACCATCACAAAGACAAATCCTACTCTTCACACTGTTATGTACACACTGCTGTATGGGACAAATTACCCATTACTGGACATAGCCAGATTTGACCCAGTCCAAGTCCCCAGTTCCCAGTTTAGTTCTTTGAAAAGTATCCTCTTTCCAAATACAGTTCTTCCATAACGAATTTTTCTGCTTCTCATATGTTATCTTCGATGACACATCTAGTTTTTGTTCTTCTAAGCACTGTCCCCTACATTTTTTAAAGCATATTTTATTTCAGAGTGCACAAGTGAGTACAAAGTCGCTTTGGGCCTATGAAGTCATTAGGAAGATAAGAAACTAGGAAGATGAGCCACGAAGTCACCCCTGAGGACACGTCATGCTTCTCAGACCGTTCTGTCACCCCTGTCCACTTGATTGCTTGTCTGCTTTTGAAAGCCAGGATGAGGTATAGTAGTTTCATTGTGCCTGAGCGAATACCATATTGAAATTCAGATGGCTTAACAATGTATTCTGATTTGGGTTACCAATTGTAAATATTGGTAAAGGACTCTTGAGGGAAGTCAAGCTCATGAGCAAGACTGAAACATCAGGAGCAGATACAACTGCACGTTCTTTTTTACAAGCCTAAGAGCATCGTGGTGTGTTTCAGAGCTGCTTCCTCCACAAATTTTGCATCCACATTGTCATGTCCTTCAAAAGCTAACAGAGCTGGAAAAGTAAGGAGAAAAGAGTTACTACGTAGCCATGGAACTTCTAAAATCACATTGTGCCTGCGGCTCATTGAAATCGTAATTATCTGATATTTTAGTAAAACACATTACCCTGAAAATGTGTTCTTAAAATTCATTCTACCTCAGCCCCCGAGAAAGGTCATTCGCACGAACCGAATGGGTTTTGAAACCTCTTAAACCCTTTTAAAACCAAATTCTTTTGGTAATTTACTCTGGGAATGAAATTGTATGCTACTAATTAAAACCAGCTGCAGCAGGACTACTTAGAAGCAAGGGGTAGTCCAGAAAGAAAGGGGTCCACACGAGTGAATCAGGACAGCCGTGTCAAGAGAAAAAGCAGGAAAGCCCGAGGGCAGGTGAGTGATGTTACCTCGACTGGAAGATTCTATATCTGTCAGTATTTCAATGAAGTAGTTCAGGGGCAGGAACTCCACACTGCCTGGCGACTTGTCAATCATAGAACTCCGGGGCTACAAGGGAAACCACGTCTGCTATTAGCTGATTTTCCAAAACAAGCACGAACTTAAAAAAGAGGGCAAAGAACTACAGTTGCTGTCTCTGCCGACACGCTGAAACGGGCCGATAGGATCCAACAACACTTGGTGGGGCCGTGCTCGCTCGCACACTCACCTGTTTCTTATAGTTCAGCAGCAGTACCCTCACGTGGTTCCGGGAAATGATGTTAGAACTCATAGGATGATCCCAAAGGCGACAGATCTTCTGACCAATAAGCTATTAGGCAAATCGAAAAATATGTAGCATGGGATTTTTAGGGCACTGAAACTACTCTGTGTGATACCGTAATGATGGACCCATTGTATTCTACGTCTGTCCAGATGCACAGAATGAACAACACTGAAAGTGAACCCTGTTGTTAACTATGGACTTAGGGTGATGGTGATGCGTCAGTGCAAGTTCATCAGTGGGAATACAGGGACCACGGTGGTGGGGGATGTTGGTTGTAGGGGACGCTCTGCATGTGTGGAGGCAGGGGGCTGGACGGGGACTCTCTGGACCTTGCACTTAATTTTCCTGTGAACATAAAACTACTCTAAAGAAGTTAAGTCAATAACAACATTAAAAGAATGCAAAAATATAGAGAGGAGAATGTAGCTTATACTGTTATCAAGTACACGTACGTTATAGCTACCTATAATTTAAGAAGGATTACTTCCAAGTAGCTGGTTTGTCTACAAGAGAGGCCCTTTATGGTTAATGACCCTTGGAGAAAGGCCCTCTCCTATGAGGTGTGCCTCTGAATTTTGAATAAATACTCCCTTAAATTCAACCCTGAGGAGAGTCGTTTATTCACTGATGTTGCCAAATTCTTTTGAAATGGAGTTCATCTGCCACTCTTCAAAACGGGGTACCTGCAAACTCAAAGTGAGGTCTCAACAGGAAGAGGCATGTTCTCGCCAATGTTTGCCCAGAAAATTTTAATTCCCTAAGAGTTTGAGGCAAAAAAAGGAAAGAAAGAAAAAATCAAATGTAGAGACCAAACTAAATGTTCAGAGACTTTCCCCAGAGAGAGCTAGCCATGGAAAATATGCTTTGTTTTCTATCCTTGCCTTTGCTTCAGTAAGCTGTGAGGAGGAGAGGGTGTTACAAAGGAAAACGATTAGGTCCAGAAGGCAGCGGACATCCCTTCGTGGGAGGACTGTGCCAGAGATACAAGTGTTCAAGGTATGTAAACAGAGCAGAGAGCTGGCCCTGGGCTCGCAGGGTCACGAAGTTTGCAGAGTCTGAGGCTCTGAAGACCTTGCTGTGGAATTTCATATTTTCATAGTATTTCTGACTCTGAGAGCTAATATCCCCCGTAAAAAACAAGGAGTGCCTGGCTAACCCTTTCTCTCATGTTTCTCGTTCTTCCTTCAACCTAGGAATGTTTTCCTGCTGTGGTAGAAACGGCAGTGAGAGGAAATGCAGTTCCAGAACCTTCTGACCTCACCTGTATTTAAATTTCCTATCAGTTTAAATGCCAAAAGCACATGTTTCCCCTCTCCCTCCCCTCAGACTCACAGATATAAATATTAGTGTGGTTTCCTAAGAGGAGAAAATGGCTAAATGTTTCAGGCAGGCTGTGCCAGGCAGTACAAAGCCAGAGGAACAAGCGCTTTGTCGGTGCGGCAGGGAAGGGCCGGCAGGGGTGGAGAAGGATGGGATTTCTTGGAAAGGACTGAAAAATGAAGCAGTTCAACTGACTTTAGCCCAAAACAAGTAAATGCTCCCTTTGCAGGAAGAAACTGAAGGAAGTTCATACCAAGGCTTATGGAGAGAATAAAACATAATTCAGGATTACCGGGGGAAGCCGCACAATGATGCTGAATTTTAGTTTTTCATTTTTCTCTGAATTGTCCAGATCTACAAAAAAGTTAGATTGGCAAATAAAACAAATCTCCATTTTAATCATCTGAGCAAGCTAATAATACTTCAGTGGTTCATTCTGATAACACACACATCCCCACCCTGGATTCTCAAGCCAATTCTAACAATATCTTGAAAATTTTGGTTTGTGTCTCTCAGTACAAGGGCTGTCTCTTAATGAAACAGTTTCTATATGGCATGGAGCATGGTTCTGTAACGGGCTGGGGCTCACAAAACAATTTTAGTAACTAAAAACAGAAGACACCTCGGGAAACAGCAAATACTTGAACATACATTAGCAAAACTCATCTCCAAAATACCACAATGAAGAATTTCAGCAAGGGATTACACTAGAGACCTTCAAGTTCAGGTTCCCACGAGCACGGCCTCTCTCCATTTCCCTTACACTTCAGTCTAAGTCTGAGATGACAGAGTTAATCAGCTGAAAGTAAGCCATTTCATGACATTTTCTTGAGAAACAAGGCTTCAGAGTCTCCTATCCTCAAGTGCCCTCGTGTACAGAGAAGGAATGTAATAGCCGTGTGGGGCTTGAGAAGCCCTTTGGGGCCTCTTGAAGGCCTAAGGCGCTTTAAATTAGCCCAAAGGCTGGTTACAGGAAATGAACTGTACTCAGCAGGACAAGCTGCCTCATTTGCAGAGTCCACTGCAAAAGGCAAATGAGGATCCCCTTGTTTCAATATTAAGGATTTCAAGATTTAATGTCGAGCATTAAACGGAGCACAGATGGCCCTGCTGCGTGCAGCCAGCCCTCGTGGGGCTCAGAGCGGGTTGGGCTCTGTGGTGAACTCGGAGCATCTTACCTTTCATGAGCCTCGTGACAGCTGTTTCAGTGAGAAGCAACACTCCATTATCGATGTAATGCAGCAGGTTATGCAAAGGGAGGCAGTGGACGCCGAGCATCGTATGCAGAGTGTGAAAACCTAGACGAGAGATCAGGAGGGTAAACAGGGTCAGCCAGCGTCTCCAGCCTTCTAGAGGGAGAGAATTCAATGACGTTAATAAAGCCCTTAGCCCAGTGCCTTGGCACCTAGAGTCTAACATATGCTGCTTGAAGACAGGTCCAAGTCCCCTGCTTTGTGTTATCATGACTAAGGATTGTGCTCAGTAGATATGAGTTCCCAGCAAGCATGTGTGTCCCTTCCTAGCAAAAGGACAAAAAGAGTCCAAGGCCTATGTGAGGAAAAACCATTTTACAGCTTAATAGGCTTGCAATTCTGCAGTAAGATGCAAAAGAGAACAATTAACAGAAGAGCTTCAAACTCCAGGTGCCCAGGTTAAAAGGCTGACACATGGGGACCACCTTGTCGACACCGAAATTTTGAACCAGTAGGGGATGGTCTGTATGCCCAACCTCTGTGTATGCCCTGAAGAAGGGCTTTTGAGGTCTGCTTGAAATAAATTTAAAAAAAAAATTTAAATAGTATGGTCAGAGAGCAAATCTATAGGAATTCAACAGAGAAGAAGGCAATGTCCCCAAACCCAAGTCTCATGGGGAGGGCTACTCAAACGCTCAGAAATGGAGCATTCTGAACACAGTATTAATAATAAGCAATAAAAATGACATCCATGGGAGAAGAAGATACCAGTCCAGGAGAGAATTAGAGAAGCCATCTTGGAAAAGAGAGCACACATGAGGGGAGCTTAGAAGGGTAAATGCAATTCCTGGGCATGGAAATGAGGCCAGAGAACATACAAAGAGGAGACAGTAGAAAGAGTCACCTGCATGAGCAGACTTGGACCAGAGTCCTGCTGTGTTGCTTACTAACTACAGGTAAGTAGCCTTTGTGAGACTCTATTTCTTCATCTCTGGAATGGAGCCACTAGTACACGTTTCCCACATGGCTGCCTGGAGAACTAACGCAAGGTCTATGAAGAGCCTGGCGTGTGAGAGAACAACAATGACCAATAACAAACTCATCCTGAGGCTTTCCATCTATCTGTGCACCAGCCAACTCAATCCTCATTCAACACCAAGAGGTGGGAACCACTCAATTCCCGTTTTATCAATGGGGAAACCAGGATTCACAGGAGCTAAGAAAGTTGCCCAGGATCATATCATTAGTAAGTTGCAGAGCTATATTTGAATGCACGCTATGGGGCTTTAGCCAACACTCTTACCCATGACAATTTCCTGCCCCAAGAACTGGTAGCTGGATCAATGGGGCAAGATGAACAGAGGCTGAAAGCTGCGAAAGTATGGGGCATGTTCAGAAAGGACTGAAAGACCCAGCTGAGGTGGAATCAAGTGTATGAGAGGAATGGTAGGAGGTAAGGTTGGAAATTATTTAACAAATCCCTTCCAGACACTAGACAAGGAGCTGGGTGTACAATAATGAAAAAAACAGACCCCAAAGCTGCTCCCATCCACCTTCCGGTTTGATGGAAAGACAATCAAATAATCACAGAAATACACATTATTAAAAATGTGACCGTTTGGGGTGGCTGGGTGGCTCAGTCAGCTAAGCATCTGACTCCTGGTTTTGGCTCAGGTCAAGATCTCAGGTTCGTGGGATCAAGCCCCATCTCAGGTTCCAGGCTCACTGGGAAGTCTGTTTGAGATTCTCTCTCTCTCTCTCTCTCTCTCAGCCCCTCCCCCAGCTCATGTGCGCATGCACACCCTCTCTCCCTCTGTCTCCTGAAATAAATAAAATCTTTTTTAAAAAATGGCCAGTTTTGGGGATGCCTGGGTGGCTCAGTTGGTAAAGCAGCTGCCTTCGGCTCAGGTCATGATCCCAGGGTACTGGGATCGAGTCCCACATTGGGCTCCTTTCTCAGCAGGGAGCCGGCTTCTCCCTCTGCCTCTGCCTGCCTCTCTGTCTGCCTGTGCTCACTCTCTCTGACAAATAAATAAATAAAATCTTTTTTAAAAAAATGGCCAGTTTTTGAAGGCAAAAGCATAGAGTGCTCTGAGCGCACATGACAGGGATTGAATGCTGAATGACAGCAAGGAATTTCTTATTTAGTAGACTTTGGGGAGGAACACTGAAGGTTTCTGAGCAAGATGGAAAAAGGATTTGAGTTTTACTCTCAGAATATTAAAATGGCAACAGACAAAGAATGGACTGGGGTACCAACAGTTTGCTACGGGAGGTACATGAGACGTACGTGCTGGGAGGTCAGTGTGTGAATCTGCACCAGAGGTAACAAGGGCATGGACGGTGAAGGAGGAAGGAAGGGCTTGGAAGCGCGTGGGAACATGTCCACACTCAGAAACAGTTGGGGCGTGGGTAGGGAAAACAAAGGATCACAGCCTAATCTTAGGAGCTGACATGAGAAAGAAGTGATGCCCAGAGAGCAGGAACTTGAATTCAGAGCAGTCATGGAGTGTTCTCTCCCTGAGCACATGAATCATGAGCAGTGAGGGACAGAGTCCTAAGTCCTGGCCACATCGAGGGTCAGATAAAGTGCAGACTCTGCCCACAAGCAGATGTTAAGGGGCTGACAAGATGACTCCGCTGGCTTCCCTGAATCAAAAAAACAAAAAATGGATTTTACTCACTAATCAACAACATGAGATTTTTCAAATGGATTTGGACATTCTTCCCAACATTAAAAAAAGTTACGAAATTCGTTCTGAAGAAGTTTTTTAAAGGTTCCTATAGATTTCCTGGATTCGAAATTCCTCCTCCAGCCTGCGTCCATGTCCTGAAGATCCCTGATGGCCCTTCCTCCTCGGTCCCTGGGGCACAGCCCCACATCCAACAGTCCAGTCTTGGCTTGCTCTGTGTGTCAGCTCTGGGCAAGAGAGCAAATTGGCTAAAAGTAGGCATCAGTTCCAAAACAGAGCTTTTCCAGCCAAATCTAGTCCGCATCCTCCAGAGCCCCTGGCCTCCAATAGCCAGTGAGGGAAACACAGGTCCCATTTAAACTGCAAATGCTCCAGCTCCGAACCATGACTCTGTCACGGTCTTCCATCTCTTTATTCTTTAACCAATTGGGTTACAAGTTTCCAACACTTGGAACTCGGTTTTCACTAGTCCAGCAGACTTGCAAAGCAAGCACACATACACAAGTACACGAACAAAGACCCTGTATTTACCCACACATGTGCACACCCACGTGACCCAGTGTCACTTTCCATGTCACATGAGGGAAACCAACATTTAAGAGAAAAGGAGAGAGATACTTGACTCATGGAAACAAACCATTAAGTCTACTCATAATAATTCTCAATCACCATGGATAACATTTTCCCATGTTTTCCCTCCTTACACATCCCTGGGAAGGAGTGTGATGCTCCCTAGAAAGTAAAGTTTTACGGTCTCCCAGGTATAAAATTGTCCCCAGTAAGTCACTTCATTTATTTACAAATTTGGCTGGAGCATCCATGGTAAACAAATCTGAAAGTGTCAGTCTAATCCTCTACCAACTCTTTGGTGGTAATGACAAATAATTAATGGTTGAAGCCAGAAAGTCTTAATAAAGTTTTCATGAAATCCTTCACTCTTTCTAGAGGCCACCTTGAATTTCCTATTCTATTGGGATAATTAAAAGTCATCAATTCTCCTCGTGAATGGTCACTGTCAGATTCTGATAAAATCAAAAGAAACTCCTTGAAACTCCACTACCAGTATATCTTATAAGATAAGGTGTATGACAGAGAAAGTGTGCAGGGCTCCAAACTGAGTCAGACATATCACAAATGCAGACAAGCTGAGACGAGCTTTGGGATTTCTGGGCCCAGAAATAGTCAATGTTTCGGCATCAACTAATTCAAATGGAATATAAAATTCAAGAGGCAGCACAGAACAGTCGTTAAAAGCATAGATTTTGGAGCCAGACTTCCTGGATTTGAATACTGGTTCTGTTGCCTAATCACCATGTGACCTTCAGAAAAGTTATGTAACTTTCTGTGCCTCAGTTTCACCATCTATAAAATGGGAATAATATTAAGTGGAACAATATGAAAGTGCCATTTTTTGGGGGGGGGTCAAAAACTGGTTGGATATTGACAACTTAATGTGGTTCAATTTAAGCTCCTATCATTTAGGACTGTTAGGAAAATTGAATGTGTTTATGTAAAGTACTTACTGGTACAAAATGGGAACCATCTACCTATTGGCTTAAAATCAATTAGTAAAGGAATGAATTACTGATATATGATGTGATAGCTGCATATGAAAGAATAAATTAAACTGGCTGATAAACATTACGTAGTCACAGTTATCATAAAGCTTAACACTCACCAGAACATATATGTAATGAACACACAGCAGATAGGAGCTTATTTCTTTCTTACAATGAATACATGTTCCCAATTAGACTTCTGTTAATTTTTGTAACTGCTCTAATTTCTAGCATGGCACGTGGAATGTAATAAAAAAAATCAACAAATGGCTGTTTATTGAGTGAACAAATGACCGATTAAATGCATGACCACATACACACGTGCCAAGGGTGTTTTGAGGCCTGATTTGGTCCTGTTTCAAAATCTCAAGGGCAATCTTTAGCTTCCAAGCACGTAAAAATCAGCTATTTTCTGACACCCAGCCAGACCCACTTCCTTCTGAGTGTTAACTTTCTCAATCAGATAACTAAGCCTGCAGACATCAGAGAAAGATCTTACATCAGCTCTGCTGATTCAAAGTATCCTAGCGAGTGCGTGGGGACCAGCTCCAGTTCCCTAAAGTCAGTGACGAGCCACAGTAGAATTTAATAAGTGAAGGAGATCTGGTCTGCAGAGACCAACATCAGGCCCCTCTCTCACAGTGACCCCCGACACACAAGTTCTCAGACACAGAAGGTCTCCTCCTTAAATGCGTAAGGTGCCAAAGTCTGGTGACCACGTGAGGAAGAAAGAACAAATGTATTACAACAAAGGACAAAAGAGCCAAGACTTACCAGGAGGCAGAGGTAAAAACAAAGTCCTAGTAGCTTCCAGAATCCTGGTCATGAGGTGAAAGACTGTAAATTCAGCAGCACGGGCCTGCCTGCTGCTGGGTGAGACAACAGAGCTGCCGTCAGCCGAGGGCTTCATCCCTAAATCTCCACTCGTCTGAGCAGTGGCTCTGAGTACCACAGAGAGACGGACTTCCTGCTAACCCTGAACGACTAGGCCCTGTTGAAAGCCTCGTGCCTAGAATCTAACCAGACAGTAGGCACATAAACGATCAGTTGCATTAACTCCAATTCCCCTTCCTGTAGGTTCCAAGCACACACACCCCTCAGTCCTCATCAACCATATACCCGGGAAAGGGGCGGGTGAAGCCACAGGGCCGTTCCTCTAAATGCTGAGTGCAGAACCAAGACAGACAGGGTCAGGGCTGCTGACAAGTGCTTTCAATTGTTAGGTTCCAAAAAAGCTTTGCCAAAACAGGCAGCAATTAGAGTTGTCTTTACACACCTTGATCAGAGAGAGGGGGAAATGCGTACCAGTGGAGAAGCCAGGGGTGAAGATGGTGTTTCCTCCAGCTGGTTTCCAGGGTTTGGCAAATGAGATCCAGCTGGAAGATAAAGACAGTCTCTTACCCTTCGCCCATACCCTCTCCCTCGGGGTCCCTACAGGGAGCCCTCCGCAGGCCTGACAGGCATGTTCAGGGCAGCTGGCGTTTAGCCTGGGCCGGGACACAGAACCGGCCTTTCTGTAGTCAGTGCTGAGGCACTGGAATCCAAAATGGAAAGAGTGAAAATATGCACCAGAGTCTAACAGAGCCCCTTTTGTCTACACAGGCGGTGCCCCTGCTGGGCTTCCCCAGCCCTGGGTAACAGGCCCTCTGCCATCCGTGAAGGTCAAGCACAACTGGATTTACTCTAGGCCTGTCACATGACAAAGGCCAACAGCTGACAGTGAGAAGAAAGGAGACACAGAACAGGACAGAGGCCCTGAGCGATGACTGTGGAGGATGACAGACCTCAAGTCGAGGTCAGACCTTTGACTAGTCTGTCAGCAACAGAGCAGTTTCCAAGGGGGCTGTTGCCTGCCCTGAACCCCATGCCCTGCCTGCGGAGGCTAAGGACAGGGCACCAATCAGAAAGGATCTCCAAATGGGCACAGATAAAAAACAGTATATTCTCAGTGACACAGATTCTCAGTGTCTCTTCGGCAGAAGTCAGGTAAGATGACTTGGAAGCAATGCAGTCCGGTTCCTCCGGACTTCCTCCATTCGTTTCAGAAAGCCCCACCGGCCACCCTGCTAAGGGGACTGCGAGACACGGCTGTTTGCTGCTGGGAAGGAGCAGGCAGGTTTGGCTGCAGTCAGTGACTGTCGAGTCCGAAAGTGAGGGGTACTGAGTTTTCTAAGGCTACATCCCTTCCACTTCGGGTCCTCCTGTTTCCAGCGGTTGTTAACACAGACTATGTTAAAACTTCAATGTGATTAGGTACACGGAAGAATGTTGCTTGAGCATAAACCCTTAATACTATGGAAGGTGAAATTTAAGGTCAACAGAAAGATGATAGGTAGACATGTTAAATAGTTTGGCTATCAAAGGACAAAGAAAGCAAGTTAATACCAGCTTGGGGAAGAGCAAAGCCACATTCATAAAGTGAGCTCCTTGATACCCTGTTTGAAGCGAGTATAATAAACCACTTTTATAACCAAGTCCTCCTTGTTTTTTGTTGTTGTTGTTGTTGTTGTTCTTTTTTCCCTTTTCTCAATCTCTAGCATACCAAATATACCAGTGTGAGGACAGAAAATCTGCAAAAGTCTAATCTGAAAAATATCCTGAACCACAAACTGGGAGCTACATACTGGGGGACTGGGGGCGGCAGGAAAGAGAAAAAGCAAAACCAACCAGTTTTGAAACGTAGTCCAGAACCATCTGTTCAATTTTCTTCTTTTCTACACCCTGTAGGTGTCTCAAAAGATGGTCTTTTAGCTCAGACACCATCTGAAAACAGGACATGGATTAGATAAGTCACAACCCACCCACTCACACCTGCTACTGGTTGAAACTAGATCCAATCATTAACACTCTTTACCAACACGAAAAATCCTGGACCCAAAGATCCCACTGGTGGAAATGCACAACCCACAGTGTTACTTTAATGGGCATAAATCAGGGACATGATGTGTCACCCGGAGCCTAGCGAGCAGCCAAGAGTCAGATTCCCAGCCGTGATGAGAATTCTCCAAAGAAGCTGAGGGAAGCCACTAACTTAGACGTCAAGGGCTCTGGGATCTACCAAAGGGCTGAAGTCTACTAGTCCCAGACCTGGAGAACTTACAGGAACAACTGCAATCATGGAGTGACTGTGTTGATGCGGGGTGGGGGGGAGGGGTTGGAGGGTGTTGAGGAGGTATAGTGGCGAGTGGCATGCTTTGGGACATTTGGAAGGACAGAGGCAGGAGTAAAAACGAAATCCATCAGGTACCTCCCTCTAGACATTCAGCACAGTCCCCTGACATGCAAAAGTAATGAAATTATTGATTCTATCACCTCTAAACTGACTTGTATATCTACTCTATTCTCATCTTTCTTGGAGCTCACCAATCAGTGCAGTGTAGCATCCCAGCTCTCCCGGCCTTTTGCTCTTAGGTCTCCTTCTCCTTTTTTTCCCTCTCTTTTGCCTAAATGTTCTTCTCAGCTGGAGGTCCTCCTCATTAGAGATCTTTACACCAATAAACACCATGAGAACTGTACAATTAACAACATACGTGCACATATCTACTATGTTAGCAGATTTACGTATCTGCTATATGTATACATACATATATGACACCCTGAGCAAAACTTAGCCCATGGCATTCTGGGCCATTGGTTAATTAACTAGGCTTAAAATTTTTTAGTTTTTAAAAAAGATTATTGCATGTTTTGTGCTTTTCCATTTTTCTATGACAACCATAAAGATGAAAATTTAAATCACCCACAATCCTATCATCTGTGTTAACATTTTGGATATTTTATTCTCCTTTTCTCCAGTGTGCACACTCATCCCAATGTTTTCTAATTTGCCCTTTATTTCATGTAATAGTTTATGTCGTTGAATATTCTTTACCATGCTGGTTGTAATGGCTGCACAGTATTCAATTTTATGAAACAACTAGAATTGAACTATTTATTCTCCTCTTAAACATATGGGATACTTCTTATACTATTGTGAATACCACTAAAAAAAAAATCCCTTATACATGATTTGTTTGCCATATCCCCAGTTATTTTCTTAAGTGAAATTCCTAGAAATGGAACTTGTCGGATCATGTACTAAAGGTCTGAGACACTTCGCAGTGGATATACTAATGGGTATACTGGTTTCCAACTGCATTGTATGAGGCTGCCCAATTCCCCAGATGCTGAACTTTGCTAGTGCAATTTTTAAACTTTGACAGTTGGATAGGCAAGCACACACACACATTAATTTTTTATATTAGATTCCTTAATCTATCTGGTATTTCTGCTGGTTTATGGTATAAGGTGGTGGTATTTGGGACAGGAGGACTCTAATTGTCTTTTCCAGATAGGCAGCCATTGATGGACTAAAAAGTATTTCTTTCCAGTGATTTTTAAATGCCTAATTTTATCCTACACTAAAGATTCAAATTTAAACTAGAGTCTCCTGTCTATTTTGTACAAGCACCATATTGTTTCAGTTATTGTAGATCAATAACACACTTAGCTAGCTGGTAGTGTCAGTTCTACTCCTTTTTGTCAAGTGAGTCACCTGGTCAACTGTCAGAGTTTTGGGTTATAATTTTATTAAACGTAGATGCTAAGGATTTGGAAATGGAATAATGTTTTTCACTAACTTTTCTAACTGGTTAATCCTAATAAAAAAGAAAATATACTTAGAATCACCAGCTTATTAACTTGTTCCTTAGTATTTTCCATTTCCCATTTCCATTTGATTATTTTGTTTGTTGCATTAGACAATCATAGCATCTTCTTTTACTTTTGTTTCTTAGTGCACTGTATGGAATTTCCAGAACAATGAAAAATTTTAGTGAAAATAGCAAGAATCCGTAATTGCTTTCTTTGTTTTTTGAGAGAGAGAGAGAGTGAGCGAGCCTGGATAGGGCAGGAGTGGGGGAGAGGGAGAAAGAGAATATTAAGTAGGCTCCGTGCACAGCACAGAGCCCAACAGGGAGCTCGATTCCATGACCCAGAGATCATGACCCGAGCCGAAATCAAGAGTTGGACGCTCAACCAACTAGGCCACCCAGGCATCCCACTTCTTTCTGATATTAATAGGAATGACCCCAACATTTGATTTAAAATATGTCAGCTATCAGTATTAGGATATTTTTTGTCTTATTGATTTGGTGTATTCCAGAAGTGGAATTTTACTTTTATCAATTTTTAGCACCTATAGAGATGATCTTTTTTTCCCTTCTTTGACCTAGTGATATGATGAACTACATTAATACATTGGCTAATGATAAGCCTTCTTTAAAAAAAAAGGCCACTTGGCCATGTTGTATTTTTCAAATGTACCACTGGAAAATATTTTAATTGAGCTTATGGTATCTATGTTCATAACTGAAAGTAAAAGTCATTGTTAGATTTTGGTTTTAGGGTTATGCTAGCCTTTTAAAGTGATTGAGAAACTTCCCATCTTTTTTTCAAAAATAATTTACATAGTGTGGGTATAATCTGATCCTTATAAGTTTGAAAGAACTAACTCATTAAATAATTTGGTGCCTTTTTGGAAGATTATCTTTTTCTTTTTCTTTTTTTAAGAGAGAGAGAGTGAGTGCATGCATGTGGGAGTCAGAGGAGGGAGGGGGAGAGAGACTCTTAAGCAGGCTTTGTGCTCAGTGTGGAGCTCAACACGGGGCTTAACCTCAGGACACTGAGAATGTGACCTGAACCTAAATCAAGAGTTGGACACTTAACCGACTGAGCCACCCAGACACCCCTGGAGATAATCTCTGACAATTTTTTTCAAATTATTTTAGGGTTATTGTGCTGTCAAGGATTTTTATTTCTTCTTGGCTCAAGTCTGGTATTTCTATTTATCAAGGAAACTTTAGAATTTTCAAATGTGTAAATATGCATTTACACAGGTTTTTCTCACGTTTGAAAACCTTCCATAGTTAAGGTAATAGATTATCCCATTCCTAAGCCTGCACAGGATTAAAGATATTTTTTTAGACTTTCCAGATGTCTCTTTAATCAGTTTTTTCAATTAAAAAAATAGATTATGGGTTTATTTACCAATTCTGCTCTTCCATTCATTTATTTTGATTTCTCTGTCTTTGGTCTTCCTAGTAGTAGGGCTTTCTGAGAAAGGATACGTTATTCTGTTGCATTTTAAACCCCAAATACAAATGCCACAGAGACATTGTGCTTTCCTTGTTTTAAACACTCAGTGCTGTACATTTCCTTATGATGTTCTGTAATTATATATTTTGGGCGGTGACTGATTTATGTATGTCTCCCCCACTACACTAAATTCTAAAAGAGCAGAAATCACACCTGTGTTGTCTACCACTGAGCACACAGGGCCTACAGTGGCTGGTAACAGCTAATGGGTTAAAAGAATTAGTGAAAAATAAGGTCAGCACCAGAAGCACAATCTAGCCCTTTCCCCTTTTCTTGGATCCTATGGCTTCTCAGCACCCGAACGGCCCACAGACCACTTACCAGCCCCATCAGCAGCCTCTGGTGGCTGTCTTCCTCCTGGAAGAGGGGTGTTAATCTTGGCTCTGAAATTAAACAAAATAATAGTCAAGAAGGGTGGTTTTTGGGAAATGGGCTAGAAGAAGAGAAATCAGCCTGGGTCTCCCTTCTCTGAGTTACTGGGAACACAGACCATTTTGCTGATAGGATGAAATTTTTCATGAAATGTGTGACCTATTCCTGCAAGCTGAACCAGGTGATACACAGAGAGCTCTACTCCAAAAGACGAGGAAAGAAAGAAAGAAAACAAGGAACACATTGCCCGACACCGAGAGGCTCTGGCTTTGACTTCAACATGAAAACTCACCGCTGTCTGAAGACCTCTGCTTCACTGGAGTGAGAGACACTTGGGCCCTTTCTTAACACCAAGGGGGCCGTAAACTCAGAGACGGGACTTGGAAATGATCGCATGACTGTTTTCCTTGTGACCCCCAATGGTTTAGTGACTGTGGGAGTCATTGAACTGAGGGGACCTGTCAATTACTGAAGCAATAATACGAATTGACACAAGTTATCTGATTAAAAGAGTAACCAGCTCAAGATGGAAAAGTGACATGGAAGGTTCAACGGGATGGCATTTCCTCCGCCGTGATTTGCACTATACCAGCAGCCTGGAGGGGCGGACAACACAGTCTTGTTGCAAGATGTGCCTAACACTGCTCTAACTGCACCTTCGTGCCCTGCTCCTCCTCTCCTGGGGCAACTGAGGCACGCACCTGTCAAGAGAGCAGAACTGCCCCAGTCAGTGGGCTGATGACCCTGTGTGGGACGGCACAGGGGCCTCTTGTCCCCTCGGGATAAATCCGACCTGGAGCCCAAATGAGCTTTTTGATTCAGATGAAGCAATTCAAAACTTGATGTCAGCAGCCCTGAGTTTCACCCAGACTGTCCTGTTTTTTTTAGTGACGACATTCTTCCTAGGATACTAGGGCAAGCCAAGCACATGAGAGAAAGGGACAAGTTCCCAAAGTGCGCACAGAGAGAATGGTTACAGCATGTAAACAGGCTGGAAGTACAGGAGTAGGAGCTCTAACGGGGGCAGAGGAGTGACAGACACCACAAAAACCTTGACAACCGGCAACATTTCCCGCATGGCAAAATTCCTGGCCGAGCAAGAAGGACGAGCCTGAACCAGGCACCTTCCCACCCCTGCTGCTAGGCAGGACTCCTGCCCGCTGCTCCTGCCTGGAGCTAGCGGGAGAACCCCTGGCTTTGGGCATGGACGGCCTGGTAACACAGGCAGAGGCTGGTTCCCTCCGGGCTGCTCCCTAAGCACAGGCCCTGTCACCCTGGGCTGGATCACAAGTTCACTGTCACGGTTCACATGACCTGTGTACACAGCTGCAGGATGTCCCACAATGCACTGTATAAAATCGTTTCCGTTAGGGTCACCCAGCATACACCTAAACATCCAAGCCTATAAAACATAAGTGGGATATAAAAATAATAGCTTTTTAAATGGAAGCTGGCCTTTAGGAGGCATGAGAGTGTTCCAGAGACAAAACCACAAAAAAGCTTGTACCTGGATACGTTTACCATTCTCTTCCCTCAGTTTTACCTGGTAGGGTGTTTAATCAAGACTTACCTCAGCTGTCACTCCTGGAAAGCCTTTTCTGAGCTCGCTCTGTTCCCCAACCATCCCCACTCCTGATCCAATGCCTCCTCCCCCGCCCCCACCACTGTGGTTCTAGAAAACCCATCGCCTGGCTTGTTAGCATTTCTTCCTCACACATCAATGACAAAGCAGCTCTCAGGTATCTCGTGCACCAAGCGCTGTATGTACAAGGTGCTATAAACATTACTCCATTTACTCTTGTTTTTCCTCTCACCTTGCCCTGAAAAGGTTAATGCAGGAAGCGAACGCAGGGCTTGCCCAAGAGCACGCTGCTAGCATGTGGCTGGCCTGGAACTGAAGCCAAGTTCTGTCTGGCTCCAGGCCCATGCTCTTCCCCTATAACCACACAGCCTACCCAGAGACGCCTACCTTTGGACTCCTATGACCTAGCCCAGGGAGTGCCCAAATGTTACCCAAAATCAAAGACCCCCGTGTGATCAGACAGCTGAAAAGCTGGAAGGAAAGCAGCCCTAAGCCAGAGGAACTCCCGAAGTGCATCGTGTGGGTACAGCCACAGGGCACGGTAATTAGATCAAGGCTCTGAAGAAAAATAATGAAAACCAGACGGCCAACACTCAGGGACTCTTCCAGCAAAAGCACATTCAGCAGCTGTCCTGAAAGGTCCTGGTGCCAAGACAGACATGGAAGGAGCTGGGTGGTCACTCTAACAGGAAGATATTAAAGGGGTGCTGCCTTCGTTACACTACTGAGCGTGATTTCCTTGCCAACCCACACCGGTAGGAAAGACAGGGTTACAAACCAAACACTGACTGAAATCAAATAAAGAGGACTTCATTACACATCTTTTCTTACCCAAATTCCTTGCTTCTAGGTTAGAAATCACCCTACAAAGAAATTAGCCAATGTTATTCACATAGGAAGATTAAAAAAAAAAAAAAAGGCCACAATACCCCACAAAGATATCCTCCATAAAACCACCGCAGAAACTGTTCTCAGGCAGCTGAAAACCTCAAACACTTTAATCAACTTGGCAAAAGCCACATTAGGCGATTATAAAATCTCAAAACCCTTTAGCGCAAACAATGACAATAATTTAGAACAATTGCAGCTCTCGGTTATTGGAAATAATGGGAACAGAAAATAGAACAGGGTTGGAAGGGGCCTATTCTTGTAGCACTCCAAGATGACTCATCTATCCAGAAAATGGGCTTTCAAAATAAGAGCCCGCTCAGCAGCCCCCTAACACTTTTTAAAGGAACCTACTGTCTCTATCCCCCTAAAGTGTTCACTTAGTAAGCCCTTCTCTACTACTTACCGTTTATAATTATTCAGGATGCCAGTCTGTAAGGTTTAACACATACAATTTTCCCACTAGAAACTCTACCACCAAACTCAAGAATAGGACCCAGGTGGCTGCGTTCATTAAGCTGACAGCATCGTTTTGTTGAGGACACTCAACAAAAGGAAGGTCCTTCCACGAAGGGTCTCCAAAAAAGTACTCGCAAAAGATAGGCATCTTCTCGGTACACTAATCCCTAATTTTACTTACTTCATTGCATTTTCACGAATATTCCTCATGTACACCATGGACCTTCTTCTTTCAGTTTTCTAGAAGGGAGAACATGTCAGAGGTGTGGAAGGTCCAAGTTTTGTGGCTGCCATTTTTCACACCAAGGACATAGTGCAACATAGCGAAAGAGTTTCGGAAAAAAGAAATATACTTTCCAAGCGATCAAAATACCTATGTTCTTAAAAATTAGTTTAAAAACACCTTATTCTGAAATTATTATAGATGTGTTGGAAGTTGTAAATCAACTAGACAGTGTTGTGTCATATACAATGACACTGCAACTACATATGATTCTAGAGAGATCTCATGTACGCTTCAGCCAGTCTCCCCCCATGTTTATATCTTATATAAAGGACTATAGTACAGTATCAAAATCAGGAGGCAGATATTGCTAGAATGAGTGTATAGTCCTATGTCAATTCACCACGGACGCAGATTCACGTGCCGCAATCAAGATACAGAACGGTTCCATCCCCCCACAGATCTCCCTTGTGCCGCCCATTTTGCAATCAGTCCCAGCCACTTTTCTTTCAACTAAACCTAACCCTCAGCAACCATAAATTTTTGGAACACCTAGGTTTTTTTAAAATCAATTTTTAACTATACAAGTAATGCAAAAACACAGGTAAGACCGGGCTATTAATCTCACTTCCACGATGAACATGCTGTGTGTGTCCCTTAACCTCTGCGCCCTTGATTTTCCTCAAGAGAAAACAGATCAGAAAAGCACCGTGGTCTTCTTGCAACAATGCAAAAGGGCCTGGCGGTTGGGGAGAGTGCAGCAAACTGAAGCCAGCCTTGGGACTAAAGGGCATCCCCTCATCGGATGCTATACTTTTGCTTCTTGCTTTATTCTCCTGCATCCACACAAACCTCTTCTGAGATCAGGCTGTGCCATTCTTTCCGGACCATGCTATTGTCATACAGCAGGCGTGGCTTGGAGTACTTCACGTATTCCAGGTTGGAGTTCAGTTTTTCCCAGTAGCCCTTAAAGCTGTGCACCTGCAGGAGACAAAAAGCACTGGTGAGCTTGAGAAGCAGGGCCTGGACCCCGACCAACCAGCAAGGACCATCCGAGCCTTGCAGAAAGCCGGGCTCGCTTTACTTCTTAGAGGGCAGTGTTTCCGACTGAATTCTTCCCACGAAAGATGGCATTCTCCTCCTGCAGGAATTCTAAGATTTTATTTAATTGCCAGAGAAAGAGATCACAAGTAGGCAGAGAGGCAGGCAGAAAGAGGCGGGGAGCAGGCTCCTTGCTGAGCAGGGAGTCTGATGTGGGGCTCGATCCCAGGACCCTGAGATCATGACCTGAGCCGAAGGCAGAGGCCTAACCCACTGAGCCACCCAGGCGCCCCCTCCTGCAGGAACTCTAAAATAGTAAGACTTAAAGAGTCTTGCTTTCCCCGTCTCCTTTTCTGTCCCTTTTACAGAGAGCCACTGCTCCCGTCCCCAAACCAGTATGAGTCACCTGGGTTCCGGCTAAGTTGGGAAGCCTGTATTAAACCCTGTGTTGTATTAAACACACCAGATTGTTTCCTCTCCAGAGACCCATGCTGACTTAGGTTGTGTTAACAATGATGTATTCAGAGAATGTTCATAAGACATACATATAGCACAGGGAAGAGGCTTACTTTCCTGCTAAGCTTATCTACTTCCAAAAGAGGTCTTTCAAAACCTAGGCGTCAGAAAGGTGGGGTGAACTAGTTTCACATTTGGCTGTCAAATACTCCAAAACAGAATTTGATGGCAACCTATCTAGGTCTTTGACATATTGCTATAATTGAAGCAATAATGTATCCATTATATTCATTTTTAAATATAATACAATACTAATACATTTTTAATATTGAAGGATGTATTGACACAAAATGTTTTTTAATTTTTTAAGATTTATTTATTTAAGACAAAGAATGCGTGAGTGGGCAGAGGGGCAGAGGGAAGGGAGAGAGAGAACCTCGAGCAGACTCCCTGCTGAGCATGAAGCCCGATGAGGAGCCTCATCCCACGACCCTGAGATCATTACCTGAGCTGAAACCAAGAGCCAGAAGTTTAACCAACTGAGCCACCTAGGTGACCCTGTTTTTTAATTTTTTAATTTTAAATTTAAGTACAATGAACATACAATGCTAGATTACTTTCAGGAGTACAATATCGTGATTCAAGAATTCTATACACTACCCAGTGCTCTCTGCAGTAAGTGTAGTCTCCATCTGTCACCAAATATTATTGCAATCTTACTGACTAGATTCCCTCTGCCGTACTGTTCCTCTCTAAGACTTATTTTGTAACTAGAGTTTTGTACCTCTTAATCCTCTTTATCTATTTCACCTATCTCTCCCACCCCATCACCCTCTGGCAACCACTAGTTAGGCCTCTGTAATTAAGAGTCTGGTTTTATGTCTCTTTTTAATTTATTTATTTTGTTTAACTTTTACATGTAAGTGAAATCATATGGTATTTGCCTTTCTCTGACTTATTTCACTTAGCATTATACCTATAGGTCTATCCATGTTGCTGCAAATGGCAAGATCTTATTCCTTTTTTACAAGTAATATTCCATTGCATACATACACCACTTCTTTATCCATTCATCTATGGATGGACATTTGGGCTGCTTCCATATCTTGGCTATTGTAAAGAATGCTGCAATAAACATAGGGGTGCGTGTATCTTTTCAAATGAGCATTTTCATTTTGAGTAAATACCCTGTAATAGCATTATTGGATCATATGGTAATTCTAGTTTTTATTTTTTGAGGAACCTCCAAACTCTTTTCTATGCACCAGTTTGCATTCTCACCAACAGAGCATGAAGGCTCCTTTTTCTCTACATCCTCACCAACACTTGTTATTTCTTGACTTTTCGATTCTAGCCACTCTGAACAGGAGTGAGGTGAAATCTCATTGTGGTTTTGATTTGCATTTCCCTCATGATTAGTAATGGTGGGCATCTTGTAGGCCATCTGTATGTCTTCTTCAGAGAAATGTGTACTCAGGTCCTCTGCCCATTTTTTAATTGTATTATTTGTTTTTTGGGTGTTGAATTGTATAACTTGTTTGTATATTTTGGATACTAACCTCTTAGTGGATATATTATTTGCAAATAACTTCTCTCATTCAGTGGGTTGCCTTTTCATTTTGTTGATGGTTTCCTTTGCTGTGCAAAAGCTTATTTTGATGAAGTCCCAGTAGTTTATTTTTGCTTTTATTTCCCTTGCCTAAGAAGACATTATCTAGAAAAACGTTTCTATGGCTGATATCAAAGGATATACTAACACACACTGTTTTCTTAAATCAATGAAGATAGATTTATGATACACTTTCTTGCCAAAATACATGTGTTTGTAAAAGATTTGACTAGGACCAAAATGCAATGTGTAGCCAGAAAACAAAGTGAGCTAGTGCTTGGTGTGGTAACAGCCTTGGCTATATTGCAAGAAAAAAAAGAGAATTTTAGTAAAATAAGCCTCAAACAAGAAAAATGCCCTTATATTAAATAATAGCACACTATCCACACTCTTACTGAAAAGGCAGTTACTATTGGTTCAAAATGAATTTTGGAGTATTGGTAAATTACATAATAATATTAACTTGGTGTTTTAGAAGCCTGAAAGGCCCATCCAGCCAACATCCCTTCTCAGAGAGACAAGGAAAACTACGTCCAAGGGCGCCCGGATGGCTCAGTTGTTTAAGCGACTGCCTTCAGCTCAGGTCATGATCCTGGAGTTCTGGAATCGAGTCCCACATCGGGCTCCCAGCTCCATGGGGAGTCTGCTTCTCCCTCTGACCTTCTCCTCGTTCATGCTCTGTCACTGTCTCTCTCTCAAATAAATAAATAAAATGTTTAAGAAAAGAAAAGAAAAGAAAGAAAGAGAAAGAAAGAGAAAAACTACGTCCAAGAAAAGGTCATTTCTAGGGGAAATTGGAACCCCAGTGTCACATCACACTCCCAGATAAACCCACCTCACTCACCTTTTCTTCCCCTTTCAACTTATTTACAATTAATGGGCCTTTATCTACCCTTTGGTCTTCCTTCTATTGAAAAAAATAATAATGAAAGCAAATTCTGCCAACATTTGGCTGTAGTTAGTCCCTGACAGGAAGTCACTGCAGCTTTCTTGCATTGCCGAGGCCCCACAACTAACTGGTGTTGTAGTGACACCTAGTGGTTGGTCAAGATACTAGCTCTGCCCACTTTTGTGGCAGCAGCCCCACCCTGTGGTCCCAGCGATGTCTGAGAACACCGAAGCCCTCTCATCCATCTGAGGGTCTCCTCCCCTCACTCATACAATGTAGCTCCTTAAAAAAGATCTCTCCCAAGCGACCTTCCTTCGCCTTCAATCATTAAAATAATCCCTTTTCTCAGCTGAAAACAAACAGTTAAAACAAGTCCATGGATGGGCTACAAAGGGGCTTAGGAATCCAATGACAGTATGCAGAACGGAGTGAGTTGTGGGAGCACATCTCTGGGGACAAGGCCTACAGCTTGCACCAGATGTTCAAAGGGATCCATAACCTACAATAGTTCAAAACCCCTGAGTTAGAAGGGAAAGGAATGGAGTTTTAAAAATAAACAAGCAAAACACACTTAGATTTAAATTAGAAACACTGTTCAGCAATGTCCCGGAAATATTTTACTATAAACCTGTAGGTCTTTCAAGAAGGTCACCACTGGATGTTACAACATAGATGAAAATAATTAGTGGCATATGTCACCACATGGTATCTATGAGGTAAGTGACAATTATTTTTAAGGTTTTATTTACTTATTTGACACAGAGAGAGAGAGAGAGAGAGCACAAGCAGGAGGAGCGGTAGGCAGACAGAGAAGCAGGCTCCCTACTGAGCAAGAAGCCAGATGAGGGGCTTGATCCCAGGACCCTGGGATCACGACCTGAGCCAAAGGCAGATGCTTAACCGACTGAGCCACCCAGGTGCCCCAATAAGTGATGGGATTTTTTAAGTTATGAAAATCTCAGAGATCACTGTATATTGGAAGGTCTATTTCGAAGCCTGAGTAATAGATAAGACCCAGAGTTTGAAAATGGATTTGAGTAAGTGAAAGACAAGGAGAGGATGTTCCAGAGGGGCACTCTAGGGAGTGAGCAAAGACTGAGAGACAAGAATGTGCATTCTGGGTTTAGATCAGAGGCAGAGCATTAGAGAAAGCAACCAACAGCACTTCAATCTCTGTGGTGAAGACCTCTGTCTCTAGCATGTGACTCCCGACTTCAGCAAACACGGGGCTGGCACCCCCCAGATACTAAACTGCAGCGGGGTGTGACCTGAGCTTCCTGAGTTTTCAAAGTTCCCGGGGCACCCCCAGTGCTCAGCCAGGGCAGAGAACACTGCTTGAGCCTGCCCAGGTCATCTCCGTCTCCCACCCACCCTCACTTGTCTTCCTTGCCTTCGTCCCTCTGGCTTACAGGCTGATGAAGAACCAGCTGCCTGAGAACGGGTGATTGTGTTGTTGATTAATAGGAGATGGGGTTAAAGAGGAGGTTAGAGCCAATCCAGGATGGATGGCAAATGTCAAGGTAACACCAGACTGCTCATTCACCCAGATAATTAAAGCAGCTCCGAGATCGAATTTTAGATGCTTGAACATAGAATGGGGGAAGAGGGAGCAGAAGCATTACAATCACATCCGAACAGTCCACCTGGGAGCACAGAAAAACACTCCTGTATCGTCAGTTAGTACTCACGGAACTTGTGAACTGAACACTGGGCTCATCGGGGACAATGGCGTCGACATAAAGTAAAAGCCACAAGAGCCCAAGAAGCACACTGCAGGCTACTTCAGAAGAGCGCATAAGCCTTAAAATATTTTATAAGAAAATACTCATGAATGTAGCTACTTCTGGGAGACGCTGGTGTAAGAAGCCATCAGACTCTCAAGGGAGCCGCAGAAGTGTTTTCCTGCACAAGGAGGAGTTTTAAAGTTTGATTTTGAAAGAAGGGAAATTATCCCGAGTCTCTTCTTGAACAACTGGGTTGCCTGGCTGGCTCAGTTGGTAGAGCATGAGACTCTTGATGTCGGGGTAGTGAGCTCAAGCCCCATGTTTCAAGATTTAAGTAATCTCCATGTGGCGATTACTTTAAAAAAAAAAAAAAAAAAGAATCTCATTTTGCCTCTTAGGAGGACAGGAAATAATTACCGAGTGAAACCCATCAAAACTATTAATTAAACAAAGGACCAGAGGGTTATATTAAGGGATTGTTCCCCATCTTTGATTTCAGTTGCTAGTTGATTTTAGGAGATAAAAAACATCTGCCTTTCATTTCTAAAAAGCCCTCTGCCCTTGGTCCTACATCTGGTTAACCCTCATCTTCTTAGAGGAGAAAAGCTCAACTCAGAGAAAACCCTTACTCTCGACGCCAGGGCTCAACTAGCAGAACTAAAAGCATCAATCCAGTTTGGGTGTTCAGTGGATTCCATCTCAACATCAACTTTTGTTTGCAGCCCAGAGAAGCACAGTGACCCCCTACCTCTAGCACAGACAGAATAAAATACAGCCACCTGTGTGTCCATGAAACTAGCAAAGCACCATTTACTAAGCCCAAATGCTCTGAGCAGACCGTCAGATCCATACAGAGGACCAGTGACAGGAACCGCTGAGGCTTCCTGCAAAGGGGACCACATGTGGCAAGTGCCAGTTCTCCTATTCATAAATTAATACCCTCTTTTATCCCCATATCTAGAAAAATACAATCTCTCTTCTTTGCCCAGCTGGGTAGTTCTCTTACCCATTTTCAAAAAAAGATTCTATTTGCGAGAGAGAGAGAGAGAGAGAGAGGTGCACAAGCAGGGGGAGGCACAGAGGGAGAAGCAGGCTCCCTGCTGAGCAGGAACCCAAAAGGGGGGCTTGATCTCAGGACCCTGGGATCATGACCTGATCTGAAGTCAGGTGCTTAAGTGACTGAACCATCCTGGAGCCCCTCTCTTAGCCATTTTTAATGGGCTGCATTTTTAATGTAACCACTAAAAATGGTTCTAAACTGTCCATCTCATAACCCTAAGAAAGCCAACGGGAAGATATTTCTCTCCTTTCAACCTTAAGCATTAAGCAGTACATCTCCAACCAAACCTAGGAAGAACAGCATCACAGGCTAGTGGCCGGGTCTGTCCCTCAATTTCATCATCTGAGGTATTAACTGAAGGAACCCCCATCTCTGTAGATATGACAGGAATGACTACAGCAGCCTGGTACTATGTTTCTAAGAAATAATATTTCTTTGTGCCATCATAAAATTATGTTTGACAATATTAACTGAACTCGCCATAACTCACTGTCCCAGAAAATATGTTGTAGAGGAAAAATTCTTGTTTTTCTACTACAACAATCTACTCCCAGAAGACTTCATTTCTGGCCACCAAATGTGGAAGTTCCACCTACACACCACACACATCAACCAATTCTCCACCACCAGCTGGGTCTGCTATGATTTAACTCAATTTGGACACTACCTACTTGGAGACAGCATTGGATCCCATAAGCTGCCTATAAATTGGAGGTTCCCAAGACCCCCTCCTTGGGTTTGCCAGTTCACTGGAGTAGCTCACAGAACTCAAGAAAACAGTTCACGTATTATATATTGGCTTATTGTAAAAGGATAAAATGGTGGAAACTGCCAGATGGAAGAGATGGATAGAACCAGGCATGTTGGAAAGGACTCAGAGTTTCCACTGGCTCACGAGGGACACCACCCTCCCACACCTTAGCATCTCAAAAGCTCTCCAAATTCCTTCAGTAAGAGTTCTTTATGGAGGCTCCATGACTTAGGCAGGATTGATTAAATCACTGACCACCAGCGACTGAACTCAAATCTCAAATCCCAGCCAGTCTCTCTTACCTCGGGCGGGGGGGGGGGGGGGGGTGTACTGGAAGTTCCAACCTTCTAATCACGGGTTTGGTTCTTTAGGCAACCAGCCCCCAGTCTTAGGTGCTTTCCAAAAAATCACCTTATTAACATAACTCAGGTGTAGCTGAAAGGGGGCTTGCTATGAATAACAAAAGACATTCTTTTCACCTTTGTGCTATTTCAGGAACTGGGAACAAACACTGAATATAACAAAAGATGTCCCGGTAGCTCTTATCACTTAGGAAATTACAAGGATTTTAGGAACTCCATGCCAGGAGTCATGGATGAAGACCAAATGTTTATTTCTAGTTATATCATAGTATCACATATGTACCAACTGCACTTTGCGAAATCAGTATTTCCCACATCACCAATGGACATTTCTAGTACTACATTGTTATCAAAACAACAATCCTTATTTTTTAAAAATTGTAAGGTACTGCATTGTAATTTTGTTGATACTTTGGATCTGTAACAAAACTTGTATTTAAATGCCAGTAGTTGTCTGTATGTCTATATTGGGAGGGCAAGGAAAAAAGTCTTTTTTATTTCACAAAGCAATTAATAACACTCATGCTCTGCCCAATTAAAACTGTATTCTTAAAACACTGTGCGAGTGAAGAAGCATAATTAAATGAACAAGTCTCTGGAGAAGAGCCCAGGTGCCAATGATTGTATTCCCAAGTGCTCAGGGGCACTGAGACCCCCTGATAGACACTTGACTTGACTTCTGAGGGGACGTAAGTGGGAAGGGCTCTTAAGTCTCCCTGGCCTTCCCAGTGTCTGGGTCAGACAGTTAATCTAAACAAATGACTAAAAGGTTTCCTTACTTTATAAAATGAAACTAAAGATGTCTGGCTTAAAAAACACGTGAACATACTCCCATTTCTCCATTTGGGGCATGCTCATTCACCTTTTATCATTATATTCCAGTAAGTGATAGTTTCTATGTATTTCCTAATCTCCACGGGCTTCCTGCGGTCAGTTTTTTTTTTTTTTTTAAAGATTTTATTTATTTATTTGACAGAGAGAAATCACAAGTAGGCAGAGAGGCAGGCAAAGAGAGAGGGAGAAGCAGGCTGCCCGCTGAACAGAGAGCCTGATGCGGGGCTCGATCCCAGGACCCTGAGATCATGACCTGAGCCGAAGGCAGAGGCTTAACCCACTGAGCCACCCAGGGGCCCCTACGGTCAGTTTTAATAGTTTCTCTTCTCACTAGAAAATCAAGGGTAATTTTAAAGCTTTCAAGAAAATTGCCAAATTGCCACTTTCCTAGAGAAATCCATGTTTTATGAAGGGCTAAAATCATTCCTGGGAAGGACGCTCTTGATAACATTGCTTTGAAGGCAAGGACCTTGTTTCAGTATACTACTTGTTTGTTTAAAATTCTTCTGGAAACCATTTTATAAAGTAAGGAAGCCACTAGTCTTTCAGGTGATTAAGTGCTAATTCAACTGGCGTATGCCAAGTTAAATGGCATAGTCCTATATTAAACATTTGTAAAGTACTCCACGGGAGAACTCTTTGCAGAGAGAGTGGGAAGAAGGTGCTTTTCCACCTTCGCTTTGCCTTTTCCTCTCCTGACTTCTTATCAGGGCAGTCATCCACCAAGGAGCGAAGCGAGTGTGGTAAGAGTACATAAGGGTCCCTCGGGCCTCAGGGAAAGTCTGGCAGCAAGCGTGCGTTCATTCAAAAGGTAACTGGTGATTCGGGTCAGAGGTACTCAGAGCCAACTCCTGTAGCTGAGTAAGCACGGAGAGAGCAGTCTTGTAACTGCGGCAGGGGAGGGAGGAGCCGAGGGTGGGACGGCCCCCGCAAGCAGGCCCATCGCAATATAATGAAGCTGGGACTTGGGGTAGAAGAAGTAGGTCAAAGGCAGCGGCTTCTAGCGAGGAGTATTGTGCAAAGAGGAATGGGGAAACAAATGAGAAAGATCAGAGCCAGGTGTCCTGTGTCTCCTATGCTGAGGGACTGGGGTAGGGGTTGGGGAGCTGGGCAAAGCAAATCTAGTACCGTCTCTTCCAGAGTTCAAGGCCCATTCCAGTAGCGTATCTTTGCCTTCTCTGACGGATTGGGTCTGCGTCTGCATGGACAAGGTCGTCAAGAGATCTATAGTTCAAATGTGTGCTGTGTAACGCTTCCTCCCGGCATGCGGACACACAGGGAGCAGTACGGGAGCTCCCGAGAATGTCTGGAAATGGTTGATGGGGAACATCGGGGCCAGATGTCAAAGGTCATTAGAGGAAAGGAAAAAAAAGTGAGGAGATGGCACAGTGAATATTAGGGGAGAAAAAAAACTTGAATAATAAAAAAAGCATCATTTTACACACAAATACACAGACACACAAATAGGAAAAAAGAAAAAAAGGTGCAAAAATAAGCCACTTTGTTCCTAAGCAAAGTCAAATCATATTCTTAGAATAAGCCATTGGGTAAAAAATTAAGGAAATCATCACATCAGTCTTTTATATTTACTTAATTTTCAAAATGACAATACACGGAGCACCTGGGTGGCTCAGTGGGTTAGGCCTCTGCCTTCAGCTCAAGTCATGATCTCAGGGTCCTGAGATCGAGCCCTGCATGGGGCTCTCTGCTCGGCAGGGAGCCTGCTTCCCCCCCCCGCCGCCAACTGCTCTGCCTACTTGTGATCTCTCTCTCCCTCTATTCAGTAAATAAATAAAGTCTTAAAAAAATAAATAAAATGAAAATAAATAAATAAATAAGATGAAAATATACAATGGTGATACAGTTGTAGTAAAACTGATAAACCCATAAATTCCTTGTGAGTTAATCACAACTTTTTTTTTTTGAGTATCCAATTTGGCAATAAGAATCAAAAGCTTTCAAAACTGTCACAGTCTTTTGCCCAGCAATACTCCTGGACATTTAACCTTGGAGGATAAATCAAAAGAAAAACCATCTAGATAAAAATATTCACTGCAACATTATTTTTAATTGCATTTTTTTTAATGGGGGCTGGAGACAAACTAAATGTCTCAAAACAGAAAAATGATTCATTAGGACACAACAACCCAGCAGAATCCTCTGGAGCCTTTAGAGGTCATAATTACGAAGCTCACACAACAGCGTGAAAACTGATGTAACTGGCAATCTTTGTTAAATATCTCTGGATGGGGACGCCTGGGTGGTTCAGTCATTAAACATCTGCCTTCAGCTCAGGTCATGATCCCAGGGTCCTGGGATTGAGCCCCGAGTCCGGCTCCCTGCTCAGAAAGCCTGCTTCTCCCTCTCCCACTCCCCCTGCTTGTGTTCCCTCTCTCGCTGTGTCTCTCTGTCAAATAAATAAATAAAATCTTGAAAAAAAAAAATATCTCTGGATGGCTGTCACTACTATGCATCCATATGACAAAGGCTGGAGGAAATGGGGGTAAAACTGACAGCTGATTCGTTAGGAACTGTGGAGAATTATGGGTGACACTACTTTCTCCTTAAAATTCTCTTCACTGGGCTCCGGGTGGCTCAGTTTGGTTAAGCTTCTGCCTTTGGCTCAGGGTATGATCCCAGGGTCCTGGGATTGAGCCCCACATTGGGTTCCCCCTGCTCTGCGAGGAACCTGCTTCTCTCTCCCTCTGCCTGCCACTCCCCCTGCTTGTGCTCTCTCTCACTCTCTGTCAAATAAATAAAATCCTTAAAAAATAAATAAATAAAACTCTCTTCACCGGTTTCACACATTATGGGTTTGGTAGGACTCATGATAAAAGAAGAAACAGTACAAGGAAAGGAGGGAGGCTCTTAATAAGAACATTTTTAGCTATTAATCAAACCTTTCTTTCCCCTTCCTCTTTCTCCCTTTGGGGGGGCTTCACAGTGGTCTCAGCTGTGGCCCAGAACCGTCACCTTTCCGTCTCCCTGAAGGACCCTTCTTAGGACCGAAACCCAGAACCATCAAACCTGCCCCAGTCGGCTCTCTCCCACTCCCAGTGCATCACTGGGACCTCAGACCTCACGGCTTTCTGCTTTCCCCAGGCTGCCCAGGCCCGGCCTGCCCTCTGTGGATCCAAAAGAATTAAATGTAAATAAGAGAGCGGCAGCACAGAGAGCTGCCTGCTGCCAAACGCTGAGATTTCCCACTACACACCAAGCTATAATTAACAGGAGGCGATGCCAGAAACAACAAAGGAGCGTCAAGGAAACAGCTAAAATGCTCTCCAGTTTTTAACTACACACACATTCTTTTCTACTCACCCACCCCACCCCGTTCTCCCTATTGTGCTCAGAAGCCCTTCTGAAACCACCAGGTTACACAAAGACACTAATAGCTACCCCTTAGCGGCAGGAAGGAGGTGTGCAGAAGAGCTTCACAGAGACCGCATACCGAGCCAGCGGAGGTCACTTTTGAGAAACAGAAAAGCTGTTCTTAGAACCAGAAGGAAATTAGATAATCCCAGCCCAGGTTACTTAACGCGTTTAAGGCTGTGTGTGTGTATTTGTGCGTGCGCGTGCTGAGGGTTCTCTAAGGACCATCTATAAGAACTCCAGAGTGGACTGGTTGGAGGCGCCGTGGAAAAGACGAGTCCTGTGTGGTTTAGGTTGATCCCCAAAACCCTCTGTCTTCAGAAAACTTCCCTCTCCAAAGAGTATTCCTAAGAATTGCCATAATATTATCCTCACGGATGACTCAACCCCTTAGGAAGGATTTTCTCAAGAACTAACCCTACCCCTTGCCCCCATCCTCCCACTGACGGTCTACAAGCCCTTTGGGAACCGCCATAGTCCTTGCCACAGAGAGCTGGAACTCCCGTTGAGTGTGGAGGCCAGCAAGGAAGCCAGGCACGGTGTGCTTTTGTCTCTCCCTGGAAGGACTTACCTTCATGAAAGGCAATGGGATCTCTTCCGTCACAAGGGTTATTCCAGGAATTTCCTATGGTGGGGAAAAACACACACACAGGACTGCTAAACGTATCAACCACCACAAGCTTGAGCCTTCAGGAAGTGTTTTCTGCACAGACAGAAGCTGAGGGCAGCTCCCAGTTTGCTAACCTCTACTTTAAATAAACCTTATGGTTTATAAATAGCAGTGAACCAGCCCATCTCTTGCCTTGGGAAGGGAACTATTCTTTCAAGTCATGATTACAATAGAGGGCCAATCTCTGAAGGAAAGGAGAAGACTATTAGGAATACAGAGCAACTAGTATATTATTTACACATTTCCATTTAAGAACAAACGAGGCAAATTACGCATGCATTATCAAACGTAATAATAAGGGGGACATGTTCCTTCTCTGTTTATTGCTCCTTCCTCCCACTCCTTCTCTTTTCCTTAAATGTATTATATTATAGTTGGCCCCTGCCTCCCTAGAAGGAACCAAGATTAGTGGGGTTCTTTTTTGACTTTAATGGAAAATTTTCCTTCACCTCATCCTCTACCACAATTTCAGAAATAAAAGATCCCCATAAAGAGTTGATGCAGCGGTATCACCACGGCAAATATGAAAGGTGTAAAATCTGTATCAGGAAATCCGAATTATAACATTGTGAGCATTAAAACAAAAATTTCAATAGAAATATAAACTTCCAAAATGGCCCCTCACTCGTTCATTTTGGAAGTGTGTTTCTATATTGTGTAGATAAGCCTCTCAACTAGTGAATTTTCCTTTATTTTCTAAAAAAAAAAAAGGGTAGACGATATATGATGAAATAACTTTGAAAGTGTTCTGTAGAAATAAAATCTCGTGTTTGTTTAGAACTCAAATGTACTAGATTTTTACTGACACACAATATTCCTGTGGAAAGGGGCACCACAGAAATGCAGAAATAAATTTCCAGAATATTCAAGCAACCGAGTTGTCCACTATGACCACAGAAAGCCTGTGTTAAGAATGTATTTTGTGTTTCACTCACCACTACTTGGTAAGAGAAGATACTTCAAAAAAGCATTAAAATTTCACTACAGCTTTAGGTTATAAATGGCATCTTAAAATAAGAATAACAAGGTGAATTGTTTGCAAAGCATAATTCAGGGTTATTTATATGTAAGAGCACCATATGTTCTAGTATCTTAAAAAATCTAATTCAGTTATTTACAGAAATAATCTCTCTCCATACAGAAGTATGATATTACTATTTTTTTTTATCCTAGCAAGGATTTATTAAAGGATAGAAATAAGAGGATTTGTAGATTAGGAAAAGAAAAGGCAAATGATGAACATCATTGCTAAAGAGAAGCAGGGACTCAGAATTTCAGGATTAGAAGAGACCTTTAAAGGTAACCAACACCCTGAAGTTTAGAGCAACATGGTAAACCCTAAAAGCAGCTCAGTAGATGGTGGTTAGGACTGTGGGTTTTTTAGATTATACTCTCACAGGACTTCCTGACCTCACTCTGTAGGTCTACAAGAGCTCCTTGGCCCCATAGTCATGAGAAATGCCAAAGTAAGGAGCTGCCTCCCAAAACAGCCCCTCGAATGCTATCCAGCTAACACATGTTCCATCTTTAAACACAACCCTGGGAACTACAGGGGTTCCCGGTCCCCTCCTCCCAGACACGGAAATGGAGGATGACAGGGCTGGGTGGTGAGGGAAGAACACAGAGAGGTGCATTTCCTGACTCCCCGTGGTTTAACCTGCAGACTTCCTGCCCCATCACCATAGACGCTGTGTGTGTGTTCACGAGAGTTCTCAAAGCAAACAGTGAGGGCTTGGAGAACGGACAGACGAGCTGTCTTTCCCTTGTTACTCGACAGCAAGGCAAGAACATTTAACAACCCTTAACAGTCAAAGACAGAAGGGCCTTTAGGATAACTACCGCTGTGTATACCAAACATTTAGAAATTAATCACACATACCTGACTCTATTTAGATAGTCTAAATACAAAACGGGCAAGTGTCACGATTCATCCAGTACTTATTTTCCTATGTCTGTGTTACCTAAATTCCAATTATTTTTCTAAATGCCTTTTTGATACGAACCTCTGCCTTGGGACTAAGCATGTTGTTCTAACACCTAAGTATGAAAGAAGAAATCTTTTCCAGGGAAAGCCTGAAACCTTTTTCAGGGTTTTCGCTTTCTGATCCAACAAATCTCAGTTTACCGCACCATGTTCTAGAGAAAACAAACAAAATTTTAGCTCAGCACTTCCTAATTGAAAAATTGGGGAGAAGGGCCAAGAGGAAGAAAAGGTTGAAGGGAGTGAATTTGATCACTAAATTTCACTTAAGATCACTAAATTTTGCTGATCTTGAGGCTTTACAGTTATTACAAATTTTCTTTATGAGGCTGGGAAAAGGGGTAAATCTCCTTAGGAAACAGAACAGCTTACAATAACAGCAATGGTCCAATCATTCGCGTTTATAAAAACCTGAGAAATATTTTAGTCTACTCTAGTTGCTAAAAAAAAATGTAAAACACCATTTGAAGATGATAGAGGGTTCATTCTGCTTAGTAGTAGGAAGAGTAACACATATCCTGTACCTTCTCCTTTAATTCTCCTGTTTTGCATCACTACCTTTGGCTAACAGCAAGGATTCTCAGTGATTCTTCTGCCAGGAGACTCCAACTCAGATCCTTATCAGTCAAAAATAGACAAATGAAATCACAGCCATGGGTACTGTGACAGGGATGTCCCACAACTGACCCACAACTGGGTCAGTTTTAATTTTAATTTTAATCACACAAAGAATACAAAGTGTTAACTTACTGTATCCCAAGCGAACACTGAGGAATATGGCAAAAGTTTATCCATGTTACTTGTCTCTGGATATATGCTCCAATATGAAGAAGCTGAGTAGATTTTTGAAAGAAGAAAAAAAAAAGAAAAGAAAGAAAGACATGATTTAATAAGAAGAATAAGGCAGTAGACACTGTTAATTCACCAAAGCAAGCAAACCCCCAAAAAGTTTTTACTGCCTTATCCTTATCTTCAAAACGCTAACCATTAGAGTCTACCTTTATGAAACGTTCAGGTTCTGTTCTTTACTATGAGAATAATTAAAAAAAAATTATTTGGCACTTCTATCTACCCCCAAATGACATTATACTACTTCACACAGAAATGGCCGACACAAAACTGAACTAAGAAAGTTTTTACATCATACTGGAAGGAAAAAATCACTAATAAGGTTAGAGAATCAAGATCGTATCGTATCTCATCAGTCTCTGAACTGTCGCAGCTTCTCACAAGACCACGAGAGAATGAAATTTAATTAGCTGCTGACTGAAACAGAGTTAAAAAAAAAAAAAGTGCTTCTAACCAACATTTTGACAGATTGAGACATTATCAATTTGTTGCTTTCCCTCCAGCAAAAGGGTCAAGGATTCAACTTAATATGCACCATCAGCAAGACCTACCAATTATAAATTCCTGAATGAGGTCAAATGAATGGCAGGCAGAGACATTCTCAGAAATCCACTGAATAAGCTTTAAAAAATAAGAAGACAATTCTGTTGGTATGTACAACTGCACCCTGCCCCCACCACTGAAGAAGTACAAAATGTATGTGAATCTTTTTTAAAACTCTGTATCTATTTTGGAACTGTCAAAGAATACACTCACTTCCCTTCAAGGCACGTAATGCAAGACTGTGGTTTAAGGAGTCTTATAAATTAGGTCTATTTTACATATATTTTTTAAATAAATGCCCCTGGCTGAAATCCAAATAAGCCTTCTTCGGCCCCATGTTTGCTTTTGCTAGAGTGGGTCATGTTACAGCAAAGTACCAGTGTAAAGAGCTGGGGGATAGAGGAGAAAACCAAACCCAATCACACCTCAGAGCTTGAAGGCAGCAGACCTGGGTTTGAATCCAGCTCAGACATCCATGTGAACATCAGCTCACCACTTAACCTTGGTGAGCATCACTATGGTCCTCCCAAGCACAGGTTGTAACAACACGTCTCTCAGTGTCCACAACCATCCTCACCTGCTGGCGGACTGAAACTCCTTGTTCCCAGCCTTAGAACTGAAGGATACCGTGAGGCTTGCCTAGCCACAGAGCACTCTCACATGTCTGCTCCTACCAATAAATAAGTGGTTGTTTGTTTTTAAAGCTTTGTGTATTTGTGAGAGAGAGAGAGGGAGTGAGAGAGAGCATGCCCACAAGCAGGGGGCGCAGCAGGCAGAGGGAGAGGCAGGCTCCCTGCTGAGCAAGGAGCCCGATGTGGGACTTGATCCCAGACACGATCCCTGGGATCGTGACCTGAGCCATAGGCAGATGCTTAACCGACTGAGCCACCCAGGCATCCCAAGAAACAGTTGTTTTCATTTCTAAACCTATTCATGCTGGTTATATTTCTCTTCACAATTAGGTAATTTTATAAAATATTACCATAGATGAATGAAATATGGACGCAAAAAGAGTGTTGTTTGGTCAATAAAAGTTGAACACTTTGGAAAGACTCAAAGGCATATCTAAAACACTCACTTAAAAAAAAAATCTAAGTGTGAGACAACTGTAAAAGATTAGAAAAAATTGCCCAATAGATACAGATTGTTTTTGCAAAGATCTGTAAAATACGGCTCTCCTTGGGTTAAAGAAAAGAAGACAGTAAGAACAAAAGGAAGAAAAGTCAGAGACAGCACATTACTAGTGGTTTTATGTAAGAAAAATGATTTTGAACTCCAACCAGCTAATATACAAAGAAAGGGTCTTAAACTACATCAAAAGATAGGTGAATAAATGTACCTTTTGTTTGTTGTTTTAGGTTAAAATAAGATAAAGTATCTTTTCTTCAATTACCCAACCACCCATTGGTCCCAATCAAGTCTAACAGAGGGCTATCTCCAACTTCACAAGACAACTGTAAAATTAAATGACAAAATGTGTGAAAGTGCTTCATAAATTCAATTGTGAAATAGAAATAATCTTTATTAAAATGTAATAAATATATGACACCAGATTTTATTTCTTTTAATGCTATACACCAAATAGAGACCAGGAGAAAAAGTAGGTATTTGAGAAGCTATTTCCTATTTACGGAGCACTTTCTTGGAATGTTACTGATACAGCTCACGTGTAGGCGCAGTATTGAAAAGAGAGAAGTCAACAGACATGCTCACAGTCTGAAGTCTGGTCGGGGTCCATAAAAAGAAGCACAAGAAGAGAATATGTTCAAATCAGAATGGAGACCATAAATGTCAACTAATTATTACCAAATGAAGACGACATCTGTTCATTTCAACCACAAACATAGACAGCTGGCATTGTCTATTTGCCAATCTTTTTAACTTGAAGCTACATAACCACCTTGGCTTCCAGGAACTGGGGGTCTCGGCCACAGGAGAGGACACAGTGCAACACGGCCATCTTCTCACAGTCTAGCTGAGTGTTCCATAGGAACTGTAATAAATAGGACTGGTTGAGGACTGCCCTGTAGAGCTTTCCAGAACACCAATCCAGTACCAGGGACCCTGATAGTGACTGTAAAGGGCTATGAGGTAGCATATCAACCACTTCATTGTTTCCTGGCCAGAAAAAAAAGAAAAAGAAAAAAAAAGAGATCAGCAAATAAAAGAAACCCCTCTCACCCAAACATAAACATTGTCAAGACAAACCCAAATGGACCACATTCATGAGGGGAAAACCACAGCCATACCTGTCAGAAATAAACTGTGGCAGATCAGGTCCGGATGTTGAATGTTAAGTAAATGAAAGAAATGACCAGGTAAGTAAACAGCCACGTAATATTCTGTAGAAGAGAAAGATAAAAATTATCTGCATGTGGCAAGAGTTGCACAGGCAAAGATAAAACCCAGAACTTGACAGTATCCCTATTTGTCTTTGAACCTCTTAAAACACAAAAGTTTTGATCAGTGTAAACTGTCTGATGTCAGTACATTTCATCTTCCTGCCAGATCTCACTTGTTCCTATCTGTGGTTAGTTGTCTTCATACATTTGGCCATGGTTTTCTTAACTGATATATGTAATTTTGAGTCAAGTGAATTGTGGCTTTATTTGAACTTAAATGACCTCTAAAAGAAATTAGAAAAAAAATACCAAGCAATATAAATTATTCCTTTATCTGATAGTCTGGGAATAGCTTATGATGGGAATTTCCCTCCTCATTTCTGCTGGTTGGGAGACGCCCTAAAATTTTGTTTCCTATGTTTGCCCACTCATCGTCATCATCACTATCGTCATCGTCATTTTGTTTAGAGAACCCTTAAATTGATATTCATCAAAACAATCTCTACAGGCATTCTAACACTTGGTGAAGCACTAATATATTTCCTTGCACAGCGAGCTGCCGAGAATTCACACCTTCACAGTCCCTGCGTTCGATAATTTTGTACGAAGAACACTCGTACACAGATTGAGACAAGGTGTAAAAATAGGTTTCTGGAGAATGGGAAGGTGGAAGTAGCCCTTGCCAATAATTTTTCACATGAGAGCAGTGAATGTCATACAGATGACATATTTAGATTGTAAGTGAGACAGCTGGATTCTTTTTTCCTAAGAAGCAAAGAAATGCATGTTAATTATTTGCATAGAAGGCATTCAGGGGAAAGGAAAGGAAAGAGGATGTAAAACTCAAAGCCATTGACTTAAGTAAGTGTCCTCTTGGTCACTGGGGATCAAGTGATGTTAACGAGAGTAGCACAAATGTTTGCAATAATATTCTTGTTATGGCAACACTTAAGTAGAAATATATAAATAATGATATAGTAGAGTATGGTAGGAAAGGGTTAGGCATCAAACGACCTAAATTAATTCCTAGCCTAGCATTTAACCAGTTAACTAGGGTGGTAACTACATCCCTGCGAGAGCAGGCATTTGGAAGGCGAGGAGGGTTGTTTGGAGTTGTCGCAGTCACTGGAGTGGAAGGGGGAGTCCTCCTGCCATTTGGCGAAGGTCCTTAAATCCCTTAATGTGCAGGACACTCTCACACAAGAAGTACTGTCTCAATGAAAATGCCAACAGGGCCCGTAGTAGGTCAAATGATGACCCCCTAAGATGTTCATGTGCTAATCTCAGAGCCTGTGACCATGTCACCTGAAGTGACGGAAGGCACCTTGCAGATGAGATCAAGGATCCTGGAGATGCAGAGGGTATCCTGGAGTACCCAAGTGGACCCAAGGTAACCATAAATATGTTTACAGGAGAGAGGCAGAAGGAGACTGGATTACAGAGGAGAAGATCACTCAAGGATGAAAGAGATGGGAGTGATGGGGTCGCAAGCCAAGAAATGCCAGCGTCCAGATGCTGGAGGTGTCCAAGGATTAATTTCTCCCCAGAATCTCTGGAAGGAACCATTTCTACCCACACCTTGACTTGAGCCCCTCAAAACTCACCTCAGAATTCTGACCTCCAGAACCAAAAGACAACATTCATGTTGTTTTAAGCCCTAAATTTGTGATAATTTGTTATAGCAGCAATGAGAAACTAACACAGTGTCCCTGATAAGAGACCCTAAAAGGAGACTGGGAACAGATCTCAGCCTTTCTGAGCTCAGTTTCATTACCTGGAAAATGAGGATAATATCACCAAGCAGAATTGTTTTAAGGATCAAGATAATGGAAATAACATGCTTAGCATATAATACTCATTTTTTAAATGGTAGCTTTTTATTTACAAATGTATCCTTCTTATATAGAGGTGTCTGGGTTCATGGAAAACTCTATTCTTTAATATCTTATCAACATTAAAACTCTATTCTTTAATATTTTAATTAAAATATTCAAAGTAAGTCCCTTTTAATAGGGTGATAATTCAGAACAGTTGTATGTAATTAATAGGAAAAAAGGCATCACTCAAAAGCAATACCGTTGTCATAAATATTACCTCTGGAGTAGTTTTAAGCTTGGGTATAATTCTGTGCCAAGAAGACTAAATGTGTATAAGAAGGAAAGACAACTTATGTAAGAGCCTATTTTTACAAAGCTCTAGGATTTCTGCCGGCTCCACAGTCTGAAGACCATAGATTAAATCATGCCTGCCCTTTTCTAGAGTCATTCTCAGGGGGACAAAAAAGAAGGCTACCTTTGACCTGACAAAATGCTAAGTTTTTTTTTTAGCGGAAAGTTTCCTACATCACTCTTGAAATGGGATGTTGATGTAGCATTCTCTGATAAGAATCAAGTCTCAAGACCCAGGAAACTTTATATTTATCTCTCTTACCACAGGAAGCAGTAGACTCAGGCCTCTCTAAGGCAATTTCCCACAGGTTCAAAGCTCATGTTAACATTTACCACATACTGGCCCACTCCACATTCACTATCTCACCTCATCTACAGTATTGTTCAAAAGAAAAATCTTTTTTTTAATCAACTTTGTCATTTTTGTTCTCATTTTGCCCAGCTCCCTCACATTATACCTTCCTAAGCTTTTGTCATAATAACAGGCAGACTGGGGAACAGGAATAGGAGAACATATTAAAGAATCATGTGCTGTAAACCTGAAGCTTTTCTTTTTTGAATATTGTGCCATGTCCCGTAGGTAGGCAAGTAATAGCTCTGTTAGTTAGTCTTCTGCTAACCTGTTTGTGCCCCTCATCCCAACTGACATGGAAAAGCAGTTTTCAGGAGGTTGGTACAATAAACCCTTTCTTGATTTTCTTCACTATAGAGTCCATTAATATGTTCAAACCTAGCACTCAAGTTCCCTTACCATATTTACTCAATGAAAATTAACACATTTAAGCTGATTTTTAAGTCCTTTATAGGACTTGGAAGCTCTTAGCAATTAACAACAGGGAATGGACAATTTCTCAAAGATCTTTGTCCTCTCTAGAATCAAGGGACAACATGATGTATTTTCTCTCATAGGCTTTTAGGGAACATCCCATTCACTGTCATTTTTTTTTTTTTAAAGATTTATTTATTTATTTGAGAGAGAGAGAGCGAGCAAGCATGAGCCAAGGGTGGGGGGAGAAGGACACAGGGCTCCATCCCAGGACCCTGAGATCATGACCTGAACCAAAGGTAGCCTAACTGACTGAGCCACACAGGTGGCCGTCATCATTTTTATACTAACAAATGGCTTTTTTGGATTACTACTAAAACACATAGGAAAGCTCACAGCCTAGATTCTCTAAAGAGGGAGATGCATCCCCTCCCCAAAGGCTGATCTGAATGGGGGACACAAATATGTCCAAAAGGATTGGCCTAGAAAAAGATATAGGTCAGGGAAAAAAATGAGAATATTAACTAACTTAATCCAGTTGACCCTTGAACAACAGAGAAGTTAGGGGTGCCAAGGTTTCCAGAGAAACCCTTCCCCTCCTAGGCCTCTAAAAGGTCAGTGGCTGTCATCCCAATCCAAGTCCTAAAGGGGCGGGAGAAAATGGAGTGCACGGATAAGAAAATGAGATATAAAAGGCTGAGTATCACAAGTACTAGAAAGGAGGGTCCGAGCAGAGACGCATCTCTCTGTCACTCACCAAGGTTGAGAAAAGTAAGGCCCTTAGTCACATGTGAGTCTACGCTCCCTAGAGCAGCAGTGAAGGTCTTGCTGTGCCCTGTGGAGAGAGAACAGGAAGCCAAGGAAAGAATGGTAAGAAACAAAGAGCCAGAATTCCACCCAAGGCTATTACTCTATGTAATACTCAACATTTAGGAGCTGTGAAACTGATGAAGCAAGGGTCTCTGACTTCTAGATTTCATGGTTCTCCACCACTCTCCAAATACCACACAGAAGGTAAATCACAGTGCAATCAGGATCCAGTAGTTGTTCTGGGCTTATCGTATAATATTAGACCTTATAAGGTGGGATGTGCTGGGACAGAAGGATCCGAAGGAATCTATCACAGGATCCAAAAGGTGGAGGAGACCAGGTGGCTCACTGGCCCCCACAGTTTACTGAACGTTCTTGCTGTCATCAAGACCCCCTGAGACTTCTCTCAGTCACTTAGTAGACTATCAACTAAACTCAGGGTACTGGGCTTCACGCTCCACTGTTCTAACTCTTCATCAGAATTAGTAACCCTTAATAAAACTTTCAGAGAAGTTTTATTTATGGTTTTAACCATTATATTAATCATTAGAAAAATGTATGAAAACTTCCCACAAAAGAAAAATCCAACTTATGCTATTAAAGCCTGTCTACTGAAGTTGCTTTTAGTTTCTTCATTATTGAGGTATTAAACTTTTCTTACCTACATTTCTAACTTCTGAAAGTAATGTTAGGCATTCCTGCAGAATAAACTCTGGTGTGGTCTGGCATAGTTTTGTTTGTTTGTTTGTTTGTTTTTTATAATTTAAAATTTTTAAATTAAAATATAATTTCACCCACAGTATGTACTATATAAATTCTGATTTTAAGGGACTAAACAAGCAAAATAAATGTGCCTTACCATGGTTCAGACTAGAACTTTTAAAGGGTACACTGGCCAACTAGAGAACTAGAAAAGCTTGGGCATTTACTCCTCCCCTGAGGCTGACTGCTGACAAACTAGTTTCCTGGGCCGCAGAACTGTGAATCAAAATAAAGGTATCTTAGGTCTAAGACTTGTTGAGATCTGAGATGATGGATGCTTTTAACTAGAACTCTACGTAACCTTGTAGGTTAAATATATTGATTTTTTCCAACTAGTAATAATAAAAAAGCAAATAAACATACTTTGGACAAATATTTCCACAAGGATTGGTCTACCTAGAGGCCTAGAAAAATATACAGGTCAGGAAAAAAGTACAAAAACATTAGCTAAGTCAATACAGTTGACCCTTGAACGACATGGAGGTTAGGGGTGCCAACACCTGAGCAGTCAAAAATCCATGCATAAGTTTTGGGAGAGTCAAAAGTTAACTCCTAATAGCCTACTGCTAACCAGAAGCCTTTCTGATAACACAAACAGTCCATTAACACATATTTCATATGTTATATGTATTATACTGTATTCTCACAGTAAAAAAAAATTAAAAAGAAGAGAGAAAATGTTATTAAGAAAAATCATAAGGAAGAGAAAGTACATTCACAGTACTATACTGTATTAAAAAAAAAAAAAAAACCCTGAATGTAAGTGGATCCGTGCAACTCAAATTCATGTGGTTCAAGGGTGAACTATATTCATCATTAGTGAATTTCTTCAGGAAACACGTATTATATAGGTATAGAATGTACTGAAAAAATTTATTACATGGTAGTAAGACTTTAAAATTTATCTAATTTGCTACTATTTGGAAAAAGTGATTACATAAAAATAAAAAATTAAGAATAAATGACATGTACCTTTATGAAAGTAAAACACTGAATACGTGATTTTTTCCCAAGAGTCAAACTTCGGACTGTAACATACACACAAAGTCCCTAGAAGGAAGAAGGTATTATTTAGTGGAGCTGAAAAGAATCAGAGACAAAAAGTTTTCTAAGCCACTTAACCTTTCTTCTCTTCCTCTAGATGTTCTGACTCAATCTACCTCATAGATTATTCCCAAATTCTAGAAACGGTTTATTAACAAGCTGCTGAGAAATTTCAGTTCAACAATTACTCAGCACACACTGTGCATGTAATGTAATTTAAAAATTTTGTAATAAGTAATGTAATGTACTGTGGTGAGCTATTGAAGGATAGGAGAGGATAGGAAAATGAATAGAGATCTACTCCTGTATATGAAATCATGGGAGTCTAGGGAAGGTCACAAAGGAGATTGTTCTCATATACATATATTGCCCCGCTCTCTTATTTAGCTTGCCTTCTGGCTACTACTAATGTAGACGCCAGTTGACCAAAATGTGTCTCCTCTTTACAGACACTTTCCAGTCTTTATTCCATCTGGAATTGGAAGGCAAACTGGGGCAGTAGGAGCAAGTGTGTGTTGGCCCATACCCACCCATATGTGGGTCACTGAGAGCCTCGGCTCAAGTGCAAAGGAGAGAGCTCCTGGCACAGTGATCTTTCCAGATGAGCCCTGACCACCTTCTCTTAGCCCATGGCTCCAGAACACTCTCAGCCTTCACATGCTCTAGAACATGGGTGGGATATGTCCATCATCTCTAACAGCTGTTGCTAGACACATAGACTAGATGTGCTCATCAAAGACCTACCATGGAAGGCATTATGCTGAAACTGATACTTCCAGTGCTAACATTTATGTGATCACCTGAAGCAGGAGATTTCCAGGGTAGAAAGGAAATTGACCAAGGTCTAGAAAGCTGGGTTCTAGTCCCAACGCTAAAATTAAGTAGCTGTGTAAATTCAATCATTACTCTACTTCCATGAATAGCAACATTTCCTCTGTTATCCTTCACTAGGTCCTTTATCAAAGAATCATGGTGATAAAAAAAAAAAAAAGCCAATTTTCTCTAAGAAGGCTACTTAACGACATTAATGAATGTTCTGTTACAATGTTTATCATTTGTGACCATTTTTAATAACATTTAAAACCACATCATATTGTTAGAAGTACATTTTATTCCAATATCTTAGTTGCAAAATAACAAAAAAAGAAAAATTTCATCAGGTACAAATAGTAACAATTCTGTTAGATGTAAAATTACTGTTATGGTTACTGAGTACACAATAATAACTTCTCTTTAAAATTACAGCAGACTCACTAAGAATCAAAGTAACACTATACTAAAGCATAAACAAAAATAATAATTATAACAGTTTAAAAAGTTCCATGTACCACTTTGACTACTTTCATAAACATACTACCAGCGAAAAACGACTGCTTTATCCTGTTCTTTTATGTTTTATGATTATAAGGAGAAAGAATATTTAGCAAACATAGTTAAAAGTTTAGCTGTTCTGGTAATAACAAAATAAAAAATTTTAAAGGCACCATATTTTTCCTTTCATATTAGCACAGTTTTTAAAATGATAATCAATTCTGGCAAGGGAAGAGTAAGAAGAACATTCTCAAATAACAGAGGGAACTGGTACAACCTCTCTGAAATAGTTTTGCAGGGACTTAAATATATTCATACCTGTCAACCCAAAGTCTTCTTGTAGGAATCTATCCTGAGGCACAAACATGAAATGTCAACAATATAAAGAAGATTATATCCCCTATTCTAGCAAATTCCTCCACGCTCCATCCTTTAGAGAATGGAGGGCATCAGCCTTGCTTTGTTTTGTTTTTTAATTAATTATTTATTTATTTAACAGACAGAAATCACAAGTAGGCAGAGAGAGAGGAAGGGAAGCAGGCTCCCTGCCGAGCAGAGAGCCCGATGTGGGGCTCAATCCCAGGACCCTGAGACCATGACCTGAGCCGAAGGCAGAGACTTTAACCCACTGAGCCACCCAGAAGACTGGTGCCCCAGTCTTCTTGTTTTGAAGAAAGTTAAAGTGAGGTGTAGAATAAATGTATCCAATTACATACACCAAGAGCCATCTTTAGGTCTCATAAGCAAATATTTCCAAATGAGGTTGTGGTTTAATTCCCTTTCCCAAGCCCAAAGTGGGGAAAAAAATAAAGACACAGCAAGGTGACATGGGATGTGTACAGATTCTGCAAAGCTTCTCCCATCCATAGCATTTTCTTTGATAATAGGAATGTGTTATATCTGTGCTGTCCAAACTGGTAGCCACTAGCCACAGGTGACTACTGAGCATTTAGAATGTAGCTACTGTGACTGAGAAACTTTTATTTAATTTTAATTAACATCAAGGGCCCCATGTAGCTAGTGGCTACCATATTGGACAACCCAGCAATGCAGCACTGGTTCTCAACCTTGAGAGTACATTAAACTCACCTGGAACTCACAGATTCTCAAGCTTCCCATTAGATCGACTGAACCAGAATCTCTGAAGGCAAGAGCCAGGCCAGGCATCAGTATTTTTTTTTTTAAAGGGGGAGAGGACACTGTGGGAGGAGCAAGAGAGAGAAGTCCAAGCAGGCTCCATGCCCAGCGCAGAGCCTGACACTGGACCCTGTCACGACCCTGACATCATGACCTGAGCAGGAATCAAGAGTCAGATGCTCAACTGACCAACCCACCCAGTCACCCCAGGCATCAATATTTTTAAAATGTGTCTAAGCCAGGGTGCCTGGCTCGTTCAGTTGATGGAGTGTGTGACTCCTGATTTCAGGGTCATGGGTTCAAGCCCCATGTTGGGTGTAGAGATTACTTAAATAAGTAAATAAACTTAAAAATAAATAAAATGTAGTTGGGGCAACATAATCAAATTCTTTAAATCTCAGTTTCCTCATCTGTAAATAAAGAAAATATAGAACCTACTTCATATAGTTCCTACATAAGAATTAAATGAGATAGTATATATAAAGCTCTGCCGAAGAAATTATATCTGCCTGTAAAGGTTAGCTGTGATTATTCTTCTTCCATAATGATTTAGCTGCTATTTACAAGTTGGGGGAAGTCACAGTTTGAAAAAACAAAGCATGCTCTTAATGGTGTATCTAAAAAGAGATGTTTAATAAATATTCATCAATGATGAAGATAAAAATCTTAAAGTTGGCTAGGCTTTGGGAAACTATTTGGACAATGAAAGCTATTATGGACAAAGTTTTCCAAGGGAAATTATCTCATTGTAAAAGGCTCTATAAAATGCTAAAACACAGGACTAATTCTGGGAACTTGTGGAGGGTAACTCTTGCAATTATATGAACAGGAAAGAGAATGTACACTTTTCACCCCTCACCACCTCCCAGTTGATGGTGCCCAAGAAAGAATGACAGCCACTGGCTTAAGCGTAGCTGCACAGCTGACTATTAGATGGGACAGGAATAAGAATATTTTCTTTCCTTGGGTGCCTGTGGCTCAGACAGTTAAGCATCTGCCTTTGGCTCAGGTCATGATCCCAGGGTCCTGGGATCAAGTCCTGCATCAGGCTCCCTGTTCAGTGGGGACTCTGCTTCTACTTCCACCCCTCCCTGTGCTTGTGCTATCTCTCGCTCTTTCTCAAATAAATAAATAAAATCTTAAAAAAAAAAAAAAGAATATTTTCTTCCCTTCACTGCTTTAGGGAATCTCTGGTTTACCCTCCTGCTAGAAACTATTTTTAAGAATCTACATGAGATCGGGGTGCCTGGGTGGCTCAGTGGGTTAAGCCTCTGTCTTCGGCTCAGTTCATGATCCCAGGGTCCTGGGACCAAGCCCTGCATCAGGCTCTCTGCTCAGCAGGGAGCCTGCTTCCCCCTCTCTCTGCCTGCCTCTCTGCTTACTTGTGATCTCTCTCTCTGTCAAATAAATAAATAAAATCTTAAAAAAAAAAAAGAATCTGCATGAGATCAATCTTTATACAGAAGCAGCCCTTTTGCCCATCATCGCCGGTCATCAGCAACCCCTCCATTTAACCTCTCGTTACTTAAAAGGTAGGGGATTTCATGCCTTAGGGCAGGAAAATTCAGGACAAAGATGCTTTCAAGAAGGTAACAAGTGGGTTGCCTGGATGGCTCAGTTGGTTAAGCGACTGCCTTCAGCTCAGGTCATGATCCTGGAGTCCCTGGATCGAGTCCCGCATCAGGCTCCCTACTCAGCTGGGAGTCTGCTTATTCCTCTGACCCTCCCCCTTCTCATGCTCTCTCTCTCTCTCAAATAAATAAATGAATAAATAAAATCTTTAAAAAAAAAAAAAAAAGAAGAAGAAGAAGGTAACAAGTAACCCTGAAAGGGCAAAGTAGCTCCCAATGACCAACATGTGACAAATGAACATCAAATACTGTGACGGCATCATCACGGACACAACGTTGCATCTGTTTAAGACCCTGAGTCTGCCAGCATTCATTTCATGAACCCTGTTCTCTGGGCTCCACGCCCATGGGAAATGAGGCTCTCTAGAGTTCAGGGAGCCGTGTGGGGATGAGTCTCTTTGCTCCCTTCTCCATTCCTACTTCACCGAAGTAGGTTTTCGTTTGTTTAACGACAAAGGTGGAAAAAAAAAATCATCTTTAAAAAGCCATTTGGGAAATACATGAGCTGGCGGCTTATCAGTTAAAAACCCAAAGGTTACTTCTCTGGCCGGCTGCATCCTAAATCGAGAAGCATCCCATTTGGAACAGGCTTATTTCTATTTCAGAGCCGACTGTGAAGAGCAAGGCTCCTGCTCGACTCCCCGAGCCATCGCTGAGAAAGGGAAGAACAGATTCTTCCACCCCTCATGCCGATAAACCCAACATCTGATGTCACAGATCACCCCTTTCTAAGTTATAGCTGCTACTGTTCATGAGAAATTCCTATGGGAATAAAATGAAAAGGAATTACAGCTTCAAAGAAGGAAAGCCTAAAATGACTGTTTGTAGTCAGCAGATTTCAAGTGAAGTCCTAGGGAAGAACCGACCCTCGTCCCCCGACTCGAGCTCTGGACCCCATTACCTCCCACCCGCGCAGCAAACGCACTCGACCCATTCTTCCTGTCTGCCGTGTACTGTCGGCTTCTCTCTGGCCTCGTGAGCGTTCAAACATACTGGAGTCTCTACCATCTTCAAAAATAATATTCCCTAAATCTTTCTTCCCCTTCCAGCTGCTGCGTCTCTCATGTCTACACCTGTTGTGATTTTTTTTACCTCCCACATGCCATTTGACCCAGGACCACCAAAATTCCACCTCGGGCACCCAAACAAAGTGCTCACGTTCACCTCCGTGCTCCCAGACCCCGGATCTCCAGCTTTCACTACCTACTAACGCTTAGCCACCTTCCCCTTGGTCAAACTCCCTCTGCCTTTGGCTGCTATAGCAAAGCACTTGGTTTTCCCCTTCTCTCCAGACACTCTTCTTTTCTTCTTCTTTGGATATTCAACCTCACCTTTACATATTTGCTTCTCAAATTTTATTCCTCAGCTTCTTCCCTCTTGACCCTATATCCTGCCAAGGCTTCAAATGCCCACTATAGTTTAAAAACCTGCCACCTTTGTTCATGCCCCGTCCTGAGTCCCAGATCTCTAGGTTGACATGTCCAAAACAACCCTCACCATCTCCCTTTCAAGGCCCCACCCAAACCACTACACATCAGAAAATGGCCCTCTTTTTCACCCACTTGCTTATACCAGAAACCTGAGAACCATTCCTTTCTGGCTGACAGCCAGTCTTCTCAGTTCTATCTCCAAACGCATCTCAAACCCATCTAGTCATCACCTCTGCCCCCCATCCTAGTTCAAGCCGTCCTCCACCCAAACGTGGGACTACAAACTCAACCTAACTGCTCATTGCCCACTTTTCCTCTCACCTCCTCCAATCCATTCTTCACACGGCAGCCAGTGACCTTTCAAAAATACATATCTAATCACATCACTGCCTGCTGAAAACACTTCCATGAAGCAGCATCAAGGAATGCCGCGTGAGAAGTTGCTGGGGAATGGGGCACTCCCACAGTGCCAAATACTTCACAGATCACTTAAGCAAGGATTAAAATGGACCTTTTTAAGGGGGAGCGACTGTGGTTACCATGTAGCTGAATGACCAAACTTGGCATCACAAACAGTAGGACATCCTGACATTATGTGCCTCCTGATCTGGTGTAAGTAAATTTCACAATATCACCCACGAAGTGTCCTTATGAAAAAATTTTAACCTATGTGTAATGGTGCCTTTCAGTCTAACTACCTATTTTCAGAGAATGTGGAGCATAAAGGAAGGAGTTAAATACTTCCACAAGGAAACAATGAGACAAATCCAGAATGTAGGACATTTAACAAATGTAACAAAATATCAATGTTGCAGAAGAAAAACAAAGGGGGTAGAGCATAGGGGGAGGGAAGTGATCTACATTAAAACAGATGACAAAGACATAATAACCAAAAATAATACATGAGTCTTGATGGCATCCTGACTTTAAAAGTTATACACATGTGTACACATTTATTCATTTGTACGCATACATACATATATAACACATATGCATATATGTACACATATAGAAATCTATACATATATAGGACTTTTAAAAATAATTATGGAAATTTGAATATGAAATAATTATTAGTGTGATTAATTTTTCTCAGTGATAATGGAACGGAAGTTATGTAAAGGAGTATCCTTGACCTAAGGAGATACATGCCAAATTATTTAGTGGTAAAGTGTCAGGATGTCTGCAACTTACTTTTGAATGGTTTAGTCAAAAGGGAGAATATGGGACCCATGCATGGGGAGAATGATCAAGCAAACATTGTAAATGACACAATTAAGTAAAATGTACATGAATGTTCATTCTGCTCTTGAACTTTCCTGTAATGCTTGAACATTCTAAAAAATTTTTAAAAAGGCTTTAATGATCTTAGAACTCTGAGAATAAAATATAAAATCTTTCACGGTCTTCAAGGCCCTATATCACTTGGCTCAAGCCTGCTCTTCAGCTCCCCCACAGTCCTCTCCTGCTTCCTCACTCTACTTCAGTTACATGGTTCTTAGTTCACATACACCCTCCGAGTCTCAAATGAAATATCACTTCCTTCCCTAAACTCCCAAAACTGGCTTATGGAGGGACTTCATGCCTGAGAGAAACTGGAAAAAATGGGATGGATTATGGAGTGAGGTGGAAAAGGGGACAATTTTCAGGACTAAGACAGAATGCGGCACAATGTCCTGGAGTTGGGTCCTGGAGTTGGGTAAGACCAACAGGGATAGATGAGCTGAAGTAGAACGTTTCTGAAGACCTTAGCATCTTCCATTAAACCTCCATTATATACTCTCATAACTTCCTAATTCCTATAATTTATCACAATTCTATTGAAATACTATGTGTGTACTTACACAACGTCTAAATTCCAAACAGTAACTTCTGTACTAATAAAAGGTCCGTTTTGCTCATCATTGTTATCTCCAATACCCAGCACACATTAAGTTTCCATAAACACTGGCTTTGTGAATACCACATAATTTGGCTTTAAAGGAATACAGTTTTACTCCAAGTGCTACTTAACTCAGTGGTAACTGTCCACTCGAGCTCGAGTATTTAAAAAAGCTATTAGATTTCGCTGTTAGAGTTGACTGTTTAGACAATTACAGTACACTAATAACTGTATGTCCAGCTTTGGTTGTTAGCTCAGTAAGTTACAGAATGATTCTTAGAGCAGCTAGGTACATAGCTTTAGAACCCAAATTTATCAGTAAGCCTGACACAGAAAGCATCCCTGTAATAGGATGCCATTTGCTAAAAGATGGAACAGGTGAAAATGTGGATCAATCACATATGAATCTATCCCCCTTTTAAAAACCAGAAATAATTACTAGAACAATAACCCTGCTGACTGTTGACTGTGGCTTCTTTAATACAAGCAGCGAATGTATAAAACTATAGTGGAGAATATAATTGGTATATAAATATCCGTCTGATCACATATGTCATATCGTATATTTTAAGTATATTTTCAGGACCCTTATGGCTAAACGATGACTACATTTTTTACAGAACTCAGTATAACTGAATAAATTGATAAATACAATCTTGAGTCTACCTGTATGGTTGGTAAAAACGCACAGGGTCAGGTGTTTGGATAAGTTCTTTCGGTCTTGAAGATCATCACATCCAAAGTTTACAAGTCTAAGAACATAAAGGATAAGAAACTGAATGCATTTAAAAATTAGTTCCCTCTTTCACTTAAGGCAGTGAGCATTGCACTGTATGTCGTATGCTTGAAACTAATATAACATTGTGTGTCAACCACACTTTAATAAGAATTTAAGTAAAAATAAATAAAAATTAAAGTTCCTTCATAAAGGGTAGTAACCACTATAACATACCCACAGAAGTAAAGACTTGTGCCTGAGAAATTTAAGTTGATGTTTATTTTTTTGTATAACTAAAACAGTATAAAAATAGTAACAAAAAATACATAAATGGCATGGCCCTGGCAATAGAGAGAAAAAAAGAAAAACAGAAGTTAAAAGTACCAGAACTTTTTTCTAAAAGAGAGAACCACATATACGGTTTCAAAACAAGCATAACCCAGTGTTCATATATGAAGAGATAAAGCTACTGAAACACAAAACAGTTTAGGGTTATCATGATTCTAATTCAAGAAGACTTTGATCTCTTCTGTGCACTAGTGGGCTTGTGTCTATTTTTTCAAAAATGTTCATGTTTTCACTCAATATAAACTAGTCTGGGGGAAGAAAAGCTCACCTTTGTAAAGGTGTAAAAAGGAAAACAGAAAAATGGTAACACAACAGACACAGCTGAGCCACACATCGATTGATTGCAACCTGCTCTCAGATGGCAATGAGAGAGGGGGTTTGATGTTTGTTCAAATCCTTTCACTGAATCACAGGAAAAGCACTTCCACAGATCAAAAGAAATGGAAACATCCTACAGGAATAAACGGCTACAAAAATCAATATGATTGACTTTACATGAAAAATTCTGTGTTCGTGCTTGATAAAGTTGTTTATATTGCCTATAGAGAACAGAAATATCAAAGGTCTCACACACAAACACACACACAGAGAATATTGAATTGTCCTTATATCTGCATACCATACATTAGGTATAAATATAATCATTCTGCCCAGAGTATCTATAAAAATTAGCAGTAATCAATGAGTAACTTACTTAAATCCCGAGTCACTTAATGTTATATCCAAGGGTGCTTCGAACTGTCAAAAAGTCATGAGAAAACAAACCAAAAAATGACATTAATTTAGCAATAATAGCTCTAAAACCCAGAGCAAGTCTGACAATGCTGTGCTTGCCTACTGATGAAAAGTCCTTTTAACCATCATTATCTTAAGATGTTATCCCCCAGGGGCACCTGAGTGGCTCAGTGGGTTAAAGCCTCTGCCTTCAGCTCGGGTCATGATCCTGGGGTCCTGGGATCGAGCCCTGCACCCTGCATCCGGCTCTCTGCTCAGTGGGGAGCCTGCTTCCTCCCTTCTCTCTCTGCCTGCCTCTCTGCCTACTTGTGATGTCTGTCAAATAAATAAATAAAATCTTTTAAAAAAAAAATGATGTTGTCCCCCAAATTCACAGCACAGGAAGTCCATTGGGAATATTCTAGAGTTTACACACAATCAGAGGCTTGGTGTATATTTATTTCTTAAAGGGCTAATACTTGACAAACTTTGCCTCAGCTTTGAATATCATAAATGGGTTATATAATACGCCAATCAGGAGGGGTAGACTTTTTACAAGACACAGATGACCATGCACGGAGGGAAGGACTGGATGCCTTTAGAAGAAGAATGAGTGAGTTTAAAAAAAAAAAAAAAAGGGCAGGAGGAATAAATGAAATTCTTGTAATGCTATGATATCAATCTATATAGGATACCAGTACTAATCCTAGTGAAGAATAACATTCTCTTCATCACAGGTAAAGATATTTAGGACTCCTCCCCACAAGACCAGCATTCCAAATGGCTTTGCCAGGAGTGATGCTAGATTTTTACTAATTAGACGATACACTCTCATTGATGTTTTAGCTTTCTCTCAAATCCACCATCCTCACAAGTCTTTTTGGGTTGACTGACTTTTAACCACTTAAAGCTATCTACTATAGACCATACCTACTACCTTCTACACGTCCTCACTCATACGCTTGTGTCTTTAATAAGAGGTATTCGATTAGCAGAAATTTCCTGTGTGCTCTTCGAATCACCTGTGTTTACTGTATTTGTCACTCATGCAAGTGACTAACACAACAAGAATGCTAAAATGCTATTTCTGATAACAGCTCTCTTTAAAAGGAGGCCATGTGTCCTAAAATTTCCTATTGCCCATCATTCTCTTGGACTTACCATTAAGTTAAACTTCCCATCAGCAGAAAACTGGATGCATTTTAAGACACTCCTTGATATCTAAAAGAGAAAAGAGAATAAATGACAAATTACAAAAAAAGAAGAAAATCAACAAAGGGCACCTGACTGGCTTAGGTGGTAGAGTGTGCAACTCTTGATCTTGGGGTTTTGAGTTTGAACCTCACATGGGTTTAGAGATGCAGTGATTAATAAATTATAATAATGAGAATGTCCAAATTAAGTTGTTCTGGGGAAAAGGAGGCCAGTGAACTAGTTTTTACCTTCAGGTCAATGTAGTATAATCTCTGCTCTGACATATCCCATTGAGCCCAAACAAAATCCTCAGCTACCCTCTCTCTTGGGAGATGGCCAGAGTCTTTAAGTACCTAAAGAGGCAAAGAGATTTTAGAGATAACCAACTATTTTAAAGGAGACTATTTCTGGATTTATGATTTTGCATATTTTATCTTTATAATACAGGTAAATATTTCCACAGTTTATTTTTAGCATTCCCCTACCCCCAACACATACACACGGAAAGCCTTTCCAGAAAAGACTAAAGGCATGATTTAATTACTAGCTCTTTCCAAACACTCTATAACAAACTATATTATTCTTGTCCCTAGTTAGCCAGACGGGCTGAGGCTGTTGAAGGCAAAGACACACCTACCACAAATCAACACCGGGGCCAACAGAAGATTCAAAGCTTCCCATTCGATACATAGCCTGCTCAGGTGTCTGTAGACAAAGGGGCTTTACCACCAAAGATAGCAGCTGTGATGCCAAGGAAAGAACTCAGGCCTGGGGATGGGGAAAACTGTCCCCCAGATCGGCCATAAGCTATTCTTGTGTCTTTGGTCATGCTTCTTACCTTTATGTCTTCCGCAGTGAGTATGGTGATACTGCCCCTCCTTCAAGACCCAACTTAGGCATGGCCTCCTGTACAAAGCCCTCCCTCACCTCCTCCCAAGGCAAAGCTCCTCCCCTCTGTATTCTTACGGTACTCTGGCGTACTTCTATTACCGTTACAGTGAACTAATGCTGTAAGTCTACCCCGATGCACTTTCCTACAACACCTTTATATTCTCAACTTCTGTTCTCAATAAGATTCTAAACTTTGGGCAATGCATCTTGTTTCTATTCTTCTGAAATGTGTTCAATTAGAACAGATTTGGGGACCCGATAAAGGTATATATATACTACAAGAACATGATCATCAGAGTGTGGTCACCCAGATGCACATCTCAATTTTGTCCCTCTCTAGAGTTCCCTCATCTCTGGGAGCCTTGCTTGCTCTGAAAACATGGGGATAATTAAACCACTGCCTATCTGCCACACGATGTTGTTATGAATGCATGGAACCACACACTGCCTTGAGAAGCTGTCATCTAAGCCCTTAAAGATATGGACAGTGGGGGCCCCTGGGGGCTCAGTCAATTAGGCATCTGACTTTTGGTTTCAGCTCAGGTTGTGCTCTCAGGGTCCTGGGATCAACTCCCATGCCTGCTCTGCGCTCAGTGGGGTGTCTGCTCGAGACTTTCTCTCCCTCTGCTCCTTCCCCATATATGTGTGTGCTCTCTCTTTCAAATAAATAAATAAATCTTAAAAAAAGAAGAAGAACAAGAACAAGAACAAGAAGGAGGGCAGCGATGCTTCAGAGGAGGGCAGGCAAGGATGATGGTGTGCTGTGGCCACACCACGTTGGTCGCTGACAGGTGTCCCCTGGCCTCACTCTGCCGTAGCTTCATGGCTCCCAGCCCTTCTTCTATCTATCTTCCTCTGTCTATCCCCATTCCTGGTCTTGTTTATTTCACTGACCCTGGATTGTTTATGTGACTGTCTCCTCTAAATTCGCATTGCTGGCTTTGGGATTCTGCCTTGGTTCGTCTTCCTCTCTAGCCTCTTTTCTGACCCCGGGCCAAGCCTGGCATCTGTAGCCTGCCACAATGCCCCTGGTGGCCCAGGGCTCCAGCGATACACTTTCTAGTCATTTTCCAGCCAGGCCTCTTCATTTGAGGCTTTCAATCAGAGATATATAATAAATAAATACCATTTTCCATTTCATGTTCTTCATGTAACTTTAAAATTAAAATCTTCAGAGAAGGATTATTTTGATGCAAGCTATTTAAATATTGAAGGAAGTAATTTTTAATATCAATAATATGTTATGATCTTTCATGGTCAAGAAAAAAGACAACCCAATAGAAAAATAGACAAGGATATAACTAAGCAATTTTCAGAAAAACAAATTCACACAGCCAGTGATATTAATGGAAATACCAACTAAAATAATAATGTTATCAACTTAACCCTCAACAAATTGGAAATATTTTTTAAAAAGGGCAAATGCACCTATGACTGGTATGGATAGAGGGAAGGGGTACTCTTACCCATTGCTTGTACAACTGCGAATTGTTACAAGGTTTTTTGGAAAGCAAGCTAGCAAAATCTATTGAAATATATTAAATGCATATACCTGTCAACCCAACTATCCATCCCTGAGGATTTAGCCCAAAGAAATATGTGTACCAAATACGTAAAGCTATAAAAAAATTTTGAGATGATTTGTAACACACACAGATGAAAAACAACAACAAAGAAGTGGCAATCAAGTGAGTGTCCACCCAAGGGAGAATGACTGAAACTGTGTACATCCATACCAGGGACCATTATGTACTTCTAAAAAGAATGAATTGACCTATTCTGGTTGACTTGTAGATAATGCCACAAAGTTGAATGAGGAAGAAGTGAAGGATAAACCCCTGGGTGTGTCAGGGGTGGGGATGGCAAATACACAGGTTCAGAGAAGTACATGAAAGAAAACATAATAGGTTACAGACAAAAGTTAGAGGTGAAAAGGCAAGGGAGAAGTGGAATACAAGCAATAAAAAAAAAGAAAAAAGAAGACAATTGAACTATAGAACTATATATACCTCCTCTTTTATATAGATATACATATATGTATGTGTATATATATATATAAAAACATATGTTATGATCCCATTTATTTTACATATGTCTAAAAATTAGGGGGGAAAGTGTTCTATCTCCATTTAAAAACCTATAGGAGGGGCGCCTGGGTGGCTCAGTGGGTTAAGCCTCTGCCTTCAGCTCGGGTCATGATCTCAGGGTTCAGGGATCGAGTCCCGCGTCGGGCTCTCTGCTCTGCAGGGAGCCTGCTTCCTCCTCTCTCTCTCTCTCTGCCTGCCTCTCTGCCTACTTGTGATCTCTGTCTGTCGAATAAATAAATAAAATATTTTAAAAAAATAAAAAATAAAAAATAAAAATAAAAACCTATAGGAATAACCCTGATATATGAAGTCAAAAGCAAAAACCAAAATGGCCAATTAACATACATATTATGATTCTATTTTGGTAAAAACAACTGAATCCGTGCATGTGCACCCAACTGCGTGTAAAGGTGCGGAAAGAGTCCCACAAGGCTGTCTTGAGTTACCTCAGGAGACTGAGGTTGGAGAGTGAGGTCAAGATAAAGGAGATAATTAACTCCTTTACATGTCTTGTATTATTCCACATGTTACAACAGCAAGTCTCTAATGTGAAAGACATGAAATAAAGAAAGTAGTCTGGGTCTATAACATTACTCTATCTTTAACAGTCTCGAAATGCCACTCTGTGGGGAAAAAACTTCGAAGTAAAAGAGATTTCAAATATTTACCACTCTATTTCCATCTTCTTGGATGACTTGGATACGAAACTTTTCAATATCTTTAAAAAGAGAAACAAGAGAAAGACAGTTGAACCTTTATAAAAATCGTGAGCACTTTTTTACCCCTAACAGTGGTGAACCTTGATTTATAAAGACAAAGCAGATTAATCAGCCGGTTGGAAAAACAGTATCATTACACACAGCAGTTTCATGATACAAGTACAAAACAAACCCCACCTTTCTCCAGACTCCCTCTACCGTCTAGCGCTAACCCAGCATATACTCTGCTCTTCAATATCAATAATACATAAAGCATTTCGCCCTTCTCCTTCCCCGGGTTCCCCCAAATGTTGGCCTTCCCTGCACCACCAGTCTTATTTGTAGCTAACACTTGTTCCTTTGGCCGAGTTTATCTCTAAGCACTTCCCAAATGGTCCTATTCTCTCAGTAAGCAATCTAGATTTGGTCATACTTAACCTTCTGCCAGTTCTAGTTACAAAAAGGTGGGATAGATAATTGGTCATGAGCATAGACACTGAACACAAACCTAAGCCTCTCAGGCCTGTCCTTCCCATTATAATCAGCAGTCCCATTTTGTATCATGAAAGACGGCTTACTAGATAAGATCCACCAGTGGGTTTTGTCCCTTCTCTGCCACCTTTCCCACCCAAAATTGCAAATAAACTTCATTAAAGGACAACCCATTCTTATATGCCTCCACCTGAATTTGACCAAGTATGTGTCTTCAATTCTTCTGGCTTCTAATACCTTCCCCTTTCTCAATCTGAGGTAACAGACATCTTAAAGAAGGATGAACTAAAGAAGGTAAAAATGATGTCCATAACTGTCCTACACTCTACCATGTGACAAAAGTGGAAATCCATGCATGTAGGAGGCCATCATTCCCAGGACGGGGGAACAGAGCAGAGCCAAGGGAACAAGTGGAGGCAGAAAGAAAAGCCCTTCCATAGGAGTGCTAGGTCTTAAATGGACATCAAAGGTCAGTTGGACCTTTAGGACTGGTAAGTGGACATCTAGAAGATTCAGTCAAGTTCCATACTTGACTAAGAGATGTGCCCTTCATGTTCATATATACTGGTAAAAGACACACTTACATTTCTCTTCTGAAATCAGTAACAGATGGTTCTCGGCAAGAGGGCGACTTTCCACATGTGGGTAGAGAAACTGAAAAAGGAAATGAATCAAAGTCATAAGCAGCAACTACCTTGCTTATACAAATATTTCAAAAGTTTCTGATCACTGCACTACTACTTACCACAGAAGGTGCTGGGAACAATAGAATAGTTGAGGCAAATCACACACGCGCACGTGCGCGCGCGCGCACACACACACACACATTATAGACAGAGGCAAAGAGGAAAAAGAAACACTTTCAGGAGCTCAGTTTCCAGGGGGAAATTGACGGCAGGTCCAACATAATTCATCTCCACAAGGTTAAAGTAGAAGCTATTTCTAGAGATGAGGCTCCCTATTTTGGAATACGTGATTCTGAAGCCAATCAGAAACAATATAAGCAACAGCTGTACAGAAAGTTCTTTTCCACGTGCACAAAAAAAGTGGTCAATATGTCTGTTTTGCAGCTAAGCTTCGTATCTAATTTGACAACCCAGTAAACACAAGCTCTCCAACAACTTCCAAAGTAGTCCCCCATCCAAGAGACAAAGCACAATGTAACGTGGGACTTTCCAAGAAAGAACGGTGAGTCACAGCGTGGCATGCGGTGGAGGATTTACAAGCCTCAAATAATAGAATGACTGCCCCGGGAAGAAAAGGCTTGATCCGCCCCATTCCTCCTTGTCTGTGCCCTCCCATATGTGCCAGCCCACAGGACAAAGCGGCCAGCCAGAAACACAGGCCTGACGCTATAAGCCGTGATAATGAGGGAAAAGGGTCCTGGGATGACTCCAGTGACTTAATTCTTTCAACATCAAAAGGGTAACTAGAAATGAGCAGTTTTATTTTGTAACATGAAAGACAGCTTACGAGATAGGATCCGCCAGTGGATTTTGGTTTTTCCCTCCAACCCTCAAAGCACAATGAAAGAATATAACCCTTTTAGGTCCCTACTTTATAGTCGGCAGCCTCTCTAAAGACTAGGAAAAATTTTGACAAAAGATACTCACTGGCGCCCTAACTTTTCGTGCTGACGAAATGGAAATACAACTGGTAAATTTTTCAAATTGTCTGTTGTCAAGTTTCCTTTTTAGAATTGAGAAACAAAACATTAACTATACATCATTTCTCCACAGCAAAAACTTCAAAATTATACAACAGATAGCAATGCAGAACTCAGTTACGAAAATAATGTAGAACCGGGGTGCCTGGGTGGCTCAATGGGTTAAAGCCTCTGCCTTTGGCTCAGGTCATGATCCCAGGGTCCTGGGATCGAGTCCCGCATCAGACTCTCTGCTTAGCAGGGAGCCTGCTTCCTCCTCTCTCTGCCTGCCTCTCTGCCTACTTGTGATCTCTGTCTGTTAAATAAATAAATAAAATCTTTAAAAAAAAAAAAAAAGAAAGAAAGAAAGAAAGGAAGAAAATAATGTAGAACCTATTATGTCTTGATTTTGTGAAACTGTGCACATTAGACAGGAAACTGTGTACTGGGGTCGAGGAGCAAAGCTGAGTGACACCATACGGATAATGAAAGAGCAAACACTCAGAGCCTCATGACAAGGAGATGGTCCTACAGAAGACAGTTCAGCCTCCCTTGGGACCACAGAGGTGGCCAAGGCATGCTTGCTTAGGACTATGACCTGGAGGAAGATGCTGACAAGTTCTAAACCTCTGTCTGGTCTTTGTGTGGCCATCAGTAATAACATGATTTTAAAAGTTCCACTATGTGGTGGAGGTTTTCCTTCTATGACAAGGCAGCCCTAGAGCCTGGAAGTAAGACTACAGACAGACAGGCTTCAGCAAAAAAACAATTCCAAAGTTTTGTTTGGATTTTGCAGTATCAGTAGAAATCTGTATAGATTACATCATATTAGGGGAATATTTATCTTCACCACTATGGAACTAGACTCTGATGATTAATTCCGGTTGGCAGATACGTACTATAGGTGGGTATCTGGAACTATCTGGAAGACGCAGGGCATGCTGGTAGGCAATTCTCAGAAGCGACCATATTGGGATCCAAGCCCCACCCACTCCTGTCCTCCTAAAGTTTCTCTCTGAAGGCAGTCGAGGCTGTACATACAGACTTGGGGATGCACTACCGGAGATCACCATGAATGTTTTGGTAAGGAAAGGGAGACAGGTTGCAGGTCAAGACCAAACTCAGTGGACCATGAATGGCATTTCTGTAAAGGGGAGAGGGAGAGGGCAAGGGGGTTAGAGGCTTGCCCTGCATGGAGGTTTGCGGAAGTTTTCTCCCCTCAGAGGGACATGCATGAGGAGCAGCGAGAAGGGCTAGGAACAGAGATGGGTCCACAAAACAAGGACAGGGTTTTGTTTTAAGATTTTATTTATTTATTTATTCATTCATTCATTCATTCATTTATTTATTTATTTGTCAGAGAGAAAGAGACCACGAGAGGAGGAACACAAGTAGGGAGAGTGGGAGAGGAAGAAGCAGGCTCTCTGCTGAGCAGGGAGCCTGATGGGGGGCTTGATCACAGGACCCTGGGCTCATGACCTGAGCCAAAGGCAGTCACACAATGACTGAGCCACCCAGGCACCCCAACAAGGACAGGTTTTACTTCATTTGGACGGGGACTTTCCCTTTGGCCTAAGGAAGCAGTCATGTGTCATGTACTATTCTTTTTTTTAAATTGAGATGAAATTTGCATAGCAGAAAAATCACCTTTTTAACTGTTTTAAATTGTACGATTCAGTAATTGTTAATAGATTCGCAATGCTGTGCGACCACATACTTATAAAAGCTCTTGCCCTTCCAGGGCTCTGATTCCCTTTAGCTGCCTCCACCCTTCAATAACGTCTCCACTGCCAGACACAGCCATGGATGGAGATGCTAAGGAAGCCAAAAGAACAGGCCAGAAAAGTAAAGTATGGTCTGTCTCAAAGTCACCCCAGTACTGATGACAGTGTAGACACAGCAGCTTCCTGGGGGAGGAGGAAGGTGGTCCAGGAGCTCGGCGCCAGGCCCTGACTGGGAGCAGGCCATAGCTGCTGGTTAAGACAAGAGGGGGCAGATGGGAGAGAAGCCCCCTCCTGACCCACTGCAAGAGGGAGACCCAGAGGCTCGAGGCGGAGAGGAGGTAGGGGGGACGCTCCAGCCCTGCACAGTCTACGGATTGCCACCAACACCACCGTGAGTGGAATACCGAACGGCCGCTCCCACAGGAAATGCAAGGATATGTGCCAACCAAGTAGTACATAACCTTGTTTCATGTGTGCTCCATTTTAAAGAGCTCTTATTTAATAGACATTGTTGATCCATTAGCATTGAACTCATGGGCAACAGCGCCGTAATCTCATGCCTAAATGCAGCTTATCTAACCCACATATTTTCTCTACGAACCACAGCTCAGCCTTCTCGCGCTCAGGCACCTGACACAGCTCTCGGGCGCTCTGCGTGGGAAACAGCTTCAATAGTGAAATCACCAGTGAAAAGCCCCCAAATGTGAAAATCATGGCACTAAAGAGATCGTGAAAACGACACCTGTTTATAGGGAGAGAGGTGAGCCGAGAAGCTGAGTGTCACCTTGCTCAGCCTCAGCTGGGTGACAAATTTTTCACCGCTGCGCGCATGTCTGCAGACGAGTATAAAAGCACCGCGAGTACTGACTTTGGTGTTACAAATAGACTGTGGTGATTAGTACAACTCACAGGTTCAGAGCGTGTAAGTAAAGAAGACGGACTATGCCTGGTCCACCTGCCCCAGACACATGGTGCTTCCGGGTCCTTCCACGGAGCTGATAAAGTTGGGGATTAAGCCATTTATTCCTATTTACTCTGAACTACAGGAGTACATTACATAAACCATTTTTTAAACTTACCTTCGATGTGTGTTGGGAGTCAGTATTTTATGAAGTCAAAACATTACATGACTCTCAGACAAACCATGATAAAACAGAGTCAGAAGAGCTAGGTTGAGTGTGATTTCCGCGTTTGCAAAGGGTAAGCGGATAATTCCAGCCAGACCCATCTACCAGATTGCTTTGAGGATTAAATGTGATAATGGCTGTGAAAACACTCAGGTTTCACACCTTCTGATTATCGAGATGAATGGTGGCCACGAGCTCCGTGCTTACCTGCACCCAAATGTAGCTATCCACGGCTTTTAAAACCTTCACATTGTTAACAGGGTAGATTTCAACCAACAAAGTTAAACACTTTGATCCTACAAAGAAAAAGAGGCTTTTAGTAACGGAAGATTAGAATAGAATGTCTTTTGTCATCTTCTCCACTGCAGTCCAAACTTTGAAAGTGTAAATACGTTACCTACTGTGCTAGCTCTTCCGACAGGAAAAGTAATTTTCTTAAAATTTACTTTGACAGTTCTTAAAACCCACAACAGATGAAGAAAACTTCATGGAGGAGAAACTGATATACATAGAGAGAGGACCAAGCGCCTGCCCATTCCTCAGCCACTTAGCACAGCCTCACAGGCCCTCTGGGCTTCTAAGTCTAAGCAAACACAACTCCATTCACCATCACTCCCGATTCTGCAGCACAAGGGCAAATAGCGCTTGTGGGTGAAAACGTAAAGATATTTCTGATGCATGACCATGCCCCAGTTGGCAGCTGAAGAGGACAGGGGCCTGACTTCCCTCTGGGATGGTGGTGGAGCTGGGCTGATAAAGACCCACTTAGTTCCTCAGTGTCACATTGCAGTGAATGTCATAAAAGATAACAATGAGGAGGAAGTCCTTGGACACAGGCTAGAACAGGATCACCACAGATATCCACATTTAGGCCAACAGTCCGCCTTCCCCAAGATGAAATCTCAGACAAGGAGTTGCCTGAGAGCTGAGTCCTTACAAAGACTAATATTCTCAGGGGCTTTTTCAAGGACTTTCTTTTGAATAAAAATGTACAATTTCAGGACAAGCACAGCAGCCTGGAATTGAGTCAATGCCGATTTTCACTATTTAAGAAACTAACCTGACAGCAATAAAGGCAAAGAATTGAAAACGATTCCTGTGATGTGGTCTTAGGATGGCGAGCACGGGATATCTTTGTAAAACACGTCTTTTAAAGATGATTGAAAAACCAAGACAGTGAGTTACTATGTAGGAACCCAAATATACAAGGACAGAACAAGTGAAAATCAAGTATTGTTTGGTCAGCGGTACTTGGAGCTTAGGATAAAAATCCCAGTGACAGGATCAGAAGCCAGGTCAAAAGGGCTATACTTCTAATAACTGGGACAGAGGTAAAGGTGAGGAGCATTGGTAATCTGCTTGATAACTCAAAAAAGGAAAAAAAAAGTCTCTAGGAATAAGAAAGACATTGGTGTCAGAGTGCCTGGGTGGCTTGGTGGGTTGAGCATCTGACTCTCGATTTCAGCTCAGGTCATGGTCTCGGGGTTGTGAGATTGAGCCCCGCATCGGGCTCCCTGCTCAGTAGGGAGTCTGCTTGAGATTCTTCCCCCCACTTTCTCCCTCCCCTTCTGCTCCTCTCCCCATTAACATGTGCTTGTTCTCTCTCCCTCTAATAAATAAATAAAATCTTTTTGAAAAGAAAGACAGTAGTGTCAAAGATGTTTGAGAAGAAAAACAGAAATGCTTTGTGAAATGTGAGAATGAGGAAAAAAGCAATTTTCCTTATTGTTATTTTACATTGTGTAAATAATTAAATTAATAATTCCAGTTACTATATTAAGTGGTACAAGCTGACATTTGGCTATTTAAGGTCTTCCCCTAAAAGTTTATATATCCCATTTGGAAAAAAAAAATTTTTACAGGACAGGCAGGGGAACCTCCTTGGAGGAAGAGTAAAGAATTTAGACTTTTTGCTAATGAGCTTGATAAGCAGCCATCAGCTAAATTCACTTGACTTTAAAATGGGAGGATTTTCAAGAACAGAAACCATCTTCCTACACTGATTTTTCCCTTTTGGGGGGGCAGCCTGGACACCTAACTAATAAGCATAATGATAAGAGTAATCATGCAAACAGGAATTTCTCTCAGTAACATACCAGGTGCTTTCATGGTGTTATATGACGTACTCTGGATTAGGACTCTAGAGACATCTGTTCCAGTTTACACTCTGCTGCTAACCTAACAGACACTTTTCAGAAAGGACAAAGTATTCCTAGGCTTCCGAGCCCTGTTATTAAAAAAAGACAAAAACTAGAGAATCGGATCACTTCTACAACCACAGTCAGTCATGAAAGTCCATGATTCGAAGAAGTGCTTAAAGTCTTAGGAAGTTTGAGAATCCAGGTGTCAGCGGAGCCTGGGAGGGCATCAGCGTAGGGTATGGCAGATCCAGACAGGCTGTGGATACCACAAAAAGTAGAGACGGCAGGAACAAAAGTGACAATTCGGAAGGATCTTGAGGGCACATCACTAAGCGAAATCAGAGAAGGAGGACAAATACCGTATCATCTCTCTAATGTGTGGGCTTCTGGAAAGAGGAAAGAAATCCCCAAGCTCATAGATACAGAGAACCAACTGGCAGTTACAAGAGATGAGGGTGGAGAATGGGAGAAACAAGTGCACTGCTTTGTTTTTTTAGTTTAAATAAATTGAACAAAATTAAAAAAAAATAAAAGCATAAGGATGGGCATGGCATGGAGAGGGTAGAGAATGGGCAAAAGAATCTGGTCTGATGCAAGTGAAGACACATGATGCCAAGGTCGGAAGAGTCTAGCAGGGTCTGGATCGGAAGCAGCTCTGGTTTCTGGAGCTCCTGAACCAAACCACAGCTCCATGGAGCGTCCGCTGCTCTTGACTCTATAATGGTGCAGGAGGCCTTGGGAGTCTCGGGGCAGTGGGGCCCAGCACACAGGGCCACCCCCATAGCTGCCCAGCGGGCCGGCGCTGTGCCTGAAGCAAATGTGACTCCACAGGGGAGGGTGAAGGGGGCAGCTAGGTCCTGTTCTTCTTCCTTTTTTCTTTTCTTTTCTTTCTTTTTTTTTTTTTTAAAGAAAGCTCTATGCCCAACATGGGGCTTGAACTCGCAACCCTGAGATCAGAAGCTGCATGTTCGACTGACTGAGCCAGCCATGTTCCTCTTTTTTTTTTTTAATTTTTTAAATTTTTAATGATTTTATTTATTTATTTATTTGACAGACAGAGATCACAAGTAGGCAGAGAGGCAGGCAGAGAGAGAGGAGGAAGCAGGCTCCCTGCTGAGCAGAGAGCCAGATGCGGGGCTCGATCCCAGGACCCTGGGACCATGACCCGAGCCGAAGGCAGAGGCTTTAACCCACTGAGCCACCCAGGCGCCCCCATGTGCCTCCTCTTTTACTACTTCCTAAACTAAACATTAATCTGCCACAGCCACAGCCAAGAAGAAAAGCACTATGGATAAAAACTGTGTTGCCAAGTTTGTGGACCAAAGGACCCTATCTTATTCATGTGGAAGATGTTACAGTTTGTCTCAGTTGCAACGGAAAAATCTCATTATAAGCAACAGAGCGTTAAACATTACCTCCAGGCAAACTACACTTTATAATCAAATGGCTTATCGGGTCATTCATGGGCAGATAAAACAAGGCTTTCCAAAATATTTGTTCAAAGGATAAAACGCCATAATAAAGTCTACAGTGCTTTCTAGTCACATCATTTCTGAACTCTTAACTGAACGAAGGCCTTGTAGGGTCTCTATGATCTGCCTATACTTCAGCCCTGTTTTCCTCTGGCCTCAGTTCCTACCACTCTGCTCTTTTTCCGTTCAGCCTCATTGACCTCCTCACTCTCCTTATCAGCAAGTCCACCAAGTACACTCTGGCCCCAGGACCTTTGTGCTGGTGTTGTCCGTGTCAGAAATGTGCCTTCCCCACAGCCACATGCTTGCTCCCTCCCTTCATTCAGATCTATTTAAACACTCCCCTAACAGCGCTTCCTAGGATCATCCCTCAAATAAACTAACTGCATTCAGATGCTTGCCTCAGACTCCACTTAGAGGGAAAACCCAAACTAAGACAAGAGGGCTATGGTGTGAGGGAGCGGGGAGCGTGAAACAGGAAGGAGAATCCTCCAGCAAGTGGGACCTTATCAAATTCATGACTACCTTGGGACTTGAGCTGCATGGAGGACACCTCAGAATTATCCACTTCCAGGACGAAAAGGGGAGTATTTATCCTTCTGCTCGCCTTGCCCCCTCATTGGTCACGGCTTGTCCTATTGGGAATCCTTCCCAGCCACACTTCCAGGCCACACACACACAGGTAGTGAATATTTTCCCATGGGCTCTGGGCAAAAAGCAAGAAGCAGGCCGAGCAGCCGAGTTAAGGCGCTGTCTGTCAAGTTAAGTCTGGGCAGCGCGGGTTCTTACTGCAGCAGCTGGCCTAAAAGGTGAACTGACAAGATATAAAGCATCAGGAAGCCAATACAATACACCTAACGACATTCCTTCTAGTATGTTGAAAGACGTGATCAGATAATCTCACTGGAGGGGCATCAAACTTTAAAGACTGAGTAGGCAGACCTGAACAGGATTTTTTTTTTTTTAAAGATTTATTGATTTTAGAGAGAAAGAGAGAGCTGAGGAGAGGGGCAGAGGGAGAGGGAGAGCGCCTCAAACAGACTTCCCACTGAGCATGGAGCCCAACATGGGGCTCATGATCCCAAGATCATAACCCGAGCCAAAACCAAGAGTCAGACGCTTAAATGACTGAGCCACCCAGGTACCCCCTGAATAGGATTTAATTTAATAAAACTTACAATAAAGTTCATCTGAAAGTATATATATTTTTTCAAGATTTTATTTATTTGTGAGAGAAAGAGAGCATGAATGAGGGGAGGGGCATTGGGAGAGGGAGAAGCAGACTCCCCACTGAGCAGCAAGCCTGATGTGGGGCTCAATCCCAGAACCCTGGGACCATGACGTGAGCTGAAGGCAGATGCTTAGCTGACTGAGCCACCCAGGCGCCCCTGAAAGTACCTTTTATAACGTACATAATCGTCACTGTTGTGTATGACGATCAGGCATGGATGGTAAACATCACGTAAAGAATACAGGTTCCACTGGGTTTGCCAGCAAAATAAAGATTTCCTGAGGCTAAAAGGAATAAGGGCCGAAAAGGCCTGAGCAGAATTTCTTAAAAATATTTGAGCCAACATTTAAAAATTAAAGTTTTACACAAAAGTTCATACTTCCCTTGGTAAATTGAAAAGCTGATCCCCTAGGGTTACAGCCCTCCTCTGAAGATGGGACCAAGCTCCATGGCATACCCCCACCCACCACTTAGTCCCCAGAGCTCACCATGAGGGCACCTGCTACACCTCTCTCGTATCCAGAGTGCCTCACCCCCTGAAGGCACTCACTTGTTGAGCTCTGGACAGATGGATGACACAAAATGTTAAAAAGGAGGGAACATCACATAGATAATAAACTACAGAGTGGGTCCTGGCAAGTGAGAATTTTTATTTAGAATTGATGGTCTATTCACAATGTATTAGGTATGGGTTAACAGCTCATCAGATTAAAAAAAAATTATATTCTTGAAGGAATATGAACCCCTTCCCAGCTCTTTTTGCACCACCTTCTGATCACAGGGTTCTAGTATGTTCTCAGTGTTTATTTGTCTGCAAGTGCTAATTGCCTTTTTAATACCTCTACTATTCACTGTCACATTATATTCTGTACTTTCTTGTTTACTTGAGAAAAAAACTGCAGAACATTTTCATGCTTGACATGACCTTTGCCTTTTTATTCTGAGATAAAGCTATTTGTAAAGTTGCTTGTAATTTGACTTAGTAGTGAATAAATCTTCATCTTTCAACAGGCACTAAAAAAATAGAATGTAATACCTGGTTGAAGCTCATTCTTTCTTCCTTCTTTAGTAAAATGAACTAAACTTGCCGCTAGTGGAAAAAGAAAAAAGAAAAAAAACATCCATTAGCAAATGATCCACGCAGTGGCTGGTTAAAATCTACCACTTTATACCTGAAGTAAGTGAGGGCTCAAAGGATCTGTCAGTGGATGATTAAGGTAACGCAGAAAGCATTCTTTTTTTGTAAGTAGACTCCACAGATTTTTTAGTTCAAAATTAATCTCCCAAGAGCATCTTTTCCCAGAAAATCATTGTCGTAGAATAGTCAAATATTGCAAAAGTCCAAACTCAACAAATGTAGTTTAGTTCTTGACATGTAGCAATAAAAGAGTTCAACTTACCAAGCAAAGTTCTCTCACTGTTGACAGAGCAACTGACAACGTGCAAGTCTTTCTCAAATGTATAGAGATGCTATGAAAACAAAATTATTTTTTTAATTTGGAGTTTTGTATGAAAGAACAATTTTAGAATTCAAATTCCCAGTTATCATGGTGGTATCACGGTGGCCAGACATTTTAGTAAAGAACCATCAATTAACCAGTTTATCCATACTGAGAAGTTCCAGATTATTTTTTTAAGAAAAAAGTTTGCAACTGTAGGCCATAGCTGGCCCTGAATCTTAACCATGAGGCAACTTGGCCTAGAGGTTAAAAGCCTAGACCTTGAAGCCAGGCTGGACGTAGGATCAAACTCTGGTTGTGCCACTTGCTGGTTGTGTGACTAAGGACAAGTTGTTGTTCTTCTTCTTTTTTTCTTTTTTAAGATTTTATTTATTTTTTTGAGAAAGAGAGACCATAAGCAAGTGGAGGGGCAGAGGGAGAGGGAGAAGCGGACTCCCCACTGAGCAGGGAGTCTAACACAGGGCTCCATCCCAGGACCCCGGGATCACAACCTCAGCCGAAGGTAGACGCTTAACCGACTAGGCCACTCAGGCACCCCTGGACAAGTTATTCAATCTTTCTAATCTTCCATCAGTAAAATAAAAATCACAATACCTATTTCATGAAATCCTTAGAAGGATCAACTGAGATAATCCATACAAAGCACTTATACAATGCCTGTCACCCGTAATAAGCCCTCAGAAGTCAGCTGTTATAATTATTGAGAAAGTAAAGTTTTAATCAAATTACCTAACTATGATAACACTAAACTATGTCTAAGAGACTATCACAAGTACATCTACTGTAAGACTCTGATATTCAGAGCCTTGGCAAAGTAATCTTCTGTTTTTACTTATTCTTTTAAAAATTTTCTTTTAAATTCTTTTAAAAATTAACATTTCTGTTTGAAATGTTACAAGATTCCATTTCCTTATTAAATATTAAAGAAAATGAAAATGGTCATGCAGAAGGAGGATATGATATGCAAATTGAGGAAATGAAGACAATTGCAGTTATATTAGGCCAACTCTCTTACAATACCCTCAGAGAGTAAGAAAAGATCAAGAGTCTTAGACCTCAGTAGAGACCAGGCTACGAGAAACAACATGCAACAGGAGTATTAGGAAGGTAATTAATGCTTGCAGATTTACAAAAGCACTGAGAACACACTAGAATCCTATGGCTAGAAGCTGATGAAAAATGTTGTCACGAAATGCTTGATTAGAAAAAGTGAACTTTGAGTGAATAAGGGGCTCTCAATTCACGTGAGACACATTTTGGTTTCCCTTGACTCTTGCTCTGAGAGATTCTAATCTGCAAGTAAGAACAATCATCAATGTATACACTTAACTTTTAGTGTTTTACTCTTTTATTTTTTTTTCTTTTTTTTTTTTAAAGATTTTATTTATTTATTTGACAGAGAGAGAGAGATCACAAGTAGGCAGAGAGGCAGGCAGAGAGAGTGAGAGAGGGAAGCAGGCTCCTGCCGAGCAGAGAGCCCGATGTGGGACTCGATCCCAGGACCCCGAGATCATGACCCGAGCCGAAGGCAGCGGCTTAAACCACTGAGCCACCCAGGCGCCCCTGTTTTACTCTTTTAATTATAAAATAACAAACATAGTCTCAGTGTTTAAAACATGCAAATACCACCAAATAAAAAAATCAAAGCTCTTTGCTATGCTCACTCCACATGAACTCCCTTCCAAAAGGAAACATGTTTGTAATTGACTCTGTAACCTTCCAGATCTTTTTAATATATATTTATGTTTTCTCACAAGTTTTTAAAAACATAAATGAAATGTATTATTCTGGCAACTTGTTTTGTTTTGTTTTCACATAACAGTATGTTTTGGAGAACCTTCTGTGCCAGTATATGTTTACAGACTTGTTAGTCCCTTACTGTAAGTTGTTCGTACATAGGCACAAAATGAATCCCTCACATTTGCACCAAGAATTAGATAAGACCTGTCTCATCAACCAATGTTCTATGTGTGTGGTGTGGGGAAAAATTAAGGAAAGGAAGCTGGGTTCTATACCTAGATCTTTGAGAAGAAAGAGAAGTGAAATTTAAGGAGAAACAGAACTCAGAGCCAGAGGTCATTATGAGCCCCTAAACTTCTGGGAGCATGCAAATCTCAGGAAGTTATTGGACTTCCTACATTCCTACAGAACACTGGATAACTGATTTGAGCCAATTTTGCTTAAATCTCCAAGGACTAAGAAGCTTCTGATGACGTTTCTGTCCAGAAGTCCTTGTACTTCATTTACTTATTTATTTTTAAAGATAATGGCACCGAGAGATGGTAAAAGAGAGAAGGAAGGCAAAGAAATAAAAACTAAATTTTTGAAAATGAAATGAGAATCTGTAAAAGGAAAAGGAGGCAGAAAGAAGAAAAAACTCTAAAAGCAATAATTAACGAATAATCTATGATTTACGGTGTTTTTTTACCTCATTTTGTCTGGTTCGGCAGTCATATAATCCAAAGAAGACATTTCCCTTATCATCCTTTAAAAAATTAACCAGATATTTATTACATATCATTGTTATATGGAAGTTAGGAAGGAAGTTAGGATGTTACTCTTAAACCTGCAATAATTCAATCAAGATTAGCAATAAGCACTCTAAAGTTAGCATGTCAGAAAGGGACTAAACATTTTTCAGCTAGTAATATGAGCCCAAAGAGTGAAATGGATTCAGAGCATACAGCTCTGTGAATCCGGGGGACACCGTCTAGGAGGTAGTAGAGTATGGCAAAGGAGCTAATGGTTTTGTACTTCCATGTATTTCTTCAAGGCAATATATAGGATAGAGATTGGGAGTGGCTAAAACAAGTCCACGATATTCCTATAAATAAAACTTTTTGAATCACACCATTCTTTAAATGCAGCACACTTGTAGAATACAGTTTAAACTAATTTTTTAAAAAGATTTTATTTATGGAAGTAATCTCTACACCCAACATGGGGCTCAAACTCACAACCCCAAGATCAAGAGTCTCACGCTCCACTGGCTGAGCCAGCCAGATGCCCCAACTTAAAATAACATTTGAGCAAATAAATCAGTAAATAAATAAATACAGTAGTACATCTGTGCAAAGCAAGCTGGCTACTGAAATTATTCTTTCATGTTTCCCTACAACAGTAAAGTTACTGGTAAAGTTAAATTTTTATTCCTTAGAACACTTAATATTGAAAACACTTTAAGCAATAATGCCTCAAAAGTCTGAGCATTCTTATGTCTAAACAGATGATGTTGAGTAATCCTATTTAATATTTTCTCAAAGATAAAATCTTACATATTAATTAGGTTTAAATGTCTTTCAATTGGTATTTTTTCTCCTGCAAAATGGAACTGTCCATTTACTCAAAAAAATCTGAGCACCGAGTCTGAGTGTCAGACATTGTGCACAATTTTTATTTAAAAAAAAAAAAATTCCATGAAGACTGAATTCCAATCACCTTATTTAATTTCACAAAATAAAAAAGTCGCATTAAAGATCAAATGCCAACAATCTTATTCATTACCCCTCAGTAAGATATAGCATAAAATTCTATTTAAAAAAAGAACATAAATGGTTAAAACAGTAAATTCTACATTACATATATCTTACCACAATTAAAAAAAAAGAGAATATAGACATACCTTGTAGGTATAAATAATATTTCCATTTCTTTCAACATTTAGTATACGTAAGCTCTCATAATTATTTTCCAAAACACCTAAAATGATAAGAGAATAACAGCCAGTTAATATTTAACAGGGAATTTTTTTTTTTTTTTAAGAGAGCGAGCACACACATGAGCAGGGAAGAGGAGCAGAGGGTGAGGGAAAGAGAGAATCTCAAGCAGGCGCCACAGCCAGCACCGAGCCCAACCCAGGGCTCAACCTCATGAACCTGATGTCATGACCTCAGCCAAAATCAAAAGTCAGATGCTTAACTGACTGAGCCACTCAGGGCCCCCAACAGGGACTGTTTAAAAAACATATCTAACAAGTAAAGGCCAAGTGAAAAAGAACACATACTGATGATTCCATTATACAGAGTTTTTAAATAGGCAAACAAATCTATTGTGTAAGAGGTCAGAATAGTTGTGACCTTTAGGGAAGAGGAGAGGACTCGTGATTGAAAGGTATGTGTACGGAGGCCTTCCAAGGAGCTGCTAATGCTGCATGTGTTGTATACTGATACATTTATTTGGCAATAACTGAGCTGTACACTCTTAACCTACATACTTTGCTGTGTATATCTTACACTTCAATAAAGTATCTATTAGTTTTTGCCATATGTATTTTGAAGCTATGTTGTTAGAGGCATAAGAATTGAGAACTGTTATTGCTTCCTGGTGGATTGACCTATCAGGAACTCAGGAGAACTGCCTGGTGTCCCAGCAGTCGATTAAAGCAACAAGGTGAAAAAGCAAGTAACAGTCAAGCCTGTTATCACTCGGCTGTGATAGTATAAGCAAGAGTCCACATCAGAGAAGGCACCAACTTCCCAGTTCACTTCTCCCCATGGAACGACATGCTAGTTGGGGGTCAGGTAGATCGGGTGGAGAGGTGGGGAATCTCTCACTGCTGAACAAATGCCCTCCACAAAAGACTCCTACAGTGTTGTGGCCTCTGTGGCTTGGGGCAGGGAGAGGGAGATAGAGCTAAGAGTGGAAAAGTACTGAGTGACAGTGGAGAAAAAGTTATCTTCAAGGTTCCCCTCCTTCTCCTACGGAGGTAGTATCAACAGAGGTACCTGAGGAGGGTCTCTACTGATGGCTCCTGATAAGAGGCCTCTGAAGGAGGGTTCCTGGGCTGAGGACACAGCTCTGGATATGAAGATTTCCAGCCAGGGGGGCCTGAGTCTTAACTATAACTCCCTTCAGGAACTGCAGTGCACTGGCTAGACACCAAGTCTGGTTTGGGGACAGCAGCGTCCCCCCTCAAGGAGGCCTGCCACGTAAAGCTTTTGCAGGTGCTTAGGGTTGCACATTAGAAAAATCACACATGCTTTTTAACTAGGAGCTGGACGAGTTAACCCTTTTATTTACTATAAAAGGTCCTTTAATAATTATTTTTGATTTTATGTTTACTTTGTCTGATATCAGTATAGCAACATCAGCTTTCTTCTGGTTAGCATTTACGTAATTTTTTCCTATCCTTTTATTATTACTCTTCCTGTGTCCTTATACCTAAGATATGTAGTCTTACAAGCAATATCCTTTAGGGTAGGTAGGTAGTCCACTTACATTTAATCACTGATATTTGGGGTTTGGATCAATCACATTACAATTTATTTTTTATGTGACTCAATTGTTTTAGTCTTTCCTTGTCTTCTTCTGGATGAATCAAAAATCTACTATTTCATTCTCCTACTTATTATCAGTTATATATTCTTTTCTAGTCTTTCATTAGTCACCCCAAAGATTACAATACAAATCCTTGACTTGCTACGTTTTCATATTATGTGATGCCAAGAAATGTGAAGGAACTGAAACTCTCATACACTGTTAACAGGAATGTAAATTGGAAAACTCGTAGCTACTGAAGCTGAACATATATGCAGTGGAGATATACACATATTTCAGCAAATGACACATGTAATTTCTGCAGCACTATGATTCATAGTAGCCCAAACTGGAAATCCAAAATATTCATCAAGTAAAAAGAATGAATAAATTGTGGGATATCCAAACAATGGACTATTGTACAACAATCATAATAAATAACTCGCTGTAACATACAATATAAATAATAGCAAAAAAAGCCCAGTTAGTTCCCCCTCCTAAGAAAGGTATAAACTATATGATTTAATTTATGCACAAGTTTCAAAACCAGGCGAAATGAATCTATGATGCTAGATGAATGATTGCTGGAAAGGAACATGAAGGGGAACTTTGCGGTTCTATTAATGTTCTCTTTCCCGCTCTGAGTGCTAGTTACATGGGTGTGTTTCACTTTGTGAAAATCAACCGAGCTGTGCGTTTATGATTTGTGTACTTTTCTATATGAAAGCCATACTTTAACTCAAAGATAGAAAGATTCTTTACACAAAACATTTAACTTGAAAGTTAATTGACCATCATGTTTCAGCTAAAATTTTAGTATATTCCTCTCAATTCTATAATTCAAGGATTTAAACATTAGTAGATACAGCTTTGGTAATTATCACCAATTAGACAGAAATACGTTTCCCCAGTTTCCTCAGAATCAAATTGCTTAAACTTGAGTCATTCTCCCTACACACGAATGTTAAAATATTATGTTGGGAGGGCCCGGGTGGCGCAGTCATGTGTCTGCCTTTGGCTCAGTTCATGATCCCAGGGTCCTGGGATGGAGCCCCTCAATGGGCTCCCTGTACAGCGAGAAGCCAACTTCTCCCTTTCCCACACCCCCTGCTTGTGTTCCCTCTCTCACTGTCTCTCTTTTTGTTAAATAAATAAATAAAATCTTTTAAAAAAAATATTATATTGATTATGACAAGTTTCAATATTCAGACAAAACATATGCAAAGTATTCTACAACTCAGGGCAAATTTCAGTTTGTATTCCTGAATAAAAAAGAACAGAACAGCGGATGCCTGGGTGGCTCAGTCAGCTGAGCAAATGACTCCTGATTTCAGCTCAGGTCATGATCTCAGGGTGGTAAGATCGAGCCCTGCATTAGGCTCCATGTTGCATGGAACCTGCTTAAGATGTTCTATTTCCCTCTTCTGCTGCCCCTCCCTCCCAAAAAAAGAAAAAAAGAAAAAAACAGGATAAAAAACAAGGATAATTGGTGACCTAGACCCTTGCACTGGAGTTGGGGGTGGGAAACATTTGAAAAGACAAAGAGCAGATTTTACAAAAAATTAAAGAACCATCCCGACATCTTCCCCACTCCTCCCAGGAAGAAGATGCCTGGGTCTTCCAGGGGTGGGGCAAAGGGAGTAGGGAAGCGCTGGTTTTGGTGGTTTTTGTTTTTTTTTTTAACAAAATACACTTTTTTAATATACTTTAACATACTTTAATACACATATACACTTTTCAATGTTTACTGAGCTGTCAGACACACTTTCCACTAATGAAAATATAAGGATAATCACCTAGTCTCTTAGGAGAACAGTATGATTCAATAGCTTATTGCTAAATAGCACTTAACAACTTACAGGCTTCTTTCTATCTCACCCATACCGTGTTAGGAATTATAGGCCCACTGTACTAGGAGAACAATGGAGTTCCAGTGAGGTTCAGATACTTGGTCAATATCATATCGAGAAAGTGGCACAAACTAATCTCAAGCCTAGAAAAAAACGTGAGCAGAATGAACTAAGCTTTCTGTATCATGCTTACAATGGGACAAGGGATAATTACTGAAAAACCCTCTAAGGTAGATTTTGTAGACATCCAAAGAGAATTTCAGGGAGTTACTTTTCATCTTGCACATGACTCAAAACTTCTGGAATGCAACGTGTCAATATTTTGAGGGTTATTTTTTTCTTTCAAGATTATAAGGATGCTGGGAGAGACCTCTCAAAAGTACACTTAAAAGGTTTCAGCTAAGATAAGAAACTCCTTTACAAGAAATCTTGCTAAGAAAAGTCAATTTACTTGCAAAAGCACATCTATTTTCAAAACACTAAACAAGAGAAAAAAAATCCCGAAGTACAGTTTACAACAAATGATATATGCTTGTTCCATTAACCAGTGGTTCTCAACTCTGGCTTTGGGATAGAATGATTCGGGGAGCTTTTAAAAGTACACAGATGTCCAAGACCTACCCCAAATATCCTGATTTTACTAGGCTGGGTGGGGAGCCCAGTCTCTAGGGTGTGTGAGTGTCTTCTTTTTTTTTTTTTTTTTTTTAATTCTCCATGTAATTGTAATGTGTAGCCAGGGTTGAGAACCACTGAACTACATATTCGTACAATCTGTTAAAACAATATCCATTAGACAGCATAACTAGGACCAGGTTATAATGTAACCATGACAGACAAAGTTGAAATAAATAATAAAAATAATACCAGCATGGATCTGTTAGGTAGTAATAACTGTAGTCTTAAAATAATCCTGTAATGAAGTACTGGTTCTCATCTCAAGAACATTTGAATTAGACGAATTTGGCAATGTTGGAAATCCAGAGACGAGTGTCTCACACCACTATTAACCCATCAGCCCTTCCTCCCCGGATGAGTTGCTCATGGTTTAGACACACCCTTTTGAAAGGAGTATTCAATAACCTCTTTGCTTATTCATTCTGACTCTTCTCCTAGTAGTTCATTGCTGGAAAGTCCAGAGGAGGAAGTTTAGCAATTCAAATGAGGAAATATGGTTTAATTTTACAGTTCAGTGTCCTCAGAGCTCATGAAGAAAAAATGTAGATACTTGCATAAGTAAACCTATTAGAGAAAAGGAGAGTACCTCAATACTAAAGGTGCTGGCAAGTCATAGTTCATGTCAAATTAAAGCTGGTTGAAAAAAAAATTAAAGCTGGTTGGTCAGATACTCTTGTCCATTTCAAGCTCTTTGTTAAACACAAGTGCTTTCACTTTATAGGAAGATGTTAGCCAAATGTGTAAATTTTGTTCCCAACGTCTTTGAGACAAAAATCAGATAAAAGTGTTTCTTGTCTTCGAGTGACCATGCTAGGAAGAGGCGGGGGGAGGCATCTCAGAGCCTGATATAAAAATTTGAATTGATTCCTATTATATAGATCAGGAGGTGCTAAAATATGATTCTACTTATGACAAGTCTATTCTGCAAATAATTCACATAAATCCTTGGCTCAACATGACCAGATATTATAATTCCTAAACTTACAAACATCATTATGTGATTTATACCCATATTCTGAATAAAATGAAAAAAAGCAAGGATGGGGTGATTAGTTAAGCAACAAAAAGGTATGAGAATTAGAAAGGGAAGCTAGGAAGGTAGGGGAAAGAAAAGTAGAGAATATTAACTATAAAGACAATCTGTCGAAACCAGAACTCTGGCCCCCAAAACCTGTCTGCGGGGTGGTGGGGTGGGGTATACAGGAGGCAATAAGAAAATATTACTCTTAAATCAGTCACCCGGTAAAATATATCACTTCTCTGGTAAAGACGAATGATTACAGTATCTGAAAGATGAATCAATCTGGTGTATTACAGGTCCAAGAGTAATCAGAGCAGACAAGAAAATACAGGCAAGAAAACCTACATTCTTTCTGGTCTTAAACACATATGACATTTAAATCTTAGAAAATTTGCATACTGCAGACTTTTTCTTAGTTTCTTGAAAGTGATACATGGCAGTAGAGAATTAAGCACTGGCTAAAAAATTAATACATAAAATCCATTGTACTGCTATATAGCAGTAACAGCTAGAACATGTAATTTTTTAAGTATACCATTTATAGAGGCAACATAATATCACAACAATCTAAAGATAAGTCTAGCAAAAAGTGTTCAGGACTTTCATGAAGAAAATTCTAAGTCTTAGTAAGAGTCATAAAGAGAAAAAAAAGAGTCATAAAGAGGATCTAGCTAAAAGTAAATTATACTTGGTTCACAGTTGTAAGATTTAATATTGTAAAGATGTCAATTCTCCCAAAGCTGATGTATAGATTCAACGCAACTCAAAATTCCAACAGAATTTTTGGTGAAATCTGATAGGCAGAATCCAAATACGTATCTGAGGATGAAAGAGCATTGGATAGTGAGATAGTCCTGGGGACTGCTAAGGTGAGGAGGCTTACTCCATCAGTTTTAAGACTTATCGTAAAGACAGTTATTAAAATGTCTTCATCTTAAGTTGACAAAAGGAACAAAATTAAGAACCCAGGAAAGGGGACCCACACATATGTGGAAACTTGATATGTGACGGAAGTGGCTTTGCTGTCAATGAGAAGAAGTAGGGCTATTTGGTTACTGATACAAGAGCTATTAATATAGAAAACAGATAGAATTTACAAAAGGATATTTTAACACATGTACGCTTATACATAACAATGAAGCAAAACAATTTACCCACCACCACGCTTAAAAACGGAACACTGTGAAGATTCTTGAAGGCTCTTGTGGCCCCATCTGATTCCTACCTCGTATCACATACAGAAACAAATACCAGATGGATTAAAAAACAAAATGCAAAGACCAAAACTTTTAGAAGTTAATTTAAAAAGGTCTTCATAACTCTTAAATAGGAGAGGATTTCTTTAAAATATCCAAAAAAGCACAAACCAAAAAGGAAAAGACTCATAAATTAGACTACATTAAAATTAAACACCCTCCTTTATCAAAGGCACCCCACTACAAACTGGAAAAAAAAACAGGTGAGAGGAAATATTTGCAACACATACAATGAACAAAGGATTAGAATCCAGAACAAAGAAACCTTAAAAGTCAATATGAAAAAAAAACCACAATAGAAAAATGGACAGGATGAACAGACATCTCGTAAAAGGGGAAACTTAAAAGGTCGATAAATATAGAAAGATGCTAAACCTCAGACCACAATGAAATAACATTTAGACTCTGCAGTCCAACAAAAAATTAAAAATCTGGAAATATCAAGAGCTTGTGAGGATACAGAATGCAAAAACTTTTCTATACCAAGAACGGGATTGTTAGTAAGTAAGAATGCCTTGGAAAACAATTTGGTAGTACTCAGGAAAAGTGAAGATGTGCACAGCCTGTGACTCAGCAACTCCAGTCAGACAACCATCCTGGAGAAACTTGTGCATGTGTGCCCCAAGAGACAGGCATAAGAAAGTGAGCAAAACTGGGACACCTGGGTGGTTCAGTTGGTTAGGCTGCTGCCTTCGGCTCGGGTCATGATCCCAGGACCCTGGGGTCAAGTCTGGAATTGGGCTCCTTGCTCAGTGGGGAGCCTGCTTCTCTCTCTGCCTGCCACTCTGCCTGCCACTCTGCCTGCTTGTGCTCCCTCTCTCTGACGAATAAATAAATAAAATCTTAAAAAAAAAAAAAAAAAAAGGTGAGAAAAACCACCAACTGTAATAGCAACCCCCAGAAACTCCCCAGATGTCACCACCAGAAAAAGATAAGCAAAGTTAGGAAGCACCCTGAGACTGGTGAGTATCCAGGATATTTACCAGGGAAGGTTCAGGGGAGTGGGATTAACACTTGGAGGAGAAACGGGAAGGAGGAAGGACCACGAAGGGGGAGAAGTTGAGCTGCAGCAATGTCAGGTAACACTGGAATCCCCCAGGGGAGGACCGTCAAATGGATTGTCAAAATTGTCCTGTGTTGAGTCAAAATGGCCAGGCCTTGATACCCCACCTCAGTCCCTAATTAAAAGTGGGCCACACGCAAAATGTCCTGACACTGGATGAGAAAGTCCTCCGTAGATGGCAATTCCTGAAGGGGCCGACATCTGAAGCTTATCTCCCTCACAGCACTTGAGACAAGCTCTTCCTTGAAAGGACGATCTAGGGGTGCCTGGGTGGCTCAGTTGTTAAGCGTCTGCCTTCCGCTCAAGTCATGATCCCAGTGTCCTGGGATCGAGCCCCATATCCGGCTCCCTGCTCCGCGGGAAGCCTGCTTCTCCCCCTCCCACTTCCCCTGCTTGTGGTCCCTCTCTCACTGTCTCAATCTCTCTCTGTCAAATAAATAAATAAAATCTTAGGGAAAAAAAAAAGAAACAAAAAGAAAAAAGAAAAGAAGATCTAAGCATGTCCACCATCATGTGTGATGTATATCCACACTTTGGAATATGATACATCAGTGATGGTCAATGACCTATAGCAGTCAATGTGGATATTGAAAAGAAAAAAAGCAAAAAAGAATGCATATAGTGTTCTTCCATTTAAAGTTCACAAACAAGCAAAATGAAATGGTATTTTGCATAGGGAGCTATACATACAGGTTAAAACTACAAAGAAGATAAAAATGCAAATGGTTGTTACCACTAGGAGAGGAGGGATAGAGAAGTAGGATCAGATCCAGAAATACAAGGGCCTTCAAAAGTCTTGATAATCGTTTTTTTTTTTTTATGTATATAGATTTATTTGAGAGTGAGAGAGTATGTGTGCACAAGTGGAGAGAGGGGCAGAGGGAAAGAGCTCAATGAGACTCTGCGCTGAGTATGAAGCCCAACGTGAGGCTTGGTATCAGGACCCTGAGATCATGATTTGAGCTGAAATCAAGAGCCAGACACTCAACCGACTGAGCCACCCAGGTGCCCCTGATATTGTTCCATTTTCTAAAGTGAGTGTGTGGTTTTGTTTTTTGTTTTTTATAGGGTACGTGTGTTAAAATATTCTTTGGTATAATCGTTTCAGTCTTTAAAAGAAATACTTTTTCCACTTATTTCAAGAGAGATTATTTTCCAAAAGTTCAATCCAGAACCAGGAACATTATATAGTAACCAAATCTGGTCTCCTTACTCTTTAAGCCCTAGTTGACTAAAATACTATCCCACAGGCACTAAATATCCATGGCTAACTTAGCCTCACTCCCTGGTCATTTTGCCAGGAGTATGTCATACTTAGTGAGTATTACTTTGCACTAATAAGAAATCTCCATTGTATTTGCTGATGCAAAAATATTAAGGCTTCAAATCAAGATAGCATGTGTGCAGAGAAGAGACATTACAATGGTATAATTACTTATAATTTACATTTGAAAAGCTGAGACTTTGAAAGGAAAATAATTTGCCAAATGTGTGGAGTAATAGCCATGCTAGAAATTAAAATAGAGTCCCAGATTCCCCTGCCAGTGCTCCAAATTAGAGAAGAGGAATTAACTGGGTTTTTTTGGGCTACCTCCCACTGGTGATCATCGGGAGTTAACAATTCTTTTAGCATAACAGAGCTAATGATCTTGCCAAGGAGTTCTACAAGGGCAAAATACTACCAGTATTAGAAAAAGCTGGTATTTCTAGTAGGTTTACCTTTTGAGGACCTAAGTTCACCTGTGGTTTAGTGGAATGTCAATACATAAGTTTATGTCTCTTCACAAAAAGGCACAGGAAGCTAAAGGCTAGCTGGTTCACACACAGCTTTTTCAATCACAACACACATTGCCAAAACATAAGACTGTGGCATTTCATACTTCACCCAGCTTTTCATTTGCAGACACCTGCCATTTAGCTCTACGGTGTGGAAACTCAGGGAAAGGACTACTCTATGGTGGAAAGGAGGCGTGGAGTTGCCTATTGTATTTTAAAAAGTTAAACCTTCAAGACCTTTTCAGGAGACTTTGATTTTTTTCCAAAAAAAAGCAAAATTTTACTAATAATCACACCTCAGCAAACTCAAGCCTTGAGCTACACAAATGTGACTCCTTATTTGGAACTAATAACCAACGGGCCAAGACAAGATACCCTACACATAATTCGGCTAAAGCCACAGGATAGTGTGAAGGTATAAACTAGGGAGAGAAAACTCTCACCACAGTTAAGGGAGAAGAAACTGCAGATATGCGGATAAGCCTTCTAAAAACACCCTCCAGCAGTCTACAGTGTTTAAGGAAAAACACACTGAAGTGGATAGCTCCTCTGTACAAGGCGGGATCCAGGGTATGACAGCGTCGAAGCTAAATTTAAACCTTGAGGGTGAATCATTATTTACAGCAAACTTCTTAAAAAGAAAAAAAAAATGTGAGAAATCAGAGTTCCCCTTCTTTAAAGTTTTGATTGATCAGTGCTGGAAAGGCTCAAAGGTCACTTTTGCCTCCCTCACCAAAACCAAAACAAAGGATTTTTGAGACCCATGAAAAGCAAAGCCTCAACTGTGAAGGAAGTATTCTCATTGATCCTGAGAAGCTGGACAGCAAACCTGACCATGGCTGTCTCACACCCCTCTTTGCTAGCTGGCTCAGGTGGTGTTATGCTCTGGGTTAGTGGCGATGGGCTTGGTGCCTCTTTGGAAAACAGCAGGCAGACCCCTGCCCTCTCGCACTCACATCTGAAATGGCGTGTCCCCTAAATCATGGACACTGTTCACACAGAAACATCTCACAAATGTGAAGACAGATTGCGCAACTGTTAGGTATTTTTATGGTGGTTTTCTTCGTGGCCATCACTCATCTTTTCTCCTAATGCAGCAACTTTCAGGAGCGCCCAGTCTTGGCAGAGCCCCTACAGGGGTGGTGAACCTTCCCCAGCAGCTGAGATGTGAATGAAGCATAGAGAAAACCCTGTCCTACTCTTTGCAGCCTTGGGCCAGAGGAAGGCGGTCTTGGCAGCTGCTCCTCCGCGCCCTGCCCTGATGAGATGATGCTGAGGTACCACTAGTGTCCCCAGCCTTTCTGTTAAAGGTGACTGGCTGGGCAACAAGTGAGCCAGAAGCTGGAGGACTCGCTAGAAGAAGCAGCGCAGTACAGCCACGACCATGCCCCGGGCTGCCCCTGACCTTCACCCAGTGGCCAGGGTGAGGGAGGCAAAGCCCGGACTCCAAACAGAGAAGCTCACCCCTTCCGAGCCAACCTTCGCAGGTTGGCATGGGCCGCGGGCGTCCCCCCCTCCGGTCGATGCCCCCGACCTCGGCCCGGCCTGGGAGCCCCCGAGCTGAGAACGACTCAGACTCCACCCCCTCGCCGGCTCCCACCTGCCCCCACCCCGACCGGACGCGCGCCTCCAGCACCTGGGCCGCCGCTTCGGGCCCCGGCGGCCGCCAATGCCGCCCGCTGCGACCGCAGCCACGGGAGCACGTCCTTCCGGAGATCGAAGTCGGAGACCAGACGGAGAGCCATCGCCCGCACGCGGCCACCGGGCGGCTCGGGCCCCGCGCCCCGGGCATTCCCGGCCCTCCGCGCGCCACCTCGCCCTGCTCCCCCGGCGCCCGCCCCTCCTTCCTCTCCCCCGCCTCCCCGCGCCGGCCGCTTTCGGTTCTGCTGCGGCCCGGCCCGGGGGAGCCCGGAGCGCCGCCTCCTGCAGGCCTGCTGCGAGCTGGGCACGCCGGGCTGGGGAGGGGGGAAGACGGCTGTGGCGCAGAACTTAGGACCCGAACCTTCCACGTGCGTCCTTCCGGCGGAGGGCAGTGGAAGGATTTGCTGTTAAGGGGCCGTGGAGATGTCGCTAAACCAATGGTTTCTAAGCTATGCTGCACGTTAGATGTGGGCGCAAGGCTTACTTTTCTTCTTTTTTAAATCTTCGGGTGCTTCCTCTGTGCAGTAAAGTTGGAAACCACTTGACAAAACAGAGGTATTTTAGCTAGTTCATCTGAGAAGGTTCTAGTTTATCGCAGGGGCAGAAGCCTGCAGCATCTTGGGCTATTGGACCCAGCTTCAGGGAGATGATATTTAATTAGCAGTATTTAGGTAGCAGCAGGGAGCAAGCATATGAAGACGGTTCTATTTTGAGAGATAGGGAGACATTGGAAAGGGTTAACAATCTTGGCAAAAGCAGGTCCTCTGCCTGTTCAAGAGGTTCCCTTTTTACGAAGGAAATTGTTTAGGATTTTAGGAACTGACTTTAACGAAGCTGAATTGTTTAGGATTCCTGCTGTGTCTAGTCTTTTAAAAGTGTTCTCATTCTTCCACATTGGGCACTTCTCATCCCCACCCCTACAGATAAATCCAGTGTTTTCTTCATTTCGCCGCTCAGCTTTCTTTCCATTCCCATGCACGTACCCTCAGTAAGTTTAATGATTGTTGTGCCAGATTCAATCCATCGTGAACATCAACGCCAGGTTATTACTCCCCCACAAGACAAAGCTATCTTCCTGTCCCTATGCCGAAGACCAGCTGACTGCCCTAAGATAAAGTGCCTACACTTTAACTGACCTTTACCCCCTTTGCACCTAGAACTTCAGTTCCAGACTGAGCTAACTTCCAGAAACCCTCTGATTCCACCCTCCTTAAAAAAAAAAAAAAAAAAGACCAGGTCCTTCCAATCTGAATTCACAAAGCCTTCCCACAGCTTCCGCTCACGGCAAACTTTCCAACCCTGAACTCCTAGAAAGATACTGCAAGTATGTTTCATCTGACAGTCATATACTGTCTGGAGACACGAATATTAAATCTGAGTCTTGGCATATCCCTTTGTCCCTTTGCCTCCTACCAAGGGCACCTGAAAAGTGCTCAAGTTATTGAAGAATGAGTCAATACAGTAATAGACTAAAGAAAGCCTTTTCACATGTTTCTCAAAGTTAGGATCTGAAAAGCTGCCTGCATTGCAATCATCTGGGAAGTTGTTTGTCAATGCAGACTCCTAGGCTCCAGTCTAGACCTGGGCAAGGCCCAGAAACGAACATTTTAGCCAGAGCATCACGTGTTTCTTAGGCTGCTAGGGTTTGAAAGGTAGAAGAAACTTGCCTTAGAGACATGTTTCTCCAATTGAGATAGTGGATGATTTCAGGTGGAACTCCATTACTCACCACCCTTTACCGAGGAAAATCCTCCCACCTGTAACGTGCATGAAGATTTAGCAGACATGTTTCATGAGGCTACTAATATTGCTGGTGCACAAAAAGGAGGAAGTCATGGGGAGTTACTACAACAAATGTTTCACATCAAATGAGGCTTGTTGCCTTATTCATGAAGTTTTTACTTGCCTATTTTAAAAATCAGTAAGTTTCTGGGTCTTTTTTCCCCCCCACAGTTAACCTCTATTTTTGCCAAGCAAGACTGATACAATCCTCATATGTATCATCCTCATGAAGCCGTGATTATATAAAAATTCATTCTCATGAAGCCATGATTATATAAAAATTCTCTTCAAAGTTAAGTAAAAAGGAACATAGAGAACATAATGATCAAGATAGCAGAAAGATGAGGCCCAAACCATGAAGGCAGTATGTGAATGGCTGAGCTTTGGAGATCATTCGCTAAGGAAAAGACTGGTGAATGGGGACTTACTGGCTTAAAATTTGTGAAGGATGATAGAAGAAGAGTGCTGGTGGATTATCCTTGAATTCTAGAGAAGACAGGACTGGAGACAGTCATAGCTTCTTTATTCAAAAAGCTCCATCCAAAACATGGAGGTGTTAACTTGATTGTGGAGATCATTTCACAATGTTCATCAAATCACGTTGTACACTTTAAATATATACAATTTCACTTGTCATTTATATGTCAATAAAGCTGGAAACAAGAAAAGAAAACTGCCTCACAAACTCATTAAGCACTGAAACTGGCTTTGGGTAGAGAAGAAATATTTCTGCTTCTTGGGGATTTTATGTCATTTTTTAAAAAATATTTTATTTATTTATTTATTTGTCAGAAGGAGAGAGAGAGAAAGCACACAAGCAGGCAGAGAGGCAGGCAGAGGCAGAGAGACAGGCAGGCTCTCTGCTGAGCAAGGAGCCCCATGCAGGACTTGATCCCAGGACCCCGGGATCCTGACCTGAGCTGAAGGCAGCCGCCCAACCCACTGAGCCACCCAGGCATCCCTATGTCATTTATTTTTAAAGATTTTATTTATTTATTTGGAAGAGAGAGAGTTTGAGAGAGAGAGATCACAAGCAAGGGGGTAGGGGTAAAGAGAGAAGCAGACTTACTGCTTCTCTCTCTGAAGCTCTCTGCTGAGCAGAGAGCCTGATGTAGGGCTTGATCCCAGGACCCTGAGCTCATGACCTGAGCCAAAGGCAGGCGCTTAACCAACTGAGCCACCCAGAAGCCCTTTTTGGGGATTTTAGAAATAAACCATCATCTTCCTTAAAATTGGAGCACAGCACAGAATTGGAGGCTCAAAGATCTTATAATCAAGGCCTTTATTTATAGAATGGTACTGACGCTCAAAAACGTGAAATGAGTGTCTGGTCTAAAACAGTAAAGTTAGTTAAGCACAAAGTTGGGCTCTGAATAAGTCTGGTGGCTGCGTTAATTATGTCCACTGAACTGAATGAGAGTAATCTTACCTTACGGTCTGAGCATTTCTAGTTTCCTAAACACCACACCCTGACTTGGGTGGGATTCTGGGACCATTGTGAGAAATTGTAGAGCTTAGATCATATAGATCATATGGTCTCCTCATGATAGCTTAGGCTCTTTGTAATTTCATCTTGAGTTTCAGAGTTGAAGGAAATGAAAATAATTGGAAGTGTGGGTTGTGAATCACTTATAAATGAAAATAGTTTCTTGAAGAGAGATGTTAAAATGAAAAGTTCTACTCCACTCTCCCAACCAAGACCAGAGGTTGCTACGTAACTTGGCGTTGAAGAAATTAGAAAACGGTCTATTTAACAAATTGAACCCAAAAGTCTAAAACTGCAAAGGACTAAAGATATGTATTTGAGGGACGCCTGGGTGGCTCAGTTGGTTAAGCGGCTGCCTTCGGCTCAGGTCGTGATCCCGGTGTCCTGGGATCGAGTCCCACATCGGGCTCCTTGCTCAGCGGGGAGCCTGCTTCTTCCTCTGCCTCTGCCTGCCTCTCTGTCTGCCTGTGGTCACTCTCTCTGACAGATAAATAAATAAAATCTTAAAAAAAAAAAAGATATGTATTTGAAATCTGTATTCAGTAGAATAGTAAACGTGCTAAAAGAAGGTTTTCTTTTTTGTTGTTTTGTTTTAAAGATTTTATTTACTTTGCCTGAGAGAAAAACAGTGGCAGGCAGAGGGAGAAGCAGGTAGAGGGAGAAGCAGATTCCCTGCCGAGCAAGGAGCCCAATGCGGAACTTGATCCCAGGCCTCTGGGATCATGACCTGAGCCAAAGAAGGAAGACCCTTCACCAACTGAGCCACCCAGGCATCCCTAAAAGAATGTTTTCATTAATAAACTCGTACGTGTTGAAATTAAGTAAAAGTATATCAACTAAAACCCAAATCTTGCATAAGGCTAATCCTTTGCGAGCACAGCTGAGAATTTTTTCATGAAAGTTAATAGGAGTTACCAAAATACCCATTAGAATCTAAATGGAAGTAAGTTTCCTCTGCATGTCACAGGAAATAATCAATTAAGTTTTGCAACTAAGATGCTACAGCACTTGCAATAAGGTGACTTTATACGTAGGTATTCAGAAGGCTGCCTCCCTATTTAATTTTTTTTTAAGATTTTATTTATTTATTTGAGAGAGAGTGAGTAGGAGGAAGAGGGAGAGAAAATCTGAAGCAGACTCTGCACTGAGCACAGAGCCCAATGTGGAGCTTGATCCCACCACCTCAAGCTCACGACCTCGAGCTCATGACCTGAGACGAAGCCAAGAGTCAGATGCTTAATCGACTGCGCCATCCAGGTCCCCCTATATAAATTTTTTTTTAATTTTATTTATTTATTTGACAGAGCGAGAGAGCACAAGCAGGCAGAACAGCAGAGGGAGAGGGAGAAGCAGGCTCCCCACTGTGCAGGGAGCCCGATGCGGGGTTCAATCCCAGGACCCTGAGATCATGACCTGAGCTGAAGACAGTTGCTTAACCAACTGAGCCACCCAGGCGCCCCTAGAAATTTATCTTTAATAGAAATATTTAAACATATTTAAGTAAATAAATTTTTAATGTGGTGGTTATTTGCCTCCCTCAAATCCATTTGCCCCCAGTCAGGTGGTAACATTTCCTCTGGCCAACGATTGATTTAGGAATGGGCATGTGCATGGGTCAGGATTAAGTTCACCAGAGGTTAATGAAAACCCAAATTAAAAGGGAATTAAACACACAAGCTTTTCCTATGTAACTAGAGTTGGGCAGTCCATTACTTGTAATAGAAGTCCCTAAAGTCATCAAGGACCCGGGCTTCTTCCAGCTTCTTGTTCCACCAGCCCTTTGAGTACATCCTTATCCTCAGGATCCAAGATGACCATGAAAGCTTCAACCATTTTGTTTGCTTTCCAGAAATGAGAATGGAAGAGCAGTAGAAGAGGCTGCTGCCTCCCTTTTAAGGATACTCCCCGTTCTACATAATATTTTTACTTATAATTAATTGACTAGAACTTAGTCATATGGCTGAATATAGATGCCAGGGAAGCAAGGAAATACAGTTTTTTAGCTGGCTAGCCATATGTCCAGATAAAATCAGAACAATATTACTAAAGAAAGAGAAGAGAAGGGATATTCAGAAGTAACTCGAGGTCTCTGTCATGAGCCTGAAACCTAATGCTAGGCATTCTGGGGCTGTAAGGAAGCCTCAGCTACGTTTCTTTCTGGGAAAGATTTATCTATTCCTCAAAAAAGGAGACATGGGGGCACCTGGGTGGCTCAGTGGGTTAAAGCCTCTGCCTTCGGCTCAGGTCATGATCCCAGGGTCCTGGGATCGAGTCCCGAATCGGGCTCTCTGCTCCGTGGGGAGCCTACTTCCTCCTCTCTCTCTGCCTGCCTCTCTGCCTACTTGTGATCTCTGTATGTCAAATAAATAAATAAAATCTAAAAAAAAAAAATTAAAAAAAAAGGAGACATGGGGAAAAAAAGACCTTTTTCAGCCTTTACATATTTGAAGGGCTGGACATGATTCCGGGAACTTCACCAGTCTTGCCCCAGTCTGGAGATGGAGTCCACAGATGGACCTGCAGAGAACTGCAGAGAAAGAGAGCCCTGGTCTGTCATTCTTGGCACCAGCCCTACCTTTAGCCTTAAAGATAAAGACTTCCTACTGTTTTTGTTGTTGTTGTTTGTTTGTTTTTAAGATTTTATTTACTTGACAGACAGAGATCACAAGTAGGCAGAGAGGCAGGCAGAGAGAGAAAGGAGGAAGCAGGCTCCCTGCCGAGCAGAGAGCCCGATGTGGGGCTCGATTCCAGGACCCTGAGACCATGACCTGAGCTGAAAGCAGAGGTTTTAACCCACTGAGCCACCCAGGGGCCCCCAAGACTTCCTACTATTTAACAAGATCGAGTCAGGTTTTATTTTACTTGCAGCCAAGGGGCTCAATTTTAAAGGACAATCATTTCAAATTTTTGGTAGCTTCCACCAAAGAGTGCTATGATCATAACACGTTTTCATTTGTTTTTAATTAATTAATTTTCTTTAAAGATTTTATTTATTTATTTGACAGAGAGAGAGAGAGAGCACAAGCACGGGGAGCAGGAGGCAGAGGGAGAAACAGGCTCCCTGCTGAGCAAGGAGCCCGATGTGGGACTCGATCCCAGAACCCTGAGATCGTGACCTGAGCCAAAGGGGAGATATTTAACTGACTGAGCCACCCAGGTGCCCCACCAAGTTATTTTAACATTTATTAGGATACACTGTTCTATAGTTTTGTATTGTTCTTATTAACATAAATGAAATAACGTTAAGGGGATAGGCTTGGAGGGAAAAAAGCCCAGATAAGCAAAAAGAGCTCCAGAGCCCTAATAACTTAAGAACCTCTGGATCCGATCACACTTGAAACTCATTCTCTCAGCACACTTTTCGGTTACACGAGCCCATAGATTTCCTTTCCTATGTAAGCCAGTTTGAATACTATTTTCAGTTACTTCAGCTAACCATACCCCAAATCAAGGATTCTCAAACTTTAATAAGCATACACATCACCTGAGGATCTTGTTTGTTTGTTTTTTAAGGTTTTATTTATTTGTCAGAGAGAGAGAGAATACACACAAGCAGGCAGAGTGGCAGGCAGAGGCAGCGAGAGAAGCAGGCTCCCCACCGAGCAAGGAGCCCGATGCGGGACTTGATCCCAGGACCCTGGGACCATGACCCGAGCCGAAGGCAGTGGCTTAACCAGCTGAGCCACCCAAGCGTCCCTGATCTTGTTAAACTGTAGATCCTGATTCAGCAGCCTGGGATCTACAGTGTAAGAAGCTTCCAGATGCTGCTGCCACTCTCGGTCCCTGGAGGACAGACACCATGACTGCCAAGCTCTGCTAGTTATTGCAAGTATCTTCCCACCCGTGTACTCCTACCTGACTCTCACGCCAAAGACAGCCAGGTGAGGACAGGCTGGGATGGGCTAAATCTGGAGACACCCCAGATACCCCAGAGTCTGGAGAGAAGTCCAACATGGGGGTGAATACGGATTCCATAAGTAGGAACCAGGCCATGAACGACCAGTTCTAGCAGCAGACCACAGAAAACCAGAAACTGAGAGGAGGGCATTTTAGAAAAAGGGAAAGGCTGGTAGCCCAGGACTTCTAGAAAGCAGAGACTGGCAAAACTTACAGTGTTGGCTCTTTATAGGAGAGATACAAGCACGAGGCAAGCAAGAGATGAAGCAAGGCAGTGAATCAGAGTCTGCATTTTAATACAATTCCTGGATGATTCACGTGCTGATTAAAGTTTGAGAAGTACTGTTCTAGCTACCATATGCTTTATTTTGATTGATTAATTAATTATTATTATTATTTTGGTGGACAGGCAAGCAAGGTTGATTGAGCGATAGCAAAGTGATAGCACGAAGCTCCCGAGGAGGGAGGGGACCTGAGAGTGTTGCCTGACCCTATGCTTTAAAAAAGACTTGTTTTCTTTCTTTTCCTGTTTCTTTGTGACCGAGTTCATAAGTTTCAAGCCTGTTCTGGTTGGCTGCAGAGTAGAAGCCTCACTCCAAGGTGCAGGAGTAAGAGGAGTCCTCCGAAATAACCCACTCTGTTCACATCACAACTAATAAAATAAATGGGCATCTGAAGGCAAGACCTTCTTTACCTGAGTTCACTCTTCTCAGTGTTTTACTTAATGCGACTCCAGTAATAGTATTAGAGATCTACACATTAGGAGATGGAAAAACATGACGTCTTTCCAGAGAATTTTTTAAAAATATACAAGGTGTTCAAGGTGGAAAATCCATATGTCCCCAAGTCACCAATTCCAAATTCTGGTTATGGTAAGGATGTTTTTATAGTCATTTTTTAGAATTTTTAAATTCTGTCCTAAAAATGAAAATGAAGCACATTAACATCCTACACACTTTCTTTGTCTAAGAAAGGAATCATACTTAGATTTGGTTAAAAATAGAAGATATAGTCCCATTTCTTACCAGTTACGAATGGAATTCTAAAGACTGTCTCAACTGTTAACAATAGTTATCTCCGGGAAATGTAACTCCACCAAATTTTTTAAAAACCTTTAATTTTTTGATTTTGAAAATGGCCTTAGTTAAAAATATATTTATATCTTCACGCTGATTTTGATAATAAAATTATTGGTCAAGCTTTAAGGGACCATGTTCCTGGCAATTTGTGCACATTTTTGCCCTGTGTAGTTGTGGAGATGACTGATTGCCAAGGGACATGGTAGGTTGTTTATATATGTTTTCATAGAGACCTGACTATGTTTATCAGTGATGGATAGAATAACTGTTTCAATCTGCATACTTATTTGCAATGTTAGTATGAGAGCACGCTCCCCACAGTTTGTTGTAAAGAAAACTGACATATATATTTTAAGGCAATGCCCTAAAGAACAATAGCCTTATGATTTGCAGAGGAATACGGGACTGACGTTTAACAAGACGGACTAGACAACGGTCTGAATGCATTCGAAAGGAATTATACCTGAGTTAATCATGGACTATAGGAGTATTGGGGTGAAAGAGTCAGAAAGGGTGCGAAACATTTCTGGCAGCAAGAATGCTTCACAAAGTTCCTGTTAAAGTTTACTAAGGAGTAAATATTAACTGTGTGGGATTACTGTATTTCAAATAGGAAGAACAATGGATATACAAAATATGAAAAAATTCATCCACAAAATATATAACCTTGTGAAAGCTGGGTTGCCATCTGCAATACATGGATTTTGGTATAACTTGTAATGACTGGGGGAAAAGTTGGTCATATTCTACAATCAGTGAGAAAGCACTCCATTTGTAAGTGGCTTCTTAGATTCGTCTCTTTGTATGTAAACCGTATCTTATTAACAAAAACAATCTGCTTACTTGTGATTTATTTAAACATGAATGTTGTTCTTTCCCCCTTCCTTATTTTCCTTCCTCTTTTTGGTCTCTTATTCCCTATATCCCCTCTTCTCTGCCCCAGCCCTGTTGTTCACTTTCCCCCTTCTGTTCCCAAACAATTACATCCTAAAACCATCAGATGGGGCAAAGAAAGGTAAGCATCTGCACAGGTGGGGTTGAGGGCAGGGTGTTGGCCAAAATCTGGATTTCAGAGCCCAAGCAGGGATGAAGAGGGTGTTTGTGGGGTGGGAGGAGTCACCCAGTGTGAGTACAATCATTGCATCCATCCATGTGGGTGGGAGAGGGGTGAGGGTGTGAAACGTGGGGTATCAGGTTTCAAGTGGCTTGGGAAGGTATCTGCAGAAGGGCGGGAATGTCAGCTGAGAGGACAGTGTGGCTACCTACACAGGAGGATTGATCAGTTAAGTAAATATATTAAGAATAACGTAAATCATGTTTCTCACTGTCAGGCAAGAGTGAGGCAAGAGAAGAGGGGAAAAAAAGCAAAAATAAACTCTGTAGTGTTGGATTGGAATTGAAGGTACTAGCGTAAACTTATTCTTTCCATTAGATAGAGAGATGACGGTAGACAGACAGACAGATGGACAGACATATATATTCCCTAGTTCTGTCTACTGAAAGCCTGGGAGCAGCAATACCTCTGATATCAATTAACATGCCTGGCACAAGCAAAGAACAAAATGAGCCTGAAACATCTCATAATTTTATCCAAGTATGAGGAAAACATGTCAGGACACAGGAGCCAGTGTGAAGGGGTTCTCGAAGGGCCAAGCCTGGGATAATCTGAGTATCAAAATAAACAATTACAATGGAGGATTATGAACTGTTAAAAGATAAAGTGAGGTATATTAACATTTAACAGTTCATTAGAACAAAAATCCATTCGAAACCAGACAGCACCAAACTAAAAATGGTCAGAAGTGCTCTGCTGGAGAAAAAATTTTTTAGAGAAAAGCTGGAAGCAAAGTAAGGAAATTATTGGTTGGCTACAGCTTAAAGCTTGGATGCCTGTTTGTGATTGGTGGCCCTTGGGTTTGGATTTCAAAACTTTGAGGCATTTATAGGCTTAGATTTTTGTTTGCTTAGATAGGCCACCGTGACAATTAGAGCCACTTCCTTATTTGATTAATTTAATAAACCTGTTAAATAAAACAGAAAACCATAATAATAATACACACACACACACACACACTATATATATACAGAAAGAGAGAGAGAGAGAGAATGATATGTGGAACAGGCTATCGAGATAAATTCCAAGTACTACCCCACAAATTCCTTATTAAGCCTGGCAATACAGCACCTAAAATCCAGGGATCAAAGGAAACAACATCGGTAATGGGACAAATGGAAATTACAGGATACAATCACTTCCAAAAAAAGATAACCTTAACCTAATCATGAGGAAACATCAGAAAAACCCAACTGAAGAATATCTACAAAAGAACTGGACTATTATTTTGGAAAGTGTCAAGGTCATGAAAGCCACGGAAAGACAAACTGTTTCAGACAGGAGACTAAAAAAAACATGACAGCTAAGTGTTCCACATGTTCATGACCTGGATACTTTTGCTGTAAAATTCATTATTGGGTCAACTGAGTAAACTTGAACGGGCCTGAAGATTAGTGATGTTTCTAGGTTAATTTCCTGATTTTGATTATGTACTGAGCTTATGTAGGAGAATGCTCCCATTTGTGGAAAATATATACTAAAGTTTTGGGGGGTCAGGGCATCAGATCGTCAATTACTCTCAAATGATTCAGGAAAAAATTATTTATATGATACTCTCACCTTTTCTGTAAGTTTATGACTGTTTCGGGATGCAAATATTTTTAAAAACAAAAATGTTTTCAGAATGACTAGTGCTTCAGAAGCCTCATAAAGTATTTTTTCTTTCCCCATAGAAAGAACTGTTAACTTTGTGTTAAGAGAAAACTTTAAATAGTGACATGGGGGGGTTGGATTTAAAACACTGAATTATCAGGGGTGCGTGGGTGGCTCAGTTGGTTAAACATCTGCTTTCAGCTCAGGTCATGATCTCAGGGTTCTGGGATCAAGCCCCATAGTGGGTTCCCTGCTCAGCCGGGAGTCTGCTTCTCCTCCGCTCCTCTGTCCCTCCCATCGCTTGTGCCTGTTCTCAATCAAATAAATAAGTTAAATATTTTTAAAAATAAAACATTGAATTATCAAAAGATGTAAAGGCTTTAGATTGCACTTAAAGAAAAGAAAAGTTACTGAACTTATTAACCTTTTGTTTTAAGAAGTAAATTCTCCCAAACTGTCTGAAAATAAGCCACAGTCAAATAAAAGCAGAAGCATGATGGAAAATTGCATTTTTTTCACCTCTTAAATGACTTTTTTCCCTAATCGGAATCTTCCATTAACTGGCCTCAGGGAAAAAGAAATTATTAAAGTTAAACATTTTTTTTCCTGAGCAATCATATGACTTTATTTCATAGGGAAACTGATTAAACAAATAATACCTATTACAGAAAAACTTTCATTAAAAAATGCACACATTTTTAAACGGCACTTAACCATTTAAAAAGCAACATAAGAGATGTCGGTGTGTGCGGCAGATTTTTACTGTCCAACTGCCATGTGTTTTGTACGTAGACTTATTTTTTTCTTTCAGATTTCTGAACACAGTGGAAGCCATGAGAGAGAATATCTGAAGCAATTCATTAAAATCTTGGCAGCCTGGCCCTCAGCTCCCGCTTTCCCTGAAAGCTGCCTTTACTGAAGCTGAACGCTCTCCCAGTAATTCCCTCCACAGAAGACCTATTGTCACCGCCTTTGGAGGGGCAATTCCTGGAGGAAGCCCATCAGCCAATCGAGGTCTTGAATAAACCAAAACTACGTAAATAAATCACCTTCTGGAAAGCGGAGGGTTGGTCCGTGCTTTTTAATGCTCCTAGGAAAATATATTCGATTAAAATGAAATATTTTGTTGTAAGACCGAACGCTCCCAAGGGGAGGATTGTGGTGTTTCTCCAGTGAGTGTCAGTTGTTGGGGGAGGGGGAAATGACGGGCTGTGCTTCAGCTGTTGAATCAAATGAACCTCTTCTCTTGGACAAGATGGTACACGGAAAATATGTTGTAGGTAATCTAAAATAAACGGTGTTTCTCCTTGCTAAGAATTGCATTTTCTGCATTTTTCACCTGTTTGCGGTTCTGAATTTTTCCCAGCTGCTCTCCGCTGCGCTTGGCTTTGGTTGTTGGGGCTGGGAATTTCCTGGTTCCAGTGTCCAGCGGCAGCCTGTTCGCTCCCTCCAGTTTCCTCCCAGTGGCCCTATCTCTTTGGTGTCTTTGTTCTCAGCACAAAATAGTCCCTGCAAAGCATTGATCAAAGTTCTATGAATACACACTGACTCATTAGCTACTTAAAGATCTTCCTGAAGTAGCTTCTTTTCAAATTTCAGTGGTGGTTTATTTATTTTGCTGTGAATCACAGTATACAAAGGGAACATGATTTGACCTGAAATATTTAAAAAATCCATATCATAGAAAATCTTTTGAAAAAGATTTTTCTATGCAAAAAAAAAAAGTGAACGTCTGAACATTTCTCTGGGTGCATGCTAATAAATAAGATCACTTCAGAGAAATAAAAACTAGCCCAGTGCATTCAAAAGAGGATCCAAGCAGTTAATAGCTAAAATGACGGGTGATTTTTTTTTTTTAAGTTTGAGGATTCCATTAACGTTCCCCCTTCTGTTCACTTAATTTTTTGAACTATATTTACGTTAAACCCTCTTCATTCCCAAAAATCCATGATATTTATGTAATTTTAATTAAGCCTGGTCTCTGGGTCTACTGAGAGAGAGAATGGGAGACAAATCAGAACCAACAGGGAAGACCTGTCTCTCTACCAGACTATCAGCAAGTTTAGTACTAACAGCAGCCCGAAGCCTGTAATGTGTCGCCTTTCTCTCCAGCTTTCCAAGTGTCCATCTAATCTGCGTCCACCCGTGGGAGCTGTTCCCCTTGTAGGTGTTCTCTGACAGTATCAAATTTATGTTTCCTTGTTTAAGAAAAAGCCTGATATCTACACCGGGTTGGCCAAATGCTCAAGGGAATCTCGAGAGGGTTAAGAATTTCAGGTATTAAAATAAACAAACAAAAACAAACTAGCAAAGCTAGTGATGTACTCAGTTCTTAATTAATAGTTAAGAAGCTTGAAACCTTGGGGGTGCTTGGCTGGCTCAGTCCTTTGAGCACAGGACTTTCGATCCTGGGGTTGTTGAGTTCAAACCCCACATTGGGCATAGAGTTTACTTAAAAGGTGGGGGGGGCATGGCACCTGGGTGTCTCAGTCAGTTAAGTGTCTGCCTTGGACTGGGGTCGTGATCTCAGGGTCCTAGGATAAGGCCTGTGTGGGGTCCCCTGCTCAGAGGGGAGTCAGCTTCTCCTTCTCCTTCTGCCCCTCCCCCCCAACTCATTTGCAAGCGTGATCTCACTCTCTCTCAAGTAAGGGAATACAATCTTTAAAAAAAAAGTCTGAATTCTTGTCACAGTCCTGTCATCAGGTGGTTCTGTGACCTTGCGCAAGTCACTCAAACTTTCTGGACTTGGTTTAACCTTGTTTGTAAAATAATATAAGTTGGACTATGATCTCTGAAGTCCCTTTTAGTTATAGACAGTTCTGTGATTCTTAACCATACTAGCAATAAGATAATCCAAAAACAATATCCACTCTCCAATCCCTGTCACCAAGTTCATTATGTCAAGAGAGGCTTAGGGGAAAAATTACAACTTTGGTAAGCAAAGAAAACACTAAAATTTTGACAAAGATATCTTAAATACTGCAGGATAAGATACACTGTACAAAGAAAGCTAGGAAGATGGAATTGAGGATTAAAGAATATTAGGGAGTTTTTATTTTATTTATTTATTTTTAAAGATTTTATTTATTCATTTGACAGACAGAGATCACAAGTAGGCAGAGAGGCAGGGAGAGAGAGAGGAGGAAGCAGGCTCCCTGCTGAGCAGAGAGCCCGATGCGGGGCTTGATCCCAGGACTTTAACCTAACCCACTGAGCCACCCAAGAGCCCCTAGTAGGGAGTTTTTAAAACATAGCAGTTTACTTCTAACTCCCAAAGCCCCCTCAAAAACCAAACTGTAGGTTTATCCACAGACCACTGGATAAATGTCTCATAGCTCTTTGGGGGTATCTGAACCCTTCTAGTTAATCTAAGATTCAATCAGTTTTGCTAATATTTGCTTTAAAATGCCTCAGTCCGGGGTGCCTGGGTGGCTCAATGGGTTAAAGCCTCTGCCTTCGGCTCAGGTCATGGTCCCAGGATCTTGGAATCAAGCCCCACATTGGGCTCTCTGCTCAGCAGGGAGCCTGCTTCCTCCCCTCTCTCTGCCTGCCTCTCTGCCTACTTGTGATCTCTCTGTCAAATAAATAAATAAAATCTTAAAAAAAAAATAAAATGCCCAGTCAAGGTTTCTTTCAGTATTAGAAAAATCCTATCTCCTTGCATATGGTTTACATGGAATCCAGATAAACCAACCCTTCTGTCTTCTGTCCTTGGGTCAGTAGTCTCTTTCAGTGTATGCAGCTGAATAATCATCTCGCAAAAAAATTCATATTGGAATAAAGACCCAGATGTCTGCGTGGCTGAGTCCACTCAGTGTCCTCTTTCTCTTTCATGTATTTACATATTAATTTTAAGCCACAGGTGGAAATTAAAGACTGCTCTCTCCCAGTCTCTTTGATGTTGCAAAGATCAAACGCTTCCAAAGGGAAGGCTTCTTGCAGGGAATACTGATTCCAGGCATGATCGGTCCCTAAATCTGAGTGCTGAGACTGTGGGTGGAGGACTGACATGTTCTGTGCACCTCAGGAAGGGGGGACATGGTTGGGCATTCACCGGCAAGGACTAGGGTTGAATGGGTTGGACTTCCTATTGGGAGGTGAGTGACCAACTGCTGAAATTGGAGTGTACATCAGAGTTACAGCCTGTCTAAGTGAAAGACAAGTTCTATTTCCAGGAATCGCTTTCCAAAAAAAGAAAAAGGGCAGAAGAAAGAAAGGTTGGATACTGCATAGCTCTGGTTAGTGAAGGTGCAACTCGCCTTTGGGATCAGAATCTTGCAGGTTAATGGGTGAAATGGGGACTGGCCTGGGGCATCTTCCCTCTCCAGCACACATCTCACCTTCACTGTTTCAGCTCTCCCAAAATTCATGGGAGATCATGCTAGCCACAGGGAGGTCAGGAGGCAAAGGGGAAAGAGTTGCAGGTCAGGGTAGTAGAGACGAGAGATGGTAACAGCAGGGACCAAATCCTTCTTCGCCCGTCTTGTTCCTTTTTCCCTCCATCTTAGGTCCCTCCTCCAGCTCTGTAAGTGAATATTATGAGAGCAACAGAGAGCAGCTTTGTTTTCATGGCATACACAGTATTAACCACAGACTAAAATACCTCCCATTTGAGCACTTTATCTGGAATGGCATCTGACTCCCAGAGAAAAATGATTCTCCTCCCAAAAGGCAAGTGGTGTGCTGGTGCAGGGGCACAGCCCCCCAGGAGGCAGAGGGATGAGCTCTGTGCTTCTTGTGATCAGCCACTCCCCCAGGCTGCCCACAGGACGTCCAGCCCAGCCCCACCTCACTGTTACCCTGTGAAATTCCAGTTCCAAAACACACCTTTAATATGTATGGGAATCTCCTGGAGGGCTTGTTCAAACATGGATTGCTGGGCTCCAGCCCCAAAGTTTCTGATTTTAATTTCTAATAAGCTCTTAGGTGATGCTGATGTCACTAGTCTAGGAAACCAGACTTGAGAACCACTATCCCCACACAGAGGAGGCATTTAACAAACATTTGTTGTTCATTTTCACAATGGGAGATCGGGGCTGAGGGCTGTGGAACAGAAAAAACAGGAATCACTTCATCTAGATGTGGGGGTTTTATATTTATTTGTTGTACTTTTCCTCACACTGTTTCCCACGCTGTTAATGCAATTTCAGCACCGTTAATGCGATTTTAGCAATTATCAGGAAACAGCTGTTGCTCACCTCCTTGAAAGACAATGAAAATTTAATAATAGGTAAAATGATATTTTGAAAGAAATAGTGTTTGCTATTTTTCTGTGAGAGCCACGCCTCTTACATTAATGACAGTTGGCATTTTAGGGTTATGTCAATTGATTTAAAAAAAAATTAAAGTATATGTGTCAGTTGACTTTTGACTGTCTTTCAAATCTTTAGTAAAACTTATCATTTAAAGGGGCACCAGGGTGGCTCAGTGGGTTAAGCCTCTGCCTTTGGCTCAGGTCATGATCTCAGGGTCCTGGGATCGAGCCCCGCATTGGGCTCTCTGCTCAGCGGGGAGCCTGCCTCTCCCCCAACCCCCGCTCTCTCTGCCTGCCTCTCTGCCTACTTGTGATCTCTGTCAAATAAATAAATAAAATCTTAAAAAAAAAAAAAAAAAAAGATCCAGGTCGGGGCGCCTGGGTGGCTCAGTAGGTTAAAGTCTCTGCCTTTGGCTCGGGTCACGATCCTGGCGTCCTGGGATGGAGCCCCACATTGGGCTCTCTGCTCTGCGGGGAGCCTGCTTCCTCCTCTCTCTCTCTGCCTGCCTCTCTGCCTACTTGTGGTCTCCGTCTGTCAAGCAAATAAATAAAATCTTTAAAAAATAAAAATAAATAAAAAGATCCAGGTGAGAGGTGCCTGGGTGGCTCAGTCAGTTAAGCGCCTGCCTTCGGCTGAGGTCATGATTCTGGGGTTTCTAGGATCCAGCACCACCCTCTACTCTCTGCTCAGCTGCCCCTCTCCCTCTACTCCCGCTCTCTTGATTTCTCTCTCTCAAATAAACAAAATCTTTAAAAAATAAAAATAAAAAGATCCAGGTGAATTAAGAGTACACTTATCATGATGAAGACTGAATAATGTATAGAATTGGTGAACTGCTATACTATACACTGAAACTAACATAACATTGTCTGTTGGGGCACCTGGGTGACTCAGTCGGTTGAGCGTCTGCCTTCCACTCGGCTCCCGAAGTCCTGGGATCGAGTCCAGGGATCGGGCTCCCTGCTCAGTGGGGAGTCTGCTTCTCCCTCTACTCCCCGCTCATGCTCTCTCTCGCTATCTCTCTCCCTTAAATAAATAAATAAATAAATAACATCTTAAAACAAAAACAAAAAACATTGTTAATTATACTGGAATTAAAATAAAAACTTAATAAAAAAAATTTCCAGATGATTTGTTAAGATTTACACAGGAACTTAAAAAAAAAACCAAAACCAAAACCAAACAAAACAAAACAAAAAAAGAAATAAACATTTCTGACCTGAAGGAATCTTTTCTGACTCAGATGATCATTGTTGACTTTAAGTGAGAAAAATACTAGAGTCTGCATATTGTCACTGAGGACTGCTGTTTCCTTCATGTTATTTTTTTGGCTCATCGCCTTTAACTTCAAGCCTGAACACAGTGAGTTAAAAGAAAATGGATTATTTAAAACCTACCTTTGTGACTGGTCATCTCTCCAAACTCCCTCATCTTAGACATATGTACTTTGGGAAAAACTCGCAGAGCATGGAGAGCCAACGTTTATGTAATGAGAGTGAATAATGCATATTCATCTCTGTATTGATGACTGAAATTACTTCATATTCGTCAGGACCACTGCAGTGACAATATATTTTCTTGTAATTATACTTTACCGCGCTCAAAAAGCTTTATAGACTTTTTAAATGAAACTTTGTAACATCCCTCTGGACGCAAATGAGGAACAGGTGTAATTATCCCCTCTTCACAGACGGATTGGCAAACACAAAGAAAGGGACTGAAATCCAGCCGGGAAGGAAATCCAGCTAAGGGCCCAAATAATTCTAATACAATCTGCCTCTCTTAGCAATGCCATTTTCCTTTGATTCATGAAAATGTATTGTGGAGGGGCACCTGGGTGGCTCAGTGGGTTAAAGCCTCTGCCTTCAGCTCAGGTCATGATCCGGGGTCCTGGGATTGAGCCCCGCATCGGGCTCTCTGCTCTGCGGGGGGCCTGCTTCCCCCTCTCTGCCTACTTGTGATCTCTCTCTCTCTGTCAAATAAGTAAATAAAATCTTAAGAAAAAAAAAGATGGTTAAAAAAAAAAAAAAAGAAAATGCATTGTGGAAAACTCTGAAGACATTGTTTTCCCATTCTTCAGTGATGTCCCAAACTCTGTAGGGACATCTGAAGAGAGGAAGGGATGAGTGCGGTAATCACGGGCAGCAGCCGTGTGAGTGGAGGAAGCCAAAATGTAATCTTCCTTGATAATATGATCAAGGTCCATGCGGAATTCCATCAGTACCTGATCAGCCAGCGCCATGCTGGTATTTGCATAAAAGCAGAGGGGGAGGCGGGAGTTTGGGGGTGGGATGGTAACATTAAACCCGTAGAGATAGGGGTGCCTAGGTGGCTTAGTGGGTTAAAGCCTCTGCCTTCGGCTCCAGTCCTGATCCCAGGGTCCTGGGATAGAGCCCCGCGTCGAGCTCTCTGCTCGGCGGGGAGCCTGCTTCCCCCCTCTCTCTCTGCCTGCCTCTCTGCCTACTTGTGATCTCTGTCCGTCAAATAAATAAATAAAATCTTTAAAAATAAATAAATAAATAAATAAATAAATAAAATCTAAACCCATAGAGATAATTGCAGGGCTACAAACCTCTAAAAGTCCCCAACATTTGGGAAGTATGAAGCAACCGGGAATTTTTCTGAATGACTATAGTTTCAGTGCAACAGGCTTAGAAAATATGCTGTCTCTGGCCGGAAGCCAGACTGCTGACAAAAAACAGCAACAGGACCCACAGACTGTGTGGGGTGGAGAGTACAACAGCCTGAATCCCTGCACTACAAACTGCCTTTCACATGGTGCTGCATTTTGTTAGGAAGAGATTCCTACTACAAAAATTGTGCCCTTTAGGAATTATTACTACTTGTTGTTGTTGTTTAAGATTTTATTTAGTTATTTGACAGGGAGAGACACAGAGAGAGAGAGAGTGAATGCAAGCAGGGGGAGTGGGAGAGGAAGAAGCAGGCTTCCCGTTGAGCAGGGAGCCCGATGGGGTCTTGATCCCAGGGCCCTCAGATCATGACGTGAGCCGAAGGCAGGCGCTTAAGGCCTGAGCCACCCTTTTAAGTGATGGACCCTATGACAGGATCATAAGGCAGAGGGCCTCAAAGTCTCAGACTGTCAGCTTGCACAAGGCCCTCACATACCCCTAGCATCTGAGGTCTTTCAGCAGCAGCAGCCCATCCCAGCCCTCCTGATCTCCCGATCCCCACCCTTCACACCTGCCAACCTCCCCAGAAGCTCTCCTTCCCAGAAGCTCCCTCCCAGGAAGCATAAGACTGTAGGGAATGAAGGGTGATGGAGGAGGGTGGAGAGGGTGGAGATAGCGAAGTACAAAACTCTGGGGTTTCCCTTTCTGTAAGTGCTATTCTCTACCAAGTGCAGTAACTTCTGAAGTATGGAATTCTGTTCAAGGGGGATGGGACGGAAAGGAACAAAATTCTCAAAAGACAGACTATAAAATGGGTAACTTACTATTCAAAAAGGTGTTTGCCTGAAATTTCAGAAAATAAGAATGAAGAACATATAAATAAATAATAATAAATATAGATAGATAATAAGTATAAATAAATAATACATAAAACAACAAATAAGGAATAAAAAATAGAAATAAAGATTGTACCTATGCAGCATTCCTTCTAATATTTTAAAATTGAGGGGGTGGGGCACCTGCATGGAGCGGTTGGTTAAGTCTCTGACTCTTGGTTTCAGCTCAGGTCATGATCTCGGGGTCCTGGGATCAAGCCCTCAGTGGGCTCTGTGCTCAGCACAGAGTTGGCTTGAGATTCTCTCCCTCTCCCTCTGCCCCTCCCACCCATGCTCTCTCGCTCTCTCTCTCTCACTGAAATAAATAAATAAATCTTTTTAAAAAATTTTGTTTAAAAAATAAAAAATATTTTATTTAAAAAATAACATAGGGGCGCCTGGGTGGCTCAGTGGGTTAAAGCCTCTGCCTTCGGCTCAGGTCATGATCCCGGGGTCCTGGGATAGAGCCCCACATCGGGCTCTCCGCTCCGTGGGGAGCCTGCTTCCTCTTCTCTCTCTCTGCCTGCCTCTCTGCCTACTTGTGATCTCTGTCTGTCAAATAAATAAATAAAATCTTAAAAAAAATAACAAAAATAATAAAAAATAAAATATTTAAAAAAAAATAAAATTGAGAGAGTAGCATGCTCATATACAAATACCTATGAAGATGGCATATATAAAGATAGAAATAGGGATTCCAAGGGAGGCGAGTTACTGTTCTAATCAAATAAAACTCACAGCTCAGTTAATTGGGCATATTTGATGTTATACTTAATTACGCTGTAAGATAATGAGATACTACAGTAAGGAGATTGTTGAAAAGACTGTAATTAGTACTACTTGACACAGCTTGACCAACATTTTTAGCTTTTTTTCTTTTTAACTTTGATAATTCAGCATAATTTGCCACCATCAGTATTTTCAGTTTTCCATAATGCCATGGTTTGTTTGATTTTCAGCATTCACACAGGTATACTCATACTGGGAAAAGAATAAGTGCTGGGCCACCTGGCTGGCTTAGTTGTAAAGCATATAACTCTTGATCATGATTTCAAGCCCTACGTTGTGGGTAGAGTTCACTAAAAACAAACAAAAAACTATTTATAGAAGAAGAGAGCTGGGTCAAATTCCTTTTCACTCAGAAATTTGTTTCTCCCCATGAACTTATGTCCCTATTCCTCATGTGTCTTCATCCTCCCCTGTCCCTGTTAATATTGTTTTTATTAAAGTTATTAAAAAAAAAGCAAAAAATCAGGCAAAAACAAAACAAAACAAAACAAAAACCCAACAACAATCAGGCCTATCCAATCAACCTTGAGGGGAAGAGCCAAGGAAACCCACGTATTTAAGAACCAAAGTAATTCTTTTTTTTTTTTTTTAAGATTTTATTTATTCATTTGACAGAGAGAGATCACAAGTAGGCAGAGAGGCAGGCAGAGAGAGAGAGAGGGAAGCAGGCTCCCCGCCGAGCAGAGAGCCCGATGCGGGACTCGATCCCAGGACCCCGAGACCACGACCTGAGCCGAAGGCAGTGGCCCAACCCACTGAGCCACCCAGGCGCCCCCAAAGTAATTCTTAAAGGCACATTCAGGAAATACTGTGCTATGGGGTCCCAATTTTCCCAGTCAAAATCAGAGCTCATTGATTTTTTTTTTTTTACTGGTTAGTCAATTTATTTGTAACAAATGTTTTACTAAGATACACTTACTTACCTCAAATACTTTATAAATGAGGTGGAATACAAATTAATGGTTTAAAGATATAGATATAAAATTGTATATTGACTTTTTTAAAAGATTTATTTATTTGAGAGAGAGAGACCGTGTGTGCGCGCACGCGAGAGAGAGCAGGTGTGCAGGAGTGAGGAGAGGGGCAGAGTGAAAGAATCTTCAAGCAGACTCCCCACTGAGCTCCAAACCTGATGCAGGGCTCAATCTCATGACCCTGAGATCATGACTGGAGCCAAAACCAAGAGTCTGATGCCCAACCAAAATGCCCCTGCATATTGACCTATTTTAATAAAATTCCTTACTGGTTTTTCTTTTCTTTCTTTCTTTCTTTCTTTCTTTCTTTCTTTCTTTCTTTCTTTCTTTCTTTCTTTCTTTTTAAGATTTCATTTATTTATTTGAAAGAGAGAGTGACCAAGAGAGATAGCATATGAGCAGGGGCAGAGGGAGAAGGAGAAGCAGACTCCACTGCTGAGCAGGGAGCCCAATGTGGGACTCGATCCCAGGGCCCCAGGATCTGCTGAAGGCAGATGCTTAACCAACTGAGCCACCCAGGGCCACCCCTCCCACCACTCGACCCCCATCTTTGGTTTTTCCAAAGAAGATGACTCTACCTGAAACGAGAGCCATCCAGGACATATGGCCCCTGATTGACCAGGGGTTCTACCCTGAAAAGGGGTGGAGATTGGGGTATCAGTGGGCAAGAGCAGATGAGTGCTAGCACAGAGGAGAAGAGAATGAGAACAGACTGGATCCCAGACTGGGAAGGCAAAGGAGAGAAAGTTTTGGAATCAAAGGGCCAGGCTATGGCTACTGCTGTATCCCATATACCCTTCGGATACAGAATAAAGTCAGAGAAGACAAACAGTGTGTCTTCAGTTTCTTAAATAGCTCCCATAAAAACAACAAAGCTGATTTACCTTCAGAACCTCCCAAAGCAGAATTGAATTTCAACAGAAAGATAAATCAGTACCTAAAGAAATATATATTCCCCTAGGAATGAAGGGAAAAGATCATTTATTATGAGCTTCCTCTGTATTAAGTACTGCGGAAATAGGTCTGGTGTGTGGATCCAATATTCACTCAATAAATTCTTCTTCAGTGTCTGTCGGGGGCTAAGCGCTGGGTTAGGGGCTAAGAACACAGAACAAAAAAGAAATGGTCTGTGTCTTCATGAAACTTACAATACAGTGCAGACAGACGTTTAAAAATAAACACATAAATGTTGCTTGTGTTGTGGGTTTAAAATTTATAGTCACAACCCAGATGTGCTGGAATGTGCCTTTATCTTTTTCTGATGGAATTCAAACTTAGCTCTGGAGTCCCCTTTCTGCTGATGGAAGGGAAATTCACTCAGTTTTGCCACTTGAAGATAACTCAGTATCTTTCCATTTAAAACTAGTAAATATTCATTCTGATTCAGAGCTTTCCTTCTTCTGTTTCCCTTTTTCTTGAGGATTAGCCAGCTTCCCCAGAAAGCTTTAACTGCCCTCCAGCAGCAGGCACGAGGGACTTCTGCAGTGTGCTTGCCCACGTGGTCCTGGGACGGTCACATACTCGCCTCTGCCAAGGTATAGCTTATCTGGCAGTTTATTCTGTAGAGTGGTATTTGGCATCCATTGCTGGTGTCCATGCTCCGTGCCGCTCCTTCCAGCCTCAAGGTCCACACAGAGTCTCTCCTGGTCCCCTGGACCTCTTGGCAATTTGCCACCACCCTCAAATCCTACAGGGCCTTAAAACCTCTCAGTAATATCCCCACACCACTCTGGCATGTGCGGGGTTCTAGAATGCTGTCCTCAGCCCATCTGCTAGGGCTCACTCAGTCCTTTTTACCCAGGCATCCTATTGGCTGGGTGCTGTTCCAAATTTGGGATTCATCTAAGTAAATCTGGGTATTGCAATTACCTCCCCTGGTTTTGCCCCATAGGGGACAGGGTGCCAGGTGCTTCTTCTCAGCACCCATCGGCATCTGTGGTCTATTCCTGCCTCCTCGGAATCTCCTCTCCTTGTCTGTTTGGAGGACAGCTTGACCATAAGGTTTTTACAAACCTGTGAAATCAGCACCAATGCAGAATGAAGAAATAGTCTCAACCTCAGTTATGGGTGAGGAGTGAATAAAAAAAAAAAAAGCTGCATATATATATGGGATAATCCTGGCCCAGGAGCTCTGTCCTCCCAAGGGAGAAGAGAAGAGGAAGAAAGAATTAAATTTAACTTGGTGCTTAGTCACAAGAGAAAAAGTTTCAATGTGGAAATGATTATCGTGAACTGTCAGGTACGAGTTGTCGCATTCCCAGCTGGAAACCATGGCTTTTTGTGTTCTTTAGAATTCAGCTATACAGGAGCGCCTGAGTGGCTCAGTTAGTTAAGCGTCTGCCTTCAGCTTGGGTCATGATCCCAGGGTGCTGGGATCGAGCCTTGCATCGGGCTCTCTGCTCAGCAGGAAGTCTGCTTCTCCATCTGCCTCTGCCCCCCTCCCCTCTTGGGCAAATAAATCAATAAAATCTTTAAAAAAATAGAATTCAGCTATTCACAAAGTCACATTCATGCACTGCCAACTTTTCTGAATAGAAGTTGGGGAAGTCCACCACAGTTATAAATTGTGACACTTGCTGGGAAGGAAAACGAGAGGATGTTATACATACACTGAAAGTGTATATATAACAAAAGGCCCAAATTAGATTAGAGATTAGGAAAGGCCTGGAGCAGGAGACAAGCTTTCTCAGCCTGACAGCAGCTGCTCCTAGTGACAAGCACCCCTCAGCTGGTCACAGAGCACGCACAGCCCGCTGGGATCCACCAGCAATGCTGGCTTCCCACGACCTCTCGCTGTTACCATCAGTGCCCAAAATAACACCACCACGTTTGGCAAAATCTGACAATGATATACACGTACACTTTCTTTAGTATTCAAAGCTGCCTTGAAACTATACTACAGGCGTGTAAGCAGCAAAATCCAGACTATGGGGAAAGTTACAGGTCAGAAAATGTGTCTTCTTCAATATGAATAGAGAGAAAAGTAACATATAGATTAGGGAGAAATAATCACAATGTGGGGGATTAGGCCTCGATTCAAAAAAAGGAACTGAAAAAGTTGATGTTTATTAAACAACAGGGAAGTTGAATACTAACTACCTATTTAAAGAATTTTAGAGGTGCATGGGTGGCTCAGCCAGTTAAGCATCTTCCTTCGGCTCAGGACACGACCCCAGGGTTCTGGGATCAAGTCCTACATCAGGCTCCCTGCTCAGCAGGAGTCCACTTCTCCCTCTCTCTCTGCTGATCCCCCTGCTTGTGCTCTCTCTCAAATAAATAAATAAAATCACTTAAAAAATTAAAGGATTTTAGGTTTGATGATTCATCTTGTGATTTTAAGTGTTTTTTCTCTAGAGAAATACTTCAAATAACAAAAGAAGACATGATGTGATCTCTGTAATTTGCTTCAAAGTAATACAAAAGGGGGCATGAGTAAGGGAAAGGATGCAATAGGACTGGCCTTAGGTTAATGGATATTGGGGCTGAGAGATGGGTACATAAGAACTCACTGTACTATTCTCTCTACATTTGTGTATATTTAAAATCTCCCACAATAAAAGTAAAAGAAATACAAAAAAGTGAAAAATTACCTAGACCCTGCCTTGCCATTCTACGCTGCATGTAGAACTGTGTGTGACTAGATGGGTGCTCCCAGGCATACTATGCCAATGGAAGGTAGCTGGCAGTTTTCTCTACATCTAGGCTCTAATGTTTACATTTATTATATACATGTGTGTATACATATATACACATATATATGTATATATCTTTACATTATATATGTCATTTTATATGTCTTACACACATTGGTTAAAATAAAATCACAATGTAATAGATTAAAATGGAAAAAATTTTGATGGTAACAACGTAACAATATTAATCATAACAGCAGCAAACATTTGTTTCATTCTTACTGGAGTAGCATGAGCACTGTTGTAAGCAGTTGGTTTGTACATATTTAACTTGTTCAATTTTCACAGCAGTCCTAGAGGTGGTTATTACTACTTTCTTCATCTGTAAGATGAGAACATTTGCCTAAGGTGATAGAGCCAGCTTCCTTCTAAAGTGATCTGAGAGGATCAGATAATATTTGTGAAACAGTGTGTGTGAAAATAAATTTAAGTGGACACTTTAAGTGTCAAACAGATGTTAATTACCATTATTATGACTGGGGGGAGGAGTTTAAGTGTCTTAAATATATTTAATCATATAAGATGAAAAGGAATAATAAAATATTTCAAAACTTTGGAAGATCTTATTATAAAAAGATACAAGAGGTGCACAATGAAATAATGGATCTAGGTAATAATCATCAGTGATCGCCCAGACCACATGACAACGAACTTTGTAATGGATGGATCAGAGTAACAACTCTTAAACCCACTAATAAAGGTTAACCTATAAAAAGAGGTTGCCAGACATTATGCGTCCTCTGATGGTGGTACATAACCCTATCTCAACCCGATTGAGATTCTAGACCTAACTCTAGTTTACAGGAAATGCTGGAGACAGAGATATACTAAACTGTTCAAAAGAACTATATGGATAGAATCAGCCAAATCCAGAATGTAAGAATTATTATAGGGTAAATCACTTGGTGTCTTCAACAAATAAATTCCAAGAAAATAGTGGGGGAGGAGGAGAAGAACTATAATTTTTAAAATATTCGAAAGGTATGTCTAAAATGTAGTATTTGGGTCTTGATTTGAACAAACTAATTGTTTTTTAAAATGGGAGGAACTTGTCTACTACTGGATTATTTAAGTGATAACTAGAAATAATTGTTATCGTTTAAATGAGAGATAGTATTGTGGGGTTTATTTTTAGGCCTTGTCTTATTAGCAATACAAATGGAAATATTTACACATGAAATAATATGGTATTTATGTTTAGTTTCAAAAAGTGTGGGGGGAGGAGTGGGGCATATCACTGAAACGTAAGTGGTCATTAGTCAGTCCTTATTGAAGCCAGGCAATGTGTACACGGGATTTCATTATAAATATTCACTCTATTTTTGTATATGTTTCAGTTTTCCTATAACAGAAGAGATTTAGGAAAAGAAAAACAAGTTGTACCAACTAAAAATATTTTTAAAGGTGAAAACAATATTATTCTTAAATTGAAAACAATTCAGATAAGTTTAACTTTCTGTGTGTGAAGAACACATTGCAAATGTTCTTTAAAAAGATGAAGACGTTAAGGATTTGTTATTCTTTGTTTCTGTTTCTCATTTAAGAATTAAGAACTAGGTTGCCTGGGTGCTCAGTGGGTTAAGCCTCTGCCTTCCGCTCAGGTCATGGTCTCAGGGTCCTGGGATCGAGCCCTGCATCAGGCTCTCTGCTCGTTGGGGAGCCTGCTTCCCCCCTCTCTCTGCCTGCCTCTCTGCCTACTTGTGATCTCTCTCTGTCAAATAAATAAATAAAATCTTTTTTAAAAAAGAATTACAAACAAACAAAAAAAAAGACTATATAAATTATAAATTATTCTCTTATTTAACAAGCATCACTGATCCTACACTAAATGCCAGACTCATTTTGCCATATATATTTGTGGAATTTTAGTTACAGTGTAAAATTCAGATGAGGATACGAGGACACCAAGCAATTAGAAATCAGTACAGAACAACATTGTTAACAAAGCTAGCTAGCCACCTCCCAGAGATCTGTGCTTCCCTCTATAGTGAAGGGTCGTTCAGGGATCCACCTAGCCAGTCATGGGGCACATCAAAATAGAGAGCCCTGTGACTAGTTCCCACCAGCAAAAGTGTTGGGACATGTTCTTCCTTGACTGAAACGGCCAAGAAGCGTACGTGCCTTCCCCCCTCTTCCTCTAATTTCCAATGCCTGAGCAACCCTGGGGGCTTTGTATTAAAGATGGTAGAGGGACACCTGGGTGGCTCAGTGGGTTAAGTATCTGCTTTCAGCTCAAATCATGATCCCAAGGTCCTGGATGGAGCCCTGTGTCGGGCTCTCTGTTCAGGAGGAAGCCTACTTCTCCCTCTCCCTCTGCCCCTTCCCTGCCCCAACTCATGCTCTCTCTCTCTCTCTCTCTTTCTCTCAATTAAATAAATAAAATTTTTTTTAATTTATTTATTTGTTAGAGAGAGAGAGAGCGAGCGAGCACAGGCAGACAGAGTGGCAGGCAGAAGCAGAGGGAGAAGCAGGCTCCCCGCCGAGCAAGGAGCCCGATGTGGGACTCGATCCCAGGACACTGGGATCATGACCTGAGCCGAAGGCAGCCGCCCAACCAACTGAGCCACCCAGGCGTCCCGATAAATAAAATCTTAAAAAAAAAAAGATGGCAGAGCCTCCATCACTGGGCAACTAAGTAGCCATAAGAGGCACAGGGCTCCCATCACCACCGTTGGCAATATACAGACACACGCTATCATCACTAAACAAGAAGTATACTTCTGTGGTGGTAAGCCACTGAGATTTGGGGCTTTAACTCTTTTGGAGGTTAGTACACATGTCAGTTGATAAGTGGGATGCTACAGTGTCTATAAATGGGTGAGAAATTGTTGCAATTGAGAAATAATAGAAAATGTTTCGTGGAGAAGGTGGAACTCGAACTGGATCTTGAACTATAAGCTATATGTAAATGAATGGAGAGAAGAGGTGGGAGTAGGAGTTCTCAGAATAAGGAACTAACACAGGATAACACAGGAACCGTAACAGGAGTTTACATGCAGCCAGGGAACAGGGAGACCACCCTGGTGAGCAGGGGCAGGTTGGGGAGAGTGGAAAATAAGGATGAACAGGCAGGGTGGGAGGAGGGTATGAAGATCCTTGAGAATTAGAACCTCATTCACAGCAACCACTGAAGTTGCTGGAGTACAAGAGTGCCCATCAAAAGGTTTGGATTAGGAAATTCAGTGAGACAAAAGAGTGCAGGATGGACCTAAGAGAAATAGATTAGCCTGAGTGACAACCCAGTTTAGATATTATTAGAGACCTATTGGCAAACAGAGTAGAAAGGAAGGGGTAAATGCAAGTGTCACCTTAAAGCACAAATCCCCAGGGCTGGACAACAGAGGAAAAACCATGAAACTAAAAGAGGATTCAATCAGGAGATCTATGTCTAGCCCTAACTATGTCTAATAGTAACTCCTCGAATTTTAACTTCTAATGTTTGAGGCAGAATATTTCATATCTCTGTTTTATTTTTGTTCTGTAAAATGAGGAGATATAACCAGAGGTCCCCAAAGTTCTTCCCATCAGGGGAACCCAGTGGTTATGAAATCACAAAGGAAAACATAAAACAATGTCAGTGACTTATCCAGTAGGAGGTAGAGAAAGGGAAGTACTCTATTGGATGGCTGAAACAGTTTATTTGAATTATTTTTTTTAAGATTTTATTTATTTATTTGACACAGAGAGAGAGAGAGAGACAGTGAGAGAGAGAATACAAGCAGGGGGAGTGGGAGAGGGAGAAGCAGGCTTCCCACCGAGCAGGGAACCTGAGGCAGGGCTCTATACCAGGACCCCGGGATCACCACCTGAGCCAAAGGCAAATGCTTAACAACTGAGAGACCCATTGTTGCCAATCTTTTGTACTAGAATGTAGTGATGCATGATGCAAAAGTACTTTAACTCTCCAAGATTTTCACTTACACCTTGGTTTTAAGAATAAGATCTTGAACATAATTTGCTACAACACTTACACTAGTTGGAGTATTCTCTCTTAGAGATGAAAATAACTCTAAAGTTTATTTTCTGATTTTAAAGATAAAAAATGTGGAAATACTTTTTTAAAAACGTTGTTTCACATATATGCAATATCATCAACTTTATTATTACCGTCACATCACCGATAGCACTAGCTACTTTTTTCCCTAGATAACTATGAATAAAGTAACATTAAAATGTTATTTGGTTCTCTTTCTTTTATTATTGAAGTATAATTGACATATAATGTTATATTAATTTCAAGTGTATAAGGTACTGATTAGACAATTCTACACATTACTCAGTGCTCACCATGATAAGAGTAGTCACCATCTGTCACCATACAATATTACAATATTATTGGCTATATTCCCTCTGCTGTCTTTTTCATCTCTGTAACTTATTTATTCTACCATTGGAAGTTTTTAGCTCTTAATCCCCTTTATCTATTCCTCTATCGCCCCACCCACCGCCCCTCTGGCAACCACCAGTTTCTTCTTTGTATTTAATGGCCTGTTTGTTTCTTTGTTCGTTCATTTGTTCTGACTTTTAGATTCCAAATATAAGTGAAATCTATGGTACTTGTCTTTCTCTGACTTATTTCACTTAGTGTAATACTGTCTGGGTCCACCCATGTTGTCACAAATGGCAAGATCTCATTCTTCGTTATGGCAGAATAATGTTCCACTGTAAATATATGTACCACTTCATCCATTCATCTATGGATAGGCGATTGTGTTGCTTCCATATCTTGGCTATTGTAATTAAGCTGTAATAAACATAGGGGTGCCTGTATATTTTCAATTTAGTGTTTTAGTTTTCATGAGTAAATACCCAGCAGTGGAATTACTGGATCATATGGTATTGCTATTTTTAATTTTTTGAGGAGCCTCCATACTGTTTTCCACAGTGGTTCCATCAATTTGCATTCCCACCAGCAGTGCATGAGGGTTTCCTTTTCTCCACATCTTCACCAACATGTTATTTCTTGTCTTTTTGATACTAGCCATTCTGACAGGTGTGAGGTAATATCTCCTTGTTTTGACTTGTGTTTCCCTGATGATGTAGTGATATTAAGCATCTTTTCATGTGTCTGTGGGCCATCTGTATGTGTGTTTTGGAAAAATGTCTATTAAGGTCTTCTGTCCATTTGAGAGAGAGAGAGAGCAGAGGAAGAGGGAGAGAGAGACAATCTCAAGCAGACTCCCCTGTGAGAACAGAGCCCAACAGGGGGCTCGATCCCTCAACCCTGAGATCACCACCTGAGCCAAAACCAAGAGTCCAATGCTTAACTGACTGAGCTACTCAGGTGCCCCTGCTTATAATATTAAGTATGCACCTACCCTATGACCCAGCAATTACATTCCTAAATACTCACCCAAGGGAAAGCAAAGCAATGTTCACAAGAACACTTGTACAAAAATGTTCACAGCAGCTTTATTTATCATGGCCCAAACGTGAAAACCCTCAGATTTCTTCAATGGAGAAATGGAGAAACTAACTGTGCGACAGTCATATAATAGAATACCACTCAGCGGTAAAAAGGAACTAATTATTGGTGCACACAACATGGATGAATCTTGACATTATCCTGAATGAATGAAGTCTTGCCCATAAAGCAAGCAATAATCCCATCCATAAGATGTTCTAAAACAGGCAAAACTAACCTATGGTGGAAAAAACGAGAACACTGGTTGCCTGGGGTAGGGGCAAGGTGAATGAGGATCTACTGGAAGGAAGCACAAGGAAAGGTTCTGGAGTGATAGTAACGTTCTCTGTCTTAAAAGTGGTTGAGGTGGGCGCCTGGGTGGCTCAGTGGTTTAAGCCACTGCCTTCGGCTCAGGTCATGATCTCAGGGTCCTGGGATCGGGTCCCGCATCGGGCTCTCTGCTCAGCAGGGAGCATGCTTCCCTCTCACTCTCTCTGCCTGCCTCTCTGCCTGCTTGTGATCTCTCTCTGTCAAATAAATAAATAAAATCTTAAAAAAGAAAAAAGTGGTTGAGGTTACACAAGCATCTACATTTGTCCAAACTCAGCAAACAGTAAGCTAAATATTTGTACAGGTCATATATGTACATACCATTTGAAAGAAAAAAAAATTATAAACCAATCTAGAACACTAGTTAAGATACGCGCGCTGAAACTTAAGAGATGAAGTGTATTGATATCAGTAATTCGTTGCATCAAACAATTATGATGGATTGATGGATGCATGGAAGAATGGATAAAAGCACAGTTGGGTGATAAAGATAATAAAATGTTCATAGTAGAATACAGATATACACTATACAGATATATATATCTGTATAGTGTATATATACAGATATTCACTATACAATTATCTCAACCTTTCTGCATGTTTGAAATTCATCAAAATAAGATGTTGGGTGGAGAAAGAAAAAAACGGGACTTCAATTCTATTTCTTTTTTTTTTTTAAGATTTTATTTATTTTTTTGAGAGAGAGCATGAGAAGGGAGAAGGTCAGAGGGAGAAGCAGACTCCCCACGGGGCCAGGAGCCCGATGTGGGACTCGATCCCAGGACTCCGGGACCACGACCTGAGCCAAAGGCAGTCACTCAACCAACTGAGCCACCCAGGTGCCCTCAATTGTATTTCTTATTGCGATGTTTGATCGAAAGATAATAACCATTGATAAAATAAATGTTAGAGCAACAAGAAAAGAGGGATTTGGCCATAAAATAAGGTTAGTGAACATTTAGTAAGCTCCTGATTCCCTAAGATGTGCCTGGCATTTTATGAAACATATTAGATTTAACAAGTGTTAAAACCGTGGACACTGATGTCAGTATCCATCACTGAAGGGATCTGCAGAAAGAAAATCAGTGTGGGGGTGAGGAAGACTACAAAGAACAAAGGAAATATAAGCTGAATTAAAGAGAATAGGGAAAAGCAAATGAACAGAACAAAATGGGCATTTTCATTTTGATTGATTTCATAGTATGGAAAAGCAAAATGGCCAATTTTGAACTCTACAGAATCACGGTAGTGATGTTTTTGTATACGTATTTTCAGGTTCTGAATTAAGTTCTTCAGTGAGATTTACATGCTATTTGAATATTTACTATGCACAATGACTGCGGCAGAAAACAGGCACATTGATCTTGGTTTTATTATCTGTCAAAGCAGTCATCAAGGTAAATGTGACTGGAGGCTCTACTTCAAAAACAAAGGGAAGGGCAGAAAAATTCAGCTGACAGAACAGTGGGGGAAAGTGCTACGGAAGGCACTTTCAGAACTGAAGATGGAAGGTTTCAACATTAATGCAATACAAGTCTGTCCGTAATGAAGTATTTGACTCCTGTCTTTCTCAAAACAGATTTTCTTTGAGCCTCACAGAATAGCCTGTTTTCACTTGTTAATCCCAGCCCTAAATGCTAATCTTTGACCTCACCTGTTAGAAGACAGCTTAAATTAGCTTTACTGATCGAAGAACTAGGCACACTTTTATAGTCCCTGACAAAGCAAAGCATGAGAAATATCTGAAGTATTAAATAAATGCAGAGTGGTACTGGTAAGGGGTTGTATTTTCAAGCACAAGCACAACATTTAGTTTCTATTATGCAGATTCTTTTAATTCTACAGAGAAGAAAATTATTTGCAATATTGAACCACCATTGTCTGCAGTAGGTAAACATAAAGAACCTTAAATCAATTGACTTAATCAATTCAGCACATTGCCATGTCTGTTTCAAGAAGGGAATTCAATATCCTGTCACCCCAACACCCTTGCCTGCAGTCTTGATACACAGGTTGCGATCTTTTAGAAGGTAATACTAGATTTTCACCTAGTTAACCTCATTTGAATGTAAGTACCTTAAAAACCTGTTTATTTAAGAATTAACTAATTCGTTTTTCTGGTTATTAAACATTTTCAAGCTGTATTTATGAAATAGGATTCTGCTAAAGAATTATTAGTTCAGAAAAGTCTTCGAGATGACATTCTGGAAAGAGATTTTACTTGCCACTTAAAGCACGGGTGTAACTTGCCTTCTGCAGTTTTACTGGGGTGGTCTGGTCAAGCATGGTGATACTGAGCTGTAAGGTACCTGGTTTGGCCAGTGGGTGGCTCAGAGGTCCTGTGCGCACGCACGTGTGGGCTGACCAAAGGGCACTTCTGCCAGATGGGCACTAGCGACTTCTGCCAGATGGGCACCAGGGGAGCAGAGACTTCAAATAATCAGAAGCAGAGCAAATGGCTTCTGCCCTACGCCCCTATGCTTAGAGTCACCCTAAGAATGACTGAGCCACGTGGGGCGCAGGACGAGGAAGTAAGAACCATTAGGAGGGGCTCTGTCATACAGAGAGAGATGCAGATATACAGATAGATAGATATATAGGTAGAGATGGAGATATATAGATACAGATCCATCGATACCTCACTTCATCGTCACAAACATTTGAATGAAGTAGTTACCGTTATTACCTCTTGCATAGATAAGGAAGTTAGATGTCAGAGACATTAATTTGTCTAATGCCACAAGGTGGTCAGGAATGGAACCTGGACTCAAACCCAGGACTACAACACCCTGCATTGAATCATTACACTGCGGAAACAGACCTGAGCCTGAGTGCCCAGGGAGGCTTTCCAGAGAAAGAAGATAGGCAATAAGTATTGCAGGGATTGGATAAGAAGAAAAGAAGACTTTTTTTTTTTTTTAAAGATTTAATTTATTTATTTGAGAGAGGGACAGAGAGTAAGAAAGAGGGCATGAGCAGGGGGAAGGGCAGAGGGAGAAGCCGACTCCCGGATGAGCAGGGAGCCCGATGCGGGACTTGATTCTAGGACCCTGGGATCATGACCTGCGCCAAAGACAGACGCTTAACTCACGGAGCCACCCAGGCATCCAGGAGAGGGCTTTCTAGGCAGGGAAGAACAGAGGAAAAAGACAGATGCGGGCATACCTATTGATGGAACAATGAGGGAACAGGCCCGACTGGATTAGTAGACTGTTTTATTATTAATAATACCATAAGACTTTACCACTTTAAAGCACATTCATATACATTTCAAGGGTCCTTCTTTTTTTTTTTTTTTTTTTCTGAGAGAGAGAGAGAGAGTGAATGAGCACAAGTTGGGGGATGGGGACTAAGGGGTAGAGGGAGAGAAAGAATTTTAAGCAGGATCCACACTTAGCACGGAGCCTGGGGCTTGATCTCATGACCCTGAGATCACAACCTGAGCCAAATCAAGAGTCAGACGCTTCAGAGAGGGGAACTCTCTTATACTATTGGTGGGAATGTAAGCTAGTGCAGCCACTCTGGAAAACAGTGTGGAGGTTCCTCAAAAAGTTGAAAACAGAGCTACACTACGACCCTACAATCGCACTACTGGGTATCTCCCCCAAAGATACAAATGTAGTGATCTGAAACGGCACCTGTACCTCTTGTGTTTATAGCAGCAGTGTCCACAATAGCTAGACTATGGGAAGAGTCCAGATGTCCACTGACAAAAGAACAGAGGAAGAAGATGTGGTATATATATACAGCGGAATACTAGTTAGCCTTCAAAAAGAATGAAATCTTGCCATTCTCAACAACGTGGATGGAACGAGAGGGTATTTATTATACTAATTGAAATAAGTCAATCAGAGAAAGAATTATCGTAGGATCTCACTCATATGTGGAATTTAAGAAACAAAAGAGAGGATCATGGGGAAGAGAGGAAAAATGAAATGAAATGAGAGAGGGAGACAAACTATAAGAGACTCTTAATCATAGAAAGCTGAGAGTTGCTGGAGTGGAGAGGGTGGGGGAATGGGGTAACCGGGTGATGGACATTAAGGAGGGCATGTGATGTAATGAACACTGGGTATTTTTTTTTAAGATTTTATTTATTTATCTGAGAGAGAGAAGAAAGCACAAACAGGGTGAGCATCAGGCAGAGGGAGAGGGAGGAGCAGGCTCCTCACTGAGCAAGGAGGCTGACACAGGGCTCAGTCCCAGGACCCCGGGAACATGACCCAAACCGAAGACAGACATTTCACCAACTGAGCCACCTGGGCACCCCAAACACTGCGTATTATGTAAGACTGATGAACCACTGACCTCTACCTCTGAAACTAACAATACATTATATGTTAAGTAATTGAATTTACATTAAAAAATTAAAAATTAAAAATATTATCCTTTCCTTTATGGATTAAAAAAAAGAGTTAGACGCTTAACCAACTGAGCCACCCAGATCTCCCCTTTTTCTTTTCTTTTTTTTTTTTTAAGTAATTCTTTTAATAAGGGAGAAGGTACTATAATCTATCTCCGCATATATGTGGAAATTAAAGATCAAACCTCCATCACATGCCCTATCCACCACAGGACCTTTGTACATATTGCTCCTTCTAAGAAAGCAATTCTTGGGGCACCTGGGTGGCTCAGTGGGTTAAAGCCTCTGCTTTCAGCTCAGGTCATGACCCGGGGTCCTGGTATCGAGCCCCGCATCGGGCTCTCTGCTCCGCAGGGAGCCTGCTTCCTCCTCTCTCTCTGCCTGCCTCTCTGCCTACTTGTGATCTCTGTCTGTCAAATAAATAAATAAAATCTTTAAAAAAAAAAAAAGCAATTCTTTTCCTCATCACCTTGGTAACTACTACCCATCCATCTGTTCAGTTCAACACTGACTTCCTACGAGAGCCTTAGCCGACTTCCCCTGCCTTGGTCAAATCTCTCTTTTGTGTATGCATTCACTGAACCAAGCACTTCTTGTTAGGTTTTATTGTACTTATTCTACTTACTAATGGGAATAAACACAAAAAAGAATCAATAACTGAATAAAAATATCAACAGAACCCAGGTCTGCCTAGGACGGTTGCTCCCACATTTTCCACATTAGTACACTATTTATAAAAGGTCCTGTTGGGAGATCTGAGGCCATTCTACCTGGCAAAGAGAGAATTTACGGGAGAGGATCCGACAGCTGTCTTCGAATGTCTGAAGAACTATGCTGTTGAAGAAGGATTAGACATATTCCACATAGCTCCAGAGGGCAGAACAAAGACAAATGAGGTGAAAGTCCAGGGAGGCATATTTCATTACAGCGTAAGGAAGTCAAATATGTAACAACGAGACCTGTCCAGATAGGAAGCGGCTGTCTGTGAGGGAGGTGAGTGTTCAAACAGAGGCTGGAGACACCTGTCAGGGCTGCTGTAGTGGAAATTCCTGTTCTGGTAGGGAAATGTTTAGCTACTTCAGTCTTTCTGAGCCTAATGTGCTTTTATAGGTCTGAGAGGGACTGGAAAGCAAAACTGAATTTGATTTGAACTGACCTCAAGGAGAGAGAGATGCAATGAGTTATTCTGATGCCCGACTACTATTGGGCCTGTAAGTAATACATCTGCACCTGTGGGTGGCACTTGGGTCCACTGAGGAGGTCTCTGAGAGCCCGCATGCCAACGGCAGTCAGAGCCTTGCAGCTGCCACTGTGACTAACGGCAGGGAACACGCCAGCGTACAAGAGACTGATTCCAGGGTCACCCTCCTCCTCTAAGTAGAATATGTCCCTCTTCCTCCTCACCCCCCTCCCCCACGCCCAGTCCCTTACACACAAACCTGTGTCTACAATGGAAGCTGTCACAGTGTGCTGACCGATCTCCTTCCAAACTACTTCTGGAAGATGTTCTTTTCCCCAGCTTCTCAAGGCTACCTGTAGTGCGGAGTGCAGCTTGACAGCAATGTTTCTCTTTCCTCACGCAAACGTTCCGAGAATGAAAGGGGCCCTGAGAGAAAAGAAACTATAAGTCATCTTCTTAATGCACCATCTCTATCTTGATTTCACAAAAACAAAGGCCTCACAAATTATGTGGAGGCCTTAAACTAGGAATCCTGATTTGGAAACTGAGGTCACCAATATTCGGATGGAGGTGAGCTGGCTGATCTCTAATTGTTATTCTCAGCGGGTCCAGGCCTAGATCAATAATGATGGCTTTTCTACAGAGAAATGTTATCTGTCAGATAACCAGTTAAGCAGATTCTGGAGTCCAACCCATTTGTGAGCAATCAAATTCAAAACAATGTAATGGTGTTAAAAATTTCAGGATAATGTATCATTAATATTTCAAACCACAGTGTCTATTTTGCTGTCTGATTAAGACCTTTGATAATCCAATCATGAAATATTTATTGAACACCTACTACATGCCAAGCACTATGCTAGGCACTGGTTAGGGGGAGGGAAACAAAATGGACACGATCTCTGACGTGACAGGGTTTATTATCTAATTTAGACAATGAAATAAGAAGCACCAAATTAGTACAAAACCACAAACTGATAATCGCTATGAAGGGAAAGGGTCAGCAGACTCCTAAAGCCACAGTAGGCTTTCCTGAGGAAGAGACCTTTCATTGATCAATTAAGAATAAATGAGAATTAACTGTGTGAAGGGTCAGGGAAAGGACATTCCTGGCAAAAGGCACACCCCAAAGCTCTGGGGTATGAAAGAATTTGGTTCCTTTCAGAAATGGAGAGAAAGCCAAGATGAGCAAGGGCGAAAGCCTTGAGATGACGCCAAGGAAGAATGCAGGGCCAGATCCCATTAGAGCCTCGGCAGCAACCGAAGGTTATTCTAAATGCATTCGGAAGCCCCACAAGAGAGGAATGATGCAATTTATATTTTTAAAATGATTATTCAAAAGGTCAGACATGTGGAGAATGGATTAAGTGAAGGAAAGAATCACTCTCTTTCTACATAAATTCTCCATTCACAAAAATGACAACTTCCAATTTACAGCCATATTAACGTGACATCGTTAGAGTCATTTCTTTTAAATGATTATAAAAGCCTAGGATCCCACACATTTTTTGTTTACTAGGCAACTCTCTCCCAAGGAAACATACTATTGCTAAATGAATGAAAATCAAAGTCTTTTTTGTTTGGGCATTATAAATTCTAACTCACATTGAGATGAAGACAAATTGCTGTCTCCATGCAGAGGAGGGAGTAAAAATAAATGCCTTTTTATGTAATGTCGCGTTTAGAATTTATCTCTGTTTTATAATCAAGGGAAACTATGCACTTCACTGAGGATGCTGGGGTAGAAACAGAGTCAGAATTAGATACTCTCTATTCTTGACCATTTCTCTGTTTTTGTTGCCCGGTACTATTTCTTTCTGTGGCACATCGTAGGAGTGGGCAGTCAGTCCTCTTCATCGTTCTCGTCCGATTTCAGTGTAGACTCCAAGCAAAAGTGAAAGGTATCACTGGGTAATTTGATACTTTGGAAAATGTGCTCTTCCCTTACTGCTCTGAGAACAGGATCCTTGGCATAAGGAGTTCATGGTATCCATCAGGAAAGCGGGCTGGAAATTCATCTATCTTAAAGAAGGAATGCAAAGGCAAAACCGTTTCTGGCATCCAAAATTGGATCATGCAGCAATCTAGGCTATTTTCCAAATACCTATTCCCTCCCCACTTTCCAACGAAGCCCAAAGGGCCCATTCTCACCATTGTGTCGGTTTAGTTTGTTAGTTGCTTGTTTTGTCAAGTGAGGTCAATACCAAAGTGGATGCTTTATGGAAGTAGGACATCATATTAGGGAAATAAAGGAAAGCTTATTCTTTCTCAGTCCTAGGGAATTGTGGGAAGAAGAGAGAAAGAGACCAGGAGAAAAGGAGAATCAGTCAAACATGTATTCTGACGCCTCCTTTCAGTGAATTGCACTAAATCCGTGACTCTCCAACTTTAATGTGCCTCCAATCCACCTAGAAGACTAGCTCGAACACAGTTGCGGAGCTCCACCACCCACCCACCCCCCGCCAGTGTCTGATTCAGTAGGGCTGAGGTAGGACTTGAGAATGTGCATTTTTTACAAGTTCCTAGGTGCTGGTGGGGCTGCTGCTCCAGGGACCACACTTCACACTTTGAGAACTGGTGTTGAATAAATGAAAGTAATACCAACGGCATAGGAGCTTGTCCTTGATTTTCATGTAGTGCCTTGGAAAGAGATCACTCCCGTGGCTGACCCTTGCTGAAACCTGGTGTGCAGCCAAACCTTTCCAATTCACCCCACATCAGTAGGGACACATAAACCACATCCTCTTCCCGTCATAACAGGGCATCTCTTTAAGGCGAGAAACAGGATGGGTGGGGGGACCCCCGAGATTGACCATTTTTTCCTAGAAAGAGATAATGTTGCTCAAGGGACTGTTTAAATTTCCAAATCAAGCCATTCATAAATCACACTGGACACATGGTCAGGTTTCTTTCGCCTTTGCTTCCCTTTCCAATAACCATGTCAGGTTTCACAGGGCCATCGACTTCCCCCATTTCCTTTTCCCACTGGCTAGGATGTGGACCCAATGGGACTGGTGGTGAGCCATAGTCTGCAGTGTGAATGATAAAGGCAACATCTTCAGGAATGGCAAACCCACAAGTTAGAAGGAGCCTCAGTCCCAGACACTGGGAAACCACCTAATTAACCCTGGATTTTACTTGTTTAACTCATTATATGTTGGGCCATTTGATACAGTAGTCCATCCTGCATCCCAACCCATACAAATGGAAGGAGAGGTAGAAGTTGTATGAGAGTACACACACTCACTGCAGCTCAGTGTTTAAGTTGTGCAAACACGGTCCACTCTTCCACAGTGATTGTTAGTGCCCTATCCAGGGCTTCAGTCAGATCAGTCCTTCAGGGCTTCACTCTTCTTCTCACTTCTAGTCTCCCTCTCCTCCCCCGACCAGGATTTTAATTATTCATTTGGGAGGGGGGAGAGTGTGCACAAGCAAGGGGAGGGGCAGAGGGAGAGGGAGAGGGAGAAGCAGATTCCCCACTGAGCAGGGAGCCCAATGCAGGGCTCGATCCCAGGACCCAGGGATCATGACCTGAGCCCAAGGCAGACACTCACCTGACAGAGCTACCCAGGCGCCCCAGTTCCCCTCTCCTTCTTGACAGTTCTTTGTCTATCGCTGTTGCATTTACTGAGGTCTAGCAATCTATGTAATGTCATCTCATACTTTGTTAGTATTTCTTCTACAGCTTCTTTAAAGTCCTTACAAATGTCTCGGGCATTTTTTTTTTTTTTGTCTCAGGCATTTTTAATACCTCATAAGAACTTTTGAATATCCGAGTAAGTAAATAAATACCCAGAAGAATACACTTGTTTTAAACTGTCATTATCAACTCTTCACCTTTTAGTGAATTCATAGATAATTTGTGAATTTATGAATAACAGATATTTTCATTTAGACAATAATGTGAAAATCATATACAGCTGAATCTTAGCACAGCATATATAAAATATATACATATATTTATGATTTAGATGTACATATTTATTTCTATTTAATTTATTTTAATTTACTTAAGCATATATAACAGACACATAGCTTCTTTTGAATAAAACAATCTATAAAATACATTCTCAAATCCTATTCATTTAGCCTTCAAATAGTTTAATCAAGTTTGTCTCTTTGTAATCTCAGTAAGCATCCACATAATGTTGAATATTCTTAAATTTGGGGTTTTGCCCCCAAATACTGTATTATTTATTAGAAACAAACAAAAGACCTCCCAGACATTGGCACTCAGACTGTAGGACCCATATCAATGCTAAGGTCCTATTCAGTCTTGACTGTGTATCAATTTTGAAATAGTTTTGGTGTTTATAGAAGTCACAAAGCTTCACAATCAACTGCTCAAAGCAAGCAGTAAGTACTCTTTGAATTCCGTTCTGACCTGTCACATCACTGACTTGGTTCGGCCAAGATTAAACTATTTGAAAAGCAAATATACATCACAGCTCATCTTCCTCCTGGGCCAACTAATATAATACTATTTTGTATCTCCCTCCATTCAAAGCACCAATAGCCAGGCAGTCCTCTTTCCAAAAACAAAGCAAAAACAACCCCAGAGCTTTAAAACGTAAAGAAAGTACGGGCGCCTGAGAGGCTCAGTCAGTTGAGCATCTGCCTTTGGCTCAGAGATCATGGCTGCATCCAGCTCTCAGCTCAGGGGCAAGTTTGCTTCTCTCTCTGCCCCCACCCCAGCTTGTGTGTGCATGCGTGCATGCTCTCTCTCTCTCAAACATAAACAAATTTTTTTAAAGTATAAAAAAAGTAAATTACTCAGCATCATCAATACAAAATTATACAAACATGGCAAATTTTATTTAAAACATTTTAGAGTGCTTTCAAATGTAGTTTCCTAAGAATGGAAAAAGTATATATATTGTATTAAGCTCTAATGCTTCAGGAAACCACAAAACAATCATTTTATCACCTGAGCCAGCCACTGATCATATTGATGGGACTGGAAGCCATGACTAGAGACTGAAACAATGAACATTTGTGACCAGCCACAAGAACACAGCAAACCCAGAGACGCTGCATTACCTGGGAACCAGTGCTTAAGACAGAGCCACTAGTCTGACATCATGAGAGCCATCGTGAGTTATGAAGCACACATGTGCAGGAGTTCAAAGCAAGTCTTGAATCATATAGAAAACAGAGGCCAAAGCCGGGCACAGAATTAAGCACCAAGACAAGAATTCAGAATCATCTATATGGCACGTCACTCTGTCCTGTCCATTGGTCATTTGAGTGGATCTAGTTGCAACAATACTAGTGGGTGGCAGCTGCAGGTAAATCAGTCCCAGCCATTCCTTCCGCCATAGCGGCCTCCCAGAGAGGAGGACTAGACGTGCCATTCGTCTTCACCACTACCCATCAGTTGGGGCTTCAGGAGAAAAACCAGACTGGTTATAGACTAAATAAAGAACTTATATTTTCTCCTTGTGTCTGAGTTGTAGTGTGAGTTAAATTTCCACCCTGCTACATTAGCTATTGGCCGGACTTCAAGCAGAATCAAAGGGCAAAGACAGCCTGAAATTAGGCATGGGAATGTCTAGCTAGCCAGAGAAGTACAAGGAGACAAAATTAAACGAATCACATACACCCCTTTTTTCTTTTTTTACAACTTCATTGACATAACATCCACATACTGTATAATTTACCCGTTTCAAGTATATAATCCAGTGGCATTTAGTATGTTCACAGACTTGTACATCTATTACCACAATCAATTTTAGAACACTTTGATTACCCCAAAGAGAACCCCCTCACCACCACCCCTAACCCATGCCCTCACTCTAGGCAAACACTAGTCTACTTTCTGTCAGTATGGATTTGACTATTTGGGAATTTCATATAAACAGAATCATAAATATGTGGTCCTTTATGATTGGTTTCTTTCACTTAGCATGTTTTCAACATTTACACATGTTGTATCACGTGTCACACTTTAATTGCTGAATAACATTACATTTAAAGGATTTATCACATTTTATTTATCCGTTCATCAGCTAATGGACATTTAGGCTGTTTCTATTCTTTGGCTGTTGTGAATAAGACTGCATGAACACTCTTGTACAAGCTCTTGTGCAGACAGATGTTTCCATTTCTCTTAGGTACACCCACAAGTGGGATTGCTGGATCATATGGTAACTCTGTGTTTAACTATTTGAAGAACTACCAGACTGTTAAGTGGCTGCACCATTTTCCATTCCCATCAGCAGTGTGTGAGGGCTCTAATTTCTCCACATTCTTGCAGTTACTTGTTATTATCTCTTTGTCATTATACCATCCCACTCCCTATTTAAAAATCTCAAACAGAAGTTCTAGGTTTTTGGATCTGGCAACTGAACCAGTTCCTTGGTTAGTGAAGCCCACCTACAAAAAGCAAAATTCTCGGGTGCCTGGGTGGCTCAGTCTGTCAAGTGTCTGACTCTTGATCTGCGCTCTGGTCTTGATCTCAGGGTTGTGAGTTCAAGCCCCACACTGGGCTCCACGCTGGGCTCCACACTGGTTTCCATGTTGGGCATGTAGTCTACTTTAAAAAAAAAAAAAAAAAAGCAAGGGGCGTCTGGGTGGCTCAGTGGGTTAAGCCTCTGCCTTTGGCTCAGGTCATGATCTCAGGGTCCTGGGATAGAGCCCTGCGTCGTACTCTCTGCTCAGCGGGGAGCCTGCTTCCCCCTCCTCCTCTGCCTGCCTCTCTGCCTGCTAGTGATCTCTCTCTCTCTCTGTCAAATAAATAAAATCTTTTAAAAAAAAAGGCAAAATTCTGAGCACACACATGCCTAAAGAGCAAACAGAAGAAAAGGTCATGGGGGACACAGGGCACCCAATCCTTAGTATAAACACAAAGGAGCCTGGATTGAGACTTCTTCTACCTGAACTTGTGGCCTGGATTGAGATTGCTTCTACCTGAACTTGTCTGAGGCATGGCTAGGGCATGATATGTAGGTGAGAAGATGAGCAAGGGCTGGAACTTCACTTGAAAATTCAATGGAGTGGGGAATATGGGTCCATTGCTAAACTCAGACCATTCCCGCTTGGCAATTTTCCACCAGAGTATATACTAAAAACCCTGAGGATCTCCTCTACCTTTAAAGTTCTATGATTGTATGACTTTCTTCCTGTAAGCACAATTTAAATTGATTGTGCAATGTATTGCTTTTATAAATAGAAGGCTTATATCTTAATGAGATTCAGTTTAAGTGTTCTTAATGTTTTTAAAAAATATTTTTACTTTTTGTACACCTGAACATAATACTGTATGTCAACTACACTTTGATTGAAAAACATTTAATGTGTCTTGAAGCTTGTTGAAATATTATAACTCTAGCCATAGCATTAGTGTTTCCTAGAAGTCACTAAAAGTTCCTGTAAGTGTACCTAAGAAAAAAAAGGTGAATATAGTTCAAAGGGAAAAAATACATTTATTCCTTGGTAAGTACACTGATTATTATTTAGCCAGTTAGAGAACCATGTTCTTTCCCCCTTGAGAATTGTGCCATGGAGTAAATTAATTTCTTTGAATTGCAGTATAATCACCACACCTGAAAATATAGGGAGAAATGAAATAGAAGGATGAAGGATTCGAAATAAGGAGGGCCATTGCCAAACAAAATACCAACCAACCAAATTAGAAGATATTACACATGCTCTTCCTTATTTAACATGGAAGGAAATTGCAATTATTATTTGGTTAATAAGGTACTTCCTGGGTCCTAAAGTTACTAGTCCTTCACTTCAACATACATTTGTTGTGTAACTGCTGTGAGCCAGAAACTTGTTAATTGCCAAAATAAATAAGGGAGTCTCTGCTGGCAAAAAGCAACAGAGGGCTTGACCTCTGCCAGGCAGATGCAAACACACATTCCCCAGGGGCAATCCATTCTATGATAGACTGATAGGAAAGAAGCTATGATAGGAAAGAAGCAGAGTGGAAATGGTGAAAAGGAGTGATTTACACCTAAACTGGGGAAGGAAGGAGAAGAGGAGAGGGATGACAAACGAATAAGGGTGTAGGGAACATGACCAGTGAATGTGGCTTTATAAGGAAGGGGAAGGATTTCACCAAGCAGGGAGAGACATGACATTTGTGAAAACATTCTAGTGGGAAAGCAAATATTTTGGAGACTTATACGGTTTAACCATAAGAAAATGTCAATAGTCTACCCTTTGTGGCCTATAAAAAAATAGCACATTCACATAGTTCCAACTCATACAAAACAAAACAAAAAAAAATCCCCATGGATGTGTAGAGTGAAGGCTGAGGACTTGTATAGGAGAATTAGAAAAGAAGTTGGGGTCAGAGTAGGAAGAGCCTTGAACTGCCTTCTAAGGTTTCAACTTTATCCCATAGGTAATGGAGCAGTCAATTCACAAAAGAACTTCTAACAAATGACCAATAAATTTATTTTTTTTTAAAGATTTTATTTATTTATTTATTTGTCAGAGAGAGTGAGAGAGAGAGAGAGAGATACGACAAGCAGGGGGAGCAGCTGGCAGCGGGAGAGGCTCCCCACTGACCAGAGAGCCTGATGCGGGGCTCAATCCCAGGTACCCGGGATCATGACCTGAGCCTAAGGCAGATGCTTAACCCACTGAGCCACCCAGGCATCCCCCAACACATTTATTTCTAATGTCCAAAGAATTTCAGGCTTCAATTAAAACTCTGTTATCATTTTCAATACCACAAAGAAAAACAATTTTTTTGTTAAATCTTTTTTTTAAATTAGCAAAGAAAAACAATTTTAATGATAATATTCAGTGCTATTAAGGACTCAGGGAAACAGGATGCTCCATGCACTGCTGTGTATGTAAACTGGAATACTCTTTCTGGAAGACAATCAGAGTACCCTTTGACTAAGCATTCTAGGACTTCATCTCCAAAGAGAGTCTTGGATATTTTTAAAAAAATTTAGCCACCAAGATATTTCTAATGTCCAAGAACAGCAAATTGGTTAAACCAATCAGGAATCATCCTTAAAACTGAACACTATATGGGACGCCTGGGTGGCTCAGTTGGTTAAGCGGCTGCCTTCGGCTCCCCAGCGTCCTGGGATCGAATCCCACATCGGGCTCCTTGCTCGGCGGGGAGCCTGCTTCTCTCTCTGCCTCTGCCTGCCACTCTGTCTGCCTGTGCTCGCTTGCTCGCTCTCTCTCTCTAACAAATAAATAAATTTAAAAAAATTTAAAAAAAAAACAAAAAAACCCCGAACACTATGAAGTTACTTTAAGTATTTAGATGAATATTTAATAACATGGACGTGCTCATGAACTTTTGTTATACGAAAAAATTAGGTTATAAAACAGAACATATGTCAGGCAGTGCTCTGAAGAACTAGGTCAGCTGACCAGGTTTGAGTTTAAAGTCGTGTGGACCTTGAGCAAGTAACCTGACTTCGTGTGGACCTTGAGCAGTAACCTAACTTCTCTGTAACTCAGTTTCAACATCTGCAATATGGGGATAACATCAGAACATGCATAATAAGTTGTAAAAAAGAAATGACTTTAATACACACGGAGCATACTTCATACATAAATATATTTTGAAATTTGCCTGGCATATAACAAGCACTAAGAGTTGGTTGTTGTTAATATCATTAGTATTTGTTGCCAGTAAATTAAGGTAACTTTTAAGCTAATTTAAGGAGTAAAGGTAGAAAGACAAACCACTGGGCAAGAGCCACACCCAAAGCACTCCGAAAAAACTGATCCTGTGAAGTCATGACCACAGCTGCCAAGCACAGACCTCGTGATTTGCAATGCCAAGTCCTTGGACGCTGGACACTGCACCCTGCCACAGAACAGCTGTCCCTCCTGCCACTGGAAACCGGACGCAGCTGCCATTGCTGCTGTGCCCTGGCCAGAACAGATTCTGCGTCATCCCCTCTGCTTTGAGTCACCAGCTCTTGAATCAAAGTCTAGAGAGGATGCATCTGCTTGGCTGCACCAAGTCCTGAGTTCCCAGATGTTAACAGAGGTCAAGAAAAGGGGCAGTGAGCACTTTTATCATATAGAGAAGGCAGATTCTACTTTAGGAGATAAGGGATTCAACACACTTAGCAAATGCATACACTGTGCAACTAAACAAAGAATAAATGATCCCTCTATCGTTTTAAAAATGGAAATAAAGCCTGAATAAATTTATATGCAAAGAAATAAAGGACCAAAAGGATATATCTAAGTGTTAATGATTAATTGTGAATTGACCATTACGGTTGATTTAAAATTTTTTTAAAGGTTTTATTTATTTATTTATTTATTTATTTATTTATTTATTTATTTTACAGAGAGAGAGAGAGAGAGAGAGAGAGAACGAACACAATCAGGGGGAGCAGCAGAAGAAGAGCGAGAAGCAGACTCCCGGCTGAGAGGGAGCCCAATGCGGGGCTTGATCCCAGGACCCTGGGATCACGACCCAAGCTGAAGGCAGACGCATCACCAACTGAGCCACTCAAGTGCCCTGTTTGAATTTTTTATCTTCTATCTCTGTAACTTTCCAAATCTTCTTTATTTATAGGTTTTTGAGGCCATCGGAGGTTTTGGAGGATATTAATGACATTATCTCACTTGGATTTTAATAGAATCATTCTAGCTGCTATTTTAAGAACACACCGAGGTAGGAAAAGCAGATGGGTGGCTCTTGTAAATCCCAGGCAGGAATAATGGTGACTTGGACCAGGTACCTGTGACAGTTTTCTCTCTTTTCAGGTAGCTACATTTTTATCCTTCCAATATATCATACTAAAGTGGGTGGGAAGAGGAAGGAGAGACTATGTATGTAGCAGAGAAAAGAGTACAAATCTCTCAACTCTTTTAGCTATATAAATCTAGACATTTTCACATTTATCTTCAGCCACCCAGAATAAAATGTGTAAGCAACTTAAATACTTAAATTTTGTGTAAATATTTAATATGTTTAAATAGTATGTTTGAGTCTTCTACATTATTATAGCTTCAAGGAAATGTTTAAAAAAAACCACTAAAAGCCATTATCATCACCATGTCAATAAATTTATATTTAGTCCAAAGTAACAATAAAAGAACCTGATAATTTATTTTAAAGACATGAGCAGTATTTTTGAAACACGGAGTCACTGAATAATGACCAGTTCTGAACGGTGTAATTTTAAACCTTCCACTCTTTCAATGCTATAATTAAAACAAAAATGAAAGTGAGATCAGAGAGTACACACACAGACCTGGGTCACACTGGGACATGTAATTTGCTTTTTCTATGGATCTGAGACCAAAGACTTCATTTATTTGCTAAAGATTTAAAGGGATAAACTGATTATTTCTTATTTTAAAATACAAAGGCAACTAAGTCAAGTTAAATATTGATTGAGAGAAAAGAGTTGTCAACACTGTGTTAATATTACCCTGGACCTGCAGTGGCTTACTGTTTACAAAGCACTTTCGCTGCCATTATCTCACGTGAGCCTCACAATAGACCCATTAATATCATTGTTCTTAATTCATAGGCTCACAGAGCTTCAGGGACTTACCCAAAGGCACTCAACTATGTAGCAAGTTCCAGAGCTGGGAACAGAACCCTAACTTCCTGGACCACAGTTCTTTATGCTATGTCAACAGGTGTTCGTTTCCAGATACAGAAATTGGGGAATATTTTTCTTGCGCAGGAATTATCCAGATCAGCAAGACCAAAGGTGGAAGAGCACTACCTAAAGAAAGGTACCGGGAGGGGGCGAGCGGTAGTTTTATGGTAAATTCTGTCATCCCCATTAAATATTAGAAAAACCAAGGAACAGAGCCTTCCTTGTTAAGTCAAACACTGGCTCTTCAATTACTCAGGGGCTGGTGTCATTTGGGCTTACTCTGGTCTTTTGCACGATTTCTATTTCCCTTATGGCTTGCTTGATCTCCTGGCCTGCGCTTTAACACCTCCACCAGAGGGCAGGCAGGGCAGGAAGAAGAGCATTGGTAACTGGTTTGCTCAAAAAGTCGGAAGGAAACTTAGGACATTATCTTATTTTGGTTTTAAGAGTCTTTCTAGATTTCAGTATTCATGCAAAATTGGCCTCCTTTCTCCTATGTGGACCTGGAATAAACAACACAGTAAAATGATTTCAGAACTAGAGAACAGAGTTTTGTTATACTTCTTTATATTTCCACTACTGGTTTTTCCAAATGATAAATATAAAATGTGAAGTCTTTAACAAATATAACACTTAAAACCATTTGGGGAAATAGATGGGTAATGAACAATTCACAAAAGAAGGAATTCAACTGGCAGTGAACATGAAAAAAATGTCCCACTTCACAGGCAATTAAAGAGATAACATTTGAAATAAGAAACTGTCATCCTTCATCTGTCAAATTAATAAATATTAAAAATGAGAATTATTGGTAAGGGTGTGGTGAGATGGGCATTTTCACATATTTTTAGTGGAAAAGCAAATTGGTACCATCTTTCTGGAGAGAAATCTAACCATTTAGGCAGATTAAGCCTGGCAGAAGAAAATCGGAGTAATTTCCTACTACCCAAGTTGGAACTGAAATCTGGTTCTTTTTCCTCTAATCAATTGAGCCCTTACATGAAGAATACAGATGTATGATACATGATAGAAAGAAAAACAAGCTTTGTGCCACCACCTCCCTGCCGCAGACTGAGTGAGAAGGAAAGACGAGGGTCCCTACCCCAGGATGAGGAAGGGCTCTAACTCACCACGCCAGGGAAGAGGCAGAGCACTGGCAGTGGAGAGAACTGGGAGCATCTGAAAGCCTGTGGGTCTCCCAAGATCAGGGTTTGCCTCATCCCCATAGCAGAGGAAAGTAATGCTTTTTGCAGGTTCCAGCAGCTGTAACACATCACACTGACCCACATCCTACTATGCCAGGTTGTCCTAGAGAGAGAGACAGAGAGCCAGAGGGCTCTGACGTTTATGGGACTCTTGAGATAATATTTGTGCATCTTTTTTTTCTTTTCTTTTTTCTAAAAGATTTTGTTTATTTATTTGACAGAGGGAGACACAGCAAGAGAGGGAACACAAGCAGAGGAAGTGGGAGAGGAAGAAGCAGGCTTCCCGCAGAGCGGGGAGCTCAATGCGGGGTTCCATCCCAGGACCCTGGGATCATGACCTGAGCCAAAGGCAGACACTTAACGACTGAGCCACCCAGGTGCCCCTGTAAATCTTTTCAATAATGGTCATGCATGCCTGCTCTGGCTTAGCCATGCACCCTCAACTACACTGCTATTAAGACTTAAAGGTCAGGGGCACCTTAAGCATCTGCCTTTGGCTCAGGTCATGATCCCAGGGTCCAGGGATCAAGCCCCATGTCTGGCTCCCTGCTCAGCGGGGAGCCTGCTTCTTCCTCTCCCTCTGCCTGTTGCTCCCTTTCTCTCTGTCAAATAAGTAAAATCTTAAAAAAAAAAAAAAAAAAAAGACTTACAGGTGAAATAAAGTTGCCCCTAAATTCGAACTACTGTTAACAGACTTGCTCAATCTTGCTTTTAACTTAACATCTACTAGCTCTAGCTAATTTAAGAGACAGTCTAATGGTGAAAAGGAGAAAGAGTCTCACTATAATAGGAATGTGCTTGGAAGGCCCTGACTCCACAGAAAGATTCTCCCAAGTTCTAACTACAAACTCATCACAATTTATAACAGGGAAAAACTGGAAACAAACCTCCAACCGAAACTGTGGTATGCACCTGTTAACTATTTAACAAAAACGGATAGTGCTTATTCTACAACAAAGAGATACAGAACAGAGAGGTTCCAGGTCCACATAGGTGACTCCATCCTGTGCCTCCCACTGAATGTGGATAGAGGATGGACAGAACACTGAGGACCCTAAAGTGAAATGGTAGCAGGCAGTCTGGGAAAGAAGAAAATTGTGGTCCTGCTGAACCAGCCTGGAATCTCCCATTTTCTCTTCCCTCCAGCGTCTCCTAGCCTGAACTCAGGCGAGCCCAAAACCAGAAGTGGAAACCAGGCCCAGACAGCGAGAATACCAGAATGCTCTAGTTTTATCCCAAAGAGCAAGCATGGAAACAATGTGAAGTACTTTGGACTTGCTTTTGATTGTATTTTTTAGGCGATCCTATATCTACAATATAAAAAGAAAAAATTGCACTCTATTTATTCATCTTATTTTTTTTTAAGATTTTATTTATTTATTTGACAGACAGAGGTCACAAGTAGGCAGAGAGGCAGGCAGAGAGAGAGGGGGTGGGAAGCAGGCTCCCTGCTGAGCAGAGAGCCCGAGGCATGGAGATTTCTAATGCTCAGAGGAAACAGAAGAAATCACCTGGGTGTGTGTGTTTTTAAATTTTCCCCCCCCTCAACCCTTTTCTTATTTCTTTCATGCCCCACACTCCAAGTAAACACAGTGCAGGGAGCAGGGGGCCTCGGTCCCTAAAAGTCTAAGGGAGAGGATACTTACTTAGAAGGGAAACCAGTGTGAGGTTCTGTATCAGGACTGGAAAGGTGGACCAGGCATGGGGAAAATGCCTGCCGGAGATGCCATGTGGATTTGGGACGGGGAGTTGGAAATGTAAATCTAGAACTCAGAGGAGAGGTCTGGTTTAGAACTGTAAGTCTGTGAATCATCGGCAGTTAGAAGTTATTTAAAACTAAATACTCTAGAAGTGTTCTCCTTATGACTGCGTAACAGCTAATTACTGAGCTTTTCGTACAGAGTTCTTTAGTATCTGTTTCACTGAAGAAGTAAATAAACTGATTATTAACAATTCTAAACATGGAGTCTATGTTACCACTGGAAAAAAACAGGATTTGATTTAGTCCTAGGATCTGGGCCCTGGCTCCTAAGCGAGTAGTCGTCTTTAGACTCTAATTGCACACTCACTCCCTAAAACAATTTTGAAAAACTTTATAGTCCCTCGCAATTTCTAAATTTGCACCTAAACTTTTTCATCATAAATTTAAATGGTGGCAAAGGACATGATTTGTGGTGTATTCTAACTACTGACGTGTTTAAAATTAAACTTTTATGTGACTCTTAAATATAATCCAGGAATATAGACATCAGAAAGATTTGATTCCCACATCTTAAAAAAATATATACTGGAGGGCCACCTGGGTGGCTCAGTTGGTTACGTGTCTGACTTGATTTTGGCTCAGGTCATGATCTCCGGGTTGTAAGATCAAGCCCTGTGTCAGGTTCCATGCTTCTTCCCCCTCGGCCCCCACTCAAGCTCTCTCACTCTCTGCAAAAGAATACACACACACACACACACACACACACACATATATATATATATGTACACACATATATATACACATACATACACACACACACATTGTCAGAAATTTCACATTACATTTTCTCCTTGAACTATTTCCATTCCATTTTCCTCACAAAATTTTATCCGAATATGCCATATTTTGATGCTTAAAAATCCTTGATTGATCATTCTATCAAAATCCTTACAATAAAAATATGGATGCACACTGAAATAGTCTCTGCTTCTATCATGCTATTATTTTTTCTTCTGTAGCTACTGTCACAGTAATTAAAATGACATCACCGATCAAACAACACAAATAACACATTTACGTAAATGTTAAATACAGGTTAACATATTACTGTAAGCATATCTTTTAATAAGGTAATGGGGCCTTTTTCCAATTAGCCTTTGTATCTGTGGGTTAATACTACTTATGCTAGAATTACTTACATTTAACTCTCTTTTTTAATGGCAGTGCTGAAGAACTTAGTCACATGCATGAGAAGAAGAGACTGAAAGTTTTATTACAGCAATGACCTACAATTACTTGAACCCCTTCAGAGTTATATAATTGAAATCACATAGTAATGAATCATAAAAATTATTTTTTAATGAATCACCAGCTGACCGCTCAATTAGTTCCTCCTTTAATTCTGTTGAAAGTAAAGAATTGAAAACCTCCTGAGTTTCAAAAGGATTATTATAATTACTCCCCCTTCTCCCCATCCAATAATTTGAATTGTCTTCTTGTCTGACTACTCAGAGGTTCTCCCACCCTAAGGCAATGTGGTGCTGTAATTTCCAGTGGGAGGGAGGCCCTTTCATAATGTAGGAGGTAGAGGAGAAGGAATTATGCAAGGGGCAGTGAGAAAGGAGAAAGCACCACACCTCAAGCATATCTCCAGGCAGATCAGTTTTAAGGGGAGTGAAGGAAGCTGAAGATCTAGAAATGACTGGATTCCATCCAGTAAATCTATCTTTAGGGCCTTGTGCCTTGTAGAAATCTTGTGCACCCTCAGTTGGTTTAGGCTAACTAGCATTTCCTTCCCTGTGTCCTGCCCTCTTCAGGGGTGGGGGGAGGGAGAGGTAAGAAAGAAAAGAAAGAAGTCCTCAAGTATTGTGGGAGGGTTGTACAGAAAGTCAGTGTGATCCCTACAGATAAGGAAAATTCCTCAGGGAAAGGGATTTGGGGGGTGGAGTGAGAAGGAAGGAGTGGTAGGTGTCCACAGGCCGAGTAGATCAGGGACTGCACCTACCCTCCATCCCTCCAAAACCGGGAGAACCTTGAGGCAAGGTTCTTTCCTTCCTGAATCAGCACCTTGGGATGGCATTTCATTTATTCAACAAACATTTTAGGCACTTATTATGTCAGGCTCTGTGCCAGGCCCCAGGGATACTCTTGGTCTTCAAGGAAGGTGATCAGGATTCAGCATCTTCACCCAGGTGTTCTAGCCCACCCAGTTATCCTCCCTGCTTCCTACCAAATGCTCCCTAAGTCCTGAGATTTCTCCCCAAATCCCTTGTTCCCTATTCTACCACTACCAAAAGCTATATGTTCGTTTCATTTCCTCCATGCTTTCTAATGTAGAATGGGCCATGCTACAGTGGGTGATGCAAATGGCTTACAGTGAGTTACAGGGATGCCTGAGATAGTTCTTCAGCCCCTCAGTAATTCAGGATGGGTGAGTGGGGGTATTGAGACCTAAGCTTTAGGAGGCCACAGAGACCTCTAGGCAACAAGAAGCTTCTCTCAGTGTGCTGTCCAAATGTTATCATATTTTTTAAAAAATTTTTAAAAGATTTTATTTATTTATTTGACAGAGAGAGAGATCACAAGCAGGCAGAGAGGCAGCGGGGGAAGCAGGCTCCCCGCTGAGCAGAGAGCCCGATGCGGGGCTCGATCCCAGGAACTGGAGATCATGACCTGAGCCGAAGGCAGAGGCTTAGCCCACTGAGCCACCCAGGTGCCCTAAATGTTATCATATTTTTATGTGCGCTTTGGTGTCAAATATATTGGGAAGCTCTGTAAATTAATTTGTGAAATTATGAACCAATAGGTCTATCTGAGCAAAAGTCCAAATATGCTGCCCAGAAGCTACATCTGTCCTCCAGACCTCTTTGGTTTGGCAGATACAGTGCTGACAATTAAAAAATAATTTATTTTCAACATTAAAAAATTTCACATAAAAATCTAGATATCTGGCTTCTCATGAAAAACTGCTGTGAGCTATAACCTCCTTTTGTAGCAGTCAGTCAGCAATGAGTCCTAGCTGCCTTTGCCCTTTCCCTTTTTTTTTTTTTTTTAAAGATTTTATTCAGGGGCACCTGGGTGGCTCAGTCGTTAAGCATCTGCCTTCGCTCAGGTCATGATATTAGGGTACTAGGATTGAGCCCCACATTGGACTCCCTTCTCAGCAGGAAGTCTGCTTCTCCCTCTCCCAGTCCCCTACTTGTGCTCCCTCTCTCGCTCTGTCTCTCTTGGTTAAATAAATAGATTTTATTTATTAATTTGACAGAAAGAGAGAGGGAAAGCACAAGCAGATGGAGTGACAGGTAGAGGGAGAGCCAAGAGCCCAACGTGGGACTCGATCCCAGGACTCTGGGATCATGCACCACCTGAGCCAAAGGCAGATGCTTAACCAACTGAGCCACCCAGGCACCCCGGCCCTTTCACTTTACCTGCTTTTTCTCACCCATGTACGCCCTCCCCAATTCCATCATCACTTGAGCGTCTCTCTACCATGGTAGAATACAGTTGGTGCTCATGCTACCTTTAGACTTGCATTGTAAGCACACACACAATGCCCGCTGTCCCAGTAACAATACCCTCAAAAGTATATTTAGAGGGGCGCCTGGGTGGCTCAGTGGGTTAAGCCTCTGCTGTTGGCTCAGGTCATGATCTCAGGGTCCTGGGTTTGAGCCCCGCATTGGGCTCTCTGCTCAGTGGGGAGCCTGCTTCCCCCTCTTTGCCTGCCTCTCTGCCTACTTGTGATCTCTCTCTCTGTCAAATAAATAAATAAAATCTTTTTTTAAAAAAAAGTATATTTAGAAATGCAATTTAATTTTTATTATAAAAATGCTACTTATCCATCAGAGAAAAAATTTAAAAATGAAAGGAAAAATTAGACATCAGAGATCTTGCTATCCTGAAATAATGTTAATGCCTCAGGATGCATTTTTCTGATTTTTTCACATACAAGGCTGCACAGATCCATACGTAGTTCCAAGTGGGCTTGTATTTTTGTGTACTTCAAAGCCATTGTGATTTTCCTTTGTGTTTAAAACCACAGGATTTGTTTCATGATGATGATTTCCTATTGATAGAAATCATCTACTTCTAATTTTCTTGTTCAATATATTACATACATCAAACCTTACCTATTTTATTTGAAATAGAACTCATTACATTCTTAACCTTATATAACATTTCTAACTTCACTGAACTTGGTTTAAGCTTCTCAGAGAGCACATTAAATGCTTTAGAACTTCGTTGGAATATACCACTCCGTTCTGGTAGAGAGCAGTGTGCTATCACTTTTGTTTTTCACTAGCTCAGATGTCTACAATAGCCAATTTCAGATAATTGTCAACTGAGTACGGCCTATAATTTTACCATGTTTGTGTGCATGTTGAGCTGTAGCGGGTTAAAAGACTAAAGAGCAAACACCTCTTCTCCCTGCCCCTCTGAGGTCCGGGAACTAAATGGGGCCCCGGACTTGGAGAAGAAAAGAGAAGTTCAAACTGAGCTAAGTTTCTGTCCCCTCTCATTCTGGCCTTCCTACCTGGGCATAGATAGAAATTAAGTGCATAGAATGACAGGCATATAGGAAAATAAGGAAGTACTTCCTGGATGCCCAAGTTTATGGAGACTCATCCTTGCCTTGCCTATTGATCCTCCCTAAGAAAGCCTACTGTGGCGGCCTGCACTTTTCACAGAATTACATTCTGTACATTGCGAATATATAAATAAAATTTTCTAATAATTTTACAGAAGCAGTTGAAGAGGTATACTCAGTAGTTCTCTCTTCTGTTTGAACCGGAACACACGAAGTTTCAGAGATTTAAATGCCAGTAGCAACCATAGCTTGAGAGGGGAAATCAAGAACTCATGAAATTATGAGGGAGGGGGAGAAGGCTTCCTTTTCTTTTCAAGTAAAATAAAAGAGTATCAGGAGAGGTTGTTGTTTTAGTGGTTCTTTCTAGTCAAGGAAAAAATGATGTTTATTATTTGGAGTTATCTGTATGGTTGTGGGTCACATTTCTGTTGTATATCATAGCAGCTTTGGTAGTATTAAATATAATGTGAATCCTTGTCATAATAATCCCATTTTAAAGTTGTTCCACCTTAAAAAAAATAGTTGTTCCATGTTGAACTTTACTTTCCTGGATTATTTATATGTTGATAATTTTAACGTAAATTTACAGAATGCCTGCTCCGTGCCAAGCTCTATGCTAAGTGGTGAGAGAAAAGGACGAATGAGACAGTCCTTCCTTTCCAAGAATCTCAGTGTAGGGAGACTGACAATGGCACTAAACGCAATGATGATATGCAATTTAATTTTTTTAAAGATTTTTTTTAAAATTTATTTGAGAGAGAGTGAGCGAGAGAGAGCATGCAAGTGCACACACAAGTAGGGAGGAGAGGTAGAGAGAGGGAGAAGCAAAATCCCGGTGGAGCAGGGAGCCCAACACAGGGCTCAATCCCAAGACCTCAGGATCATGACCTGAGTCGAAGGCAGACACTTAACTGACTGAGCCACCCAGGCGTCCCTGAAGTGCAATTTAGAGTAAAATGAGTCATGCGATAGGGCATGCATGGTGTGTCACTAGTGTGACACCCAACCCGAAAGAGTGATTAAAATTGAATAAAGGAGATGGTGGCTGAATCTTAATGGATGAGTAAGAGCTTCCCAGATGAAGACAGGAGAAAAGTCATTCCAAGCAAGAGGAGCAGTATGTGCAGTGAAGAGTAATGAGCAACAAGGTGAATTTCGGGAATTAAAATTTGGTTCAGCATGACCAAGAAATGAAGCTGGAGAGCGGAAGAGAGTGCTGGCAGGTGAGGCTGAACAGAGGGGCAGATCACAATGGATCTTTTAAGACACACTAAGGGTTTGCATTTTATTTTCAAGGCAATGGAAATTCACTTATGGCTTGTTAGAAGAGGAGGACTGTGATCAGACTCATGTTTGAGAAGGTCAGCTTGTTGACAGGATGGAGAGTCAATACTGAAACCCGGAAGAGCAGCTGGGAGCTGGTGCAGTTGTCAGGTAAGAAAGGATAATGGTAAAAAAAAAGAAAGAAAGGATAATGGTGTGAGCCTATGCAGTCACAGTGAAGACATGCAAAAGAGGATGCAACTGACGATGTTTAGGACATAGGTTCCGTGAGAACTGAAAACTTCCCAGATGTATGAAATGGAGGACTTTCTGTTCACGGACATGAAAAACGCTCGTGAAAATGTTCGATCTCCTTCATTGGTGCAGAATTCAGATTAAAGCACCTAAGAGTCTTTCTTATTTTTGAGTCTTGAAGGTTTACGTGAAAATCTTTTCATCCTCTTGAATAAAAAAGATCCTGATGGGCTTGTTTCAACCTTCTGTACATCTTTTTCCGAATCATAAAACCACCATTTGCTGAGAAGGTGACAAAAAAATGGGGATGTGGTTCTTGAGAATAGCACCAATTTCACATCTCTGTCACCACAATCTACTACACCTGTTCAGACACCCACTGCCTGTCATTATTAATAGCCTTTTGCTTTCTCCATTTTCCATTCAAACCTGATTTTTTTTAAAAAATAGGCTGACTACCAAATTGGGTGAGTCAGTTTTAAAGTCATTCTTATGGTTAGCGGAGTTTCAGTTCTCAGATTTGTTTTAAATAATGAATTATCCTAAATGTCCATTGATGGTTGAGTAATACCATCAATGCATCTTAAATGTATTGGAAGGCAGCAAGGGAATTGTGATGCAAGATGAGTTTAAATTTAGGACTCAAGTCATGTACTATGATAGGTATGATTTGAAGGAAAATGTAATTGCTAATGTCAACATAAATTTGAATCAAAGGGAAAAGACACTGCTTAACAGACTTCATAGATACAAGTCGTAAAACCTAATATTGCATTAGTTAGAAACTTTGCAAGCTTATTGAATAAGCTCATTATCATATGAAATATATTAGTACGCTTTTTATTAGAACCACTTTTTCTCCATATGCCCTTGAATATAACATTAAATTGCTGTTGTTATAACAAAATACTTAGAATTCTATTACCAGTGGCACTTAATGATAGTACTAAAGAATTACTGCTTAATGGAGTTTGGGAAATTTCTGACTCCACTAACAATGATATGAGACTCAGAATGTCCAAGACAGAAATTTGGGCCTTGTTTTTTCCGCCCCCCCCCCAAGATTTTGGGTCTTGGTTTACACAATAAGTTCCTGTAACTTGAATTTATAGAAGGAACGACGGAGATTATCTTGCTTAACCCCCTAATATTAAGGAACTGAGCACCAGAGGATTATTTGATACAACTAATGAGACAAAACTGGTCGATAATGGCCCTAGAATGTAGACCAGAGCTCTCCTCAAGCATTCCTGCTGTCTTTTCCATGACCTTATCACTGACATAGTTGAACCAGAGAATTTCCAACTACAGAAGGAAATCTTTTTCATAAAGGTAATAACCATCCTCTAAATTATACTACATTTTATTTAAATTCTGATTTTCTTATCTGTATTCAGTGTGCTTAAAGGAAAATAAATTCAAATAATTACATGTGTCAAATTTCAACTAGATGAGTTTGGCGGTTATGGGGAGACACAGCCTGAATTAATCAAAAGGATGAAGTTTTTTAAATTTAGAAGAATTTCTTTCTTTGGAGTAAAAACAACGTAAGTCAAAGTTGACCATGTCTTGCTCAAAGAGATCAGAAATTCTGTGTTAATTATGATATGGCTGAGAGGTGATCAGCACCTGCGGAGCCTAAGCTGAGTTGTTCCACACAATCTTACAAAGCCCAGCCAGCTTTTATTGAATTTGTGATTTTCAGAAATTTTAATGATGATGTTACTGTAATCATGAAAAATCTGCAGCAAAGAGGAAGAGGAGGCCTGGCCAGAAGCTGCATCAGGGGTTTTCGATGGAGCCCCAAACAGGTATATTCTCTTCTTTCTACCTCCTTGTTTCTTCCTCTCATCACGAAATACAGAAAAAAATGGGAAAAACAGTCATGCTAAGGACATGACATGTAATGAGTGCTGGGAATGTGCTAGGAATCCTGGTCTTCCCAAGCAATATTTAGTTGGAGTTATTTGATTTCTGGCCTTTAAATTCTTTTTACAAATTTGTGTTGAGAGTGCTAACAATTGAGGAACACTTGGCTGCTCAGTGGTGTTCATTTTCACATGGGCTGGGTGGGGCCCTGTGCCAAAGGAAGTTCAAAGCCATAAAACAATTACTCATGCCCTTGTGGCTGAGCCATTGTGATTCAAGCAGCAGGCTGTCCAGAAGACACACTTACCTTGGGAATCGAAGTCACACTGATAAGTCCTTCCATAAAATGGCGGCTACTCCTCGTCAATAAGGGAAGGGAACTGACATTTGGACACCTGCAATGTTTTACATGTTTCCGTATTCTCACAACAGCCCTGTAAGAAATGTATTACCCCACTTTACAAATGAAGGAAGAAGTTCTGAGAAATGAAGAAAGTTGCTCAAGGCCACGCAGCCAGAAGACGGGTCTGTTTCAACTCAAAATTCAGGTCCACTCCATCATGCTCTCCTTTGTTCCCAACCTAGGAAGAGGTGCGTGGTCCCAGATTCTCCATACAGAGTAAAAATATATTGCAAAATCCCATGTCCTGTGGATATGAAAGGAGTTGCCCTTGCTAGGACACCATATTATGCCTCTATGCATTTTATCTGAAAAATCTGCTGGCTCTCTTTCACTTCAAATAGCCAGAATGTATCTCCGTGATGAACTAACTCTAGGGTGGGTGTTTAAGAAATGCAATTCGATGATGACTGTGGGAACACTTGCTTCCCAGCCAACAAACCAGACCTAGGCCCAGTTTCAGCGCGTCAAGATTGGCAGGTTCCAAAGCAAGTGACGACAGGGGGCCAAGGCGGACGGTATTATAAATTAACAGGGGAGACTGTAGGCCAGGAAGGAGTCGTAAGATGTCTCCGGCATATGTTGAAGTATACTTTCAAGTCATCTAACATCACTGACTGAAACAGGCCGTCTGAAAAGTAACACGGTTCTGACTGAAAGAGCCACAGAGACCAGCCAGCTGAGCTCCCAGGCAGATCTGGTTTTGTCATTAGTAGTTTCGCTATCTAGCTAAGCAGTTGAGCTGGCTTTCGCATGCTGAGCGATGGTGTAAGACGGAACATTAGGTCATGGCCAGTTGGCCAGAGCCAGTCAAGTGTGTTCCACATTTAGAGAAGAGGAAGAATTTCTGGGTCTCTGCCCCCTTTAAAAGGCCACAGGACAGGCTAGCGTCAATCAGAATGACAATGTCTTGGTTTTACTGACCCTACACCCACATGGAAACTATCTCTAGCACCATTTAGGCCTCATTTTTATATTATTCAATTTGAGAAAGTATCAGTAGCAGAGCATTTTCATCATATTGACAAAGATGAATATGAAAGACTTGCCGAATTCTTTTAATTCACACGCATTAGGGTACACATCACCAGTGTAAATTATCTCCCAAATATGCTGATCACAAAATACAATGGTGTACTGAAGGGGCTAAAGTACGTATGTGTTAAAACAGTTTTTACTGAAAACCAAAGGACCTGCAAACAGCATTTTAAAACAGGAAAAAATGTTCACCGTCGCAGATAATCACAGATGTGCAAAATAAAATTACAATGAGATCACTTTTTTTAATCTTTGGGATTAAGAAATTACAACATTCAAAGCAATAAAGGATACTGTGCGATGGGCTTTCTCATATTCATCTGATAAAAATAAAAATTGCTATGAGCTCTCTGGAAAGTAATTTACCAGTATATTTCCAAAGCCCTAAAATGTTCATATGCTGCCAAAAATACAGTGGTATCAGAAATTCTGGGGGTGGGGCCAAGCGATCTGTGTTTTAACAAGCTAGCCAAGTGATTCTGATGCACATTTCTGTTTGAGAACCACCGCCCAGTGGACTCTCCTTCCCTCCTGTGGTTAATGACCATCTATAGGCAAATGAGACCTACATCTTACATCTGTGCCCCAGATGTTTTTCTGAATTCCAGGCCCATAGAACCAACTACCCACTTGACATTTCCTATTGCTATCTCATAGATACTTTAAAAATAAGTAAGTTTAACATTAGGTTTAGATATTTTGCCCCTAAATATTCTCTACTGACAGGGATTCCAAACTCCCTAAATAGCACTATTACTTCTACTCAAGCCAGTAACCTAAGTTCATCCTTGACTCCCCTACCTTCTTCTACCTCACCCCCACAACCAATCAAGCACTATTTCCTAAAGATATCATATATTGCTGTGGACTGAATTGTGTTCCCTAAACTCCTTTGTTGAACCCCTGACCCCCCAGTGTTACTGTAACTGGAAACAGGGGCATTAGGAGGCAACTAAAGTTAAATGAGTTCATTTATAAGAGGAAGAAAGAAAGAGATCTCTGTCATGTGAGGACACAATGCAAGCCATCTGCAAGCTAGGACTAGAGCTTTCCACCAGAAACCAACCCTGGTAGACCTTTTAATCTGGGATGATTTGCCTCCAACAACCGTGAGAAAATATATTTCTCTTGTTTAAGCCCCCCAGTCTTTATTATATATTTTATTACGGCAGCTTGAGCAGACTAAGACAGGTATCTGTAAATCCTTTCCTGCTACCATCCTTGTACAGACCATTTTCATCTCTTGCCTAGATAGACTACTGCAATATCCGTCTAGCAGTTTTCCCTTGAGATCAGTTCCACCTACTTCCAACCATTCTCTGTACCCAGTTAGACAGATATCATCAAGACAGGTTTCTATTTAAGATCCCTCCGTGGTGGGGTGCCTCAGTAGCTCAGCTGATTGGGCATCCAGCTTTTGATTTTGGCTCAGGTCGTGATCTCGGGTTCGTGGGATCTAGACCTGCATCTGTCAGGATCCGTGCTCAGCAAGGATCCGTGCTCCCCTCACCTCTGCTCCTCTTACTCTCTCTCTCAAAAATAAATAACTCTTAAAAACAACAACAACAACAACAAAACCCCCTCAGGGGTGCCTGGGTGGTTCAGTCAGTTGTTAAGCAACTGCCTTTAACTTAAGTCACGTTTCAGGGGTCATGGGATCAAGCCTCACATTGAGCTCTCTGATCAGCAGGGAGTCTGCTTCTCCCTCTCCCTCTGCTGCTCCACTTGCTTGTACTCACTCACTCCCTCAAAATAAAATCTTAAAAAATCCCTTAGTGGCTTTCTACTACCTTTCAGATTAACGCCCAATACTTAACATAGATATGTCAGGATGATACAAGGAATATTAACTGATGGCCTCCAACCCCACCCCAATGTACCGATCCCTTGTCCTTCCCACTCTAGACACTTGCTACCCTCAGTATTTGCGCTGCCTCACAAGCAACCTCCTGGTCAGCCTACCTTTTAGTGTCACTTTCTGGTCACACTGGAAAATACTGGGCTGCTCCCCACAACCCTCTGGGGATCACTTTCATCTTCTAGGGTCCTTTTCTCAGGTACCCTAGGCAGGCGCTTGACTTTATTCTCACTCAGTAAGCATACTGCCCCAATTTTTCTACTGTCCAGCCCATTATTTTATTTTATTTTTTTGGTTTAGACTTAGCCAAATATTTAAAGTTTCTGGTATTGATTTTCTTTGCAGCACTTCCTCCACCTCTTGGGGGAATAATCTTGGCTTTATAGCCCAAGTGGTGGAGGGTTGACAGTTAATAATAATACCAGCATTAAAAACACATCAATTAATAACTTTACAAATTACTCCCATGCACTGGCTAGAAAGCCTTGTACAATTTGGTCTCTATCAATAGCTCACTACTCTCTCCAGCTTTGTTGGGGAAAAGCCATGTTTCTCAAATAGCCCAGGCCCTCTCCTACCTTTGGGCCTTTACATGTTGTGGCCCATCGACCTGGAATACATTTTTTGCCTTTCCCTTTGCCTATTCACCTTTTATGTCTCAACTTAAACACCATTTCCTTAGGAAGAACATCCTATACAAGGTTAGGTCTCCTGTCATACATTCCCAACATACTCAGGATTTTTTTCAACTTGTAGTTTATGCACTTGTAAATTACTTACAACTTTTTTTTTAGTGTCTACCTTCCCTGCTAGGCCATAAAGTCCATGTGTCTGTTTTCTCTAATTCAACCTCAGTATCTAGAATATACTAAGAATTCAATGAATATTTATGACTGACCCCTGACAAAGTTAAATAATTATAGGGTAGATTTCAGAATTAGGGTTCTGGTACCGTATCAGTTTACTTTCAGTATGCCAAGATTGCAAAACATGTTTTTGTTTTTAAGTGTTCATTTGTAACTACTCTTCTGAATGAATCAGGATTTTATCAGACTTGGAAAGAAATTTGTTTGCTCACATAAAACTATTGTCCTTATACCCTAGCTTTAAACTTTTATCTCCATCAAAACAGTCTCATTGTTCTCATGGAACCTAGGCAACATGTTTATAATGAGTAAATGGTATATATTTGATTTCAGTCAAGTATAGTTACATTTCTGAAATACTTTTTCTGCATAAGATTTCACTCAAAGAGGGGCGCCTGGGTGGCTCAGTTGGTTAAGCGACTTCCTTCGGCTCAGGTCACGATCCTGGAGTCCTCGGGTCGAGTCCGCATTGGGCTCTCTGCCCAGTGCGGAGTCTGCTTCTCCCTCTGACCCTCACCCTTCTCATGCTCTCTCTCTCTCTCAAATAAATACATAAAAACTTTAAAAAAGAAAAAAAAAAGATTTCACTCAAAGAAAGCTTGAAAATCACTCCTAAACAATGACTTTAAGTCCTAGAGAAGAAACAGAACTTTTACAATGGTTTGGAAGAAAAAAATATAGAGTTCTCCTTTACACAAAGACCTGTGAAACATTTACATTTACTGTAATATCTGTAGTTTTGGGTTTTAATCTCTTCTCTTACACTTATCCTCATAATTTTTCCTTCCCCAATTTATATACCTAATGTATATTTGTCTGCAGGGTGGAGGAAAGGGAAGGAAGGACTGAGGGAGAGAAACGGAGAGCTCTAAGGGCAAGAGCGGGATCTTAGGCATCTCCTAGGCGACCTATAACACTGATTATCTTACCGTGAATCTTCTCACCTTTCCTTTTACCCAATTTGGTAAAAAATACAAAATATATTTGATTCCACGTCATATTGGAAAGACACAAATAGATGTATGTCATCTTCAGGACAATCATCTGCTACAGCAGTGATTCTCTGAAGTCCACACAACAGAGAATCCAACCCACTAATCAACCCTCAGACATGAGTCATCAATGCATTACAAGCTGCCAACAATATATCATCTTCGTTTGGATGTCAAACCCGACACGTCTCAAGTGGAACTCATTATTTCCTCCACAAACTGGTTTCCCTTCTTAATTTTCCTCTTTGAACCAGTGCTACAGTCGGAATCATAGCCATCCAAATTTACAACCTAGGGGCTCCCTTTATTGTCTCTCTTTTCTCATCCTTCACAGAACAGGGGAAAAGGGAAAGAGTTAGACCCTAGTCTCTGTCCTAACCACTCAAGTGGTTTACACACTAACATCGCAGAATTGTCAAGGTCTAGTACAAGGCCCAAGTGGGTCACAATGCCCTGTTGAATGTGTTAAAAATGTAGACTTCCAGCGATACCTCAGACCTACTCTGTCAGGGTTGAGGTGGGGAATCTGCATGTTAAATGAGCTCCTCGGGGGACTTCTTAGGCCAAATAAACAGAATCAATGCTCTAAAGGAAATGACTGTTACAGGAAGTCACAGTGCGGAGGAGAAGCAAGCGGAGTAAGACACCCTGTCCAAAGGACACAGAAAGAGGGGCTAGTGTCCGAAGCAGGTGAGTGGAACACAGAGGCAGGCAGAGTAGACAGTATGTCAGGGTTTAATTGTTCTGAAGCCACCATTTAGATCTGTCTATGAATAGCCTTCACCAGGGTAAGGCAGGAGAGACTCCAGTTCACCAGAACCAGCACCAGTCAGAGCTTGCCAGAGACCAGTTCTGAAAAGTAAAGCACACAGAGGAGAAATAGTAGCAACTCAAGTAGCAATGTACCGCTCCAGAGCTATCACCGGCCCATATGATAACAGCTGGTTGACAAGAAAGAGATGTAGGGAAAAGCAGGAGGCTGGTAGGAGGCTGGGAAGAAGGACGGGCCTCATCTGTGTTAGTCAGGATTTGGTTGCCGATAAAAGAAGCCATTCTAGCTAATTTAAACTCAAAGGTATTTAATATACAGAACTACGTGTTTACAAAACAGTTAGAAAGCACGGAGAGACAGGCTTCAGGATGAGCTTCCAGGAATAATCCCCAGAAGTGCCCACCTGTGCCATGGTCAGAGAACCGGGGAATGACCAGAAAGCTGAGCAGTAAGGAAATGGCAGCCTCAGCTCCTGGCTCCAGGCACATTGCCTCAGGGCAGATCCAGGCCCTTCAAAACGGATGTCCCTGGCACCCACAGAAATAGGTGCCAGACTCTGGGGCCTCCGCTGCATTGCCAGAGAAAAACCAGAGTCTCCATATCTCCGCTTGCTAGTGGAAACAGCAGAAAGTGCCACCTCTGTCTCACTTCTGCCTTCCAAATATAACTTTCATATGTCTGCTTTGGCAAAAGCTGGGCCACATATGGAATCTGAGGAAGTCTGGGAATGGAAGCTTTAGCTCTCTGTCCTCTAGCACGTTACGAGGGGAGAGAGGTGGAGTAGTATGCGCCATACATCTCTCTTGGCATCATACTTAGCCATAAGCTTCTCTACTAAACCGGAAGCTATCAGAGGCCAGGGACCTGATACTAACTGTTTCAGAAGTCTCAGCACTTAGCAGAGTGTCTGATGAATAGGAGGGAAAGAGAGGGAGGGAGGAAGGGTGAGTAGGAAGGAAGGAGGGAGGAAGGGAGGAAGGGAGAGAAAGTGGGTAGCAAGGAGCTCCAGACCAGGTCCAGGCAGAGTCTACAGGCAGAAAACATTGGAAAATTCTGTTTTGCCAATATTTAAAATTTAAGATGAAACGAAGCAAGGGCTGATACTAATAATTCGTATTTCTTAGTAGCTTTTGATTTCAGTCTGCTTCTCTTCATTTCCATGAATACGAACTTGATACACTTCAAATTCCTTACATCTGGAAAAAATCAATTGTCTCCTAACTGGTGGCCTGCCCAATTTCTCTCCATTCCTCCTCATTATACATGCTGATCTCTGACTGGGTTTCCTAAAATAGTGGTCTTCAAACTTTTTACTTGCAAACACTTCTGAAATAATTATGTAAAGCTTTGTGTCTTCTGGCACATTATTAAGCTGACAGCCAAAACTTTTCATCTCAAGTTAAAATAACTTGCAAAGGATGTAACTTCCGGTGCACTGTAAATATTATCATTAAAAAACATATACTTACCTAACACCACTTACAAGATATACTGAATAGAATCTAAATACCACATCATCTATTTTTTCAAAAATACACAAACAAGTTGTTCTTTAATAATCAGAGATTTTGCATCTTTCCTTTCTCTCCTTGAACTCATACTTCTATTCTGCTTCTACCAAAAACCTCCATCCTAATATGACATATTTTTATTCTTCAAAGACTTTGGTCAACTACCTTATTACAACAAAAGGCATGTATGTTGAAATTGTATTTTTTTATTTGCGGTGACCATGAAGGTGTATTTAAAAATTATTACGGATCAAGTTATCTCAACTACTATTAGCATACTACTGATGAAAACAAATGGGTTATATTAAAAATTTTGCTAAGTTATTAGACAGAAAAATCACATTTTTTATTTTAGATGCATCTTAATGAGCTGGAAGGGGACTGGCTAGTTTTGCAAAAATTAGGTCAAGTATCTAATTTTTGTGAAAATTAGGTCAGGTATCAATTTAGCCATACTTACTTACTACTTGTGGCTAAATTAAGACAGGGTTCAATGTCAGTTTTATCCTCCCACCTTTTTGTGTTTTGAAAATGTTGAGAAAAAAAACCGTTTATGTGAATAGGTTGGTGAGGATAGAAGGAGCTTTGTCCCAGCAATGCCCTCAATTCTTCGCACTTTCAGTCATATGCCAAAAATCATGGGGAAACCTAGCACCAAATTTTGTTTTTAATTATCAGTTGACAACTGATTATAGATCTTGCAATTTTCCTGAAAGCAAAGTAGGAAACCATCTAACTACAAAAGAACTTGTTATTCATTCATCAGTATGACTCCCTTTCTCAACACTGATACCAATACCGATGCTATATTAGAAACATATTTCTAATTATATCAGTGGGGTACAGAGGTTTTTCTACTGTAGGATAATATGCTATACAAAGATTAGGGTGAGAAGGGGGCCTCGCTTCTTTAAAATATGAGATAATGAGGAATGGCTGTGCAGAAGCAGAGCTGGAAATAGATCCTCAGGGTTTTAAAAATTATCTTCTTAGCTTTATTGATGAGTAACTTACAAATAAAATTATTAGATATTTAAAATGTACAATGTGATGATTTGCTATATTATACATTGTGAAAGGATTCACTCCACTGAGTTAATTAATATATCCATCACATCACTTTGTGTGTGTGAGAACATTTAAATTCTCTCTAAGCAAATCTCAATTGTACTATGCAGTTTTATCAACTCCTGTCATATTATGCATTAGACCTGCAGACCTTGTTCATCTTATAACTGGAGTTTGTGCCCTTTTACCAATCTCCCTCTATTTCCATCACCACCCAGACACTGTAAACTACTTTCCTACTCCCCATTTCTATGAGTTTATTTTTTAGATCCCACATGTACAGGATGCCATGTAGTATGTGCCTTTCTCTGTTTGGCTTATTTCCTTACCATCATGCGCTCCGGTCATCTAGATTGCTGCAAATGACAAGATTTCCTTCTTTTTTAAGATCGAATAATATTGCACTGCATACATAGACATCTACCACATTTTCTTGATCCATTCACAAATAATGAACACTTAGACTGTTTCCCCACCTTGGATATTGTAAATAACACTGCAATAAACATGGGAGTCCAGTTATCTGTTCAAGACAGTTATTTACTTTCCTTTGGATATGCACCCAGAAGTGGAATTGTTGGACCACATGGTAGTTCTAGTTTTAATGTTGTGAGAAACCTCCATATCGTTTTCCACAGTGACTACTCCAGATTACATTTCCACTAACAATGAACAAGTTTTCCCTTTTCTCCACGTCTTCACCAACACTTGACATCTCTTCTCTTTCAGAGGACAGCCATTCTAACAGGAGTGAGATGATATCTCATTGTGGTTTTGATTTGACTTTCCCTGATGATTAGTGATGTTGGGTACCTTTTCATAGTACCTGGTGGCCATCTGCATTTCTTCCTTGGAAAAGTGTGTATTCAGTTCCTTTGCCTATTTTCTAATTGGGTTATTTCCATTCTTGCTATTAAGTTATATGAATGCCTTATTTATTTTGGATATTAATGCCTTACTGGGTATGTGGTTTGCAAATATTTTTCTCACATTCCATAGGTTACCTTTTCATTTTGGGGATGGTTTCCTATGCTGTACAGAACCTTTTAGTTTGATTAGTCTCACTTGTTTATTTTTGCTTTTGTTGTCCAATTAAAAAAAAAATCATTGCCAGGATCAGTTTGAAAGAGCTTCCCCCCCTGAGTTTTCTTCCAAGAGTTTTACAGTTTCAGGCCTTACAGCCAAGTCTTTAATCCACTAACTCCACTTGAGTTGGTTTTGGGCAGGGTGTAAGACAGGGGTCTAGTTTCATTCTTTTGCACATGGCTGCCACGTGTTTCCAGCATCACTTATTGATGATACTATCTTTTCTGCTATGGTCTTGTGGGTCTTGTGGATGCCAGCTCCATTGACTCAAAGGTGGGTGTTTTGGGGGCCAGCCAAGTGGAAGTCTTACGAGTTGGGGCACTAAATGTGGAGTCCAAACCCTTCACTCTTCACGGAGAAACTGGGAGTTAGGAGTGCAGAGAGTAGGGGAGGTTTATGGCAAGAGTGTGTCTCAGCCTTTCCTACCTGTTTTGATGTGGGTATTTTCTTATTCATCTGATGTGTAGAAGTTGCTTAGCTAGTTTCTGGGTCTCTTTCAGTAAGAACTGCTCCATGTGTAGCTGTGCTCTCAGTGAGTCCATGGGAGAGGGGAGCTCAAGAGCCTCCTATGTCACCACCTTGGTCCCCTCTCCAGAAGTTATTTCTTCAGATCAATTTTAAGGAATGCTAAGGGAAATGGAATATTCAGAACCTCGATTCCCTTAAAGCTCTCCTTGGCCTTTATATCTTCTGTAAAGTCTTCCTACACGATAGTATAGATACAGGTAAAATTTGAAGACTGCTACCCTAAAACAACCTGCCTAATCAGTATCTCCTTGTTGGCAAAAAAACCCTCACACTTAAAAAAAAAAAAAAAAACTTAAAAGGATGAGAACGACTAACCATTTAAATCTGTATTTTAAAAGAGCTTACTATTAAATGACAACCAGTAAACATACATGCAATGTTATCGTTCTTAGAACTGACAGATAGTTTTGCACTTAATATTTCTAAAATTTTGCCCAAAATGTAGGATTTCTTTTTGCACAAGAAGCTGTTGTTAAATCAACAGTGTATTTTACAGCTTGAGAAAACAGACTTCTAAAGACTGTGGTGGGCAGGAGTGGAGTGGTGGTTTATTGTTCTTCGTCCTGCCATCCCATAGCCAACTGGAAACTTCCTCTAAAGCTTAGCTGTGAGTCGTTACTGTGTACTAGATCCTTGTGCCCAGGCCTCGCTTCCAGTGATCTGTTCTGGAACGTGTGTGGTGAAGGGCGGCTCTCCAAGCATTCCAAACGATGTGTGTGCAAATGAACCTTAGTCACACTTTGGGATACTTTCACCTAAAGGCAAAGTGGCCTGGAAAATGTATAAATTGAAATTTGTAGAGGTGATTTATGAAAGGAAAGTGTTAATTAAACATAATTCGGACCAAGGAGACCACTACAAAATGCATGTATTATGAGTTCAGGACTGACTTGAATAGGAAGAGCACAACCTTGCCCCAATTGTTCATCTCCAGTGGATCTCTGAGGTCAGAAGGTGAGCTCAGACTGGTGAGTTCGCTCTGTGCTCTGGAGTCTGTGGGCTCTCCCAGGGAAGAAGAGGACCCACTGAGTCACCTTACCATCTCTAGAACAAAGCATTTTGTATGTTGGAGAGGCTCTGAAGACATCCCATTCTATAAACTATCTGCACACTAAACAGTTTGAATGGCACAGAGACCTGACTTCAACAAGATCTTTACTGTCCAAGAATGCCTGGAGTTTTAAAAAGTTTTTTTTTCAATAGGTGGAGGAGGGCACTATAAAGAGGACAAATAAGTCATTGTAACTTGATACATTGTAATCGAGAGAAAAATATCTCTATATTTACATTTGATAATATTTATTCATTAGTGTTCATAGTGCAGAAATACTGTAAAATAAAAAAACAGGGGCGCCTGGGTGGCTCAGTCGTTAAGCATCTGCCTTTGACTTGGGTCATGATCCCAGGATCCTGGGATCAGCCCCGTGTGTCGGGCTCCCTGCTCAGTGGGGAGCCTGCTTCTCTCTCTCCCATGCCCCCAGCTTGTGTTCCTTCTCTCTCACTGTCTCGCTCCCTGTCAGATAAATAAATGAAATCTTAAAATAAAATAAACTTAAATAAAAAACAATGATGAGCTAAAATAAGAAGTCAGGCACTCTTTGGGGTAAAAGGTAGAATTTTTAGTATACATTAATTTGTTGTTTTACAGTATATATTTAGTTGCCTACGTAGTTTTCTTTAGAATTCCAAAAAGACTGCTTATCAGCATATGAATATATACTAAAATTCTTTATAGCAAAAGGTATTAGAGGTCCTCATAAAAAACTCAAGATTCTCTCAACCTATGGAGGGGATAATGAACTGATGACATTGAAGTATACGTGCATCTTTATATTTGTGAAAACGATTATTCCTTTCCAACCTACAAGTTCAAGATAAAGGGTAACTATAATGTGACTTTAAAAAACCTTTTATTATTCAAAGTTTTGAACATGTGCAAAAAAAAAGATGTGCAGGACCAAATACAATGAACCTCATATGGCTGCCCACTAATTCATTTGTACTCCCCACACTGCCCTCTCCTTCCACCACTGGATTATTTTAAAGCACATCTCACCTTAGTATTTCAGTATGCATCTCTAAAATATGATTTTTTAAGAGATATAACCACAATATCACTTTCATACCTAAAAATGAACAATATGTGACTATTTTAAAATATACTAGAATTTGCATATCCAAAGGAGTGTTCTCTGAGAATCACCTTAAAAGGCTATAAAGTGATGCCAGCACTTCTCAAAACATTTTTGGAATACTTCTCAGGATTATTTTCAGAATGTGCAACATATTCCTTAATCATCCCAAAGGATGACAAATCTTTACTCCTCAAGGATAGACTTGACTTGAAAACAGTCACAAGTCTTTGGTAATAAACCCCAATTGATAGGAGGAGTAATCAGCCTAGGCAAGACTGGTTTTATTAAAGAGAGTAATAGACACCAAGAGGCACAAGGTGTGTCCCGTTCATGAAAAGAGTCTGACGCTCATAAACTAGCCGAGAAATCACCTACTCAATAGCCAGAGATGCTGGGTGAGAGAGCTCTGTTGTATTGGGGGCTAAAGCAGGAGTAAAACAGAGGAGAATGAGAGGCAGCTGAGAGCCAGCCAACTGGTGAAAGAAAGTTATGCTTAATCTTTGTACCCTAAATTCCAGTGATTCCAGGCCACTTTCAGGATTTATCTTGCATTTCAGGCCTCTGTGCTTTTGCAAACAATGTTCCCTGTGATTGGAATGCCTACTCCCACAGGGGGAACCCACTGAGTGAATCTGTAGTCATCCTTTAAGACCTTGGTCAAATATTACCACATTTCTTGTCTCTCTCTCTGGCACAAGAGGTCATTGCATTGTCCGGTCCTGGTGGTCCTTTGTAAATATCTCTTTTAACAACTTTCTGATGACTTCATCATTATTCAGATATGTATACATTTCCCCAATGGGACTGGGAACATCATGACTGTATCTTGGGCACACAGTGACTAGCACATAGTAGGTCTTCAGTAATCATTTGTTCACTACACAGACACAATTAATAATCTGCATATCTTTACATGGTTTAGAACCCAAAATGTCCTCATAATGCAGCAAAGTAGTTGCAGGCTCAAAATGTTATAAAACAAAACAAAGAAGGAAAACCTTATGCAAGTTTTTGTAACAGAAACCCTGGAAGTTTCAGATGTTGAAGTGGAAAGTTACAACACGGAACTGCCCAAAGAAATGGTAGCAATTTCTTTCCCTCTTTTTAAAAATAAAATTTCCCAGTCCATTTTTTGGGATTGTAACTGTTTTATTATTTATTTATTTATTTATTTATTTATTTATTTATTTTGAGGGCTCAATATTTGAGAGTTAGCAAATTAAGCGTCAGTTAAAACCGAGTTCAAACTTAGTTGATCCACATGCGTCTCAAAATAAATTTGGAAGGCAGAATAAAACGCATAAAAAATGAATCATCTACTTCAAAGGAAATAGATGACTGACCCTTAAGGTCATCATGTAAAAACCACAGAAATTTGGCATGACTGAAACTAGGACTTAATGTGTTGTCTCCTCCTTTCTGCCCCAGAGCAAGAACAAACCCATCCATTCCTATGCCACTGACCTGGGCCTGGGCCTGCGTGGGAAGCAGTGCCACGCCTACCACACCTGTGGTATAGGTCTAGGATGAGGAACAAAGGCATTTGTAGGTAGACCATGTGGGCAGAAAGAAGAAAGGGAGAGAGCCACCTGTCAAGAACAACTGCATCTGATGTCACCTGTTCTTGGCTGAACCTGAATTTTATCCAGACAACAAAGCCTGTTTTTTCCCATAGTGTCTTCCAAGCTCCAGTGGACTCATGGCATATTTTCAAATTAGTTATTTTTTTTTTTTAATTCAGTAAGTCCACAGAAATTTTTGCAATCCTTCTTGTCAGGTGGTAAATACTCTATGGAACCACATGTGCATGGGAATAACCTGATCTGGATACAGAAGAAACAGGATTGAAGTAGTTGAACAGGTTTGCTTGGTTTTAATGGTTACATTGCACAACCAGGGCAAGGCATCCCATGATATCAAAGGTGGTTCTCACTCAACCCGGAAATCCCGTCATACTACCCAGGGACTCACAAAAGCACTTTAGCTCCACAACAAACGCATGATTTCATTGACCTCATAACATGTGGCCTCTTGGATTCTGTGACCATTCCCAACTGGAGAATATATTAAATAAAAAGCACTTGTTTTTTTGTGAGTTTTATAAAGAAAATTTATTTATTTTTAAAAATAGAAGCAGAATCCAAAATTGGAGTCTAAAATGAATGCATGCACACGAAACTGAATATACAGATATGATGCAAATTCAAATAATAGTGTCATTTTTATGCTGTTGAAAACAGCTTATTTTTAAAAGATTTTATTTATTTATTTGAGAGAGAGAAAGATAGTGAAAAAAATAGGAAGAGAGGGGCGCCTGGGTAGCTCAGTGGGTTAAAGCCTCTGCCTTCGGCTCAGGTCATGATCTCAGGGTCCTGAGATCGAGCCCTGCGTCGGGCTCTCTGCTCAGCGGGGAGCCTGCTTCTCCCCTCTCTCTCTCTGCCTGCCTCTCTGCCTACTTGTGATCTCTTTCTGTCAAATAAATAAATAAAATCTTAAAAAAAACAATAAAAGAAAAGAAATAGCAAGAGAGAGCACAAACAGAGAGGAGAGGGAGAAGTGGGCTCCTGCTGAGCAAGGAGCCTGATGTGGGGCCTGATCCCAGGACCCTGGGATCATGACCTAAGTTGAAGTCAGATGCTTAATCAACTGAGCCACCCAGGCACCCCGAAAACAGCATATTTTGATTGTTACCTCATAAAGAATTCTACATCCCAGGGAAAAAGCGAAATGTTTGAGACCCCCTTTTATTCTCTTAATACTAAACGGTAAGGTTTAATCTTGTTTCCAGGGGCGCCTGGGTGGCTCAGTGGGTTAAGCCTCTGCTGTTGGCTCAGGTCATGATCTCAGGGTCCTGGGTTTGAGCCCCACATCGGGCTCTCTGCTCAGCGGGGAGCCTCCTTCTCTCTCTCTCCCTGCCTCTCTGCCTACTTGTGATCTCTCTCTGTCAAATAAATAAATAAAATCTTTAAAAGAAAGACTTAATTTTGTTTCCAGATTTCAGGGAAAGTTATATGGCGATACTTAAATTCTCAGGGAAAACAAATTAAAATATTTAAAATGATTTCTAAAATGTATATATTAACAATTTTCTCTGAAGATCAATGTGTTAAATTGGGATCTATCTTTCCTAAAGGTTTAATTTTTATTTGTTCGGTCCAACTTTTATATACAGAAATTCAAAACTGTTCATTGAAACTGCTGCTTTCTAGTTAATCATCAATTCAGTTCCCATTAATAATGGGAACTTTTACATTCAGATCTACCCATGATATTCTAGTTGCCTGGAGGAACCACGTATTAAAAGGATGACAGAGAATTCATCGCCCTCATTACTTCTTTTGAGCACACTCATGAGAATAAGTCATCAATTATGGTAAATAAATCTTAATAGGATGGTAAAGGCTAAGATTATGAACCTTTTCTTTTTTACTTAAGATTTTATTTATTTATTTGAGAGAGAGAAGGAGTGTGCACAAGCGGTGGGGAGGAGAGGGAGAGGGAGAAGCACACTCCCCACTGAGCAGGGAGCCCAACTTACGGTTTGATTCCAGGACCCTGGGATCATGACCTGAGCTGAAGGCGAATGCTTAACTGAACCACCCAGGTGCCCCGACACTGACTTTTTAAAAAAATACATACAGTCCATTTGTTTTTACAATATCCTTCAATTTGGATTTCTTTGAGGTTTCTTCATTAGTAGATCAAAATATGTATTTCTGGCAAAAATGCTTAATGAGTGGTGATGTTGTGTCATCTTCAGTGCACACAGAGAGCATTTCTCTCATTAGTCATATAACTTGGTCACTTGGTTAAGGTGGTGCCCATTAGCAAAACAAGATAAAGTATTGGTTGTAATAAAGAAATAATTAGATGACATTTTAGAGTTATTTTGTGTGGGTTATTTTTTGAATATTAAAATTTCCTATTTAATGACAAAATACCAGCCACACAAAATAAGAAAAGATACAGGTCCTGCTATTAAATGAAATGTCAAGGAACAAGACAAGAAATATTACTTATATTAACAACTAATTTGACTGTATGTTCTGATAAAAATAGCTTTGACTTATTTTATGCATTCTCTCTGTAAAAACATTTTATGTAGATGATTTCTACGCTTTATGACAGGCCTGAAAGTCCAGCTCCATTTTGCAAAGGAGGAACTTGAGGCCAGAGAATTTAGTGATTTTGGGGGGGTTAACAAATAGTAAGAAGAAAAGACAATATTTGAATTCAAATCTACCTGGATCTCAAACCCCTACTTTTTTGAGGATATCACACTGCAATTCTTTTTTTTTTTTTAAGATTTTATTTATTTATTTACTTGACAGAGAGAGAGAGATCACAAGTAGGCAGAGAGGCAGGCAGAGAGAGGGGGAAGCAGGCTCCCCACTGAGCAGAGAGCCCGACATGGGGCTTGATCGCAGGACCCTGAGATCATGACCCGAGCAGAAGGGAGAGGCCTAACCCACTGAGCCACCCAGGCGCCCCACACTGCAATTCTTTTAAATGAAAAAAATCTATTTCTATATGTCAGCCCGAAACAAATATAAGTATTATTAATTTTTCACCATACAAAAAGATTGTCTTTTGAGGAGAATTTTTAAAATTGTGGCAAATTTAAAATATTATCTTAAGAATATATTTTAAAATAGGCACTGGAAATAACAGCTGGTATACTAGCTTTAAGTAAGACTTGGTGTATATATTAAATTTTGCTTACTTACTCACTTATTGAACTTTGTTTATCATATGTCTCTCTGTTACAGACTTTTTTCCTTTTTTCATGTTCTCCCATTTAGCCTTATTACTCATGTATGTCTTTCTCTCTGACTATTTGGATCTCTAGATCTTTCTCTCTCATTCTGGCCTCTTTTCTTTCCAAATATTTCTCCACCTTTTCAATGTTTCCTTATTTCCAGTATACCTCAGCTAATAAGGACTTGGGCACTGAAGACTGTTTTAGAGATCAGTCCTGAACCCTCTGACATTTTGCATTTCCATTAATAATTTAAATGAGGATAATTAAAGAGTAATTCCATAGTGGCTGGAGTGGCTTCAGGAAAACTGCAATAAAACTAGAATTTCTAACAAGAAAGGAAAACAGATGGATAAGAACAGAAAATGCTTTGCAGGATACCGGTAGCACATTACTCTAGAAAAGAAAATTAAGTGTGCCTAGCTGGCTCAGTCACTCTTGATCTTGGGGTTCTAAGTTCAAGCCCCAAGTTGGTTTGTAGAGATTACTTAAAAATAAACTATGTCTAGATAAAGAGAGTGGGGGGATGGCAGAGGGAGAGAATCTCAAGCAGATTCCCACATGCACAGAGCCTGACATGGGGCTCAGTCTCAGGAGCCATAAAATCATGACCTGAGCCCAAATCACCAGATGCTTAGCCGACTGTGCCACTCAGATGTCCCTAGGCTGTTCACATTTTAGAATGTAGGCATCTTATAGAAATACTGGAAAAATAAATGTTATATTATAAATTAAAGATTCCAAGGAAGAATATCCAAAACTTTTAAATGAATATAATCAGACCTATAAGGACAAATTTAAGAAACTGAGCTTATTAGTTGACTCTCTATTTCAAAACTATTAATATGGACTGTATTAAAGCATCAAATTCTTCAGATAAGGCCATAGAAATATTATTTATAGGATCAAAGACTATTTGGACTCCAGGATCTAATAATAGTAGATACTATTTGCTTTATGGCTATAATCTACTAAGCACTTTATCATTATTATTTCTAAACTTCACACAGTCCTGGAAGAAAAGAATATTAGCTCCAACTTCTAATAGCTTTCACTGATAAGCATTTTATTTCTTAATCAATAGGTGCTTGCTTTAAAAAATAAATACATGCTGGAGAAAAAAGCCTTTTCAATCATTCATATCTAAATGAAAAAACATTTCATCAAGTAATCACTCTGCTCCACTCAATACCTAGTAAGTAGCTGTTCTGAAGGGGGAAGGGAGAGGAACAGAATAATTTGGGGGTCTTGAGATTTAATGGGACAGCCAGTTTGAGCTGAGCTTCCAGAGTAGAACTACTGGCACTTACAAGGTATGGTGGACACGTCGTCATTTGTTCTGCACCTCACCAGCCAACAACCACATCCTCATGCACTCTCTGCTTAAGAGTTTGGGAAGGCTCCCGGGTGAGTAAATTTCTCTCCAGCTCGCTCCCACCATCCCAGCAGGCAGAGTCAGACAAAATGCAATAGGGATCATATATGGTAGATGCAAAGATGAACTTCCTGCTTACAAGGATGGGTAAGCACTAGAACCAGCCACCCAGAGAGAGAGTCTGTGGAATCTCCATCCCAGAAGTAGAAGATATATCACGGGAAAACGTTCTCTAATGGAGAGATGCTCTTGGGACCATGTACACCTGACTAGGCATGACCGGGGATATGGACAGAGGACAAAGCTTTGCTATAAATGAAACACAGGAGTTGCTGTGTTTTATAAACGAAATGGCATGAATATTCATTTCTGTCCAAAGCAAAAAGAGATACTTATCACATTACAAAATTTTTCTTATTCTGCAAGAAATCTAGTAGGCCATCTGGAGAATCTTACAGTTCAGGTTTTCAGAGCTGACTTTTCTTTTTATAAACCCCTCCTAATTTTTAAATTTTTATTTATTTATTTTTTAGAGGATTTTATTTATTTATTTGACAGGGAGAGACATAGTGGGAGAGGGAACATAAGCAGAGGGAGTGGGAGAGGGAGAAGCAGACTTCTCATCAAGCAGGGAGCCTGATGTGGGGCTCAATCCCAGGATCTGGGATCATGACCTGAGCCGGAGGCAGACACTTAACTGAATGAGCCACCCAGGCTCCCCATCTCCTAATTTTTTTAGATAACAGAAGTACTTCCAATTAGAAATTGGTAAAGGGTAAGCCAATTTGGGGGAATTTTGTATACCTAAAAGATACTCTTATGATTTCTCTAAACTCAAACCTTCTCCCAAATTTATAAGCATGTGACTGGAAAACAGCGGGTAAGCAAGGGGAGGAATGGGTGGGGACCATAGAAAGTTCAAGCACTGGATTTTGTTCACTTAGTTTACTGATGTTTGCTCTACTGCCAACAACATCCTTCTCTCCACAAAAAGCTAACAATTATCACAGTGTCCTCTTGTTTACTTATTAAAATGTGAGTGCCAGAGCGCCTGGGTGGCTCAGTTGGTTGAGTGTCTGATTCATGATTTCGGCTCAGGTCATGATCTTCAGATCTTGAAATCCAGTCCCATGCTGGGCTCTGTGCTCAGGGGTAGTCTGCTTGAGATTCTCTCCCTCTGCCCCTCCCCCTGCTCACCTGCATAATGCATAGGTGATCCCTCTCTCTAAAATAAATCTTTTTAGGGGCACCTGGGTGGCTCAGTGGGTTAAAGCCTCTGCCTTCGGCTCAGGTCATGATCCCAGGGTCCTGGGATCGAGCCCTGCATCGGGCTCTCTGCTTGGCAGGGAGCCTGCTTCTTCCTCTCTCTCTGCCTGCCTCTCTGCCAGCCTCTCTGCCTACTTCTGATCTCTGTCTGCCAAATAAATAAATAAAATCTTTAAAAATAATAATAATAAAATAAATCTTTTTTAAAAACCTGCCTATGATATACTGGGCAAAGAATTAAACTGGTACAGTACGTAGTGTGGGACTTTAAAGCAAGCCTCCGCCCATTATTGCCAGCATTACAATCCCCACTTCGAGTGCACTCTGTTGGTTACATTGCTTAACCCAAGTCTGTTCCCTCTTGTATGAGATGCCCTGGACAGGACCTGAGAACCTATGATACCTATGAAAATTGTCTAGCATAATGCCTTATACTGTCTTTCCTGTGAGAGCCTCCTGCTATCCTTGGAGAGACTCCTCAGCCATTTCAAACTAATGTCACACATAATTTCCCCTGAAAACAAAGGACAGAAGTAGAGAAAATTGTTAGGTTTATACTTTGGAGTTTGACACAGGCTTTGCATTACAATATTTTCTCTTTCTTCCTTTATCACTCATTATGATTAAAATCATCTGGCATGTATATTAGCTGTGTTCTCAAAGCCAAGGCTCAAAATAAATGCATATATGAGAATTTGACCAGGAACACTTGATTTTATCAGAAATACAAATGGCTAGATCAAATAGCCAGACGAAAGTTTGAAGGTCTGGGACTTTTTCTGGTTATTTATAATCCCTTGCCTCTTATTATTTTAATTGTTTGTACTAATAATTTTAAATGTTCTATCCAAACTAGACCCATGGAATGTTTTAATTTTTTTCCCATTTAAATGCATACCATTACTTTACTGTAGATGAAACTTAATCATCTATAGATTTCAAGAAAACAATAGTTGAATATAGAATCTAATACATATGTATCTCAGAGAGTGAGCTGACAGTAAGAACAATTTTCCCTTAGAATTAAGTGGATGTACACATCATAAAAAAATACTTAGGGACCATTTAATGATGAGATATTTATGTTCTAGAACACATACAGAAAAAACATATATGTAGTGACATCAATAAATACCTGTGAGTTAACTCAAATTAATTCAAATTGACTCAAATTAAAAGATCTCAGAAGGGTTTTGTCTTGAAACCTGTTGTGTTCAATATTTTTTTCATTGTAAACTAAGTGGACATTCTAAGAGGCATAGCAATCATTGAGTCTATACTTGTTCATTTTACAATCACCCCCAAAATTACAAAATTAATCTCTATTTCTTCAGCTTTCATATAAGTCTATTTATTTAACATTATGTTCTTGAACTTCTGCCAAAAGCCTATGCTGACACAACCACATAAGGACTATTTTGGCATCTTTCAGAAAACTGTAATTTGATGACACTTTTGTTTACCCTCCATAATGAGATCTGTGTAGTAAGTTTGTCTTTGAATTTAATGCTTGGCAGTATTTGTTTCTTTTCACCAACTAGCATGTTTCATCTTAGTTTTTAGTAAGAACTAGGCAACTTGTATATCCTCTTTAAAAAAAGATTCTATTTATTTATTTGAGAAAGAGAGGGGGTGAGAGAGAGGGCATGAGTGGGCGGGGAGGGGTAGAGGCAGAAGGATAAGCAGACTTTCAGCTGAGCAGAGACCCTAACCTGGGGCTCAACAGGGTGCTCGATCCCAGGACCTTGAGATCATGACCCAAGCCAGAGGCAGAGGTTTAACAGGCTGAGCCCCCCAGGCATGCCTTATACTTCCCTTTTTACCAGGAAGTCCAGAGTTAAGTTTTCTACTCAATTTAAACATCTTCTCATTCTTTCCAGACTGATGATCCACTATCCCTACACCTTTCACACCCAACAACCTGTTTGAAAACTGACTTCTGTTTTTATCTTGTGTTTTTTTAAATGTCTCTGCACTTTATTATCAGCTACTTCAAATCTTTTTAGAAGGAATACAATACTTTTACACTGTCAAATGAAATATATTTTTTTCTTAATTTAGCAATTATTTTGATTGAAGCTAACATTATGGCTAGGTATATAATTTTAAAGCCTAAATCTGACTCTTGATAAATAATATATACCACAAGAGCCAAATACTAGGGATGTGTGTTTATTTTTTGTAATCTACTGACACCCTGTAGCATAGTAGATATGGTTACCTCCAAACATGTCAAACAGTTCCAAATGGATATACAACATTATTAATGTAATGCCATGTACTCCAAATGCTCTAAAAACTTCCTTCCTTCATTTATTTATTTAAAAGATTTCATTTATTAATTTGTGAGAGAGAGAGAGAGAGAGAGAGTGAGCGAGCACAGGCAGGCAGAGTGGCAGGCAGAGGCAGAAAGAGGGAGAAGCAGGCTCACTGTCAAGCAAGGAGCCCGATGTGGGACTCAATCCCAGGATGCTGGGATCATGACTGGAGCTGAAGGTAGCCGCTCAACCGACTGAGCCACCCAGGCATCCCTAAACACTTCCTTTAATTAACAGTATAAATCATATGGCTCTCCATATTCATTTAAAAAATTTCAGTCATTCCCTGGATTTATAGTCCAAAAAGAAACAAGTCTGATATATTTCCAGATGTGGTCTCTAAAGTTTTTATTCCCTTTGACTTTGATTAGCTGAGAATCGGAGGTCATCTTGACATGGGAACATTGCCAGTCCAGGAGTTATGCACATTTTATATTTGTCCTAGAGGAGAGGCTAATGGAGATCACTGCATTAGAGCATTCTCCTTGACTTAACCTTAGTGGTATGCATGCATCAGAAGGGCTGGACTGTGAAAGTCACTACATGAGAACTGGGACACCCACGAATCATGCTGACACTTCAATAGTACTCTTTGGTTCTGTTAACATTACTGGTCAAACCTTCTTCCAGTCACCATTATCTATGAACTCTGAAAAGCTACCTACAAGTAAGAGAACAGCAAGCCCTAATATCAGTGGCAGGAAGTACAAACAGAAGAACAAAAATGAGGAAGTGCCTCCTGGGTGCTGCCCCGAGGTCATTTTTGGCTGCTGGGTAACAAGCTAGGCCTCTTCTGGCTTGGTTCCAAGTGTAGCATGGAAGAAGACCCGCTCTAAAATTAATATTCTGGCGAATATTGATCATTTCACGAAAACTGAGAAGGAATATATTAACTTCTCTTCCTTTTGGCCTTCTATTCAGGAACACAGGCCATTAAGCAACTCTTAATCTTGCAAGAGGAAGTTGGTCATTACTCCAACCCAGAAAAAAACTAGAACAAGTCTATGTGCTGAAAGAAGCACAGTCAGGGAGACGATCTGAAGGATATGAAATCAATTCATTCCTCTAGATAGTCAGTCACAAAATGAGGTCAATTTAGCTCACAGATATACTTTATTGGGCCCATGTAGTATCTTTAAAAATTTGAGCTGACACTGAAAAATTCTAAGATTTCAAATATAGAAGGACGGGCAACACCACAACGTGTCCCCACATGGCAACATCTGCCGGAGCTGAGACATGGCAGCCGTTCCTTTTCATTAGGGCAGGGGCTCTCCAGGTGGTCACAGTCCATGCACAACTGCCTCTGCTATGCCTACAAATATTCTACAACCAATGAGGACCCGCAGAGAACGGGATGCTAGGATTGTGTGGTGTACTGCCATTCTAGTGTCTGTATGGCTTTTACTGATTTTAATTTTGGTGGCTGTCACCAGCCTACATTTAGGGATGCTATAAAACAGCCTTAGAGGAGCGCCTGGGTGGCTCAGTGGGTTAAGCCGCTGCCTTCGGCTCGGGTCATGATCTCAGGGTCCTGGGATCGAGTCCCGCGTCGGGCTCTCTGCTCAGCGGGGAGCCTGCTTCCCTCTCTCCCTTTCTCTCTGCCTGCCTTTCTATCTACTCTGATCTCTCTCTGTCAAATAAATAAATAAAATCTTTAAAAGAAAAAAACAGCCTTAGAAACTCTGTATTTGGTTATAGTTAAGAGCAGGATCACATGTTCTTCACAAAGTGGAATCATCTGTGAGGACAATTAGGAGAGATCTTCTTCTGCTTCTATTAAGAGGCCTATGCAAGTGGTTGGTTCACTTCTCCTATGGTATCTTGTGTGTCTCATCAGCTTATTCTCTTCATGGTCAGTATAAAGTCTAAAGACAAGTCTGCAGCCCATTCTTGGCAACTGTCTAGGGCTCAATGGTGTACGTGCCCCCTTGCCTGCATCTGACAGTTATTTTGTCTTTTGCCTCAGCCTTCATTCTTGCTTTACATAAAAAGTAATATATATTATACATTAATAGAGGAAAATAAAAAGGAGATAGCAAAAATGGAATATCTAGAGAATTCCTCTTGATATTTATTTAAAAAGAAAATATATAACCAAAGTTAGAGAATTCAAATAGTATAGAGAATAAGTTTAAAACGTCATGGGGGGCCTGGCTGGCTCAGTCAGTAGAGCAGAGACCAGAGACCCTGGTCTCAGGGTCATGAGTTCAAGCCCCACACTGGGTGTGGAGCTTACTTAAAAAAAAAGAATAGAAAAGTCTCCCTCCTTGCCTCCAGTTCCTTTTCTCAAAGGTAACTACCTGCAGATGCACACATATATTTTAATATCAGGGTAAAGATATATCATCAAGGCTGAAGAAAGAAGTTCTCTTTCTGATACTTAGCGTTTTCTGGGAAATAGTTTAGATTTTTTTTTAAGAATTTTACTATCTTGCTCTGAATAGTGTAATTCTTTTATAATAATTTATAGTATTAGATTTTCTTTCAAGTAAAAAAAAGAGCCTTCACAAAAATATTATTTATAGGACAATTGGGAAAATAAGAATACTAACTGGATAATTGATGATACTAAAAAGTTACCATTGTTTTTGAGTCTATAATAATAATTTTGTGATCATGTTTAAATGGTGGAGTCCTTATTTTTAGATATGTATAATAAGTATTTACAAATATTTATAAAATATGATACTTAGGACTTCAAGGAATTTGAGTAGACTAGAAAACGAAATTGGTGAATTGACAACTGTTAATACTGGGTGATGGCCACATGGTCTTTTTAATACTGGACTATTATATGTTTAAAACTTTCCATAATAAAAAGTTTAAAGTCTTCGTAGGTCCTATTAGATTTATTTAAAATGTGGTAAAACTGAGTTTTAAAAATATCTTCTAATACTTCTTTAAAGATATTTTAAAGATTTACTTGAGGGGCGCCTGGGTGGCTCAGAGGGTTAAGCCTCTGCCTTCGGCTCAGGTCATGGTTTCAGGGTCCTGGGATTGAGCTCCACATTGGGCTCTCTGTTCAGGGGGGAGCCTGCTTCCCCCTCCCTCTCTGCCTGTCTCTCTGCCTACTTGTGATCTCTCTCTCTGTGTCAAATAAATAAATAAAATCTTAAAAAAAATAAATATTTACTTGAGAGAGAGAGAAAGAGAGAGAGAGTGGGAGGAAGAGGAAGAGGGAAAGAGAAACGCAAGCAGACTCCCCTCTGAGTGCAGAGCCTGATGCAGGGCTCTATCTCACACACCTGAGATCATGACCTGAGGTGAAGCCAAGAGTCAGATACTTAACTGACTGTGTCACCTGGGTGCCCCACCTCAAATATGTTTTTGTTTTTTTTAATATTACCCAAGAAATTGGGTAATAAAGTTCCTTAGGTTATCAAAGGCATTATTTTTACAGTTCCAGCATGCAAGTGTTGTTTATGTGTTTTATTGAAATATAATTCACATAACATAAAATGCAGGTTTTTAAAGTATATCTTCCAGTGACTTTTCATATTTTCACAAATTTGTGGAAGTATTATCACTGTCTAATTTTAGAACATTTTTATCACCTCAAACAGAAACTCCATGCCGTTTGCAATCCAGCATGAGACCTGACAGCAGACACACTCCACTGTAATCTGGCTCTTTCCTTCAAGATGTCAATACAAGTAAAGCCTCCACTCTTCTGCACAGAGATATAATTATTTCTAAGCCTTCTCCTTTCCTATCAAAAGAATAAGATCTCAATTGTACCACTTTCTCCTCATCTCCTCATCACACCCACATCATAAAAAAATATGGCCACCTTCTATAGGAGACTGCAAGCACAGGCTTCCTCAAAGAGGATTATGTATCCCCACTTACAGATGATGGGTCTGGCCAAAAGAACATGGGCAGATATGATATACATCATGTCTGAGCAGAAGCTTTAAAAGACATTGTGTTCCCACCAGCGACCTTTTTTCTGCCATGGGAAGGGAATTTGTCACAAAGGGAATGCTTCTTCACCCCAGGTACGAAAACGAGGAGTCACGTGAAGCCTACCAGAATGCTAACAGAAGTGCAAGTGACCTACAGGCTACATGCAATATGACCAAACTACTGAGATAACCTTGTGAACCCGATTTGTCTTCCTATGGCAGAAAAACTCAGAATAACCACCAGTTTTGTTTTACTCAGTTTATATTTCTGAGTATTTGCAGAGAAAATGAGCTGCTAATGGAGAATCCTGGAACAAGGCAGAAGATTTCCCTACCTCCTAAGAACTTACAATCTTGTAATATTATAAGAACAGTGACCTTTGGAGACATTTTGACTTTTATCTTCTGTCAGAAAGCCCACCCCAACCCAGATCTGGCACCTTCAAAGACAGAAAAACTCCTGCTCAGCAAGGTCCACAACAGCCAAAATATGGAAAGAGCCCAGATGTCCATCAACAGAGGAATGGATAAAGAAGATGTAGTATGTGTATATATACAAGGGAATATAACTCAGCCATCAAAAAGAATGAAATCTTGCTATTTGCAATGACCTGGATGGAACCAGAGGGTATTATGCTAAGGAGAAAGACAAATACATATGATTTCACTCATATGTGGAATTTGAGAAACAAAACAGATGACTATAGGGGAAGGGAAGGAAAAATAAAATAAGATGAAAACTGCAAGAGGCAAACCATATGAGATGCAGAACTATAAACAAACTGAGGGTTGTGGGAGGGGAGCGGGGTGGGCAGTATGGGGTAACTGGGTGATGGGCATCAAGGAAGGCACTTGATGGAATGAGCACTGGGTGTCATATGAAACTGATGAATCACTAAATTCTACCTCTGAAACTAGTAATATACTATATGTTAATTAAATTGAAATTTAATTTAAAAAAAATTTTTTAAAGAAAGAAAAAAAAAAAGAGAGAAATTCCTGCTCAGAAACACACAAAGCTAACAGACATTGGGATAAGGACAGTGGTTCAGAAACTAAGAGAATAATCCTTGTCTGTGTCAGAAAGTGAATTTTTCTGAAGCCCTTGACTGTGCCAGGTACTATAGAGGGTTTCTAAAAGGGCTGGGAGAGGGATCTCTAATAGCCGTTTTCAGTGAGCAAGAACAGAAAAACAATAGTTCTTAAAATGTTGTTTAAATCAAATTGCTAATTAAACAAAAGAAGGCCTCAATTACTCTAATTAGGGGATCATATTCAGAATTCATATGAGAAAACAGATGTCTACAGAATGAAAAAATACATAAGACTGATTTGCCATAAAGTTCATTTAAGAATCGAACTCTCTGTAAATACAATGTATTGTTCCACTTAAAAAACTCATTTGACACAGTTATTGTATAAATTTAGATGGCCTTGGCGGCATAGGTCCTTAAAAACACAGATTCCATTTTCGTTTGGAGCTGGCTTTCATCTGGTTAAAATGTCAACCTTAATTTTACTTGTGAACGTGGCTATCTATATGTGGCAGCCTGTTTATTTAGCTGCTTGATTCTTTTTGGGGGGGAATGCTGGGAGTGGAGGGTGTTTGTTATGCTTTTCTCATTGAAAATGGAGGAAGTCATGTTTTTATCCTGGTTCTACTTCCTGTTTATAGGCTAAAGATGGAATTGTCATTATACTGTGGAAACACCTTATATATTCTTTTCCTCCCACTCTTTCATGAACAGGATATAACACGGAGGAATTCTTGCTCAGTCCTAGGCTATCTGAATGTTTATGTATGAACTACAACAAAAATTAAATTTCAGGATAAATTGGTATAGCTTTGTGAAAGATAATTTAGTGGTATGCTTAACTAAAAAAACATTTTTAAAACTATTTTATTTATTTATTTAAGAAAGAGAGAGTGAAAGATGGAGAGCATGAGCAGGGGGAGGGGCAGAGGGAAAAGCAGGCTCCCTGCTGAGCAGGGAGCCCGATGCCACAGCTAGATCTCAGAACTCTGGGATCATGACCAGAACAGAATGCAGACACTTAACTGTCTGAGCCACCTGGGCAGCCCTCCCCACCAAATTTTTTTTGAGTAGGTGCTATACCCAATATGGGGCTCAAACTCATGACCCTTAGGTCAAGAGTTGCATCCTTTATCACCCAAGCCAGCCAGACACCCCTTAGTGGTACCTTTAAAAATATATACATACAAATCCTTTATGATAACAAATTAAAGAAACTTATCCACAGAAACACTTTTATATATATGCAAAGATCTACAAACAAGGATGATCTAAGTGAAAGAAGGCAAGATCCAAATATCTTTCCATATGATTAAACCAGTTACAGTACATCCATATTGTGAAATACTGTTTAGACTTTAAGTGGTATGAGATGGTCTTTCAGTCAACAATGATGCACTGATTACTCTAAGTCTCATTTAAATGATAGCAAAGGAATAAAATAGCATATAAACCCATAATGACAAAGACAACAGAAAATCAGAAGTGGCACCAAGACATTTTAAGGAATATCTAAAGATGATAGAAGAGAGGGAACCAGTGGCTCAGGCCATGAGCCATCCTGAGGCCCCCCCGCCTCCTCCAGCTGGTCAAGCCTGCAGACCAGGCTGAGAGCTTACTTGCACCCTTACGAGACCTTGACCCAAAATCACCCAGTTTTGCCATGCTCAAAGTAACCCACAGAAACTGTGAGATAATAAAGGTGTATTGTCTTAAGCCTTCAAATTTTGGGGTAATTTGTCACACAGCAATATATAACTAATACAAAGCCTTAAATTGAAAAACTAAGAAACAGCATTCTAAGCATGCTGAGCGGTTTTAGAGGTAACTATTTTAAAACTCCCCACTATTTGATTTCAAATGGCATGCAGGTATTCGCTGATTAAATTTAAAATTCTTTTTAAAAAGATGTAGATTTATATATGTTAAAAATTTTAAGCTGTAGGAGTTTCATATATTTATACACACAGATATGTGCATATATAAGTATCTACACCACATGTACACATATAGATATACACACATACATATATATGCATATATATGTATGTAACACATAAATGTATCTTCAAAAATAGATTGAGAAGTATCTGGAAAAATTGAATTAGAACAGAACTGAAAGGGAATCTGGGAGAGATTTTCACTCTACATATTTTACATTGTTATTTTAAAATGAGTATATTTTACTTTAGCTGTTTTGTTAATTGAAAATTTTTGTAGATAGTGTGTAACTGCTGGCATAATCCAAGGGTTAGGTTAAAAGCACTAATAAAGAACTCTTTTGCCTAAAACAAAAGAGTTAATTCTGAATCAAAGGAACATATATATATATTTTTTTTACATATATGTGTATATATACATATACATATATGTAAAAAATTCTGAGGCTGGATATTTAAAAATTTTCTGGAGACCTATGAAAGTTATGTTGCGTGAGGTTATTTGTATAGCGGTTAGGAGCACAGTGTGTGGATGCAGACTGCCTGCGTTTGAATCACTAGCTTTGTCACTTAAAATTTACAGGATCTTGACTTCTCTGTTTCTCTGCATCCGTCCTGTCATCTACAAAATGGGAATATCATAGGGTCCATGGAAAGATCAAGTAAGTCAGTATACATAAAGCATGTAATACATAAAGCACGTAACAGGGTTCCTTGCCAGAGTAAGTGCAATGTAAGTATTACCTAAGTACGTTGTGAGTGGATTCAGTAATAACACCATAAGGAAAGGAACTGTACTTGAAGTTAGAGGAACTGTGGCTTTAACACACTGACGACTCCAGAATTCATACAGAAGAAAGAGATACAAGGGTAGCAATTTGATTCATGAGTGTATAGAAACACAGTTTTTAAGTAAATTCAAGGTGATCTGGAGAATTCCAATAGATTTTAGGGTCTTCAAATTTTGTAGCATAGCAAACACATTTCTATTTAGACAGTTCAATTCATGTGGCCGGGAGTAAGGGCACGTAGTAGTAGCAAGCCCTCTAGCCATTCCTTGGTATCACTTGTTTTGTCCCATTGGGCAAATCATTTTAACCTCTTGACACATTAGTGTCCTCATCTGGAAAATGAGAAGGTTGGACCACATAGTTTAAAAAGTCTGGTCCAACTTTTGGATTTTGTAATTCTGACATTTTGTGACATCTTTGGTGGGGGGGGCGCTGAGGAAGAGAGAGAGAGAATAGAATTTTAGGCAGGCTCCATGCCCAGAGTAGAGTGTAGGGCTCAATCTCACAACTCTGAGATCATGACCTGAGCCAAAATCAAGAGTCAGATGCTTAACCAACTGAGCCATCCAGGCACCCCTGACATTTTGCAACATTCAAAACTCAGATGAGAAAAACATTAATTACTGGGTCATGGTTATCAACTGACTTTTGAATATAATTTAGATAATAAATTCTGAATTTCTAAAATTCTGTGAATTTTAAACTTCATTAATTCAAACAATATAGTGAATCATACAAAAAAGCATACAATTAAAAATCATTTATAGGGGCACCTGGGTGGCTCAGTGGGTTAAAGCCTCTGCCTTCAGCTCAGGTCATGGTCTCAGGGTCCTGGGATTGAGCCCCGCATTGGGCTCTCTGCTCAGCGGGGAGTCTGTTTCCCCCTCTCTCTCTCTGCCTGACTCTCTGCCTACTTGTGATCTTTCTCTCTGTCAAATAAATAAACAAAATCTTTAAAAAATCATTTATATTTAGATTGATAATATCTTATAGTATATGATAATTTTAAAGCAAATATGATAATTATTTTTACTGTATTTTATTCCAATGCTAAAATTCTTGTCCAATTCTCTAAATGACACATGTGGGCAATATGATGAACCTGATCAGCAACTGAAAATATGTTTTAAATAAAATAAAAAATGTAGAAAGCTAAAAGTGACTTGACTGAGAACATTCCTACCAAAAATAGCAAACATCTTCCACACTTTTAACACAACCATGACTATATAGCCACAACTTTCAGGTAATTAAGAGTCTGAACTTTACTTTCAAATAGAACTAAAGTTACTTTATATAAGTTATCTAAGCTCTTTGAACCTCAGTTTCCTGATCTATAAAATGGAAAATTAAAAAATATGTACTTCACAGTAGGTTTATGAGGATTAAATGAGAGCCTGGCATATGGTAGTTGCTTAAAACAGTTGATTTCTTTCTTTTTATTGTCCTTAAATACCATATTTACTCAACCTTTTGCTTACTTTCAAATAATATGCCAGTATATTATTTATTATATGCTATAATTGGAGGCATCACGGACTTATGATTAAGAGTTCAGATTCTAGGGGCGCCTGGGTGGGTCAGTTGGTTAAGCAGCTCCTTTCAGTTCAGGTCATGATCTCAGGGTCCTGGGATCAAGCCCCATGTCCCGCTCAGCAAGGAGCCTGCTTCTTCCTCTCCCTCTTCCTGCTGCTCCCCCTGTTTGTGCTCGCTCTCTCTGTCAAATAAATAAATAAAATCTTTTAAAAAAATTAAAAAAGAGTTCAAATTCTAAAATGTAAATGTCTGTGCTCAAGTGTCAACTCTGCCAATTACATGCTATGTAACTCTGAGCATCTATAAAATCAAAATAAAAGATAACTAATTCATAGAGTTGTTTGGAGGCCTAGATGCAATAGTCTATAAAGGATCAAAAAATGGCAACTACTATTATTATCCATAAGGCTACAGAAATTAATCATCTAACATTGGATTTAGTGGTAGACCAACACTGTGGAAGAGGCAATGTTCTCTTCCTACTTTGTCATTGCTGGTGCCTTATTTTGTCTGCAAGAAATGAAGGTGAGGAATACCTTCATTAGGCCATGGGATGGATCTTTCCTCCCCTCCTTCCTTCCCTCTCTCCCTTAAATTTATTTATTTAGGGGTGCCTGGGTGGCCTAGTCAGTTAAGCATCTGCCTTTGGCGCAGGTCATAATCCCAGGGTCTTGGGATGGAACCCCACTTCAGGCTCCCTGCCCAGTGGGGAACCTGTTTCTCCCTCTCCCTCTGCTGCTCCCCCTGCCTGCTTCTGCTGTCTGTGAAATAAATAAATAAAATATTTTTTAAAAACCTAAAAATGTATTTATTTATTTTAGAGAGAGAGAGAGAGACAGAGTACATGAGCAGCACACACAGAGAGAGAGAGAAAGAGGGGAAGCAGTTTCCCCACTGAGTGGGGAACCATACATGGACCCCAAGACCATGAACTGAGACAAAAACAAGAGTCGGATGCTTAACTAACTGAGCCACCCAGGTGCCCCAGGATCCTTTCTTTGAAGGGACTTTAACATGGATCTTTGAAGAAACATCTACAAAGCTCACTTTTTTACAATGATTTTTTGTTTGTTTAAGCAATAAGCCCAGGAATATTTGTTTAGCTGCTTTTTGGAAAAGAAGCAAATACACTAACTATAGCAAACAGAAACACAAAGAGCTGGCCAAAGGACATCATAAGCGACTTCTCAAAAGGAAAATCTTTTCCTTTTTTTAAGCTGCTCATTTTTTTATTGATCGTTTTTTAAAAAGTAAGCTCTATGCTCAATGTGGGGCTTGAACTCATGACCCTGAGATCAAGAGTCACGTGCTCTATTCCCTAAGCCAGCAAGGCGCCCCCTCAACAGGAAAATCTAGACAACATTAATCCTGTCTTCCTCACTCTAATTTTAAAAACTCATCACACTGGCAGCATGCTTTCCCCCCACAAATGATGACCTGTATTATATCCAACGCAGAAAAATCCATTCATTTATTATTGTTTCCCTAAAACTTGTATTGTGACCAGACTCCTCCCCGCTCTTCAAAGCGCAGCTCCTCTGTGAGGCTGGCACTGAGATTTCTCCTGTTTTCCAGACAGAACCAAGCCCTTTCTGTTTTTGCTTACATAGCACACTGGAGTTAGCTGTAGCCAACATTTATCATCAACAATCATCATTTTTTATTACTTTGTTTTTCCTGTCCAAAGGAGCTCACAAAGGATGTCTTATTCTGCAGTGTACTCTTTGAATTTGGTTTTGGTCCAACTGATTTCTGTCTTGTACCTGGCCTGCCCACCTTCGTGGAGTCTGTTTTTCTCACCTGAGACATCCTTCCCTTTTTTAAAAGAAACTGAGCCTACAACTTGGCTTCTTCGAGACTGAGCCTACAACTTGGCTTCTTCGACTCATGCCAGTTACATGGCCTGTTTTCTGAAGGCATCTTCTTGCTTCTCAGCACTCCTTTATTATGGACAGTGACATTAGAAAAGTCTTTAGGGTTTTTAAGTTTAGAGACTATGGAAAAGATGGTTTCTTGGTCCCTATATCTATTCTCTCTCTTTCCTATGGCAATAGAGACCCCACTTTTCACTGAGCACATGGAGGTCCAAAGGAAGGATGGCACTTCTTAGCAACCCCACGACTGAATGTGGTCTTACAACTAATTTATTGCCAAGAACCGGTGTCCATGACCTTCATCCAAAGACTACAGGAAAAAGCCAGTAGTTGAACAAGTTGGGTTCACTGTTGTCAGGAGGGGTAACGCACACCCTAGGAAACCATGGGTATCTCAGTAAGAGGGTGTTAGAAAGACTTTAGTATAGAATCTGGCTTGTATTAGGCCATTTTAGGATGTGTTGAAGGAGCAGAGCTCTACTCTGGATTGCATGCTGTCAGGAAGCAGGGGCAATTCTATAATTAGGTATCTTGAAATATTATCAGGAGGAATGAAACACAACCAAAGCTGTAATTGGTAACAAAGCAGCAGTCGTTCTTATTAGGCAGAATAGGGAGATGTCTGGTCACTTTGTGGTTTGGACAATGTTCATTATTTTTGTTTGTGTTCAGGCATAATTATGGAGTAGTCTTGTTTTTATGGCCTTGTCTGATGTTGGTGTTCTTTGAAATTGCATGCGTTTAACAGAATACCAGGGCCTATGAGTGCCAGAGTAGTTCTAGGACGTCAGGGGCTGCTTTTCTCTTTCTTCTAGGTAAGCAAAGTATGGCACTGAAACCTTCTTTAAAAGATAGCTAGCGTGTATCCTTTGCCCTTGATTCTTCCTTTCCTTCTCCAGACAGACTGGAATGTGGTTGTGATGGCTGTGGTAGTCAGGTGGAACATGAAGTGATCTTGGGAATGGAGCTACAACAGCCGTGGACCACCCTACCTCCAGACTTTTATGGCAGAACAAAGCAAAAGGTTATCTTCTTTAAGCTCCTGTTACTGGGGTCTTTGCCTCACAGCTGAAGTTATCCCTAGACACAGGGATCTAATGATCAGTTCTCTTTTCACTGTCTGTCTAAGGTTGTTTTCATTTCCGTACAGTGTATAAATTGACAAGTGCCAGAACTAATTACCTTTGTACAAATGGAAGAACATTAGAAATCCGTACTGTGTAAGTTGAAACACTAGGACAGAGGTCTTCCAAGCTGGTGTGCTGAGCACTGGTTTATCTCCAGTTTACCTTTACCACAAAGGTGTATTCTTTCTGAGTTTCAACAAACTGTGTGAGTCCGTATTGCCTATAGACTCCTTGATGTGTGGCCCAAGCACTTTGATTTCTGTGCCCTTGGCTCCATACGGCTATCAAAATTAAAGTCGAAATTTTGCTAGGGATCAGCAGGTGTTTTTAGCAAAAGGATTCTGTGCTCTAACCTCTCTGAGTTTCAGTCTTCCCATATTTTCGATGTTTTTAAACTCTTTCTTTATATTTTTTCTTTTCTTTTTTTTCCTAAAATTTTATTTATTTGACAGAGAGAGACAGACAGACAGAGAGAGCAGGAACACAAGCAGGGGGAGTGGGAGAGGGAGAAGCAGACAGGACCCTGGGATCATGACCTCAGCCGAAGGCAGACGCTTACTGGCTGAACCATCCAGGTGCCCATTTTTTCTTGTATTTTTAGTGATTTTTAGAAGGAAGACTCAAATAACGTAGGCTGCTCTGCCTACTTGTGATCTCTCTCTCTCTCTCTGTCAAATATGTAAATAAAATCTTTAAAAAAAAAATAAAGTTTTTTTTAAAAGATTTTATTTATTTATTTGACAGACAGAGATCACAAGGAGGCAGAGAGGCAGGCAGAGAAAGAGGGGGAAGCAGGCTCCCTGCTGAGCAGAGAGCCCAATGTGGGGTTCGATCCCAGGACCCTGAGATCATGACCTGAGCCAAAGGCAGAGGCTTTAACCCACTGAGCCACCCAGGTGCCCCCAAAAATAATAAAGTTTTGAGAAAGTTTGTGACATAATTATTTCTAATGTAAAATGAGGTTTACAAGTAGTTTTAAAATTATAATATACTAATATGTATAAAAAGTAACAGGGAGACATTGCTACAATGTAGTTTTCCTTTTTATATCTACCTTACATTTTGAGAGCTAGATACTTTATAGATTACAGAAAAGATTTGTGTGGATTTAAGATTACTTAGTACCTGAGAATCCAGGTTGAAGATTTACCCATGTCTCTCCTGCTTCCTGTCTTTTAGATATATTTCTCATTAATATCTCCACCGAACGTGAACTAGAGAGAAAGAGAGGAAAGAAAGTCAGGTCAGCTGACTGGGCTACTCACTTATAGCTCTGGGGAAAAGTAGGGTAGAAAGGAGTTTGAAATTATCATCTAAATTATTATTTGAGATGAGACTAAGGAAATACAGCTCTTCCTTATCTGCAGGGCCGAAGACCTCTAATGAATGCCTGAAAGTGTGGGTAGTACCGAACCCATGTATACTGGTTTTCCTATACATACATACCTATGATAAGGTCTAATCTATAAATTAGGCACAGAAAGAGACTGGCAACAATAATAATAAAAATAGAACAATTATAACAATATACTGTAATAAAAATAACATTAATGTGGTCTCTCAAAATATCTTCTTGTCCTGTATTTGCCCTTTTTCTTGTGATGATGAGATGATAAAATGCCTCCCTGATGAGGGTGCCTGGGTGGCTCAGTTGGTTAAGCAAATGCCTTTGGCTCAGGTCATGATCCTGGAGTCCTGGGATCGAGTCCCGCATCAGGCTCCCCGCTCAGTGGGGAGTCTGTTTCTCCCTCTGACTTTTCCCCTCTCAAGCTCTCCTCACTCTCTCTCAAATAAATAAATTTCTTAAAAAATGCCTCCAGATGAGATGAAGTGAGGTGAATGAGGCAGGTATTGTGAAGTAGTGTTAGGCTGCTAATGACCTCCTGACAATAGGATCATCTGCTTCTGGGTTGTAGTCTCCCATGGGTAACTGAAACCACAGATGGAGGAGGGGCACAACTGTAGCTACAGACTGACTAGCTGTACCTGAGATGTGTCCATTTAAACATGTACATTCTAATGGTAGCCGATATTTTCATTCAGAGAGAACTTTGATTAGAGGAAGCCCAAATGAGACAAAAATTAATTCTTTTTTTAAAAGATTTTATTTATTTATTTGACAGAGAGAGAGAAATCACAAGGCAGAAGGGCAGGCAGAGAGGCAGAAGCAGGCTCCCTGCCGAGCAGAAAGCCCAAAGTGGGGCTCAATCCCAGGACCCTGAGATCATGACCTGAGCCAAAGGCAGACGCCCAACTGACTTAGCTACCCAGACGCCCCCCAAAAATTAATTCTTACATTCAGTGATCACATGCTCCAGATTTTTTCATAACAGTTCCCATTTTAGACAGCGCATCTCATTGTTACTATTGGTACACTCCAACATGTCCAACATGTATCCTGATTTGTGACATAAATATGTCACCATATCTATAGGTACATTTAAGATACTTCTAAAAAGTCTCCTGGTAAATTTCATCAAGGTATCTCTGATATCCATTTTGTGGAGTCTTTGCAAATGTTCCAGAATACTTCCTAAGCATTATGACTTTGTATAATGTATAGAGCAAAACCTCCATTTCGGGTGAATGGCACCATGCAGTTCATCCAGCAGGAACCTGGGAATCGTGACTTTCCTTGCCCCTGGCTGCTTGAGTAAGTTTCTTAATCTTGTACTACATGTTCCCCCTTCCCAGGTGATGCCTCACCATTCATCCTCCACAGTAAGCCAAAATGGTCTTCTCTAAAAGAGCAAATGCATTCATGTTATCTCTGCTGTAAAATATAGTCCAGTAACTCCCCAGTGTTGTAGCAAAACAAACAAACAAACAAACAAACAAAAAACCTCAAATGTCTGCAGGGGTAGATGGGAAACCTAACTATGTGATTAGTCCAGTCAAACCCAGTATGAAGAGTTGGGCCTGGGAGACAGGAAACCGGAGGCTGTATGCCTGCTTAAAGGTATTCAAATTAAGAACAACAAACAAACAAACAAAATCCCACAAAAAAACCTACACCAAACAAAGCATATCTGTGGACAAGATTCCCCCTGTGAGGTGACAGTTTTAATCCTCCTACCTTGTTCGTGTGGGAAAACAAACTTTTTGTTATCTTGTCTATAAGCATCCATTCCGCTTTTCAATTATTCTAGCTATGTGGCTGCTTCACTAAACGAAATTGTAGGAGTTAGTATTTTCGAACTGCAGTTTTAAAATGTTCACGTGCACGGAGCAGAACTGCCTGTCAGAAATGTTTTAATGAGCAGATAAATATTAGCTACGATTGGCACACACGTTTATGTGAGCAAATGAAGCCCAAGAGGAGCATCCTGGGATCCATCCTCTCTCATGCTCAGCAGAAAACAACACAGTAATGACCCAAAGTCTGAACTCTAAACCCGAAACTCCTGTTGGTAAAATGAGCATGATTAGCAGTATTTACTTCGTAGTTTACTATAAAGATTCAGCAAGATAAAATATCCAAAAGCACTCAGCAGGGTGTCCAGGGCATATAAGCACTCAACACATACTGATAATTGTAGAGTATATATTTTGAGATATTCACCCACGATTTTTTCTTCCCTCCATTTTCCCTTTCCCTTCTCCACCGCTCAAAATTCAGAGAGAGTGAGCTACATGTTCACTCTCTCAGGGAAGGGATCTAGAACATACTTGGGAACTGCCAAGCCAGCAAGTTTTTTGACTTTTATTTCTAACAGTCCTGGAAATGATGAGAGGATCGAAAGAACAAAATATTATGGCTGTAAAGGTGGGTAAGGATTTCTCCAAGACAGAAACAAACTATCCCCAGGCTGTGAGTGAAGGATGGGGGGAGGAGGTCTGCGAATAGGTCTGTTTTTAGGAAAAGGGGGAACTTAGGCCTTGCCTCCAGAGCACAGAAAATAGGAAGGTACAATCCCAGTGAAAGAATAATTACATGGTGTGTCGGGGGTCAAAAGGGTGTAAGCAAAAGACAATGTCGATATCTGAATGAGCCAGGATGTATTAGGTATGCATTGCTGTACAGCAAATTGCCTCTTCAAAACTTAGAGGGTTAAAATAACAACAGACATTTATCTCGCAAAGCAGTGGCTTAGCTGGGTGCTTCTGGCTCGGGGTCTCTCATGAGGTTGTAGTCAAAATACCAGCCATGCCTGCAGTCTTCTGAAGACTTGACTGGGGCTAGAGAATCCACTTCTAAAATGGCTCCCCCACATGGCTGGCAAGTTGGTGCTGGGTATTGGTAGGCGGCCTGTTTCTCACCCTGTGTACCTCTCACAGAGCTGCTTGAGTATCCTTGGGGCATGGTGGCTAGCTTCACCCAGAATGAGACATCCTAAAGAGCTCGTCAAAGGTGGCGATGTCTCTTTTTTGACCCAGTCTCTGAAGTCACAGGCTATTCTTTCCCTGAATTCTATTCGTCACACAGACCAACCCCATATGATGGGGGAGGGGGTGACACAAGGGGATGGAAGTCAGGAGGTAAGAATCGCTGGAAGCAGGCTACCACAAGGAAAACTGGGGTGGTAACTGTTTCAGCGGCAAGCTGCTTTGACTGCTCACCTCAACAAGGTGCCAATACCTGACAACTTGGCAGTGTGGAAGATACCAGAACTTAGCATAATTGGGGAAGGAAAAGAGGTTTAAAGGATTGCTCTTAAGTTTTCTGTCAACCTGGTGGGGTTGGAAGCAGGTTTAAACTGTTATAAAAAGGTAAAGGAGGGGCGCCTGGGTGGCTCAGTGGGTTAAAGCCTCTGCCTTCAGCTCAGGTCATGATCCCAGTGTCCTGGGATCGAGCCCCATATCGGGCTCTCTGCCTGCCTCTCTGCCTACTTGTGATCTCTGTCTGTCAAATAAATAAAATCTTTTTTTAAAAAAAAGGTGAAGAAATGTATTTTTCTTTTCTTTCTTTTTTTTTCCCCAAGTTTTTTTTTTTTTTTTTATTTGACAGAGAGAGAGAGAGAGACAATGAGAGAGGGAACACAGCAGGGGGAGTGGGAGAGGGAGAAGCAGGCTCCCCGCTGAGCAGGGAGCCTGATGCGGGGCTTAATCCCAGGATGCTGGGATCATAACCTGAGCCGAAGGCAGACGCTTAATGACTAAGCCACCCAGGCACCCCAAGAAATGTATTTTTCTTATACAGTTTATAAATAATGATAGCAACTGCCATTATTATTGTACATGTGGGAACAACTCTGTCTTATATCATTGTTCCCAAGCAGTTTAAGGTGATTCCACTTCCATGGGGTCACTAATTTTCAACTTGGGAATCAACTGTAGAATCAACTGGGAATTTTTTTTTTTAAGATTTTATTTATTTATTTGAGAGACAAAGAGAGCATGAGCTGGCGGGGATGGGGGTGGGTAAAGGGAGAGGGATAAGCAGACTACCCATTGACTGCAGAACCTGACACGGGGCTAGACCCCAAGATCATGACCTGAGCCCAAGTCAGATGCTTAACCGACTAAGCCATCAGGTACCCATCAACTGGGAAGTTTTAAGAAAATACCGACCCACAGAACAACTGAATTAATTGATCTGGAGCAGAGCTGGGGCAACAGTAGTTTTAAAAGCCCCTCAGATGATTCTAATATGTAACTAGGATGGAGACCCAATGGCTTCTGCCTATCCCAGGCCTTACTGCTAATTCAGACATCTATGATTCTATCAGGAGTTCACCTTATAGAAAGCTGGGTAAGTTTTCCTGCTAACTGCCTATGACAGTTTTCTTTAGAAACACGAGAATAACTTCTCAGCATTCTACTGGAGAGAGGAGCAAAGGCTAAAGTTCGCTGAAAACAAAATAGGACCAATGGAATCTCAGTTGGCACAGTATTCTCAGAAACAGTGCAACTTTGCCTGTTTGCCTATCATCTTCAGCAAGTGGTCAAAATTGAAGCCTGACCCATCAACTGTAATCTCTCTCACACACATACCCCTCCACACTTTCTCTTCTTTTATTCTACCTTATTTGACTTCTTTAAGAAATCTGACACTTTTAAAATATATTCATTTCTCTGGACTTGAAGTACATAATTGATCTCTAGTTCTCCTACTTTTGTGACAATTTCTTCTCGTCTTTTGCTAGCCGCTCTTTCTCTGCCTGCCTCTTAGATGATAGTGTTTTCTAAGATTCTGTTCCTGGCTCTCATTTTAACTCTTATACATTGTTTTCCATAAGCAGAACCTTTTACCTCAGTAGTTTCATCTACCATCTACTTACTGACAATTCCCAGGTCTTTATTTTCCAGTTCAGGCTTTTCTTTGTGTTTCCAACCTGCATCCAACGGAGGCATCTCACACTCAACATGTTCAGAACGTCATCATCAGCTTTCCCCACGTCACCTCCCAACCTGCTACTCCTCCTCCCTTTCCTATCTCATTGAATGGCGCCATACTTTCCTAATCATTCAAACTAGAAAACAGGAGTCATCCTAGGAGACAGGCTGCAACCTCTCTGCTTACTCGTTGAAGTTGTTTTTGTCTGGTTCAGAGAGAACTTTAGAAAACTTTGTGCCAACATTTCAGACTTGGGACACTTCCCATAGAAAGACAGATTTAACGTCTCTTCAGAAATCAGAAGATGAGGCAACATCAGGTCCTATCTGCATGGAACAATCAGCTACCACTGAGTAACAGATGTCCATGTAGACTCAGATAAGCTCTTAGGTCATACAGTAGTTTTAACGGCCACAGTGGAAGCTGAGGCTCCTTTTCTTCATCTGTGTCATCTGTCTGGCTCTCCAGGCATCTGAGATTTTAACTCTTGTCCTAAATCCTTACTCTCGCCATTCCTTCACTACAATCAATCGGCAAGTCCTATAGATTCTAGCATTTCTCCAATCTGTCTCCCTCCCCTTCCTCTTGATTGCTACATTACTACTTCGGGATCTCAATCATTGCTCATCTGGACTGTCTTTAACAGTTTAGCCTCTGCTAGCTCCACCTGTCTAATCCATTGCTGACCCATCCAAGAAGTAAGCTGATGTTATTATCCTGCCGAAACGACTTTACTGGCTCTCCACTGCCCACGAGATAAAGTTCAAATTCTTTTAGTCCATGGAACCAGACCATCCATGCCCTGACCCCCAACCACCACTCCAGCCTGATCTCAGTTGACTCCATCAGTGGTAGTAGCATATGCTCTTAATCGGCCCAACAATTCTGCTAACCAGGTAGATTGCTGCAAACCTCTAGATCATGCTGCTCTTTCTGCCTAGAGTGTCTTCATCTCATCCATTCAGCCCATCCAACCACATTAACTCCAGAGAGTCAGTTCAAGTGCTGTTTTCCTTTTGAAGACTTTTCTGCCTCATTCCCAGGCCTGCAGTTAGATGTGACCTCTACCCCTTTCTGTCCTCTGTAAGACTGTTATCTTGGCAATAGTGGCATTTTATTGTTCCTCTTTGTTTACTTGCTTGTATTCCCATCTATATAATGTTGTTCCTTAAAGGCTGGGCCTCTACCTAATTGGTCCTTATATTTCCAGACTCGTGCTTGGTACCGTAATTGTAATGTGTGACCGCTTAATAAATACTGGCTGAATGAATAAATTAATGATTACTTCAAATGATTACTTACAAATAGGTTTTTCTCCTTAAATAGGATGATCATTTTCCTGTAATTCTCTTTATACCATTGATTTGCTTTTGTTTATGAGTTAGGCAAGGGTTAAAAATGTTACTCAGGTCAAGCAAATTAACTCAATTTCTGAAATGGCAGAGGCTCAAATCAATGAGGTATGTTTGTATTAACAATGTTTCCCCAGTTTTATTCTTAAGACACCATATATTGCCTCTGACACCTAGGGGCAAATGACTGATAAGCAATTTATGACTCAGGTTAATTATACCATATGTAGGACACACTTCAATGTGCCTATGGGTATAGCTTATAAATAATACTAGGTTAGAGCTGTCAATCCTCTTAATGAGGAAAAGAATACAATAGGACATTTAAAGAACCAATTATGCATCAACCAAGTTTTACAGCATAAGAGAGCATAAATGGCACTTCTCCAGGTAATATACTTTGTATTTCTCTCTAGAAAAGTATATTAACATAAAAGTAAAAATATTTTAAGTCTTCAAACTTTCAGATAAAATCACACAAAAACACTTCTCTTGGAATTCTAAAGACATTCATTCAGGAAAAATTTATTGAGCACCTACTATGTGCTGGATACCACTCTAAACTCCAGGAATACTGCTACCTTTGTAAAATAGGACTAAGGGATGGGGGAAGCCAGTACAATATACCAGGCTGCAAGATAAGAAAGGAGCCTAGGGCTGATTATGTAACATGTCAAAACAAATGCCACTTTGCTGAGGAACTGAATAATTTTTTTTCACTGGCACCAACCCACATTTTGCAGCTGTCCTAATGAAGTTTACATTCTAGTGTGATTGTGAGGGAGGCAGACAAAAAAATAAACAAGTAAACAAGTAAAATATAAAGTCTGCCCAGAGACTACTAAGTTCTACAAGAGAAATAAGGCAGGGAAAAAACATGAGGAGTGCAGGAAGGTAGAGGTACAATTTTAAATAGAATGGTCAGGGAAAGCCTCATTGAAAAGAGGGCATTTAAGCAAAGAGCTAATGGTAAGGAAGAGGGAATGAGTCATGTGGATAGCCACAGTAGAGCATTCCAGCAGAGGAAATAGCAGCAAATGCAGACAAAGGTCCAGAGGTGGCTATAAGCCTGGAGCTCTCATGGAACAGCGGGGAAGCCAGTAGCTAATGTGGCGGCAGCAAGAGAGCACAGAAAACAGTCGAGAGATTTGATCAGAGGTAATCTAGGGGAGGGAAGGGACGGGGGAATATAAAGGGCAGTGCTTCTCTAATCTGACAGGCCCAGTGCTCTCTTTCTAGAACAAATACTTTGTATTCTTCCTTTACTATGCCGAAATTGACCACACAGATAATACAACTTACCCATACACTGAACTTCAAAAGAACCAATACAAATGAGAAATCAATGAAAGAACATATAACATAAATGAGAAATATATGAAACTAATTTATAATAAAATAATTTATATCACAATATGTCAACGTTCAGACATGAACTCTACAAACGACGTAATGAAATACGTCACCTTTATGTAGAATCACTATAAATGTGACAGCTACAAGTACAGACTGAGAGAGGAATGTATTCTAGGAAACTCAAATGCCACAAATGGTGATGCTCACGCAGTCTCTGACACGATTTTCCAAAATGGCAAACCTCTGGTACAATTCTAAATGGCGTATCATCTCCCCTCAATTTACATGATAGCTGCATTTCTGGAAAAACAAGTGTACACTAAAACCATGCAAAACATATTTTGTATTTATACATAAATGGAGTTAGGTTCCAGGCCCAGATCATTATAAACAGGTTCTCCACCTCCAGAAATCTCCAAAGGATACCCAAAAGTTATGCAGAAGACACACAAGGGAACTTTTTGTGCTGATGGGAATGTTTTTGTATCTTGATTACTGTGGTGGTTACCTGGATGTGTACATTTTTCAAAATGCATCAAAGTGTACACTTAAAATGGTGTATTTTATTTTATACCACTAACCCTCAAAAATTATACTTATAAACTGTATCTCAAAAATTGATTTTTAAAAATGTCATGCAGGATGAGAGAAAATTCTTTAAAGTGAGAGAATCTGCAGGATGGCCCAGCAGCCCAGACCTCCATACACTAACTGTTAGTCAATCATGCTATGTCCAGAGATGTTTGTCACAGATTTCCAAAATACACCATAATGAACAATACCAGTCCCAAAGAGAATATTACCTGCTGTCTCTTAGTGGGATAGGAAGCCACTAGAAGTTTTGAGCAGAGGAGGGATGTAATCTGACATGTCTGAAAAGGATTGTTCTAACCTCTGGGGCAGAGGCAGGCAAAGATCATAAAAGGCAGGTGAGAGAAGAGAGTAGCTTGGCCAAAGGTAGGAGCACAGTAGAAAATGAGATGTATTATAAAAGACCGTCATAAGTTTCAAACAGAGCACCAAAACGGCAGATGGGAAACAGAACTCAAAAAATGTTTATTAGATTAAAAGAAGTAAAGAGTAGTAATTTTCAATATTCTTAACACTATTCCTATAAAACTACTTCACCATGTGATGCAACTAAAAAAATACCTTGGGGTTCTAGTTATGCCATTTTATATCTAAATATAATGAAGTGGGGCACCTGGATGGCTCAGTTGGTTAGGCCACTGACAACTCTTGATCTCAGCTCAGGTCTTTACCTCAGGGTTGTGAATCTAAGCTCCTCGCTGGGCTCCACACTGGGCATGGACCAAATAAATAAATAAATAAATTGAAGCATTATTTCCTGGTAAAATGAGATACAACAAAAATTTTTTTTTTAAAAACTCTGCCACAAAGAAGAGTACTATTTTTATAAAAGATTCTATGTATTTGTCAGAGAGAAAGAGAGCTCGCGTACACAAGCGGAGGGAGCGGCAGGCAGAGGGAGAAGCAGGCTCCCCACTGAGCCAGGAGACCAATGCAGGACTTGATCCCAGGACCCTGGGATCATGACCTGAGTCAAAGGCAGACACTTAACCAACTGAGCCACCCAGGTGTTCCAAGAAGAATATTACTTTCTTAAGCAAAACATTTTATTTTGGGTATTTCTTTGATACTTTAAGTTCAATGTAATGAATATCAGTTTACTGTCTGAGGTTTTCTAAGTGTAGTAATTTAGTAGATTGTGCTGCAATTGTTTAAAGACGAGAACCTACAAAGTTGAGTATTTTAAGTTCTGAGATCGTAGATCATCTCTTATAATTTGTCTTATTCTCTTAAAACTGAAGAACAATTACTTAAAGGTTCAGTTTGGCTGACCCCAGGTACACTAAAGTTTTATATTTAATGTCCAAATTTTTCCCATGAAAATGTCAGGAAAGTATTTACGAATGAAATAATTTCTTAGGTTTACTTCAAAATAATCCTGTGGGGAGAGAGAATTGAAGGGATTTAGATGAAAGAAGACTAGCCCTATGTTGGTAATTGTCAAAGCTGATTAATGAAGAATGGTGATTCACTTCACTATTCTCTTTACTTTTGTATAAATTTACAATTTTTCATAATAATAAGTTTTAAAAATTCAGGGCCTGATAATTCATTCAATACTTGGGCTAAACTTTTACTAGGCACTTGGGAAAGACTGATTAGCTATGAGGATAACACACATTAAGGAGCTCATATCCTAGATATATAAATAAACAATTATAAAGCAATGTAAGGTTTATGGTATTGTGCTAAATGTTTAAAGTGCTATATGAGCAAAGGAAGAGTGACTGATTGGTGAAATCCCAGAATCTTCCCAGGGGACTAATGTTCAGACTGGGCCCTGAAGATTAAATAGGCTTTTTCTCAAACAAAAAGAAGGTGGGAAGGCTCCATAGAGAAGGCAACCTAACTCTGGAAAATGATCATATTCAGGCATTCAGAGGAATACAGAAGACAACAAAAGAAATAAAAAGGTGTCAGATAGTAAATAATATTCGTATTTTTACTGCCGGTACCTTAAACAGTGACTAACAATATACTGGGAGATCAGAAATTATCCTACTGAATAAAGTTAATGTCTGAAAGAGTGATAGGAGGAAAAGAGCAGAGAAAACCCAAAAGGAGGCAGCCTATAGAATGGGAAAAAATATCTATAAATCATAACTGGTAAGGGTTTAGTTATCCCAAATATATAAAGAACTCTTACAGCTCAACAATAAAAAGACAAAGAATCCAGCTAAAAAATTGGCAAAGAACTTAAATAGACATTACTCCAATAAAGATAGAGAAATGGCCAACAAGCATACAGAACAATGCTCAACATCGTAATCATTGGGAAAATGAACTCAAAACCAAAATGCAATTCAAACCCAGAAGGATGGCTAAAGATTAAAAAAAAAAAAAAAGAAAAAAAAAGAACTTTTTTAAAGGAAAATAACAAGTGTTGGCAAGGATATGGAGAAACTAGGACACTATGCATTGCTAGTAAGAATGTAAAATGGTGCAACCACTGGGCAAAACAGTGTGGTGCTTCCTTACAAAGTTAAACACAGAATTACCATACAACCTAGTGATAGTGCTCCAAATACATGTACATGTTATGTTCACAGTAGCACTATTCACAAAGCCAAAAGTTAGAAACAATGTCTATCAATGAACAGATAAACAAAATGTGGTTTATACATGAAATGGAACATTATTCAGCCTTAAACAGGAAAGAAAATCTCATCACATGCTACAACATAGATAAACCATGAGGATATTATGCTAAGGGAAATAAGTCAGTCAGAAAAAAGACAAATATGGTAGGATTCCACTTATTTGAGGTATCTAAAGTAAGCAAATGCATACATACAGAAAGTAGAATGGTGACTATCTGGGGCCATGAATAAGGCAAATAGGGCTGTTATTTATACAGTTTTGAAAGATGAAAAGGTTCTGGAGATCTGTTTCACAAAATGGTGAATATGCTCAACACCACTGAACTGCACATTTAAAAATAGTTAAGATAGTCAATTTTTTAAAAAGATGATTTATTTGAGAGAGAGAGTGTGTACGTGTACAGAAGTAGGGGGGAGAGGCAGAAGGAGAAGCAGATTACCTGCTGAGACTGAGCCTAACTTGTGGCCTCATCTCAGGACCCTGAGATCACGACCTGAGCTGAAGTCAGATACCCAACTGAATGAACCACTCAGGGACCTTAGATAGTAAATTTTATGTCACCTTTTTTTTTAACCACAATCTTTTTTCTTTCTTTCTTTTTTTTTAAACAAGGCAAGACACCACTCAACGTAACACTGGACATTGCAGCAATAAAAATTCTAAATCTAAAGATAATAGTTATTTCTGGGGAGAGAGGAAAGGGAAGGACTACAAAGGCATCTCAATTCTATCAGTAACGTTTTGTTATCTAAATAAAATCTGAAGCAAATATGGCAAGATATTAGAATTGGAGATTTTAAAAAAAAAACTTAAAAACTCCATTAAATGAAAGAAACCAGGTACAAGGGGTCACTATTGTATGATTCCATTTATATGAAATATCCAGAATAAGTAAATCCACAGAGAAAAAGCACAGATTGGTGGCTGTCAGAAGTTGGGGGGAAATGGAGGGGTAGGAAGTAATTGCTTAATGGACATAGGGTTTCCTTTTAGGTCATGAAAGTAGTTTAGAATTAAATAGAGGTGGTAGTTACTAAACTTATGAATGTACTAAATGCCATTGACTTGTTCACTTTAAAATGAACCTCACACTAAAATAAAGTCACCTCACACTAAAAACAAAACTAAGTAAGGGGGGGCGCCCGGGTGGCTCAGTGGGTTAAAGCCTCTGCCTTCGGCTCAGGTCATGATCCCAGGGTCCGGGGATGGAGCCCCGTATCGGGCTCTCTGCTCAGCAGGGAACCTGCTTCCCCCCTCTCTGTCTGCCTCTCTGCCTACTTGTGATCTCTCTCTCTCTGTCAAATAAACAAATAGAATCTTTAAAAAAAAAAAAAAACTAAGTAAGGGGAGAAATTCAAGAAAGGAAGGAAGGATATTTGTCGATAAGGGTCAGATGCTCCCCATGAGTTGAGCAGGGTATAACCTAAGAGATCATTCATCTGGCAAGTAGGAAGTCCATTTAGGAGAAGTGTGCCAGTAGTCAGACTGTTACAGATCACGAGAGTTGGGCCAGGGCTCATGGGAGTCTTGAGCATTTCGTAGAATAAAGGGAGTCTGTAGAGAAGAAAAGGCTGAATACAGATAAAGGAGAGGAGAACTTTGTACAGCAGAACTAGAAAGAGATAAAAGAGGGCAGAGAAGGTTTGACAGGGAGAGAGATTAGCCATGGCAAGGACCAAGAACTGTAATAATGGAGAGAAACAAGTAAGTACAGAGTAAATTTATGATTTCTAAATTTTACTTGGAGACCAGAGAGAGTGAGTAGATTCAAACTTGGTAACTCCTATTTTTCTCTAGGAATGAGGAAGCAGGGTATAGGGCTTGTGGAACCGCGGGGGTACCAAGAATGAGTAAGAGAATTGCCTTTAAGGAAGAGTTAATGCCTATTCTTCTGAAGCTATTCCAAAAAAACAGAAAAGGAAGGAAAACTTCCAAATTCATTCTATGAGACCGGCATTACTCTGATACCAAAACCAGATAGACACTACAAAGAGAGAGGGAGAGAGAGAGAGAAAAATATAGGCCAATATCTCTAATGAATATAGATGCAAAAATCCTTTTTTTTTTCCCTTAAGATTTTATTTATTTATTTGACAGACAGAGATCACAAGTAGGCAGAGAGGCAGGCAGAGAGAGAGATAGGAGGAAGCAGGCTCCCTGCCAAGCAGAGAGCCCGATGTGGGGCTTGAACCCAGGACCCTGAGACCACGACCTGAGCCAAAGGCAGAGGCTTTAACCCACTGAGGCACCCAGGCACCCCAGACACAAAAATCCTTAACAAAATACTAGAAAATAAAATCCAACAATACTTTAAAATAATCATTCACAGAGTACTTCACTGGCTCAGTCAGAGAAGCATGCAATTCTTGATCTTGGGGTCTGGGTTTGAGCCCCACGTTGGGTGTAGAGATTACTTAATAAATAAGTAGGGGCACCTGGGTGGCTTAGCCAGTTGAGCATCCAACTACTCATCTCAGCTCAGGTCTTAACCTCAGGGTTTTGAGTTTAAGCCTTACTACACTGGGCTCCAACATGGGCGTGGAACCTACTTAAGAAAAATAAAATAAAATAAAATAAAAAATAAACTTCTTTTAAAAATTCAAGTGGGATTTGTCACAATAAAGTGGGATTTATTCCTGAGTTGCAAAGATGACTCAATATTCACAAATAAATCAATGTGGTACATGACATCAATGAGAGAAAGGATAAGAACCATATGATCATTTCAACAGATGCAGAAAAAGCATGCGACAAAGTACAACATCCATTCATGATGAAAATTCTCAACAAAGTAGGTTTAGAGGAATATACTTTAACATGATAAAGGCCATATATGAAAAACCCACAGGTAACATCACCTTCAATGGTGAAAAACTGAAAGCCTTTCCTCTAAGGTCAGGAACAAGACAACGATGTACACTCTCACCACTTTTATTCAACATAGTACTGGAATTCCTAGCCACAGCAATCAGACAAGAAAAAGAAATAAAAAGCATCCAAACTGGTAAGGAAGAAGTAAAACTTTCACTATTCGCAGATGACATGATACTCTACATAGAAAGCCCAAAAGACTACACCAAAAAACATGGAAATCATTTTGCAGGATACAAATTCAATCTACAGAAATATGTTGTATTTCTATACAGCAATAATGAAGCAGCACAGAGAGAAATTAAGAAAACAATCTCATTTACAGTTGGGATCACAATTTACAATTGCACCAAAAATAATAAGATATTTAGGAATAAACCTAACCAAAGAAAGACCTGTACTCTGAAAACTATAAAACAATGACAAAAGAAATTGAAGATGACACAAAGAAATGGAAAGATATTCCATGCTAAGGGATTGGAACAACAAATATTGTTAAAATGTCTACACTCCAAAGTACTCTACACATTTAATGCAATTCCTATCAAAAAAACCAACAGCAGGGCACCTGGGTGCTCAATTGTTAGGTGTCCAACTCTGGATTTTGGCTCAGGTCATGATCTCAGCATCATGGGATTGAGCCCTGTGTCAGGCTCCAGGCTCAGTGCAGAGTCTGCTCAAAATTCTCTTCTTCTCCCTCTGTCCCTGCCCAACTCGAGCACTCTCTCTCTCTCCCTCTTTCTCTCTCTCCCCCTCTCTCAAGTAAATAAATAAATAAATAAAATCTTAAAAAGAAAACCAATAGGATTTTTTTTTTTTACATAACTAGAACAAATAATCCTAAAATCTGTATGGAACCACAAAAGACCCTGAATAGCAGAAGCAATCTTGAAAAAGAAAAGAAAAGCTGGAGGCATCATGATTCCAGATCTCAAGTTATATTACAAGCTGTAGTAATCAAAATGTATGGTACTGGCATAAAAAGACACATAGATCAATAGAACAGGATAGAAAATCCAGAAACAAACCCGTGATGATATGGTCAATTAACCTTTACAAAGAGGTAAGGATATGCAACTGGAAAAAGACAGTCTCTTCAACAAATGGTGTTGGGAAAAAGGAACAGCTATATGCTTAAGGATGAAACTGGACCACTTTCCTACACCATACACAAAAATAAACTCAAAATGGATCAAGGACCCTAAATGTGGGATGTGAAACCACAAAACTTTTAGAAAAGAGCATGGACAGTAACTTCTCTCACATCAGCAATAGCAACATCTTTCTAGATATGGCTCCTGCAGCAAGGGAAACAAAAACAAAAATAAACTTTTGGGACTACATCAAAATAAAAAGTGTCTTCACAGCAAAGGAAATAATGAACAAAACTAAAAGACAACCTACTGAATGGAGGAAATATTTGCACATAACATATCCAATTAAGAGCTAGTATCCAAAACATATAAAGAAATGATACAACTCAACACCCAAAAAAACAAATAATCCAATTAAAAAATGGTTAGAAGATATGAACAGACATTTCTCCAAAGAAGACATACAGATGGCCAACAGACACACGAAACAATGCTCAACATCACTCATGATCAGGGAAATACAAATCAAACCCACAACGAGATATCACCTCACACCAGTCAGAATGGCTAAAATCAAATACACAAGAAACAAGTGTGGGTAAGGATGTGGAGAGCAAAGAGCCCTCGTGCACTGTTGGTGGGAATGCAAACTGATGCAACTACTAAGAAAAACAGTATGGAGGTTTCTCAAAAAACTAAAAATAGGGGCACCTGGGTGGTTCAGTCAGTTAAGAGTCTGTCTTCGGCTCAGGTCATGATCCCAGGGTCCTGGGATTGTGCCCCATGTCTGGCTCTGTTCAGCAGGGAATCTGCTCCTCCCTCTGCTCCTGCCCCCACTCGTTCTCTCCCTCTCTCTCCCAATCATTCTTTCTCTCAGATAAATTCATAAAATCTTTTAAAAAATTAAAAATAGAACTACCATATGATGCACTAATTCCACTACTGAGAATACCCAAAGAATACGAAAACACTAGTTTGAAATGGTATGCACCCCTATGTTCATAGCAGCATTATTTGCAATAGCCAAATTATGGAAGCAGCCCTAGTGTCCATCGACTGATGAATGGATAAAGAAAAAAATGGCAAAAAAGGGGCATATATATATATATATAAATAGGTATATATGTATATATTACTCAGCCACTAAAAAGAATGAAATCTTGCCATATAACTCAGAGAAAAACAAATGCCAAATGATTTCACTCATATGTGGATTTTAAGAAAGAAAACAATCAAATTAAAAAACAAGGGAGGGGTGCCTGCGGCCCAGGTCACGATCTCAGGGTCCTGGGATTGAGCCCCACATCAGGCTCTCTGCTCAGCAGGTAGCCTGCTTCCCCCTCTCTTTCTGCCTTCCTCGCTGACTGCTTGTGATCTCTCTCTGTGTCAAATAAATATAAAAAATCTTAAAAAAACAAAAACAAAAACCGGGAAACCAAAAAACAGACTCAACTATAGAGAACAAAGCGATGGTTACCAGAGAGGAGGTGGGTAGGGCAATATGGGAAATAGGTGAAGGGGATTAAGAATACACTTTTCATGATAAGCCCTGAATAATGTACAAATTGTTGCATCACTATAGTGTACACGTGAAACTAATATAACACTGTACGTTAACTATAGCGGAATTAAAAAACCAAAAAAACCACAGCTGCCCTATTACCCCTTCCTTCAGTCCCTAGTAATCACCAATCCACTTAATATTTCTATGAATTTGAATGTTTCAATTACCTTACATAAATGGAATCACAATTTATGTTTTTTTCTAATTTTACTGAGAAATAATTGACATACATCACTCTGTAAGTTTAATGCATACATCATGATGAGCTGATTTATATATATTGTGAAATGATTACCACAATCCGTTCAACTAACCTCCATTACCTCATGTAAGATAAGAAAAATAAAATCTTAAATAAATAAAATCTTTAAAAAAAAGAAAGAAAGAAAGAAAGGGCGCCTGGGTGGCTCAGTGGGTTAAAGCCTCTGCCTTTGGCTCAGGTCATGATCTCTGGGATCGAGCCCCACATTGGGCTCTCTGCTCGGCAGGGAGCCTGCTTCCTCCTCTCTCTCTGCCTGCCTCTCTGCCTACTTGTGATCTCTGTCTATCAAATAAATAGTAAATAAAATCTTTAAAAAAAAAAAAGAAAGAAAGAAAGAAAAAGAAAAAGAAAAGCTTTCTCCCTGGGAAGTGAACTCCCAGGATTTACACTCTTAACTTTCCTATATATTATACAGCAGTTTAACTATAATTATCATGTTGCATATTACATCCCTCGTACTTATTTAATCTTATTAAGTGGAAGTTTGTACTCTTTGATCATCCTCATCCAAATCCCTCTCTCCCCCACCATCTGCCTCTAGTAACCAAAAGTCCGATCCCCTTTTTCTATGGACTTTGTTTCTTTTTTTCTTTTTTAAAGTCTACATATAAGTGAGACCGTTCAGTATTTGTCTCTGTCTACAATTTATCTTTAATCTAAAATATTAGCAATCACTGAACGAAAGGGATTTTTGCTTGTTTTGTTTTGGGGCTTTCTGCTGATAATTGGGTCTTAGTCCAATCAATACACTGGATGGACTTTATATGGTACACTCATATTTCACAGCCCTTGTTAATGATCCATTCCTGAATATAGAAAGTAAATGTCATTATGTTGAAGGATCACTAATTAGATGCTAAGATACTTCTTGACTTTGAAATTTTTAATAAAATTTTAACTTTTCTTTGAATGTTAAATGAAACCATGTAAGAAATATGAGATAAAAAAGAGGGTAGATTTAATTACTGCATTCACCTGCAGTTAGTATTTATTATGACATTATTTGACCTTTGTTATATAACACTGGAAAATTTTCATTGAGTAGAGAGTCACTTGGATTTTGGTTCCAGTTCTGCCATCTATATGACCTTGGGCAGGTCATTTAATTCATTTTTTTAAAAAGATTTTATTTATTTAGGGGCGCCTGGGTGGCTCAGTGGGTTAAAGCCTCTGCCTTCAGCTCGGGTCATGATCCCAGGGTCCTGGGATTGAGCCCCGTATCGGGCTCTCCGCTCCGTGGAGAGCCTGCTTTCTCCTCTCTCTTTGCCTGCCTCTCTGCCTACTTGTGATCTCTGTCTGTCAAATAAATAAATAAATAAATAAATAAATCTTAAAAAAAAAAAAAAAGATTTTATTTATTTATTTTATTTGACAGACAGAGATCACAAGTAGGCAGAGAGGCAGGCAGAGAGAGAGAAGGGGAAGCAGGCTCCCCGCTGAGCAGAGAGCCCGATGGGGGGCTTGATCCCAGGACCCCAGGATCATGACCCGAGCTGAAGGTAGAGCTTTAACCCACTGAGCCACCCAGGCGCCCCAGATCATTTAATTCTTTTAAGCTTGGCGTTATTATTCCCAGTAGCATTCTAATGCATAAAGAAAGAAGGAGATAATCATACTTGACTTACCTACTTTAGGACAGAGTTATGAGAATAAATGGGGAGGATTATGTCAAAAAGCTCTGAAATATTAGTTTTAGGAATACATATTAAAGAAATAATCATCCTTTCCAAACTTCTCTCCATTTTTATGTCTTCTAAAACTGTTATGCCACACTAGACTAAAAAGTTATACTGTTACTTTCCCCGGTTCCCTATCTATGGGACTACATACCTCAAAAAAAACCTCACAGACTAAAAATGGTCAACAGCTTTTTTGCTGTGAACAGGTCTAGGAATGAGGGAGTAAGGGATACCAAGAATAAATTAGAGAAGAATTTCCCTCCCTTCTTTCTTATTTACTCTCCCATAACTTCCTAGTTAGGAGTCCTTTAGTACAGACGAGTGAGGGATGTTTCTAATGACAACTTAATATTAGAAGTGCTACTTTGGGAGAATCTCAGGAATGATGTGAATCCTCATCTGTAGTTTCACTTAAACGACACCAGGTATTGAAGCATTGTGACTCAGTGGTTTATGCAAAAAGCTGGAAACTCAGGACCTGTGGGTTCTGGATATGTGCCTGACTTTTTTTTTTTTTTTTTCAATTGAGCTAGTCATGTTCACTCCCGTGTTTTATTTCGTTTTTCATCTATTAATGAGGACAATGATGCCAAATTACCTCCCAGAGTTGTTAAAAAGAACAAAACAGAACTCACAAAGAGCTGTAATGCCACACAAGCCATAACAAAGGTAGTTTTCAAGAGAAAATAGTTGTAAAAATACTCTAAAAGTCAGAATTTCTACACAGACATAAAGCATTACTTTTACCTGAGTAAGAGGGGAAGGGGATACCGTGAATATTAAACAGGTAGATAATCCTGAAACCCGTTCTGAATTGTTGGTTTCAAACTCTCACTCCAACCCTCACAAACCGTACTAAGAAGATAAATTTTGAAAATGGTATTTTGGCTTTCTTTTCATCCCTCAGATCTTTACCCAGAGTGAAGGTGGCTAGCGAGTAGGGCAAGAGCCTAAAGGAGAAGAGACAAGAAGTAAAAAAAAGTAAAAGGTCCAGAAAGCATTCATTGCGTATTTGTTTAACTGGTTCTTATTTTGTGTTTTCTGGGAGCAAGGGTGATGTCTGCTACACTAATTCTGCAACACACTTTCCTGGAAGACGAAACCAAGCTTGAGCTGAAGTGACACACCGGGCAAGAAATGGAGTGGGCGTTTGAAACTTCCTCTCTCTCACTTCATAGCCCAGGCTCTTTATTCTTGCCCTATTCTGTTTCAGGAAAAGCAGAATTTACTTATGGAATAAATGCCAACCAAACCTGTCCTGAAAAGTCCTCGTCAGTCAAATTGTCCTAGGGAATCACCCCATCTCTCTCATGGCCACAAGGGTCATATAGTGACATCTCTACCTATCTCTACATGCTTGCTTAATGTTCCTTTTGTGACTAACCAGATTCTGTATAATTCCTATTCTTACAAGGCCTGCCCTACCTAATTGCATCCCATGTCATTCAGCTTCTGCCCTTGCTGTTTAATGACTTATTCTCCCTAGGTTTCTAAGTTTAGATTCTGAACAGTGAGAACTAATTGGCCACGGTCGTGTTCGTACACCAGGCCACAGGTTGCTGCTGGCCAGTTTACATAGATTGGTTAATGTGGGTCAAGTGCATCTGTGGCTGAGGATGAGGTGGTCGTTTCTTGAGAATTGTGTGTAAAAAGGTCGGCATTCTGAAACTTAGCCTGGGCCATTTAAAAAAATCTCCTAAGTAAGATCTGCTTCCATTTTCTTCATTTGGGTGTTTTTATTAAAGATACTGTCATTCTTCCTATCACCCAGATTGAAAGTCTAAAAAATCTGAACAGATTTAATTTTGTTGGAAAAGTAATGCATACACAGAAAAGTATTTAGAATATAAAAGGGTATACACATTGGAAATGGTCTCCTTTCTACCCAAGATTGTCAAGGACTTCCTAAAGGCAAATACAGCTAGCAGTTTTTGAAATATCCTGCAGAAAAACTCTGTGTTCAAGCATTTTACCCACATTCCATTTTACGTAAAAGTAAGAATACCATAAACACAATGCCTAGCTTTTCTCATTTAGTAAGTATATCTTGGGACCTATTCCACATCAATATAGAGAGATTTTTTTTTTTTTTTCAGATTTTGAACGGCTTCAAAAAACTTGATTAAGGGCATCTGGGTGGCTCAGTCAGTTAAGTGGCTGCCTTTGGGTCAGGTCATGATCCCAGGGTCCTGGGATTGAGCCCTGTATTGGGTGCCCTGCTCAGTGGGGGGCCTGCTTCTCCCTCTCCCTCTGCCTGAGGCTCCCCCTGCTTGTGCTCCTTCTCTCTCTCTAATAAATAAATAATAAAAACATTTTTTTAGAAAACCTTAATTATAGGTATGTGATTTTGTTTTTTAACCAGTGCCTTTTGATATGCAGGCATGTTGTTTCTACTCTTGCCATTACAAATAAGGCTGCAATAAGCATATATGTTTGTATATACAGTTGTAAATAATATCTATAAAATTTTTGGCCAAAACACTCATGATGTTTCCATTTTTGTACATTTATGGCCAGACTGCTTCCAAAGACATACAGATTTCTCCCACCATTTGTGCATGAAAGTTCCTGTTTGCCCAAACCAAGCATAGCCCTGTGTTTTGTCAAACTTTCTGATCTCTTCCAATCTGGTAATTTCAGTCCTTTTTAATTCTACCTTCTTTCTTGTCCACTAAGTCAGTCAGTCAGTCACCTAGTTCTGTGAGTTCTTTCTCTATCTATCTATCTATCTATGTCTTTGTAATTGCAGTGCTATGACCTTAGTTACAGTTTTTGTTGCTTCATATATTGGCTCCTAATACTTCTTTCCATTCTCTCCCCTTACTAAGTCACAATTTATCCAAAAAATGCCAGATTATTATTTTCCCAATTTTTCCTTCTATTCTCAAAAATCTTTGGTGGCTTCCATTGACAATATGAAGTCCAAATCATTAGCCAGGCATTCATTCATTCATTCATTTTTTTAAAAGACTTTATTTATTTATTTATTTGATAGAGAAAGACACAGGGAGAAAGGGAACACAAGCAGGGGGAGTGGGAGAGTGAGGAGCAGGCTTCCCGGGATCACAACCTAAGCGGAGAGCAGCCGCTTAACAACTGAGCCACCCAGGTACCCCTAGCCTGGCATTTACTGCTCTCCAGAGCCCAATCCCTATCTACTTTAGCATCTTCACACGCATATAAAAGTTGTGATTCAAACTTCTGCTTTGCTGTCTTCATGTTTTTTGTTTCAACACTTCTTTTACCTGGGAGTTCTTTCTGTTCAAACCCAATTTCACATGTCCTTCAAGGTCCCCTGTGACCACAGCATGGGCTAACTGGTTCACAATTCTCTTTTCTCAGAATTGTTAAACCACTCAACATCTGTATCACTCATTTGGTATTTAGTAACTCACGATATAACTAAGTTTATTGTTTTCCTGTCTCCTGAACCAGGCTGTAAACTCTAAGAAGCCATCCCTAAAACATTTTTGTATCTCTCTCACACACACAGCACAACCCCTCATATTCTGAGGTGCTCAAAAATTATCTGTAGGTCGAAATGTTACCTAAGTATACTAAAATGAGGAAAGCATTGGCAAAAGAGTTGTAATACATAAGGACACTTTACATTTGTTTTCCCTAACCTTTATCAGATGCCAAAGGTAGCTGTTAATAACTCAAAAAACCCCCATGTTTTACAAGAAACAGAGGGAAAATTGCCAGTAAGAGGAAAAGTAAAAATACGCCAAAAACACTAGCTAGAATGAGACTCAATAACTCAAAACAAGTAACACTTTCCATCAGACTGTCCCGACTGTTAGACAACTTGCCTAGCATAGCCTTTATCACCCTCTGGTTTGTTCATTCTTTTGATATATCAAAAGTACAGGCACTCCTGATCATCTGTCCATTTCATTGCTTAGGGTCTAATTTCTTCCCCAGGTCTGGGGGAAAAGGGTTACCTATAGTGAGCTGTCTTGGTAGGTGAGCAAGCCCAGATCCTGATCTTTCCTTACATCCAGTGAAAACTGATTCTCAGTATCTGATTAAAGTAAAATACTCCAGACCCTGGCTTCAAATAAAGCTTACTTTAGAAACTGAACTATTCCTCTAAGTGAATTTTTAAATACAGAACAAAACTGTATCTTTTTGTATGCACGTACGATATATAAATGCATACGATTTAGAAGGGCACACTTGGAAATGCATATTTCAGAGAGGAGGACTAGATTGGTACACATTAGTTATTATTTTAAAGAGAAATATTGTTCTCTGAAACAAAGAGGAAAAAAACTGTGTCTACCTGTTTTCTTCATGGAATTTATCATTAAATTTCACAGTGGTTCTAAACATTCTTTTGGGAAGAGGGGGCTAGCACTTATGGTTCCTATTTAACCAAATTCCCTAAGCTTATCCGTAAAAAATGTTTTCTGCGGGTATAAGGGACTAAAAGAAGTCCACGGATCAAATCCTTCACTTCTTTACCACATGTTTATCTTCCTTAGTAAGAGGCAATATAAGTGTTGTACTGAAACCAACAAGATTTGAGTTCTAGTTTTGGCATTGCTATGAATCTGCTGAGGGGACTAGACAAATCGCTTTCTTTGTAAAATTAGTGAATTAGACTAAAACAGATATTCTCTGATTACTACAAGACTTGCAAAGATGTACAAAGATTTATTCATTCTATGGAGAAATGTCTCCTAATCACTTTTGAAGGGCTGCGAATCTAAGCGCAGGACGACAAATTCCCTTTCATTCAGCAAACACTGAGCTCTCGCCTCATGCGTGGTAGGTATTAGGATGCACTCTAAATCTCAGGCGCTCACTCGTCAGGGTTTCGACGGATTTGCAAAGTCCTTTCACTCAAGAAACGTTTCATTTCTCTTGGTCGTAGCCATTCCCTAAAGTGGCAAGGTGTAATTGCCGTCAACAGTCACCAAACCACTAGTAAGATGAAGACATACCTGCTGTGAACGCGGAGGTGACACTACAGTTCCCGGCATGCCTCTCCATCCCACCGCCGCCCTCTCCCGCCCCCACTCCTGGATTCCCGCGGGCCGGGACTTGTAGTCCCAGCCCACAGCCGTGGGCGGCGCGGAAGCACTCTAAAAATATGCTTTTCCCACTAGTAGGCTAGGGGCCCGCAAGTTCCAACTAAAATCTTATGCGACTGACTAGGGTTTACCCTGCTCAGAGGCAAATTCCCTCCTTCCAGACTTCCTCAAATTTACATACAGCTCGACCGAGACCACGCCCCGGAAGTAGAGTCAAGTCGCCCAGCCGACAAGCAAGAGTCTTCCAGCCACTCCGAGAGGCGCTGGAACCAGCGGGGCGGGCTTGGGGGCGTGGTCCAGAGGCGAGGTGGACGGGGGTGGATCCGGCGTCCCAGCGCCTGGGGCGGAGCCACAGCACGGGGCCGCGCGTCTGGAAGGCGGCGGGGCCGCGCCCGTGGGGAGAGGCGGCTGCGGCTGCTAGTAGGGACGGGGCGGGGGGGTGGGAAGGAGGAACCGGGAAGGGGGGGCAGGGCGAGCGGAGAGCCTTGTTCCTGAGGCGGTGGCGGCGTCTCCAGCGAAAGAGGAGGAGGGCGGGGAAGGAGGATGGAGCAAGCTGGGGGTTGGGGCTGGCGCTAGCCGCAGCGGCTCGCCTCGTACTGTGGGAGAACGGCGGCTGCTCCTGGAAGTTGTGGGGTCGGGAGCCGGGCTGGTGCCGCCGCTGCCGCCGCCTTAGGCGGTAGGGAGGAGCAGGGAGCGGCGAGGCTCGGCGGGGGTCGAGAGGGAGGGGAAGGGCTGGGGAAGCGAGCTGGGGAAGACTGAGCGGGCTCTGCGCCGGGCGGGCGGGCGGCGGCGGGGGGGCCAGCCACCGCAGCCGGGGGGACGCGGGAGGATGGAGCAAGTGGAAATCCTGAGGAAATTTATCCAGAGGGTCCAGGCCATGAAGAGTCCGGACCACAATGGGGAGGACAACTTCGCCCGGGACTTCATGGTGAGTCGTTCCCCTTGCTGTCGCCTGCTCTCGCCGGCACCGGAGCCCACCACCGCCTCGCCCGGCCGGCCCGGGCCGCCAGCGCTTTGTGTGCGGCTGTGAGGAGAGGGGCGGAGTGGGCGCGCACCGACTCCTAGGGCCGGGTGGTCTCGGAGGCCGGCGGGAGGTGAGACCGCCTCCGTCCCTCGGCCTTCTTTCCTCCCCTCACGCTTTCGCGGCCCCGTCCGCTGGCGGCCAGGGCGCGAAGGGAGCGGCCCCGGCGGAGCCCGCACTGTGCACTGCCGCCCGCGACCACCTATTGTTTCTCGGGCCCGGAGCCGGAGGAGACTGAGGTGCAGACCCAGGGCTGGGGGACTCGTCTCTCCACCCCCCACTCCTCATCCAGCCTGCCTCTCCTTGTAGGGTCGAGGCAAGGTGTCTACCCATGGAGGAGAGCAGTTCGCGGCTGATGGAGGAACGGGGGTGTTGAGGTTAGCATTAGCTCGTGGGGTCCCTTTGCTCAAGCTGGTCTCAGAAGTGGGCAGGGTAGGAGTTCTGCCGTTTTGGGATTCGCAGTTATTATCTCCAAGGCTTGGGAAAGGATTGTCCGTAGGGAATCCCGTGGCTTGCCCAGTTCCGTTTACCCTCGTCCCATCTCTTGTCTCTTGAGACTCAGGTTTGAGATGGCGTTGGAGTCATGGTGACTTTAGGTTAGAGGGGTAAGTGTGTGTGTGAAGGGGTTGGTTATTCTGAAGGAAGCCTACTTCGGACTCCCTTGGGGATATTGTGGAAGGCGGAGGGGATGTGACTATCACTTCCTATCCGGGGTGGGGGTGGGGAACTTGGGAACAATAGTCCTGGTGGGGCGGAGGCAACGAAACGGGCCGAAGCCCTGAACTGGGAGATAACCTTCTCAGCCCCCCTGCCCCCGCCTTCCGCCCTCTGCTTGGACAGGCAGGCTGGAGGGGAGGTTAACAGTCTTGTTCGTGAAATTGCTCTAGATACATCACTTATGAGGGGGTCAGATCCGAAGGCGTGGGACCAGAAGTCGACTTCCTACATTGCCCCCCCCACCACCACCTTTTATTTTTCTGCTGGACAATGTTCCCTTTAGGGTTGTTTCTCGGCTTAGGAGGCGGTGGTTGCGGCTGCTGCTCCTACGGATATTGCGCAAGACTGGGGCGTTGGAAACTCTGGAGGTCTGGGGAATGGAAAAGGAAGTGGGACTTTGGGAAGTGGTTGCTCCTTAGCCTTGGCGGGGTTTGGGAATGGGAAATAAGCTAGGGAAAATTTTGCTCCTGGACAAGATACACCTCCAAGAATAATCACTTAACTCCGAAATTCTTGATTGTAAAAAGGGTACACAGTTAATGTCTATAAAAATGAATGAGCAGCAAACATTGGCTAGTTTTTCAAAGTGCAGTTTAATTGTTTACAAGGTGCAGGTGAAATGGCTTTTAGCACTGAAATACTTTTTCACATTTTAAAGAGACTAGGTAGGATCTAGTAAAGTGTTAGCATTAAAATTGTTAACTGCTTATAAAATAGATCGTTGACCTTATACAATATTATAATAGTATTGTTGAGCTTTGTGATTCCCGCCTTCCTAGACCAATAATAGAGGATAGGAGTAAGATTTCAAAACACTTGAAAGTGGAAAAATATAGATAAAACAATCTATGCCGTATTTTTTTTTTTTTAAGATTTTATTTATTTGCCAGAGAGAGAGAGAGAACACACACAAGCAGGCAGAGAGGCAGGTAGAGGCAGCGAGAGAAGCAGGCTCCCTGCTGAGCAAGGAGCCCAATGCTGCGGGACTCGATCCCAGGACCCTGGGATCATGACCTGAGCCGAAGGCAGCGGCTTAACCAACTGAGCCACCCAGGCGTCCCTCTATGCCGTATTTTAAACAGTTTCTGTTGATATTCAGTCTATGTATTTTTGAAAAATTAATTTTTGATCCGTGGAAGGTAAAGAAAACAGGACATTTTCTCTTCTTACTAGTGAGAATTTTTATTGTGTTGGTATCTTTTGGATAGTCACTTAACAGTAATTGGATGGAGTCCCCTTTTCGCTGCTTTTTAGCAAATAGAAAATATTTACTTAGAATAGTTTAAAAGCTTAAAACTAGTTTTTTACAGCCTTATTTTGGAAGAAGAGGTGGTGTGGTCCTTGGTCACTTCTAGTTTGCTTGCTAGTCATCTTGTTATCCCTGGGCATATCCTGTCAGGAAAGAGCATTGTTTGGTGATGAAGGCCATCAGGACAGGTGCCCAGTCTCTGAACTTCTGTACAGGGGAAGTAGCCTTGGGGTTCATGCTTTGGGGATGAATCAGGGATTCCTGTTGGAGATTTCATTTCTGAAGGACTGAATGAGTTTCTTTTTTCTTCCATAATACTTAGGGATAGCTAGGTGATTCCACATTCGAGATTTGATGACTAAGGCTATTCTTTTATAGTGCTTGCTTTTTTTATTCCATGACTTGATAAGCAATAGCTATAATTAAGACTGATAGATGGTGCTGCTTTTTCCCTTGAGTGGAAGGCTGGAGGGAAACCATGTTCCCTCTGCCATGGAAAGAGAATAGAAGACCAGCTAATAATTTTAAGTGTTCTGTTATTTTTAAATTGTTATGTGGATCAAAAATGCATTTTAAATTTTAGCATTTTAGAACTGAGCCTTAGAAATAATCTAGCTACTATAATCCTATTCAGTTATGAAGTACTAGTGTTCATTATTTCAAATTTAGAGATTATAGAATGATAATTAATAATGCCTTACTCTTAAGAAAGTGGGGTGGACATCCAGACTGTGTTCTTCCCATTGTTGTATCCAGCCTTCCCAGTCCCATCACCCAAAGGTGGTCTCTGTTAATGTTTTTAATGCATCTGTGTGACCATGCTATATATTTCATTTTATATTGTTGGGTTTTTTTCCAACTTAACATTTTGATAAGTGTTTTTCATTTGTAAAAATCATTTCAGTGGCTGTATAATATTTTACTTGGCAACTGTTTTACAGCTTAACCATTTCCTTGTGGTTGAATGTTTAGGCAATTTATTTTCTATTACATATTATAATTCTCTGTTGAATATTTATCGTAAAACTTCCTTATTTTGGATTGTTGCATAAGATATCTTCCAGTAGTGGAAGTACTAGGTTAAAGAATATAAACATTTAATGCAGATTTATAAATAACTTTTTGAAGAAGTTGTATCAGTTTATATAACTGTCAGTAATGCTTGAGTGTTCATTTAATTATCTTGATCTTTGATAATTGGGTGGTTGGGAAATGGTATCTTTTATTAATTTGAATTTTTTGATGACTAGTAAGGATAGAAAATTTTCTACTTGTCATTAGCTATTTTTCGAGTTGTCTGTTCTGGGCCTTGGTGTGTTGTGTACTCCCCAGCCCACCCCTGAAGAGGAGAAAACTAAGATACTGAGATGGTGTAAACTATAGCACCAAGATGATTCTTACATGTTGAAGGTTAAACATCTGATTTATGGCAGATCCAGAACTCAATTTCAACTATCTTGATTTTAAGTCTTTTTTGCAAGATGGCAGACAGTGATCATGACAAGCAAATGTATATGGTAGAGTGGTATGTATTCATGTTTGGAAAACCTGGATTTTATGCCATCTCTTTCATTGTCCAGCTATTTGACCTTGGGCAGGCCACTTAGAAGAAAATAGGAAGATTGATTTGTCTCACATTTTAAAGAATAAAAATGCAACATACTTCACAGGGCTGAGATGTGGGACTCATATTTAGGGTCATCATCTAACACATTATTGTGCTAAGGTCTGTGTAGACTAATACAGCTGATTTATGTAGTCAGTTAACAGATAATTGGACATAGAAGGAAAGAGGTATCTGGGCTTTTGTTTTCAGTCATTCTCTTGTGCTTTTTAAAGCTTTATAATGTCAAGGGGGCACCTGGGTGGCTTATTTGGTTAGGTGGCCAACTCTTGATCTCAGCTCAGGTCTTGATGTCAAGGTCATGAGTTCAATAGCCCCCATCCCCCCAGCTCCATGCTGTGCATGGAGCCTACTTAAAAATAAGTAAGTAAATAAATAAAGATTTATAATGTCAAAAGCATTGAAACAAGAAGTAGATTTCTTTTGATCAGGCTAAAATTTATCTAATTTACATATAACACCTGGGTATTTAAAAAAATCATAAAAGATGACACTTAAGCTACAAGCAAATACAGCAGTTTCAGCTTAAAAACCAGTTCTCTCTCCTTTTCTGAAGGTGAAAACAAAAATATAATGAGTGAATTCAGTGGAGTATTTAAAAAACAGGATGTAGTAGAAGTGTGAATTCTAGTACTTTTTCGCGAAATATTGGGAGGAGAGTATTTAAGGACATTAAGGACCTCAGTTAAGGCTTAACTGAGGTATAATAGCAAGTGATGCATCCTGTGTTAAAATGCTATTTAAAATAATTTTGGTGTTTTAAAATAATCTGAACTTAATTTATCTATCAGTGATAACCAAGAACTACCATAGAAGTTATCCATTTCAAGGGATTATTATATAGAACCATCTGTTCTACAAATAGTAATCCTGACAGAACTGTTCAAAACAACCAGTCTGCTTTGTTATGATTAAATAATTGTTAGATGGTTTTTATTTTCACTACACTAATGTTAGTGACTTTACAAATTATTTTAAGTAAAGAAGAAATTCACACTCTGAGAAGTTAAGTATTCAGCTTGACTTTAAATATTTATTTATTTATTTATTTGACAGACAGAGATCACAAGTAGTCAGAGGCAGGCAGAGAGAGAGAGAGGTGGACGCAGGCTCCCCGCTGAGCAGAGAGCCCGACATGGGGCTCCATCCCAGGATCCCCAGGATCACGACCCACTGAGCCACCCAGGCACCCCTCCGCTTGACTTTAAAACCTCTGTTCTTTTTTTTTAAAGTTATTTATTTTAGTAATGTTTATAACCAGCATGGGGCTCCAACTCATGTCCTGGATACTAAGAGTCACATTTTCCTCCAGCTGAGCCAGACAGGCACCCCCAAAACTCTTCTGTTTGTTCTGTTTCTCCAGGATACTTCTGAGGTTCTTTGTTACCTGGCTAGGACTAGGGTTGTGGTAGAGGGTGCATCATTATGCAGAGGGATGGAGGTTTTAAAGTTGAACTTGTTTGGGGCACGTTGGCGGCTCAGTTGGTTGAATGTTGGACTCTTGGTTTTGGCTCAGGTCATAATCTTACGGGTCCAGGGATGAGCCCTGTGTCAGGCTCAGCATGGAGTCCGCTGGAAATTCTTTCCCTCTGCCCCTCCCTCCACGTGCATACTTGTGTGAGCACACACACACACACACTCTCTCTCTCTCTCAAATCTTTAAAAACAACAAAGTTGAACATGTTTAGGGGAGTGGTAGGTAATCAGCTATAATGCAGCAGTTAACACCTTTTGGTCTGAGGAGTCCTTTACATTCTTAAAAATTATCGAGGGCTCCAAGAACGTTTTTATTTATTGTACTAAATAAAAACAAATTATTGTACTAAATAAAAACAAATATTGTACTAATTAAAAACAAATATTTTTAAAAATAATCCACTTGAAGATAATAATAAACACATTCTGTATTAACTATATAGTAATGTTTTTCAAAACAAAAAGTAATTGGTGAGAAGAAGAATTATTTTTATATTTTTGCAAATTTCTTTAATGTCAGGCTTAATAGAAGAGAACTGGATTCTCATATCTGCTTCATTCATATGGTTGCAGTGTTACATTTCACATAGCATGACATGTCATATACTCCAGAAAATTCCACTGTACACTCCTAAGAGAATGAAAATAATTTTTAAAAATTACTGTGTTAGGGGTGCCTGGGTGGCTCAGTGGGTTAAAGCCTCTGCCTTCAGCTCAGGTCATGGTCTCAGAATCCTGGGATCGAGCCCCGTGTTGGGCCCTGCTCAGTGGGGAGCCTGCTTCCTCCTCTCTCTCTCTGCCTTCTTCTCTGTCTACTTTGATCTCGGTCTATGAAATAAATAAAAATCTTAAAAAAAAATTACTGTGTTAAGGTCTGTGTGTTTGCAGGTGAGGAAACATAACTTAGTCTTACTAGGAAAAGAGTTTTGACTTCATGGACTTGCTGAAATGGTCAAGGGGTAGGCTGTCCTTGAATCATACTTTGAGAACCAGTGAAGTAATGCATGGTAAGGGCCAATGGTGATGCTGAGAAAGTTAGGTAGCGGTTAGATTGTGAAAGTTCTTGCATCTATGCTGTAATTTATTCAGTAGTTCAATACTAGTAATTTTGAATAGTTCTATACTACAACTCTGAGTCACCTGGACAGCGGGCAGGTGTTAAGAAAATACACGTAACTGAACATTCTAGCATTGTTTCCCCACCTCTCCCCACTCACCCCCCCCCCCAGCCTGCTTTAGTATGAGTCTTCACTTTTATCATTCATGTAGGTTCAAGTAGAAAAGCTAAGAATCAGTACTATGGGTCCCTGGAGAGCCACTGTATGTTTTAACAAGAGTAAGCAGTCATTCGACAGATTCATGTTGTAGAAAGTTGATTCTGGTGGCAGTATTAAGGATGGAATTAGTGATGAAGGAGAGCATTTTGAAAGCATTTGAAATAGAAGAAGTGAGATGAGGGCCTGCACTTAAACTAAGACAGTGGAATATAGAGTGTGTGTATGATCTGATAAGGATTAAGAAAGAAGTCTCAATGACTCACTAGATGTGGGTAGTCAAGGAGAAAGGAGTATTTGCAGTATGTATCCATGGTTCCTAGTTTGGTATACTATCACCCAAGTTAGAAGATACCATTTGGTATGGTTCAGAGTACGGGAGGAGAAAGAAGTAGAGGGGACCAAGCACAAGATGGTTGGAGGAAATTTCAAGATAGAAGAGAATTAGTTTAGTTTTAAATGTGGTAAACTGAGGTGCCTGAGATACTGAGTACAAATGTAGAGCTCAAGAGAGCTGTGATAGGATGTAGTTAAATATTTGGAAGTTGTCATACAATCATGTAAGAGGTAGTTGAAAGCATAGGAGTGAATAAGTTTATTCAGACGAGCATACGAGTGACCAGCTTTAGATTGGAGAGCAGCAACATTTAAAGAGCAGCCTGAAAAAGAGGTGCCAGTGACTGTCCCTGAGAGTATGCTCAGAAAGAGGAAACGGAACACAGAGGATGTCAGAAAAGCCTGGGAGAGTTTCAGGAAAGGAGTAGTTAGCAAAATCAAATACTTTTGGAGGACTGGTAAGGTGAGGTTGAGAATGTCCCCACTCCGTTTGCCAAGTAGGAGTGATTTGGTGACCACAAAAAGTGGTTTGGGTATGATATGGGAAGAATCTAGATTATAGTTAATTGAGGAAAAAATAGGTAAAATGGGTATAAATTCTTAACATTTTCATTTAACATTCTGAAAGTAGATGGTAGAAACTAGAGGAATACAGATTGAAGGAGCACTCCCATCCCACACCCTGCTTTTTTTTTTTTTTTTTTTTTTTTTTTTTTTTTTTAGGAAAAGATAGGTACAATATTTTCCATGTTTCTTAACTATGTGTATGTCCTCTTTTGTGAAATGATTGCTGTTTAAATGTAATTTTGAAAGACAGATAATAAGAACTTGTCTTTTGGTTGAATGAGACCTCTGAAGTTTTTTATTTAAAGTTTGGATTTGAAATGTTAGAAAAAAGGAAGGAAGGAAAGACAGGAAACCTGGAAGATTTTATGCTGCACAGCCTAAATAAGTATAAAAATTTTCATGTTAAACTGTTTAATATTGTGGCTTGTAGGTATTTTAAAAATCAGTAAAAGCTTTTATGAGAGGTTCACCTACCATAAAATTCATTCATTTAAGCTGTATAATTTAATAGTTTTTAGTATATTCACAAAATTTTGCAGTCATCATTATAGTCAATTTTTATCACTCCAAAAGACACCCCATGCCCAGTAGCAGTCATTCTTCCTCCTTTCCTACCCTCCAGCCCTAGGTAACCATTAACCTACCTTCTATTGATTTGCTTCATATAAATGGAATCATACAATATGTGGTGTTTTGTGACTGAGTTCTTTGACTTAATATAATATTTTCAAGGTTCATCCATGTGTTGCTGGAATCAGAAATATTTCATTTCTTTTTATAACTAAATAATATTCCATTGTATGGATATACCACATTTTGTTCATTCATCCATTGATGGACATTTGAGTTGTTTCCGCTTTTTGGAATCTTTTCTTTGTGTAATAATACGTAAAATAGAGTATTTTGTATTTTTTAAAAGGCTACTATGAGCATTTATGTATACATTTTTGTTAGAATATATGTTTTCCTTGGGTATATATCCAGGAGTAGAATGAATGAGTGACATGGTAACCGTTGAACCTTTTGAGGAACTACTAGAGTTCAAATTTTATATTCCCATCAATTTTTCTACATCCTCACTAACACTTGTGTTCTTCTTGACTATAGCCACCCTAGTGGGGTGAAGTGTATCTTGTGGTTGGCTTGTAGGGTTTTTTAAAATACTAAGTTTATATAAATGGTGCTTTATGTTTAATATATCTTTCAAACCTAGAGTGATAGGAAATATTTTCTGTTTTTACATTTGCGACTGGATACCCAAGCAAACATACTTTGATTCTAACTAACTTTGCAAGTGGAAATAAACTTTTAAGTAACGCTCCCACATGGTTTACCAGAGACAGCATACTACGAATTTAAAAGTGTTAATTCTCAAGAATGTTTTATTGTATGTATTTACTTTTAGAACACTGTTAGCTTTTTTCCCTTCAATATTTGACATTTAGTTTGGAAAAGGTTTTTGACGGTTGAAACTGAAAGTAAGACATTAACATTTAGATAGATTAAAAATTTCTTGTTCATATGTTAAACACTTCTGTGTTTCTATAGCACTCAGTTCAGTAGATTCATAAACATTTACATTTCTGACTTCCCTGGACTGAGAGCCTCCAGGGCTAGCAACTGGGACTTAATTATCTCTGTATCCTCATTGCTTAATATAGTGCCTGGCACTTAATAGGCATTAATGGCCATTGCATTCATGAGTAGAAATTGTAGTTAGCTTTAAACCGTAAGACAGATTTATTCTTCAGATGGATTCTTCAAATGGTCCAAAGGGCTTGTCTTCTTAGATGAGCATGAGAATTGCTTTTCCCCCTTCTATGTGTATACACTTGGTGTGTGCTTACGCAATGTGGTTGTATTTTCAGTATCCACTGAAAAAGAAAATATGAATAAAGTACTAGGCTGCATTCAGGAAAACTTTTAGATAAATAGGGTTTTATTAATTGTAATATCTTCTGCATAAATATGTAAAATAGTACATATTTTTCTCTGGAAACTGTTGGTATGCATCAGGATTCAGGGAACCATTTAAAGTAACTGCTTATGTATCCCCCCACCCCATGAACCCTACTTAGGGAACATTATCTTAGAATATTAATTTTATTAAAATACCTACTTTTAACTTTTGATTTTAGATTTCATTAGTAAAATCCAGATATGGAGCACCAGAGTGACTCAGTCGGTTAAGTGGCTGCCTTTGGCTCAGGTCATGATCCCAGGATTCTGGGTTGGAGCCCCACATTGGGCTCCCTGCTCAGTGGAGAGCCTGCTTCTCCCTCTCCCTCTCCCTCTGCCTGCCGCCCTGCCTACTTATGCTCTCTCTATCTCTCTGTCCAATAAATAAATGAATCTTGAAAATAAAATAAAATCCAAATATCTTGTTACTGGCATTTCTTCAAAAATAGCAGTATCTTGTAACTTGTGGGTGTTTTGGGAGTGATTACAGCAGTAGCTGTTGTTCTCTTCTTGCCTCATCCAATCCATTCCACATATCATACTCACTTTCCTAAAATACCATTTTCAAGTGTTGGCATCTGTGGGATAATAGAAAGCAAACTGGTTGTAAAGTCAGGATATGTGAATTTTAGTCCCTGTGTTGATGCTTAGTTTTGTTTTCTTTCATATGTTTATTTAGTACTGTATCGGAAACATGGTTTTATTTTTGGGGTGTCTGGGTTCTCATTTGGTTAAGCTTCATAACTCTTGATCTCATCTCAAGTTTCCATCTTGGGGTTGTGAGTTCAAGCCCCACATCAGGCTCCATACCTAGTGTGGAGCCTACAAAAAAAGAAAGAAAGAAAGAGACATGGTTTTATTTTTATCCAAAAAATGTAAGTTCAAAAACAACTCAAGGCTCCCTTGGAAGACCATTAAAATGATTAGAATTTTGAATGGCTAAGCCAAATCAGAGCATCAGATCCAAGCTCTGCTTATTTTCAAACTGTAATTATATGCTGTCTTCCCAATTTCCCTTTCTCTTGTCCTCCCAATTTTGTAACGCTTGCCCTAGTTTAGAATCACAGCCCAGTAGGATAAAGTCTACGCCTAGCTTGGCATTCCAGAGTCTTCTTAACATAGTCTCATGTTACATTTGCAGTATTAAACTCCTGTACTCTGTAGTATATATCCCTTTACCTCTAGAGTAAGTTATTTCTTGTCCTTGAGCATACCCACTGAATGAATGAAATCTTACCTGTTGTACTATTGAACATACTTTTTCCATTTCTTAGAAAACTTTCCTTATAGAGTAGTACTTTGAAGATCAGAACACTAAAAATTGGGGCACCTGGGTGGCTCAGATGGTTAACTGTCTGCCTTTGGTTCAAGACATGATCTCCAAGTCCTGGGATCAAGCCTTGTGTCAGGCTCCCGGCTCAGGGGGGAGTCTGCTTGTCCCTCTGCCTCTCTGCCTCTGCCTCTCCGCCTGCACATGCTCTCTCTGTATCTCTCTTAAATGAATAAATAAAATCTTAAAAAAAAAAAAACCCCACCAAAAATTTAGAATGACTTTACCATGTTTACCCTGAACTCAGAAGCAAAAATGTAATTAATTCTCACTTTCTGGGGTAAATATTTTAGCCCAGTTTATCTTAAGGACTTCTCCATTGTAATATCTCATGTAATGATATCTCTGTTAATAATCAGTGTTGTAATAATATCTCCATTGTAAAATTTGATTTTTAATGTCATGGAGAAAAGCCTTGCATTAGATTTGAGTTCAAGACTTGCCTACTACAAGTCCAGTAGTACACAGTTATCCTACACCTTAAGACCCTAAGTTTCTTCCAAGTAGTTGAACTTCTCTTCCAACATTATGTATTTCCTGGGATTTTTATTTTTATTTTTTTTTAACCAGTAGTATTTTTAGATTCTTAGGTTCTTTAAATTCTAAAATAATTTTTTAGATTCATGCAGTCCAACCCTGACAATTATCTCCTTCTCTATGAAATACACAAAGGTCTTGTTTCCATTTCTATAATATTATACTATAAACTGATTTATGGCAGATATAAGTAGTTCATACCTCAGAGTTTTTCCTAGAGAGTGTGGAACGTGGATCATATTAATCTCAGAGGCTTTGGGATATATGCTGCATTACATTTCTTATAATAACTGTTCTTAGATGCAATCTGCATTTGAAAGGCTATTTAACAGCATTTGAGTAGCTACCCTTATAGGCTCTGAAGGAATGCAAAAATGTATCCCTGTCATTTTTCCATGATTTTTGCCATCCACTCTTCATATATAAGATATTCCTGGAGTGCCCACTACACCCTAAGTAGTGTTGTAGAATTGGAAATTGGAAATAGGAGTCATTTTCCTTAGTTTACCAACTGCGAACAGACTTGTGAGAAGCAGCAAGAAGTTTTTCTGGGGGTATTGGATGATATTCAGGGGGGTCTGAACCTTTTCAAATCATACATATTATTTTGTGTATAAACCCATTTTGGGGGGTGGGATAGAGAAGGTTCATAGCTCTTAGATTCTCAAGAGGCTTGGGTTCCAAGAACCTTAGAATTTCTAGGCTAATAGATAGCAAGGTTTGGAGCCATACAGGAATTTTTATCCTGGCTGTGCTATGATTATAAGCAGGCTGTCTGGGGAAATTGTAGATATACTACATACCTGGATAGACCAAGAACAAGAGAGTTTGTGTGTAAAGCCACTAACATAGTATATACAAGATACTCAGTAGTAATTCAAGAGGTCTTATTATTCCAGTGGAAGTGTATTCAATATTTAATCCTTAGAGGGAGGATATGGACTGTTTCAGCAAAGGGACCACATTTGAGCTGACTCTTGAAGGAAGAGTTTGTCAGATGGACTAGCATAAAAGGCATTTCAGATATAGAAAACTAATAGTACTTACAAACATAGAGATAAGAATTTTGGGTTTTAGAAGAGAGGAACAGAGTGGCAAAGTATAAATAAAAAATAAGCAAACCCCATATACCAAAATAATAAGAGGAGATTTCCAAAGGGAGAACAACTTAAATGCTGAGTATGAGATGAATGTGAAGTTGGCCTTTGCATCCCTGAATGTTTTGGTGAAGAGTATTTTGATGTCTCATTTTTTTTTTTTAAAGATTTTATTTATTTATTTGACAGATGGAGATCACAAGTAGGCAGAGAAGCAGGCAGAGAGATTGGAGGAAGCAGGCTCCCTGCCAAGCATAGAGCCTGATGCGGGGCTCGATCCTAGGACCCCGGGATCATGACCCAAGCCGAAGGCAGAGGCTTTAACCCACTGAGCCGCCCAGGCGCCCCTGATGTCTCATTATTATGGCGTAGATGTTTATTCTTGCAGTGTACAATTTGGTTGGTATGAAAGATCTTAAAACTGAGTTCCAACCATATGATCAGTATTCTTAAATCTGATAGTTTTACTTTATCATAGATATATAAAATAGTACTCTGTGTATATAGTTCTTAGATGATTAGATTAGAGTTTTTTCATTGGCTTCTGTTAAAAGTGCCCTGTAAAAAAATTACATTAAAAAAGTCTTTAGGACCTACACCTATTATTTATAGTGATAGACCTCTTGCTTAGTTTGGATTTCTTAGCAGATGTGAGTTTTGCATAAGGTAACTCTCAAATTTTGCATAAGATAACTCAAGAGGTTTTGAGACTACACATTTGGGACCAGAATCAAAGTGAGAAACTGAAAGGAGTTCTAGAGTCCATGATATAAACATGTGGAGAACAGGTTTTCTGGATACCTTCTCCTCCCATTATGTACAGTGGATTTATTCATAAGTTATAGACCCTTTGATGTTAAAAGAAACATTAAAACTGTTAAAAAATTAAGGAACTTATTGCATGTTTTACAGTTAGAAGTTGGCAGAGTCGAGTTTGTCCCAAGTTATAAAAGCAGATGCTTTTTCTATGACATGATGTCGCCTAGGCCAACAATTGCATTCTTACCATTTAGGGAAAAGGTCAATGAAAAAAGTGGGGCATGAGAAACACAGAACAATTCTTTATTGGTATAGATTTTTGTTTGCAGGCTACTTCCAATCTAGCGTAAGTGAAAAAAAATATGTTGTAATAGAATACTACTTGAAGGACAGGAATCAAGAAATAGAGAGCTGTCTCTAATCTTGCCTTTTCTCTTCACAGCCCCTCTTTCTGTAATTTATCAGTTTCTGTGTATCTGGAGGGTTGTTTGGATGCTTGTCTTTGCTTCTTTGCACCTGTTTTATACTCTCTGCATTTTGGCTTTCACTGTTTGGGACTGTATATTCTGAATAAAGGCATCCTTTTGCTGTCTAACCTATCTTACTCACTTTATTTCAGGTTAGGGTAAGAGAGCAGAAGGACTAGAGTTGCTGCATCTCATTTTCACATCCCTGAAAGAATCATTCGACTTGCCAGTGAGAGGAGTATTGTATGAGGTGACCAAGGTAGGGAGCTTGTTCAAGTGTATGTAAGAGAAGGGACTTTTCTTAGGGAAAGAGAATGACAGTTTACTAACTAGGCAGGCAGTCTGAAGAGCACCTAGTACAAAAATCCTTGCAGCAAAACTGAAAAAAAAAGTTTTTCTTACCTATTAAGGTTTTGGCCCCAAATAAACTTCTACCCACTTTTTTTCAGAGAAGGGAAAAAGAAGCATAAAAGAGTCCTTACGACTTGAGAGAACATTCTTTTGGCTCTGGTAGAGCATTATTTCACATACATGGTACATGTTAAACATTAGACAAGTTTTTGTGTGGAAACTAAAATTAAGATAGTCTATAAGCTGCATATTTATGGTATCTAAAATTTAAATTGTATTCTTTTAGTGTTAAAATATGGAACCAGAACATTACCTTCTTGTAAGTAAAACTGAAGGTCAGTTTTATTGAAGTACTGTCTAGTCAATCTTTGTTGACTCCTTGACTATAAATCTGAAATATATCACTATCTGAAAGACCAGTATATTTTCTTCGTAATTGTGTATCAATAAAATAAATCTATAATTCCTTAGTTCCCCAATCATATAAAAATTAAGTATTGTAACATATTTCCTTATTGTCAGTGTGCCTGTCCTGTGTATCTGACTTGCCTTTGTGCCTCTCTCTGCCACCTTTCTCTACTCACCTTTTCTCTACTCTGTCCATTGACCTGTGTGTGCCTGAGATTTGTTAATGTGTGTTGGAAATGACTGTTAGAAATAGATCAGGATGTACTGTGTAATTTAGAAATTTCCTGTTATTAATGCCTAGTGTTTGTAATTCTTTACTTTTTTTTTTTTTTTTTAAATAAGCTCTACTCCCAACATGGGTCTTGAACTCATAGTCCTGACCTCAGGCGTCACAGGCTCCACCAACTGAGTCACCTAGGCATCTCTGTAATTCTTTACTTTTAATACAGTAAATAGTTTATACATAAATGCCAAGGAGGAACACAGAGTAGATGGAGATCAATAATAGGATTCTGTAACCGAAGTAACTGGATATGTTCAAGCACTTAACGCTAAACCTATTCACTGGCATTATTAGATGTTCAAAATAAAAAGTTTTTCTTGTTTAATTTGTAATATGGATAGTAGAAGATGATTAAAATAAGAAAAATGTGGTTTTAATGCTTAATATACCAGATGCTTTAGTCTTTTCATTTTGTGGAAAAGTAAGGAGGATGGGTATTTTAATAGTTCAAAAGCTTGAAACAAAAAATTTGTATTTGTGAAAATCAACATTCATAGGAACTACTATTTCCTTTCTTGGTTGAGGAATTAGGTAAGCGTTGGCTAACCCCACATCCTCAGCCTCTTCTTCATTCCTTCAACCTCCCCCATTGTAATTTGATTTCAAGGTCTACCATTTTGCCACTTACTATAGTTGCTTACTATAGCACTTACTATAGTTGCTTCACATCCCCTGGACACATCCAGTAGATTCTTTACAGTAGTATGTTTGTCGATGCCTCTTTAGCATTCAGCACTGTTCACTATCTTTTTCTTTTTTAAAGTCCTTATCTTGATGTTGAAGCAGCATTTATATTTGGTTGTTTTTTTTTTTTTTAACCTACTTCTTTAAGTCTCTCTCCACTAATAGTGGTTCAGATGCAACATACTTTCTATTTTTTAACCCTGGTATGTCCGATGGGAAATATAACAGAATACTTGAATATTTAGAAATGAGAAGGAATCTTACTAATCCTATAAAACTGACTATTGTGATATGGATTACTCTAATGTTGCTAAAGAGTCTTAAAGAAAAATAAAGTACTGCTTATTTTCTCATACTCTACATTCTTGTGATGACTGACAGATTATTTTTAAAGTATTTTTGGAAAATGCAACTTAATCTAAACTACAAGTGTAGGATGAATACTTAACCAATACACTTAACTTTCTGTCACTCTATTATATGCCAGTTTTTATATTATTTACAAGCCATATATTGGTTGCAAATGGTATGTTGTTTATAACATATCTAATATTTTCAAGTATGCCCTAGAATTATCTCATCATTTATTATTTTTCTCATTAAAGGTTTAGAAAATTTTATTCTAACGTAGAGATATAAATTGTCACTTCTATCTTTAAAATATGTTGTGACTAAGAAAACTAAGAAAACTAATCTTTGATACTGGTGGGAGGGAATTTAATTATAGAAGGTCAAGGAAGGAATGTGTAGATGTCATGAAAGAAAAGACCAGACAGAATAGTAGCATATTTTTGTGATATATTTGATTTTAGCAATTTGAGTGTCTGGTGTTAAGTTATATTGGATACTCTAGCAAATGTAGATCACAAGAGTTTTATCTGGATTAAATTTAGCCATTACTTACATATCTATGTAATTTTTGAGTAAGTTATTTAAGCTACTCTAAATCTGAGTTTCTTTTTTTTTTTTTTAAAGATTTTATTTATTTATTTGACAGACAGATCACAAGTAGGCAGAGAGGCAGGCAGAGAGAGAAGGGAGGAAGCAGGCTCCCTGCTGAGCAGAGAGCCCGATGCGGGGCTCGATCCCAGGATGCTGGGATCATGACCTGAGCCGAAGGCAGCGGCTTTAACCCACTGAGCCACCCAGGCTCCCCTGAGTTTCCTTATAAAACAGGAATATTTTGCAGTTCGAGAATTAGTAATAATAACGAATAAAGGACATAATGTAGTGTTAGATGTTATTCTAAATAAATGATAGTTAGAAATGAAGAATGATTAAGAACATTAAGTGAGAAGTAAAATAAATGTGAAGGGAAAAGGCAACCCCCTTGCTCTTTTTCTCTTTTGGACCTCTTTGATGATAGAGAAAAAAACAATGTATCTAATGTGATTATCTGACAATATCATTGATAGTAACTTGGGAGTTTTGGCTTTATCCTCTAAGCCAGTGATCTCTAAACTTTTGATTACAATAAAAACTTTTAAGCATGCATCTTCTTAGTATAGTTTCATTAATTTATAAATTACGTACTTCTACAACTATGCTAAAATTTATTATTACAAAATACATATAAAAATTAGAATGGGATGAGATAAAGCCTATACAAATAATATTCATAAATTTTAAAAAATATTCACTAATGACAAAGTATATTTGTTAAGTAAAATTACAATATGTTGTAAAAATCTTGATTTTTAACACCTTGTGAAATAGTGTTTGAAAGACTGGCTCTGAGTTTAATGGCTTCCGTAGGTTAAAAAGATACCTGACAGGTGCACCTAGGTGGCTCAGTCAGTTGAGCATCTGCCTTTTAGGCTGGAGTCATGATCTCGGGGGCCTGCGATCAAGCCCCACGATGGGCTCCATGCTCCGTGGGGTGCTGCTTCTGCCTCTCCCGCTGCCCCTCCCCCTTGCCTGTGTGTGCTCTTGCTCTTGAATAAATAAATAAAATCTTTTTTTTTTTTAAGATTTTATTTATTTATTTGACAGACAGAGATCACAAGTAGGCAGAGAGGCTGGGCAGAGGTAGAGGAAGGGAAGCAGGCTCCCTGTGCAGAGAGCCTGATGTGGGGCTTGATGCCAGGATGCTGGGATCAGGACCTGAGCCGAAGGCAGAGGCTTTAACCCACTGAGCCACCCAGGCGCCCCAATAAATAAAATCTTAAAAAAAAAAAAAGATACCTGACAAAGATACATAGGTACAAATGGTTTATTAAATCATCATGCTTTTTTTAATCTATTCATTTAATAGTTACTGAATGCCTACTGTGTGCCAGGTTTATTCTAGGCTGAAGGCTACAACTCCTCATGGAACTTACATTCTGTTGGCAAGAGTCAGAGAATAACCTAATAAACAAGTAAATGTAACTAGGTCAGATATTAAGTGCCATGGAGAATAGTAAAACAGCAAGGAGTAAAAGGAGTAGAATCTATCAGTTATCTATTACCACAGTAGTGTATAACAACCACAAACCTTAGTGGCATATGTTAAATATTTTTACATGCTGTTGGTTGTCAGCTAGGCAGTTGTGCTCATCTTAACTGGGTTCATTCATGTTTCTGGGGGTTGGCTGTGTCTGGGATGACTAGGATTGCTTGTCCCTTGTCGACATGTTTCATGTTCCCCAATAGGTTACCAGCTGTTGCAGAGGTACAGGTAAGGAGAAAAAATATGCAAGACCTATCTAGTCTTGGAACTGGCACAGTGTCACTTTAATCACTTTCTGTTGACCAAGGCAAGTTACAATGCCATCTCCACTTCAAGGAGTGGGAAGTAGATTTCATCTTTTTAACAAAAGAACTGCAAAGTCACATACGATTTTGATACAGGGAAGGATGAAAAATAGGCTTTTAATATGATCAATCTATCATATGATAGGTATAGGAGATACTATTAGAAAAGCTGGTTAGGACATTGAACCAAAACTTGAAATGCAGTTATCTTTGAGGAGAGCATTCCAGACAGCATTAAGTGCCCATGGACCTGAGTTAAGAGTGTTGAAGGAAGCCATTGTGCTTGAGCAGAGTAGGTGATGAAGAAAGTACTATATTTGTGGTTGGGTTGGGAGTTAGGGCCAACTGTCTAGGTTCTTCTAGGTCATTGTAAGAATGGCTTTTACTGTAAGTAAGATGAGAACCTTTGGGTTTTACTCTTAGGTATGATGTTAACTTTAACAGATCACCTTGGCTGCTGTGTGGAGAATAAAATGCAGAAAGTTAAGGACTGAACAAGAGATCATTTAAAGCTTTTCCATTAGTTGAAGCAGGAGGGCCTCAAGGTAATGCCAGTGAGTATGAGGAAAAGGGATGAATTTGGAAGGTATTTCCTAGGTAGCATTCACAAGACTTGGTCATATTAGAAAGTGAGGAAGAGGGGCACCTGGGTGGCTCAGTGGGTTAAGCCTCTGCTTTCAGCTGGCTCGGGTCATGATCCCAGGGTCCTGGGATCCAGCCCCATATCGGGCTCTCTGCTCAGCAGGGAGCCTGCTTCCCTTCCTCTCTCCGCCTGCCTCTCTGCCTACTTGTGATCTCTGTCTGTCAAATAAATAAATAAAATTAAAAAAAAAAAGTGAGGAAGAACTCACCTAAGCTAAGTTGGACACTAAGTGATAGTGCTGAGATAGAGAATACAGGAGGAAAGGTATAAGGAGCTGGGTACTACTGAGTTCTGTTGTAGATGTATTGAGTTTGAGGTGAACATAGATTTCAGATCAGTGTCCTGGTTTCCCCTACAGATCTTTAATTTTTTTGTGTATGGGTAATTACTGAACTCATGGGAAGAAGGTGACATTTCTGAGATAATATATACTGAGAATAACAGAGAAGAATACAGAACATTAGAGACACATGTTTACTTGAGGTTGGTAGATTCTCAGTGCTTGCTAGAGAGGAACAGAATCTTGAGGGTAGTTTGGAGGCCAAATGGACTGACGGTTTTCAAGGAGAATTTGAATTTAAATGTGGATTTGGTTAGGAGTCATGGGTGACCTTGTCAAAAGCACTGAGAAGAGGGTATGACAAATTTGCATTTTTTTGAGAAATAGGAGATACTAAGGGAGTTTTAGGCAGTTTTTAATAGGTAAGAATAGATTTTATTTTACTTTTTAAAGCAGTAGGAGAATTATCATGTTTGTGAAATCCTATCGTACATATGAGTTGTCCTGAAAGGTAAACCTGCCATAGTCATTTTAGGGAAGAGAAACTGGGAAGGGAGTGATTGCAGGTCTGTTGATTTGGTTTATTATTCTCCATCCTCTAAACCTTAGATCCCTTCTTCTCCCATTTCTACCCTCTGCTGCCATTGTTCTGCTGCTGTTTACATTGCATTCTGCCGCTAAAGCAAGGTGGTCATTCATCCATTGCAGCTAGAGCTGGCTTAAAGCCCAGAGATTATGGAATCAAGGAAGTGATTTTAAAACCCTACAGGTGTTGAGGTGGTGCCAGTTTGTGCTTAATGAACTCTCATACATCTTACTACAACCCAATGAGCAAGCTGCTTTGGCCATTTTACAGATGAGGAAACTGATACCAAAGTTGTCCTTCAGCATGATAAGGGCATTGGGAGCAGTATACCTCGAATAGTAGGTAATGCCATACAGAACTTTTACCTTTAAAGGTGCATCAGTCAGTGGTAATCATTAGATGGTAGCATATATGGCAGAAAACTGTTGATGAAGTAAATAGAGTTCAACAGTAAAGGTAAAACATATTTATCCTTTCTTTTTTTTTCTCCGTGGTACTTTGCATCTGTCTCTATTATAATTCGCCAGATCATACTGCAATTATGTATTTCTTTTCTGTTCCTATTACTGGGTTGTAAGGACTTCAGTGAGCAGAGATCCAGAATCAGAGATTCTAAGATTCTAAGTGGCCTGGATCTGTCTTGTCTTTTTATATTTCTGGTACCTAGTCAATGGCTACATGATAGGTGCTTAGTGAATCTTGTTAAATAAATTGTTATAATGTACTTACAAAATATATTTACAAGATAACACAGATAATGGTGTGTATATATTAAATGCTGTATATCTTGTTTATATAATGAACTCTGCAAGAAATGTCACCAGGTTCTTTATATTGGATCCTCAGACTGACCCACGTCCTATTTTTGCAGATGAGGATTCTGAACTTGCCCAAGGTCACATGGGTAGTTAAGTGGCAGAATAATCCCAACTATAAAACTTCTGCTATTAACTATTATGTTTTATTGCCTCTTTCAGTGCACTTGTTGCCACCAGCAGCATGATCATCCATTCCTAATTTGAGAGAATGAGTGACTGGCAGAACCTTTAAAATAAGTGGTTGTCTGACACCTCAGGATTTGTTAACGTATTTGCTGGCTGACAACTATTTGTCAGAATCCTTTACCTTAAATACACTTGAGTGTAGATTGAACATGTTAGTGTCCCGTAGCTTTTAACATGGAATTTTTTTTACATGCTACATGTTAACCATTTTTTTAAAAAAGATTTTATTTATTTATTTGACAGATCACAAGTAGGCAGAGAGGCAGGCAGAGAGAGAGGGGGAAGCAGGCTCCCCGCTGAGCAGGGATGTTGTGCTCGATCCCAGGACCCTGAGATCATGACCTGAGCCGAAGGCAGAGGCTTTTAACCCACTGAACCACCCAGGCACCCCCATGTTAACCATTTTTAATCACAGGTGGGAGTGGGAAGTGGCTTCCTCTCTGCAAACTTATCAGTCAAAACATTTCTGTTCATATATAGTCTCCTAGTTAGTGTATATTTTGATAAATAATATTCAGTGGTATAAAGATGATAAATAATTATCATGTTTTTAAAATCTCTTTTATCAGTGTAATAATAACTTCATTGAACCAAAACTCTATTGAAAGTAGAGGTTAGCACTAATTTAGTATGTAAAAGTAAGGCTAATAGGTTCCTTTTCACCTACTGAAGTTACAAAAACATGTTAAGTGGTCACCTCTGTATTTCTTAATCACATCAGAGTTGGAAGGAATTATATGTAGAATTATCCTAAATTTGATTCATTTCAGAGAGGAGTGAGTTATTCTGAGTTTTTTGGCAAATTCAACCCATTTAAATTCCATTCCCTTTCCTGTATATGTGATCTTTTTCCTAAGGGAATTTTCAGTAGAGATGGGGAAATAATGATGTATACAAATCACTAATGCAAAAACTGAGCATAATACTATAGAACAAGGTGCCATAAGGATTCTTTTTTTGTTGTTGCAACTTTTTAAAATTGTAGTAAAATGTACATCAAATTTACCCATTTTAACCATTTCTAAAAGTGTTTAGTTAAGTGGCATTTAGTATATTCACATTTTTGTGCAATGAAGATTCCTAAAAGGGAAAAATCACATACTGTTAGGTCACAGAGTGCTTTATAAGAAAAGAGTTTTAAAGTGAATCCAGAAGGGGTGCACCTGGGTGGCTCAGTCAGTTAGCGCATCCAACTCTTTATTTTGGTTCAGGTTGTGATCTTGGGGTTGTGGGACTGAGCCCCACATTGGGCTCTGGGTTTGACGAGGAGTCAGTTTAGGACTCTCTCCCTCTCGCCTGCACTACCCCTTCCCCGACACCTGCTGTCACACTGTATCTACTCTCTCTCTTTCTCCCTCTCTAGGTTAAATAAATTTTTATTTTTTTATGTTTTAAAGATTTTATTTATTTATTTGACACAGAGAGAGAGAGAGATCACAAGTAGGCAGAGAGGCAAGCAGAGAGAGAGGGGGAAGCAGGCTCCCCGCTGAGCAGAGAGCCTGATGCGGGGCTCGATCCCAGGACCCTGAGATCATGACCTGAGCCGAAGGCAGAGGCTTAACCCACTGAGCCACCCAGGCACCCCTAGGTTAAATAAATTTTTAAAAACAATATGATTATAGGGGATATGCTCTAAAATAATTTAACGCCAGAGATTGTCAGTGTACCAACACTACACATTAAATACTAAGGCTTATACAAGCAGTATTTATTATATGTCTCAAAGGAATCAAACTGACAGTGTAGTACTGAATCACACTGATAATCCTCATCCTATTAGAAATTAGCTGTGTACCTGAGAATTGTCACTTCACAAAGTGATGTAGAAGAATACCACTTTGCCTGAAACTTCTTTTTATAATATATAAAGTAGCTGAATCATAAGATTTCCTCATTTTATTTTAAAATAAGCAAGTTCAGGGGCTCCTGGGTAGCTCAGTTGGTTAAGCGGCTAGCTCTTGGTTTCAGCTCAGGTTACAGTCTCAGGATTGTGAGATCAAGCTCCACATTGGGCTCTCTGCTGGACATAGAGTCTGCTTAAAATTATTTCCCTCTTCCTTTGCCCCTCCCCGCCTCAAAAGTAAGTTAAAAAAAGACATAATATCTACCATATTTCTTTTTTTTTTTAAATGTAATAAATAGTTGCTTAGAGGAAGTCAGTATGCCAATGTAAGGATATTAGTGGAACATCATTTAGGGGTAAAACCAAGTCTGAATTAGAATGAGCACAAATATAATAAGAGTCAGATTTGACCTCATAAGAATAAAAATAATATATGATACGAAAGGTAATGCAAAGATAAGCAATAGATTAAGAGAAAATGTTTTCAATACATTTACCAGATGATGGGTTATCTAAAACATGAGTAGCTTCTATATATCAAGAAAAAAGAACACTCCAGAAGAAGAACGAACATATGCTATGAATGGTAATTAACAGAAGAAAATGTACATGGAGAAAAGTCATCAACTTCTCTAATAATTAGATAAATATAAATTAATCAACATTAAATTTGGGGGAAGATGTTCACCAGATTTGACCAAATTTTGTAAAATCCAAAAATTGATAGTTGTAGCAATTCAAAAATCGATAAAACAAATGTTGGAAAAGATAGAAAAACTGGCATTCTTGATCTGTTGTTAGTAATATAAACTGGTGAAACCTTTTTCAAAAGGCAGTTTGGCACTTCTAATAGAATTGTTGTATGTACTCTGACCCAGCATGTCAATATTTTAAAGAATCCTTTATTTACAATATTTGCTATGTACATAAAATAGTACATCTGGAGTGCCTGGGTGGCTCAGTGGGTTAAAGCCTCTGCCTTCGGCTCGGGTCATGATCTCAGGGTCCTGGGATTGAGCCCCACGTCGGGCTCTCTGCTCAGCGGGGAGCCTGCTTCCCCTCTGTCTCTGCCTGCTGCTCTGCCTACTTGTGATCTCTCTCTCTGTGTCAAATAAATAAATAAAATCTTTAAAAAAAAAATAGTACAACCAAGTATTTCACTGCAGCAGTTTTTGTGAAACAAAATAAAATATCTGTCAATAAAGAGGTTTAACATGGTTGGCTACTTCTAAGGAAAAGAATATAGAGGAGGAGGAGGTTTTTTTTTTTCATTTTATAATTGTGTGCATAAGAGATTTAACATAGCAAGCCTGAAACTGCTGTCCTTAGAAAGGCCTGCTTGCAAGATTAGCTCTTGGAGAGTCTCTGGGAACTTGCCCCTTTGGGAGGGTTCCCATCATTCCATGATAAGAGTGGCTCACCATGTCTTTACTGTATGTATATGGTTTATGCTGAACACTTACTTTGCTGTATGTATATGGTTTATGCTGAACACTTACTTTGCTGGGAATCTGGAATTTTGGCTCATGGTAGGCCGAAACCAGCCCCATTGAAAACACCAGGCACTAAATCTCTAAAAAGCTTCCCTGGTAGACAACATTTCACAAGTGTTGTCACAATTTGTTACTGGAGGAATTAAATGGGTCTTAGGTGACTCCATTAGGAGAGGACTCTTGAAAGCTTATCCCTAGTTTCTTCTGGACTTTGCTTTATGCGTCTTTTCCTTTGCTGCTCTGGCTTTGTATCCTTTAGCTGTAATAAATCATAGCTGTGAATGACTGTATATATAGTCCTATGACCTGTCGTCGTGAATCATTGAACCTGAGGGTCGTCTTGGAAATACATGACACAACTTGTCAGTATGGTTTGAATGTTTTAGCATCTGCATGTATTGCTTGTATAAATTTTAAAATATTAAATTTAATGTATTACATATTTAAATTTTAAGTGTGTATGTATATACATAAGGTACATACAAATATGCCTTACTTTCTAAGGATATATTGATGGGTTTTTTTTTTAATATGTGTGTATTATGTGACCCATTTATTTTGCATACCTTTCCCTGGTAATAGAAGATTGAAGCTTTCCTTGGTGACATTGTAGGTAATATAATAAAGAACCGAATAAAAGGGGTTTAAGTATATACTCTCCAGTTACACAAACTATATTATCTGAACTAAATGTGTTATAACTGTGACAGTAGGGAGCCAGTTTCATTGACTATGTGATCTGAATGTGCTTATCTGTTACCATTATGTCTAAAAGACTTCCCATGCTTTATTTGATACGTAATATATGGAAAACACTGGGCACTGCCGGGGAATAAAGAGAATTATAAAAAATTGTCACAGACAGGGAATTATAATCTTGGTTGGCAGCAGCTGTGGTAGTGATGGTCTAAACCATGTAAATGTATGATGGATATAAAAGGCAGAAATGATAAATGCTGTACAACCAGGGTGTACTTTTGGACCGTATGCTACATGAAGTCAGGATTTTGTCCTGTTTATCACTGTAGCTATAGCACCTAAGAGAAAACCTGGCACATAGGCTAGATTAGGAGAAAATTATGTGGGATCAGTCATCCTCATGAAGGTGGTAATTGAGTATCACTCTTCCTTTTGTAAGTGTCTGAATCCAGTATGTCAGCAAACTGAAAAAGTAGATGTTTTTTGAAAATTGTAACTGTTCAAACATTCAAGAGTAGAGGCAAACTATCTAATTTTTTTTAAAGATTTTATTTATTTATCAGAAGTGGAATTTGTGGATCATCTGGTAATTCAAGTTAAAATTTTTGGAGGAACTGCCGTACTGGTTCTCACAATGGCTTTACCATTTTACACTCCCACCAGTAGTGCACAAAGATTCCAGTTCCTCTACATTGTCACCAACATTTGTTATTTTATTTTTTTGGTAGTAGCCATTGTAATGGATGTGAGATGATACGTCATTGTGTTTTGATTGCATTTGCCTCCTGACTAGTGATGTTGAACATCTAATCCTGTGTGTGTTGGCTATTTGTACATTTTCTTTGGAGAAGTATCTACCCAAGTCCTTTGCCTATTTTTTAATTGTGGTGTTTAGTTTTTGTTGCAGTTGTTGAGTTGTGGGAGCCCTTTATATCAAGGTATTTCTATATATTCATCTTTAGCACGGAGAAGCTTCAGTCAGCTTATAAATGTTTACCAGTCATAATAAAACAATACTTATGATTCATTTTCTTTTTTTTTTTAAGATTTTATTTATTTATTTGACAGAGAGAGAGATCACAAGTAGGCAGAGAGGCAGGCAGAGAGAGAGAGGGGGAAGCAGGCTCCCCCCTGAGCAGAGAGCCCAATGCGGAGCTCGATATCAGGACACTGAGATCGCCGAAGGCAGAGGCTTAACCCACTGAGCCACCCAGGAGCCCCATCATTCATTTTCAAATGCTCTCATCATACAGGATAGTTATGTGGCATCATATTTCTAGTTTAGTTTTAGTTCTTAAAATCAGCTGAAGTTTCAGTTATTTATCATTTTCCTCTCAAGACTGCTTTACAATTGACTTACCTTGTGCTTGTCTCAGTAAAGTTTCTTCTGGTGAATATATTAGTATATTCTCTTCAGTGACTTTGACCACAGTTTGAAAAGCTGTCAAAATACTGCATCTTTATTTAAAACTTTGGCTTATTTTATAACTTTTTGGTAGTAGCCATTGTAATGGATGTGAGATGATATGTCATTGTGTTTTGATTGCATTTGCCTTAAAAGGTAAGACACCCATTCTAGATGATACTTGTAAGTTCTTTTTAGTTATGTATTTCCTCTATATCATAGGTTTGTATATTTTTAAGATTTATCTATTTATTTGAGAGAGAGAGCAAGAGAGAAAGAATGAGAGCATGCATGTGAGATACCATGCATGATTGGGGGAGGGTAGCAGGAGTGGGAGAGAGAATTTCAAGCAGACTTCCTGCTGAGCATAGAGCCCACCATGGGGCTTGATCCCAAGACCCCAAGAGATGATGACCCGAGTCAAAATCATGTGTTGGACACTTAACTGACTGAGACACCCAGGTGCCCCATAAGTTTGTATTTTTTTTTTAGGTATTGCATTAAACAAATCATTTTTGTTTGATTTTACATGTTGGAAGAAAGAGAAGCACTGTTTATCATTATTACAAAGAGAAATTTGAAGACAAACGAATGCCCTAAGTAACTTGGGGTACATATATTCATTATCTGGCCTTTCAGGATTAAGGCTAAAATAATGCCGGAATGAAATACTATTTGCAAAGAATCTGAATGTTTGGTATCAAAAATAACCTCCAGTTTGTTTCCTCAGAGAAATATACAAAAGCTTTAAGATCACATATTTGCTTAATTACCAGGTTTAAGTTTAATTCTTTGATTTTAGTCTTCTTTCCTATCTTGGGTTATAGTTACAGAAGTGATAGCATTTAGATTTTAACCCTAATTTTAGATAGCTTAGCATTTTCCCTCAGCATTTTCTGTTTACTCTCTTCCTCTTAAATATCTAGTCTTCTAGGTTAGTTGTCTAGCTTCATTAGTGCAGTTTGGACATCAGGTTATGTTAAAACCTGTATTTTTTATCTTTCTTACTCATTGTACTTACTAACCTTTCCTGAAAAAGTTACATACTATAAGTTCAGTGGCCAAAGTTTCTAGTGGACCTAATTGTTTGTTTGTACTTTCTTCGTGTTACTCCTGTTTCATTCGAATTCTGCATTGTTGTTATGTTTGACCCTGTCAAATTAATATTCTAATGAGAAAGTCTACAGTAAAGAACAGGAACTTAGTAATACCCATTTTGAGGAGGATGGATATTCTTTATTACTGGATGGAACTGGATGCCTTTGGTTAGCGTGCTCTGATGCTGTCAATAATTACTATTAACAATATGACCTAACCTCCTTTAAAGGATTTTTTTGTAACAGCTTTTTGAGGTACATTCACATGTATTGAGATTAATTCATTTATACCATAAAATTCACCTCTTTGAAATATACATTTATGTGGTTTTTAGTACACCTCACAAAGCTGGACATCTTTCATCACTGTGTAGTTTTGGAACATTTCATCACCAGGAGAAACCCCAACCCATTACCAGTAACACCTTATTTCTCCCTTTTCACAATACCGAGGTAACTACTAATCTACTTTCTGCCTCTATTGATTTTTCTAGTGCGGACATTTCATATAAATGGAATTATATAAGATACACTTTTTGTGTATTTTACATAGTATAACATTTTCGGGATTCATCTGTTAAGTATGTTATCAGTACTTCATTCCTTTTTATCGCTAAACAATAGCCCACTGTATGAATAGACCATATTTTGTTTATTCATTCATCAGTTGATAGACATTTGGGGTGTTTCCACTTTTTTGCACTTATGAATAATGCTGCTATGAACATTTGTGTATAAGTTTTTGTGTGGACACATATTTTTAATTCTCTTGGGTTTATACCTAGGAGTGGAGTTCCTGGGTTGTAACTCTATATTTAACCTATTGAGGAATTGCCAAACTGTGTTTCTATTAGGAATTTAAAACCTAATTCTACAGACAAAAGTTTGGTAACCTAGCATGACTTTATCTCTACTTGGTCTCTCCTTTTAGAAAAGTGGTAATGATTGTGTTCAAGCAGATCATTTATTACACTTAATTTTTTATATCTCAAAACAAATACCTTTTATTAAACAAAGAGTGTTTTGTGCATTCATAGGAAAATTGGCAAGCAGATTTCTTAATAGTAATGCCTTATGTATTTAACTAGACTTGGGAAGTTGAAATGGAAAGGTGCAAATGTGTGGCTTGTAGACTTATTCTGACTTGCCAGGTAATTTGCAAGCCTTTGGATATATATAACAATTTGGACTTGTGTTGTCTCTGTATAGATTGATTGTGGAAGGATTAGAGAGAACATCAATGACAGTTTATTTTGTACCATTTTAGATTTTGGCTTATGATTTATTTTGTTTAATGGGCCTAAGTAGACTCGCAGTATACAGTTAAAAATTGCTTTCTGAGTTTTTTTAGAGAGGAACTGGAGGTGCTAATAATCAGTGTGGTCTCAAGTATGCTACACCGAGTATGGCATCAAATCTTAGGGTACACACAGAAGAGGATTAAAATGCTCTTTAAGAACAAAAAAAAAAAAAAAGAACAAAACTGTGGCAGTATTTAAGTATACAGATAAAGGTAATTTGGTGTCTGCCAATTCGGCTAATCTGAGGCAGCTAATTAAAACTTTCCCTTAAGGGGTGCCTGGATGGCTCAGTGGGTTAAAGCCTCTGCCTTCACCTCAGGTCATGATCCCAGGGTTTTGGGATGGAGCCCCACATCGGGCTCTCTGCTTATCAGGGAGCCTGCTTCTCCCTCTCTCTCTCTCTGCCTTCCTCTCTGCCTACTGTGATCTCTGTCTGTCAAATAAATAAATAAAATCTTTTAAAAAATTAAAATTAAAATAAAATTTTCCCTTAAATTCCTCACCTGTTAGTAAATCTTACATGCTCATCTCAATTTTTCCGTATTTAAAGACATGCTGTATGGTAGGTGCTATGTTGGGTGCTTTACATGCATGGTTTAATAAGTGGATTTCTTCTGGGGCGCCTGGGTGGCTCAGTGGGTTAAAGCCGCTGCCTTCGGCTCAGGTCATGATCCCAGCGTCCTGGGATCGAGTCCCACATCGGGCTCTCTGCTCAGCAGGGAGCCTGCTTCCTCCCTTCTCTCTCTGCCTGCCTCTCTGCCTACTTGTGATCTGTCTGTCAAATAAATAAACAAAATCTTAAAAAAAAAATAAAAATAAATGGATTTCTCCTGTCTTTACTCCTTGATTTATATTAATTAGTTTAATTATCACATCAAAAATAATTTTACAGGGCGCCTGGGTGGCTCAGTGGGTTAAGCCTCTGCCTTCCGCTCATGATCTCAGGGTCCTGGGATCGAATCCCACATCGGGCTCTCTGCTCAGCAGAGAGCCTGCTTTCCCCCTCTCTCTCTGCCTGCCTCTCTGCCTACTTGTGATTTCTCTCTGTGTCAAATAAATAAATAAAATCTTAAAAAAATATTATTACATAAATAAATCATTTATTTATAGTATTTATATTGTTACACCCACCAAGTTTGTTCTTTTCCCTCATTCAAAGTGTTTCTTAAATATTTTCATTTTTAATCAAAAGGACATTGTAATTAAAGAAAATTAACTTACCTATATCCTATATTAAAATAGCTTTCTGTCTTCATTGGCAGTGGGACTGGAAAGTAAGGGGCCAGGTTTGGGAGTTGTTTACTGAGGTACACTCACCAGAACTTGAAAATGATGAGGTGCAAGAGGGAGCAAGTGGGATAAGAGGGAAAAAGCCGAAACTACCAGGAGGTTTTAAGCCTGAATGGGTAAGGAGGGCAGAGGTGCCATGAAAAAGAGACAGAATCATTTGAAAAATCAGGTAGGTTTCTTTTTATCTAGTTAGGTTTAAATTGCTTTTGGGGATGTTCAGGATGTTCAGTAAGCCAGTTGAATATGGAACTGGAATATGGAAATAGAGATTCTGGAATCGTCTTAAATGTCCTTGGCTAAAGTCACAATGGGGAGGGGATAAACTTGCTAAAAGATGAAGTCTGAGGAGAGAATAGTTCCATAGAAAACACAACATTTTAGGGGTTGGGAAGCAGAGGAGGCAGAAAAGACTAATTAGCAGAGTAAGAGGAGAATCAAGAGACCATTTTTGATAGAATCTAAGAAAGGAATTAAAAAAGGGGAGGATCATCTGTTTTAAATATAGAAATTGAGGCTTTGAGACTTTGATGCTGTCTGGAGATTATTGGTGACTTCATAAAAGTAGTTTCAGTAGAATTGGTAAAGAGAATATTGAAATTTTTAAGGGGTTTGGGAGTTAATGATTCACCAGTAAGTGCAGGTTTCTCTTTAGAACTGTGGTCTGTTGACCACAGCTTTGTGGCGGTCTGGCTGAGCAAAAAATAATTTATTTCCATATAATGGTAAATACATATTGAACTCTTAATCTGCTAAGGTCACTCTTCCTGTGCTATATTTGTTTTTGCAAAGACGAACAGGAATTCTGCAACCATGCTATTAATTTGGAGATCGTCCTTAATTTTTTAGTTGGACAATTGATGTTATTGTGGCTTAATGTGTTAAAGCTGGAACTCTGTATTCTCAATTTTACAGTATGTTTATACTCTATGTTATGAAATAATGAGATTGGTGACAGGTTGCTTTGGAATACTTTGAGAGCCTGGGCTTGGTAGGGTATTCCCCTATGGAAACAAAAGTGTAACAGGGGCTTAATGACAGTGTTTTGTTAAATCAGGACACATTACCAGATCATGGTCAGGAGCCATAGTTTTACTACTCAAATTCTGGAATTTCTGAGCAGTTCGCTTTGGAGACAATGGGACAAAATATTTGAATTTGAATTAACCTGCAAAACGTAGAACCAGTGGTTTCATGAGTTAAATGGCTAGAGGAGCATTAGATAAATAAAGGATGATGAAGAAGGAATGAATGAAAAGGTGAGAACCTGTATGTAGAAACAAATAAATTAATCAAATCTAGGAAGACTTTTCTTTGCCATTTGTTGTATTAAATATCTTCATTTCAATAAAATTAATATATATAACAGAACAATTTTAGTGTCCTCTTAACTCAAATGAAATTCTACTTTATTTCCATAAGAATATAACTTGCAGGTAGACAGAGGATGAATTTTCATTGCATCTTCTTGACTTACTTTGATATATTTTTTTTAAGACTTTATTGATTTATTTGACAGAGATCACAAGTTAGCAGAGAGGCAGGTAGAGAGAGAGAGAGAGAGAGGAGGAAGCAGGCTCCGCACTGAGCAGAGAACCCGATGTGGGGCTCGATCCCAGGACCATGAGATCATGACCTGAGCTGAAGGCAGAAGCTTTAACCCACTGAGCCACCCAGGCGCCCCTTGACTTACTGTGATCTTGAGAAAGCACTGCATTTTCTTTTCCGGCCCAAGAACAGGAACCTTTCCTTTAAGGAAGTATTGCTTGTTGAATAGGCTGTGCAAAAAAAACCCGACAAACAAAAAATGATTATAGACTTGTGAATTTTTTTATAACCTTTTTCCTTTTAGTTTTTATGCTTTGCTGTATTTATTATTTTTAAATACAAAGCATATAGTACAAAGTTTTATTCTAAAACAAGTTGTCAAGGGGCGCCTAGGTGGCTCAGTCCATTAAGCATCTGACTCTTGATTTCCACTGAGGTCATGATCTCAAGGTCGGGGGATAAAGCCTTGTGTCATGTTCTGTGCTCACGGAGTCTACTTAGGTTTCTCACCCTCTTTCCCCACCCCACCTGCCCCCGCTGTGGTCACACGCTCACACACGTGTGCGCTCTCTTTCTCTCAAATAAATAAATCTTTAAAAAACAAAGACAAGTTCTCAAAATTAAGGTCTGTTGCTACTCCTTCAGGGAGAATTTTAAAAACTGCTATGTTGAAGAGATCTCCTTTGCTAATAGTTGGTGGAACTAGGAATTGAACCCCAGCTCCTCTGACTCAAACCTGCCCCATTGTGAAGTACTAATAAAATGTTAAGAGGGCAGAGAAATTTGTTTCTTAAGTATCCTGGTCAGTTCTGATTTGTATTAATTTTCTCTGAATATTACCACCAGAGAAGGCCTAAACAGTGTATTTACTCACTACTGTTTGTCATGGATTATGCTGGTAGTAACTAATAGAAAGAAGACATGCGGGGCGCCTGGGTGGCTCAGTGGGTTAAAGCCTCTGCCTTCAGCTCAGGTCATGATCTCAGGGTCCTGGGATCGAGCCCCACATGGGGCCCTCTGCTCAGCGGGGAGCCTGCTTCCCTTCCTCTCTCTCTGCCTGCCTCTCTCCTTACTTGTGATCTCTGTCTGTCAGATAAATAAATTAAAAAAAAAAAGAAAGAAGACATGGTCTGCATTTTCAGGGAATTCGTGTTCTAATGGTATATATGCATATGTAAGTAACATTGGGATATGTCCTAGATTAGAGGTAAATATAAAGGGCTGTGGGTAGAGATGAGGAAGCGCTTTGGGAGGAAGTGGAAGATGAGGTTTGGTGCTAGGACTAGTCTCAGGAAATGTTTTAGTGAGAGGATTTCTGTAGTGAGCTAGAAGAAAGTGAGAAGTTTGTTTGATTGTATACTATTAGGAAAATAACTGAAGCATTAAAATCAATATGAGTAAATAATAAAATCATTTTGTTACCCAAAGACTCATATGATTGGCCCTACTTAAAAATATGTCCTTTGGCCATTAGTCCTGACTTAGCTTCAAGAACACACAGCTTGCTCTCCGAAGAAGAATGGCAGACAAGTTAGTCTGTTGTATAGCAGTAGGTAAAGCGTGAACAAAGATAGGAAGATGCATTTTGAAAGGCAGAGTTGCATGTTTTGCAGTTAAAGGTAGATATGCAGTTAAAGGTAGATGTGCAGTTAAAGGTAGATGTGTGTGTATAGTTTAAAGACCCTTTGGTTGTTTTGATTGATTGTAATGGGTATTACAGATACGCATATTTTTATATAAATAGGTTTGTAAAGATTTAAGTAAAGCTGGTTAGAGATAGTATACTTTTGGTGGAAATTAAACTCCGATTTTACTACTTGTTGCTGTTATTTATATTTGGGGTTTTAAAAAATTTGTTTTGTCTTAATGATCATAAAATTTCGATAGTAGTATTAGTAATACTACAGTTGAGTAGCTTTTGTGACAGACGACGGTTACATGTTTCAGGTATAAAACCAGATGAATCTATTCATTTAATAGTTACTACTTAGTGCCACACATGTGCGAAGCCCCCACCCTTTTAAAATTCAGATGGAGGAGTGCCTGGGTGGCTCAATGGGTTATGCCTCTGCCTTCGGCTCAGGTCGTGATCTCAGGGTCCTGGGATTGAGCTCCGCATCAGGCTCTTTGCTCAGCAGGGAGCCTGCGTCCCTCTCTCTGCCTGCCTCTCTGCCTACTTGTGATCTCCTCTCTCTCTCTCTCTCTCTCTGTGTGTGTCAAATAAATAAATAAATAAATCTTTTAAAAAATTTTCAGATGGATTCGGAGCACCTGGGTGACTCAGTTGGTTAAGTGTCTGATTCTTGATTTCAGCTCAGGTCATGATCTTAGGGTTCTTGGGATCGTGAGATCGAGCCCCACACTCAGCAAGGAGTCTGCTTGAGATAATCTCTCCCTGTCTCCTACCACCCCCACCCTCACATATGTTCACTCTCACTTGCTCCCTCTAAAAAAATTTTTAAAATAGGGATGCCTGTGTGACTCAGTTGGTTAAGTGTCCACTTTCGGCTCAGGTCATGATCCCAGGGTCCTGGGATCAAGTCCTGCATTGGGGGGGAGGGGGGAAAAATCCTCGCTCAGCAGGGAGCCTACTTTTCCCTCTGCCTTCTGCTCTCCGTGCTTGTGCTCTCACTCCCTCTCTTTCTCTGATAAATAAAATATTTTTTAAAAATTTAAGAAATAGGGACGCCTGGGTGGCTCAGTCGGTTAAGCGTCTGCCATCGGCTCAGGTCATGATCCTAGGGTGCTGGTATAGAGTACTGCATCGGTCTCCCTACTCAGCGGGAAGCCTGCTTCTCCCTCTGCCTGCTCTGCCTGCTCTGCCTGCTACTCCCCCTTCTTGTGCTCTCTCTCTGACAAATAAAATCTTAAAAAAAATTTTTTTTAGGGCACCTATAGTTAAGCCTCTGCCTTCAGCTCAGGTCGTGATCTCAGGGTCCTGGGATCAAGTCCCGTATTGGGCTCTCTGCTCAGCAGGGAGCGTGCTGCTTCTTCCTCTCTGTCTCTCTCTCTCTGCCTGCCTCTCTGCCTACTTGTGATCTCTCTGTCAAATAAAAAAATAAAATCTTTAAAAAAAAATTTTTTTTTAAAATAAAATAAAATTCACATGGATTCTCCAGTAATTGCCTCAGAAATTTTTCAGATCAGTGGCAAATGCATTACTATTTTATGGGTTAGGTATTCTTATATTTTGGTACAGTATAACCTTTAAGCTTAAAGTATAATTTGATTTTTATTTCACTTTAAAGTATAATTTTCTGATTTGTATATTCTTGTGTGCATGTTTACTGAAAGTACTGTCTTATGAAACTTATACTGTTTTTTAAGTGTTGACATTGAGGAATTTGGGGCAGTAGTGTGTGGCCTGGTAACAGCATAAGAAGTCTTGAGCTCCAGTATTTAATTAATTATGTTCCATCTGTCTCTATTACTTTTTGTGTCCATTGTTTTCTTAGTTGTTCTGATTTAAAATCCACCCAATTAAGTTTAAGACTTATCTCAACATATTCTGAATTCTAAGCATTCAGTGAATATGAAGAGAATTTGATATATTTTAGAAGTGGAGCTAATACAGCTTACTGATGCACTGGATGTTGTAGGCGAGGTAAAGGGAAGGAATCAAGGATGATTCCTAGCTTTTAGACTAGAGCAACTGTTGAATGGTAGTGCTATTTGGACATGTTTGTGATGCCCATGAGACACCCAGTGGACAATCCAGTAGATAGCTCTTTGGAGAGATTCAGCAAACATCACACAACACACATTTTTATTAGCTTAGAGCCATAGATAAACAATGAAACTGTTCTACCTTGTTAAGAAACTCAAATCTTGACACACAAATGGATACCTTAAAAGAGGATAGTTACATTGCTTGTGACTTTTAGAAGCTTTTGAGAATCAATTCATTGATTTAGGATTAAGGGAATAAAACTTCTGAGTTTTAAGAAGTAAAAAATAGGGGCACCTGGGTGGCTCAGTGGGTTAAGCCGCTGCCTTCAGCTCAGGTCATGATCCCGGAGTCCTGGAATCAAGTCCCGCATCAGGCTCTCTGCTCAGCAGGGAGCCTGCTTCTCCCTCTCTCCCTCTCTCTCTGCCTGCCTCTCTGTCTACTTGTGATCTCTGTCTGTCAAATAAATAAATAAAATCTTAAAAAAAAAAGAAAAAGTAAAAAATAATTTGGAACTTTAAAACAAGTGAATATTAAACTTCGTTTTTATTTGCATCAAAAATTCTTATGTAGGGGCGCCTGGGTGGCTCAGTGGGTGAAAGCCTCTGCCTTCGGCTCTGGTCATGACCCCAGGGTCGTGGGACAAGGCCCGCATCAGGCTCTCCGCTCAGCAGGGAGCCTGCTTCCCTTCCTCTCTCTGCCTGCCTCTCTGCCTACTTGTGATCTCTCTCTGTCAAATAAATAAATAAGATCTTTAAAAAAAAAATTCTTATGTATTAGAGACATCTGTATGACTTGTCTGAGAAAGCTCAATAAGTTAATGAATTCACCCATTTTTAATGTGATTTGCATTAGATCTTGGTCTGTCAAGTCTAGTAAGATAATCTTGTCTGTGCCTTTATATAAAGGTTCAGTAGATGAGACCGGCAAGATTGAAATCTCACAAGATACAGCAATGTATTCGGACTCTTCGGCGCTGGGGGCTGAGGAACCGTTAAGGGAAGGGTCAAGAAAGCTTCACAAAGGAAGTAACACTTTAGCCAGGGTTCTACTGTTAACTCACTAAGAAGGGTAAAAATTGTCAAACTGTGATGTTGAGGGGGCGGAGGATTGTTTGTGGTGGTGGTGGTAAGTGATTCTATGTGGCTGAAGCATCAGATTCTTAAGCAAGAGAGTGTTACGAAAAGAAGCTAGGAAATTGAATAGGCAGCATATAGAATGTTGCAGTTAAACAAGGAATTGGTAGTTTATCTTGGAGGTGATGGACCCAGTAGAAGATTTTTAAGTGAGGGACTAAAAAATGATCGGATTTACCTTTTAGGACAGTAACTCTGAGATAAGAAATTATTTAAAAGAATTTATTATGTGACTTTCTCAAGATGGTTAAAAGTTGAAAATCTTAGTCTTTTTGTTTTGTTTGCATGTTAAAAAAATCCATATGATAACAGGATATGGTATTTAAAAGTTTATGTAAATAATACCGTTTGGCTACAATTTGCCCAGTTAGGATAGTAAATGATTCAGAGTACTTTCTTGCCTAGGTTTATATTAAATAATTATGTTAAACTTAATTATTTTTTTAAAGATTTTATTTATTTATTTGACAGAGACACAGCAAGAGAGGGAACACAAGCAGGGGCAGTGGGAGAAGGAGAAGCAGGCTCCCTGCCAAGTAGGGAGCCCCATGTGGGGCTCAATCCCAAGACCCTGGGATCATGACCTGAGCTGAAGGCCGACACTTAACAACTGAGCCATCCAGTCCCAATAAATGAATTACTTTATTGGTGTTTTAGTTCAGTGCTGTTTTCACAGTCTGTCACAGGCGGTATATTTATGAATAAGATTCCTTAGTATTTTACAGCATTTCTCAATTAATTAATTTCCTAGTAATTAATTTCACCTAGATACAATGGAATTCGTGGGCAGGAAGTTAAAATGAAATTACGTGTAGATACTTCCATTTTATATAGTTATATGAGCTTTGGTGCTGCCTCTGCTTCTAGCACTATTTGGACATTAACTTTGATGTATTAAAAGAACGAAATCTTTTGTTTAGGCCGGCATTCAAATCTTATTCTAAGATTAATGTATTTAACGAACAAGCAGTTAATATGTTCTGGGGTACAGGATATTACAATACTAATCTGATTATAATCTTATACTCATGGAGCTTACAGTTTAGTTGGTAAATACGATGTATTCTCTTTATGTATTTATCATAAAGAGAAAGAAATGCTGTTTTAAGAGGGCATATAAAATCTAAGAAGAATTCATAAGGGAAAGATTACTTTTGCATGAGAGGCTTAAGAAACTTTGAAGGAGCTGGGACTTAAAAGATGGTTAAGATTTGGAGACTTGTTTACTGAGTGTGGGTATTATCCTCATATTACAGAAGATGACACAGGTTAAATATGTTCATTGTCATACAGCTAGAAAGTGGCAGATCCAGAATTTTAATTCAAGCAACTAACTGTAAAGCTGGATTTGTTTTGTTTTGTTTTGTTAGGAAATAAGACCCTACTTGATATCTTTTAAAAACACTTGGGTAGAATTTTTTTTTTTAATGTACAAAGTTTTCATGTTTAATAGACCACCGTTGTTTTATTTATACTACACCAGAGATGAGTATTGCTAATGAGTATGAAACTTTTTAAGTATACTACTTATGTAGACTTAGTTTAATAGGACATTGGAAGCTTGAAGTAGAAAGCATTCCATGCTGTGCTGGGCTTTAAGAAAACTGGATATATAACAATTCAAACCCAAATGAGATGTTTATTTGTACACCATAGTGTTCTTAAGTTTATTTGAAAAATGTAGTCATTCCACATAAAAATTTATTTTGCCCATTTCTTGATAAACATAATTCGTCATGTAAAAAAGGAAATGATTGGAGTGATTGCAGGTATTCCAGAAGTGCATTAACATTTTATAATTAATTTCATCCCCTCTTCCCTTTTCTTTGTAGTTATATACATTTATTTTCAATAATTTTTACCTAATTCCTTGATAACCTCCTGTAAGTCAGTCACATACAATATTTTGTAACGCATTAAGATACTATAAATAACTGAAAATTAAAATCTTTGAGCAAAAAAATAGAGATTATAATTAAATATGTAAGATGTTTATGTGTATAACTGGGAGGGTCTTTGTTAATATGGATTAAGAAAATCATGAGTAATCTTTTCTATTTTCCTTTAATTTTTTTAGCATTTAATTTTTTAAATCTTTTTTTTTAAAAGTTTTTATTTAACTAATCTCTACACCCAACATGGGGCTCAAATTCATGACCCAGAGATCATGAGCTGCATTCCTTCAACTGAAACATTGAGGTGCCCCTTTAGCATTTAATTTTTTGAATAGGCAAAATATTCATATATTCTAATAGGTAGGAAATAACATATAGTTATGTTTCTTTCCCATTCATTTCCTATAGCTATTCATTTCTGTTCTTCACTCATAATAACAACCTTCTTCAGTTTCTTTGCCAGAGATATTTTATGCACGTGTACAAGGAAGTGCAAATATATTTTTATTCTTAACACCAGTGGTAGTGTATTATATACACTGTTGTGTGCCCTGCTTTTTACACTTAGTATGTATTTTGAGGCATTTCCATATCGCTGTATATAAAGAGCTTCCTTGTTTTCAATTATATGATATTTAATTGTATGAATGAAACAAATCTATTTAGCAAGTCCTCTATTAATAGACTTTTATTTGCAGTCTTTTGCTGTTTTAACAAAGCTTCAGTAAATAACTTTGTGCATACTATGTCATTTCATATGTGCGGTTTAGAGGATAAATTTTTAGAAGTACACTTGCTGGGTTAAGGGGTTATGTGTATTTGCAATTGTCAAATTACCCTCCTTAGGGCTTGTGTTAATGTTCTCTTCTACCAGCATTGTATTGAAGCTTTGGTTTTCCCACACCCTCCCACATCCCATCTACTTTTAAATGCAGTTTTTTTCCCCCTAACCTACTTTTAAGAACCTTATTACCATAGAAAATAGCATCATAAATGTGGGTAATCTAATTTCAACATTGTGCCAAGGCAGAACAAGATTCTAATAAGTCTTTTTTCTTACTGAAAAGAAATGCGCATTTCTGTTTTAGGTCTCTATTATTGTCATTATAAAATTTAGTAGTTTTTCAAAGAAAAAAAGATTCACTATTCTGTGTAAAATTGTCTGCTTATAAGATTATTTCAAGTGCTGTATATTGAAGTACATCATAACAATAGTAAGTTAAGAATCTTAAATTTAAGTTCTGTGATTTTTTTTAACAAAAAGTTCTGTTGCTTAAACATCAGCATCACAAGTAGCAAAAGTAAAATGGTGAAAAAGTTAAATGTTACCAGACTTTTTGTTCATTTCATTTGTATTCAATAATTTGTTGAATAGTAAAACCAGAATGCCTTCAATATGTCTTTAAGCTTGGAAGAAAGTAGGCTCCTTTGAAATTAAATTTCAGCAATGTAGTTGAGTAGTGAATTTAAACAATTCACAATGCTGACTTTCACTGCTTCTGAAAGCAGGAAGTGTATTACTGACACGCAGAAATATTCCAGCCCAAAGAACATCCCTACTGCCATATGTGGTAAGAATTTGTCACTAACTCACAAACCACTTCTGTAATGCAGTGAATAAGCAGAATTGGTCTTTGTTGGACATTTCCAATTCAATATGAAAGAACTTTGTTTTGCAGTGTCTTATAAGTAATTATTAGCTTATGCCTTGGAAGGAGCCTGGCACATCATGGGTGCCCAAGGTTTATTGAGAGAAGGAATAAAGAAACTTGTACATAATCTTTTAGGCATGATTTACTTGATTTTCGGACCCGTAGTTAAACATAGAGATTACTTGAGTAAGTTAAGGACCGAGTTAAATATTCTGACTCAACTTATTAATGGTTTCTTTAAATAAAATTGGTTACTTTTAGTGTCCCCTTTCAGTGCTACTTGGAAAATTAATCTTGTGTTTTAGGATTAAAAAAAATTATCCTCGGGGTTAATTATTAAGGGATAGGGAGATACTGTGAGCTTAGAAAAACAGGAAAATGAGTTGTAAGGAATTGGGGTTAGCTAAATTCAATACAGAGCTATTTTATAAATCGTTGAAATTTTGAAAATATTGTTTTTATAAACTTGAATTTTTTTGTTTATATTTTAAGCGATTAAGAAGATTGTCTACCAAATATAGAACAGAAAAGATTTACCCCACAGCTACTGGAGAAAAAGAAGAAAATGTTAAAAAGAACAGATATAAGGACATACTGCCATGTAAGTTTGAAATGCCCTTATAGGACCATTGAAAATGTTCATTAGCAGCTTGTAGCCTAAACTAGTTTTATTCTTCCTAATGAGTTTGACTGTAAAGAAGTTAGTAATTAACTTCTCTGTTTAAAGTACACTATAAGATAGCTTATAATTGTGCTTCATTGTTCTTCTGAAAGTAGTTTTTGTTGCTTACTTTTTTCTTTAAGTGTCACGATTACTGATACTAAGTTACTTTTAAACAAAAAAAAATCCAAGTAGGAATGTCTTTTGTGCACTCCTGTTCAAAGAAGGTATTTTGTTAAAATAAAATAAAATAGGTAATTCAGTAAATATAATGGAATAGATTTTGTAAAATGCTAAAAGTATTCTTATCTGTTCACAAGTAGAACCTCAGTTAATTATGCATGAAAAAATGAACCATAAGGTGATTCGTGCCTGCTTACCTGCTTTCTCAGTAGTCTAAATATGTGTCTCTCAGAGTATACCTTAGACTGATACCGTTATATTATAATAATATAATTATATTTTTAAAAAGCATGTTTTTTAGCAAAATACCTTTAACTCTAAAAGCATGCATACTTGGGGTGCCTGGGTGGCTCAGTCATTAAGCATCTGCCTTTGGCTCGGGTCACGAATCCAGGGTCCTGGAATCCAGCCCCGCATTGGGCTCTCTGCTCAGCGGGAAGCCTGCTTCTCCCTCTCCCACTCCCCCTGCTTGTGTTCCCTATCTCGCTGTGTCTCTCTATCAAATAATAAATAAAATCTTTTTTTTTTTAAAGCATGCATACTTAAGTGTGTTCCTGTTTTATATAAAAACTTTACATTGTACATGCTGTCTCTTAAAGATGCTAATAGTCTTTTTCTTTTCCTTTTACTGTCTTGAACTAGCTACATTCCATGGTACCATTCCCTCAACTCTCATGTGTTGTTTTCCCCAGCCTTAAGTTGAGATATAATTGACAAATCTCATTAATTTTTAAAGGTTGTTCTCTCCAAAATGAATTTGATAAAGTTTCCATTGACTTTCTTTCTTCCAGATTTTGTAGTCTTTTTTCAGTGCTTACTCCTTTCTGTTAACTGTTTTGATGCCAGTGCCGTTGACTAGTGTCTGTTTCTGAAATTGTCGTCTTCCATGATACCCTTCCTTCAAATTGCCTTGTCCCTCTCTTTCTCACTGTCTTTTTTGCATAAATTTAATCCTTCATCTTTTTCTTGTTGTTCAGCTGTATTCTCATCTGTGGAAACTGGGTGTCCAGTATTGGCAGAATTACTAAGTGGCAAGTGTACATAGTATACTGGTGAAGAGTTTTGGCTCTGGAAGTTCAAATCCTAGCTTTACCACCCGCTGTTTATTTAACTTTGAACTTATCCTCTCTGTGCCTTTTTTTCTTTATCTATAAAATGGAGGTTGAAATAATAATACATGTGCATGTTAAAAAGCTTAGAATTATACCTAGCACATAGTAAATACACATTTCAGCTTCTGGAAAACACACTCTACTTTCTTACCAGTCCCCTTCAGAATGCTGGGTGGTCTGGGTTTCTGGACAGTTTTGTTAAGCAGCATAATCTCAACATACTCTTAATGTACTCTGGAATTAATGCACATAGTCTTAAAGAGATAGTTTCTCTACTTCTTTTTCTGTCATCTGGGGAGATGAATCTTAAACAGCTCCAGCCTAATATTTTCATATGTTGTGTTTTATTCATTTATTTTACAGAAAGGTTTTAGCATTATACTGTATGCTGGAGATGCAGCAGAGAACAAACTGTCAAAAATCCCTGCCCTTGTGGAATTTATATTCTAGTCAAGGGGGAATGGGCAATAAATACAAATAACCTCTATGGTGTCTCAGATGGTGGTTAGTGGTATTGAGGATAATACAATGGGGATGAGGCACATAGAGAAAGCTGAGACTAAACGAGGGAAGCTTGACAATTTTAAATAGTGACAGAGGGAGAAGTTCAGTGGTGTGCTATAAAATTGGCCCTCTTATAAATAAAAACCTTAATTTGTATTGTTTGTCAGTTTCTGTAGTAAATGGATTATTTGCCATAATCATCACAACAAAACTTTGTGGTAAGTACTAGTATATGCCACTTTGCAGATGGGCAACTGAGAGAGAAATTAGCTTGTCACGCAACTAATAGAATAGATGAAAATTTAAACTCCGGTAATTCCTGTCCAGAGCACTCGTTCTCAACTAGGGTGATTTTGCCCCTAGAAGAGACAGTTAGCAGTATCTGGAGACATTTTGGTTGTCACAGCCGGGATATGGAATGGCAGGCTGCTACTGGCATCTAGTGGGTAGAGGCTAAGGATGCTGCTGCAGCCTATAATACAGAGGCTACAGTCACATGAATGAGGGTAATTAATTGGGACTCCTCATTACTGGCAAACGTGGTGAGAAGAAGCTTCGTGTAGTTACTTAACTCTCATTACCGTAACTACCAAATATTCCCATTTACCAGAAGATCGAGTGAGATAAGAAACAGCATTGATAAATAGACATTCTTTTTTCTGGAAACACAGAAAAGAGATACAATTTTAATTGGAGGCTAGTATGTCTTTCTTCTGTATCTCTTCCTCCAACAAAGAATTACACAAGGTCAAAATGTCAGTAATGCTGAGGTTGGGAAGCCTTGCCCTAGATCCTGAGTTCTTCATCATTGTGCTATAGTCAGACTGGCAATGTCTTTTTTCCTTTTAAGTTATTTAAGGTTTGATAAGTCAGTTTCCAATACATTTCTAGTCATTTTAATTTGGAAAATTATATTAAAAGCAATTAGACTTAGAGATGTATATTTACTTTCTGTCATAAAAGGAATATAAGTTGGGGCGCCTGGGTGGCTCACTTGTTAAGCATCTACTTCAGCTCAGGTCTTAAAAGCAGGGTCCTGGGATCGAGCCCCATGTCAGACTCCCTGCTCAGTGGGAAGCCTACCTCTTTCCCACTACCCCTACTTGTGTTCCTTCTCTCACTGTCTCTCTCTGTGTCAAATAAATAAATAAAATATATATATTAAAAAAGTAAGTTGTCAATTTCCTTTACATGTTTAGCATATCCAGTGCTTCCAGACAGTATTTTTTTGAAAGTTTTGAAGTATAATTTACATACCATAAAATTTACCCACTTAAGTATAGAATTCAATAATTTTTAGTAAATTTATATAGAGTTGTGCAACCATTGACATGATGCAGTTTTAGAGCATTTCTGTCAGCCATCAAATGATCATTTATGCCAGTTTGTAGTCCTTAGCCCCAGGCAACCGTTAATGCTTTCTGTCTGTAGCTTTTCCTATTCTGGAAATTTCATGTAAATATAAGTATACAATATGTAGTCTTTTATGTCTGGATTTTTCGTGAAGCATGTTTTTGCGATTTATCCATGTCGTAGTATCTATCAGTAGTTCATTCCTTTTTATTGTTAAGCAGTATTGCATTGTAAGGATACCACATTGTGTTTATCCATTCACTGGTTGATGAACATTATGAATAATGATACTATGAACATTTCCACACAAATCTTTATATGGACATATGGCTCTCTCTTGGATAGATACCCCAGAATGGAATTTCTGGATCTGTGGTAGCTTATGTTTAACTTTTTAAGAAACTGCTACACTGTTTTTGAAAGTAGCTGTGTCCATTTACTTTCCCACCACCAGTATATGGGGGTTCCAGTTTCTCCATACTCCTTTTTACTCAGTCTTTTTGAGTATAGTTATTCCAGTGGGTGTATATAGGTATCTCATTGTGGTTCTAAGGTCCATTTCCCTAATGACTAACGATGTTGAGCATTTTTTCATGTTCTTTTAGCCACTTATATATCTTCTTTGGTGAAGTTTCTTCAAATTCTTTATAATTCCATTAGGTTTTGTTTTGTTTTGTTTTAATTCTGTTGAGTTGTGGGGAGCCTCGGTAGCTCGGTTAAGCGTCTGCCCCCAGCTCAGGTCATGATCCCAGGATCCTGGGATCTAGCCATGCATTGGGCTCCTTGCTTGGCAGGGAGCCTGCTTCTGCCTCACCTCCCTGCTTGTGTTCTCTTTCTCAAATAAAGAAATAAAATCCTTAAAAAAAAAAAAAATCCTGGGGCACCTGGGTGGCTCAGTGGGTTAAAGCCTCTGCCTTCAGCTCAGGTTATGATCCCAGGGTCCTGGGATCAAGCTCCACATCAGGCTCTCTGCTCAGCAGGGAGCCTGCTCCCCTCCCCCGCCTGCCTCTCTGCCTACTTGTGATCTCTGTCTGTCAAATAAATAAATAAAAATCTTTAAAAAAAAAAATCCGACTGAGTTGTTAAAGTTCTTTAGCTATCCCAGATACAAGTCTTTCTTTACATATATGGTTTAAAAATTTTTTCCTCCCAGTTTATGGCTTGTCTTTTCATTTTCTTAAGGTGTCTTTTAAAGTGTGCAAGCTTTTACAGTTTTTCAGTTTTATGGATCATGCTTTTGATACCCTGTCCATGAACTCTGCTCAAGATCACAAAGATTTTCTCTGTTTTCTTGTTTTTCATCCAAAAGTATTGTAGCTTTAGCTTTTACATTTAGGTCTGTAATCCATTTTCAGTTAATTGTCTGAAATAATCTGTGTATGAAGGGTTGTTCTAATACCATTTGTTGAAAAGACTGTCCTTTCTCCACTGAATTGCCTTGGTACCCCTGTTAGAAATCATTAGACCATAAATACAAGATTTTTTTTGTTTTTGTTTTTGTTTTCCTGGCCTCTTAATTTTACTACACTGTTGTATTCTTAAGCCAGTTTCATACTGTCTTCATTATGGTAGCTTTGTAGTAAGTTTTTTTTAAATAAAGATTTCATTTATTTATTTGGCAGACAGAGATCACAAGTAGGCAGAAAGGCAGGCAGACAGAGAGAGGCAGAAGCAGACTCCCTGCTGAGCAGGAAGCCTGATGCGGAACTCGATCCCAGAACCCTAAGATCACGACCTGAGTCAAAGGCAGAGGCCTAACCCGCTGAGCCACCCAGGCACCCCTGTAGTAAGTTTTAAAGTCAAGAAATGTTAAGTTCTCCAACTGTGTTATTTTTTAAAATTTATTGCGTTGTTTTTTTTTTTTTAAGATTTTATTTATTTATTTGGCGGAGAGAGAGAGAGAGATCACAAGTAGGCAGAGGGGCAGGCAGAGAGAGGGCGAAGCAGGCTACCTGCTGGGCAGAGAACCCGACGCAGGGCTCATTCCCAGGACCCTGAGATCATGACCTGAGCTGAAGGCAGAGGGTTAACCCACTGAGCCACCCAGGCACCCCATATTTGGTTGTTTGGGTTCCTTTATATTTACATATAAATTGTGGGATCAGCTTGTCAATTTCTGCAAAAAACCCTAATGGTATTTTAATAAGGATTGCATTGAATCTATGGATCAGCTTGGGGAGAATAAACCGTATTGATTCTTCAATCTATGACATGAATTGTGTCTCTCCATTTATTTAAATATTTCTCTCAGCAGTGTTTTATGGTTTTCAGTGCACAAGTCTTGTATTTATTTTTTTAATTCTTTATCTGAATGAAAAAATTTTTTTAAGATTTTATTTATTTGTGTGAGAGAGAGTGCACAGCTGGGGGAGAGGCAGAGGGAGAGGGAGAAGTAGGCTCCCCACTGAGCAGGGAACCCCATGTGGGGCTCCATCCCAGAACCCTGAGATCATGACCTGAGTCGAAGGCAGACACTTACTTAACCAAATGAGCCACACAGGTGCCCCTGAATGAAATTATTTTACTCTAATTCTTTATTACTAGCACATAGAAATACAAGTTATATTTTTGTATATTGTATATTTTGTATTGATTTTTTAATTGATTTTTTAAAATCTAGTGACCTTCCTGAACTCATTTATTAGTTTAGTAGTGTTTTATGGATCCTTTAGGATTTTTTTTTTTTTACATACTGAGCCATCTTATCTCCAAATAATGACAGTTTTACTACTTTCCAGTCTGAATGCCTCTTTTGCCTTGTTCTGCTAGTTAGAACCTCTACTACAGTGTTGAAATAGCCAAGAGCAGACTTTTTGCTTCTGCTCCATTAAAAGTAGTTTCATCATTGTTCAAAGATTATATAGGTTTTTCTAGAGCTATCTTAGAGATTTTATTTATTTTATACTAGAATACTGAGGCCAGTTCCAGAATTAAGAAATATCTGGATGCTCTTTTGTCAAGAATTATCTGTGCTTTGTTTGCTAAGAGGACTAAAGTCAAGCTGGCTAGCTTTTAGAAGTGATGAATCAGTGTAATATTGTACTATAATTTAATTATGAAGATTCTTGTTTTTCCCTGAGACCTAGGATTTAATCAATAGGAAGTTTTAGTTTCTTTGGAGATGACAATATCTAAATATTTTCTTTTTGTTGCCATAGGTTGTTGATGTTTGTTTGGGGGGGGGGAAGTTGCTGCTTAGAGAGCCTCCTGTGTGGCCAGTCTTGGTTTTATGTTTGGAATTGGATTCTTTTTTTTTGTTTTTTTTTTTTTAAGATTTTATTTATTTATTTGACAGATCACAAGTAGGCAGAGAGGCAGGCAGAGAGAGAAGGGAGGAAGCAGGCTCCCTGCTGAGCAGAGATCCCGATGCCGGGCTCAATCCCAGGAGGCTGGGATCATGACCTGAGCCTGAGGCAGGTGGCTTTAACCCACTGAGCCACCCAGGCGCCCCTGGAATTGGATTCTTGGGAGATTTTAGAGGCAGTCAGCAAAACCATGGAGAGGAATGATTGTTTTCATTTTCTTTAATATTTAAGTTATACACATGTTTATGCTTCATAGGAACACCAATGAAAAACTGAAAATACATGTGATCATGTGTTACGTTATATAAACAACCTAACATTGGTTTTTAAAATTATCAGTAATATACTATGATTATTTAGTATAAAGCAGTGACTACAAAATTTGTGGTTTAGAGTTTAAAATAAGCCATTTTTCTGACCCATCTTGAACTTACTGAATCAAACTTCTTACAGAATAAGGTACTCAGGGGGCACCTGGGCAGCTCAGTTGGTTGAGTGTCTGCCTTCAGCTCAGGTTATGATTGCAGGGTGCTGGGATCGAGACCCGCATCGGGCTCCCTGCTCAGCAGAGAACCTGCTTCTCTCTCTCCCTCTGCCTGCTGCTCTGCTTACTTGTGCTCTCTTTCTCTCTCTCTGTCAAATAAAAAAAATCTAAAAAAAAAAAAAAGAATATGGTACTTAGAAATCTTGTATTTTAATTTGGTTTTATAGCCCTCCAGGTGTTATGATTAGAGACAGATGAAATAAGATTGGCAAAATGTTGAAATTATTTAATATTACACTGTGTGTTAATTAACTGGAATTTGAATAAAAACTTAAAAATGTTGAAATTATTAAAACAGGGTAATGGTTATATGGGGATTTAGTTTGTTATTTTTGTGTATGCATAAAATTTTCATCATGGAATATTTTTAAAAAATTAACAGCATGGGGGCGCCTGGGTGGCTCAGTGGGTTAAGCCTCTGCCTTCAGCTCAGGTCATGGTCTCAGGGTCCTGGGATCCAGTCCCACGTAGGGCTCTCTGCTCAGCAGGGAACCTGCTTCCCCCTCTCTTTCTGCCTGCCTCTCTTCCTACTTGTGATCTCTCTCTCTGTGTCAAGTAAATAAATAAAATCTTTAAAAAAAAAAAAAAATTACCAGCATGGATGTAATAGCCTGATAACAGTATTGACTATCATTTGGGAGCCACTGTTCTCATTTGGGTTCACAATCCCCAGAAACATTTACTGAGGATCCAGTGGTAAACCAACTATTGTACAGTTAAAGTTTGAGATACTTTAACTGGAGACTAATATGCCACATGAATAAGGGTAGTTAATTGGGACTCCTTGTTACTGGTAAACAATGGTGAGAGGAAGCTGCGTGTAGTTACTTAACTGTCATTATCCTAACTACTAAATATTCCCATTTACCAGAAGATCAAGTGAGATAAGAAACAGCATTGATAAACATACAAACATTCTCTTTTCTGGAAACACGGAAAAGAGATACATGATTTTAATTGGAGGCTAATATGTCTGTCTTCTGTATATCTTCCTATAAATCCTCGAAGATTTCACCAAAAATTAATAAAATCAGCAGAACTGGGCCTTAGTACTAATGTATAAAACTTGAGTCATTGGGGAGCCTGGGTGGCTCAGTGGGTTAAAGCCTCTGACTTCAGCTCAGGTCATGATCCCAGGGTCCTGGGGTCAAGCCCCTCATCAGGCTCTCTTCTCAGCGGGGAGCCTGCTTCCTACTCTCTCTCTGCCTGCTTCTCTGCCTACTTGTGATTTCTTTGTCAAATAAATAAATAAAATCTTTAAAAAAAAAAAAACTTGAGTCATTGACAAATTAGTTATTCATTAGTTGACTTTTAAGGGTTTGCTAAAAAGTTTTATTCATGTCTGTTACTATTTCTGTATTTGTCTTTTTCTACTCTAATTGCCTTTAATATTCATCATCCCTGGATTAGACAGGACCATAATATAATAATGGCATCTTATATATTAAATGCTGTGGTTCTTTCTAATCTAGAGACCTGTGAGTGAGTATTAGGCAGTCCTACTGCTTTAGGATTTCATAGGCTCAAAGTATCTCTCCCCAAATATCTATTACTACAAATGGAAAGATAGTAACTTTATAGTGGGAGACAACCAGGTAACACCATATTAACCAAGTATTCAGGATTAGTATCACAAATAATATGATATTGACATCATAAACCCCTATTGTGTCTTTTCACTGAGAAGAACACATCATCATTCCCTGGTATTCTTGCTAAAAATTCATAAGCCTCATTCCAGTCATTAAAAAAAAATAATAAAAGCAACTTTTGTAGACTGGAACAAACTAAGGAGAAATAATAACTATATGTAATGTGGGATCCTGGAAAGAGAAAAAAAGTTTTAAGAACACAAACTGAAACAAAACTATTTGCATTACTTATGACTAAAGACTGATTTTTCTTTTTTCATATAAATTGGTAGAAAAACATAGACATAGGTAAAAATGTGTAAAGGATATAAAGAAGTAGTATATGGTAAAAGAAACCTCAGTAAGCAGTAACTGTATGTAAATGTGTGACCACTTGCATAGTTCAAGAGATACATGTCTAATTTTTTTTTACTTTTTAGAATGTCACCTATTAAAAAGTATAATACCCAGTCACTCTTACAAATGGCATTTGTATTGTGTAAGTTAGTATACAACTTTTAGAAGGCAAGTAGCATTTTTTCTGTTAGGAACTTAGGTTATACCACAGTGAAAGCAGATACATGTACAGCAGTGTTCAGTGTGGTAGGTTTTAATAGGAAGAAATGGGCCATCAGTACTGTAGCTGGTTAAATAAATAACAAAACACCCATACGGTGGATTTTATGTAACATGTGAATAAGATAGACCTGTATTATATTAGCACTAGGAAGAGTTCCAGGATATATATAGGATATATATATATATATATATATATATATATATATATATAGGATTAACTAAAAAGTGAAATAACAGAGAATGGGATGATTGCATTTGCATAGTTTTCAAAGAATGTAGGTATATGCATAAAAATTACTTCTGGAAGGGAAAAAGAACCTTAATAATGTCTTTATTGGGAAAGAGATACCTGGACTTCAAGGACAGGGGAAGATTACTTTTCATCTTATTCCTTTCTTTAACGTGTGCCTAGGTGGCTCAGTTGGTTAGGTATTTGACTTGATCTCAGCTAAGGTCTTGGTCTCAGAGTTGTGAGTTCAAGCCCCGCACCGGGCTCCATGCTGTGCGTGGAGCCTGCTTAAACTAAAAAAAAAAAAAAAAAAAAGCCTTTCTTTAAAATCTTATTTTTAAAAATCATATACATATTTTATTTGAAAAAATAAAATTGCAAATTTATAAAACTAATGAAATTTATATATGTATATTTTAAAGATTTTTATTTATTTGACAGGAAGAGAAATAGTGGGAGAGAGGACAAGCAGGGGGAGTAGCAGAGGGAGAGGGAAAATCAGGCCCCACCCTGAACAAGGAACCTGATACAGGGCTCGATTCCAGGATCCTGGGATCACGACCCCACCTGAAGGCAGACGCCTAACTGAGCCACCCAGGTGCCCCTATATTTTTTGAACTTTTTGGTAAAGATTTTTTTTACCTTAATTTGGTATTACCTAATAATATATATTATTGCCAAGTGCAGTATTTAGCACTTTTTATGCATCATCTTACTTCATTTGTCATAATTTACTCAATTTTTGTAATTTCTTGTGAAACATGAAAGCTGCATTTCCTACTAAGAATTTTGGCAAATGAGCTTGTGCATTAGTGGTTAGTGTCCACTACCTCGTGTGTTTGTTAAAAAACTGCAGCCCTGGGCTCTTGTCTAGCAAATCTGGGATGATGCCCAGGAATTTGTATTTTAAAAGAGTTCCTGAGATTATTCTGATTTTAGCTTTAAAACACAGCTTTACGTCATCAGATTTTTGTTTTTATAGACTTATTTTCTATAAATATGATGTTAGAAATTGTTCTTCAAAGAAAATATTTTCAAGTTACATAGTTTATTAGAAAACACATGTTTACCAATAGGATGTAGTTTATGAAATCCTTTTTTTTTTTTCTTATAGTTGATCACAGCCGAGTTAAGTTGACTTTAAAGACTCCTTCTCAAGATTCAGACTATATCAATGCAAATTTTATTAAGGTATGTATTAACTTCAAATGATGTTTCTCTGCCCTACTTAATATCCTCCTACATACTAGTTTTATTAAAGTTTTTTAAATTGCCTAAATATTATACCAGTAGCAAAGACAAAACAAAAAGATCACAGCCCTGACTCTATGTGGTTTCCTTCCTTTCTTCTAACCTTATTCATAAAGAAAGAGTTTTGCTTAGTTTCATGATAGTTGAGATTGCTTTCCATTTTTTTCTGTTCTTTTCTTTTTTTAACACTGAAGGCTTATAAACAGTTTACCATTTGATAAATCATTTTCTCCATTGTCCCTTTGGTTTATGTACACAAATGTACATACATGGTTATTCCTTGTTTTTGAACTATATAGGTCGTTTCCAATTTTCTTGATGATAATATTGCAGTGAACCTTGTTATTCTTTTGAATAATTTCTTAGGATAAATTATCAGGGCTGGAATTACTGAGTAATACTGATTTAAAATTATAGAATATAAATTTAGATTAAAACTTTTTGAAAATTGTCACTGTGTTTCGAGTGACAACCCAACTGAATACAAGATTAAATACAGCATTTATGTAGATAACCATTTTTGGATACTCTTATATCAAAAGCAGTCAAGTTCTTGCATAGTAGTTACCAGTAGACAGATTGAAACTGCTACTTGATTAAATAAAAACTACTTTGTTCCATTAGTTATTCTGGGTTTTTGAATGACAGTATAATTTCAATTCTTTTATATATGGTATTTTTTAGATACTTTTTAAAAAATACTTTGTTGGGGGGCGCTTGGGTGGCTCAGTGAGTTAAAGCCTGTGCCTTCGGCTCAGGTCCTGGGATCCAGCCCCGCATGGGGCTCTCTGCTCAGCAGGGAGCCTGCTTCCTCCTCTCTCTCTGCCTGCCTCTCTGCCTACTCTCTGTGAAATAAATAAAATCTTTAAAAAAAATTTTTTTGTTGGGGTGCCTGGGTGGCTCAGTCGTTAGGCCTCTGTCTTCAGCTCGGGTCATGATCCAAGGGCCCTGGGATTGAGGCCTACATCGGGCTTCCAGCTCAGTAGGAAGCCTGCTTCTCCTTCTCCCACTCCTCCTACTTGTGTTCCCTCTCTCTAGCTGTGTTTCTCTCTGTCAGATAAATAAATAAAATAAAATAAATATTTAGTTGACAGAAATATTACGAGTGGTACAAGTTACATGGTAAAATTAATATTAATAATTAATAAATATTAATTAAATTAATTAATAATTAAATAAATTAATAATATAAATATATAAATATATATTATAAATTAATAATTAATAATTAATTAATTAATATTACCCATGGCAACATTAAACAGTCATGGTTTCAAATAACCCCCCACCAACAAAATCAATTTAATTAAAATTATGACAAAACCAAAACTAAGAATAAGAAGTTAAACAAAAACTAATATGTAGGTGTTTTGTTGTTTCAGATGTTGTCAATGTTGGTATTCTTTTTTATAAGGACATTGTTAAAAGTTCTAGTTTTGTGGATCACCTGGCTGGCTCAGTCAATGAAGGATGCAGCTCTTGATCTCAGGGTTGTAAATTTGAGCGCCGCATTGGGTATAAAGATTACTTAAATATAAAATCTTTAAAAACCAAAAAAAGCTCCAGTTTTTAATTCTACTTAGTAACACTGATCTATCATGTGATTTAATTATGTGCTAGTTTAGTATTTTAGTCTGCTGTCTTATTTGGTATTGTTATTAGATATATATATAGTAGACACCCCAAAAACATTTTAAGTTGTGTAAATAATTAAAGGTAGCTATGGAATAATCTAGCTAAGAAAGAACTATTAGGTAGTTTTACTATTATTTTTAGAATCAAAGCATGCTTTTTATGTTTCTGTCTAGTTAGCTTTGGTGACTAGGGGGCTTTTTTTTCCGAAGCCAGGGAAATAATAATTTGTAAATTAGCAGAAGGCAGTTCAGTTATCAATTCTGTGTGCCATTTCTAATAAATACACAAAAATAGTATATTATTTGGAAATACTTAAGGTGAAAAGAGGAGTATCACTAATAAAATTTGAAACCTTAAAATTAGGTAAGGAAATACTTTTGGTAATTGTAATAAATATGAAATTTCCTTTTAACCATTTTAGGGTGTTTATGGGCCAAAAGCATACGTGGCAACCCAAGGACCTTTAGCAAATACAGTAATAGATTTTTGGAGGATGATATGGGAGTACAATGTCGTAGTAAGTAATTTACTTTTCATAATCTGTTTTGACAATTATTACATGTGATGACATAGGATGTTTTACTGAATAAGGGGTGAGAAGACCTTTTAGCTATAGTGATGTGTTAATTATAACTTATGTTTACTAAAAAGACCGAAACTGAAGTCTAGGATGTTTCATTCAATTCTCACAAATTAGTTGAAATATTTTAAGGGGAGAGTATGATAATACTTTAAATCTTTTCATCAGTCAGTAACTGTTAAGATATCTACCAAGTTAGATGGATACAGGGATAGCTATGTGATAGAAAAAGAGTGAAGTGTTAATGGTAGAGTATAGATGGTAGCTATAAAGTATTTACTGTTAAGACTATTTCAACTTTGCTATGTGTTTGAAACATTACGTTATAAAATGTTGGGATAAAGAAGCAAATCTAATAACCTTCTTGTTTAAAGACAGTATTAAATGTATTCAGCCTTCAGATAATTTTATTAAATGTATTTAAAATATTTCATAGTGCTATTTGGGTAAATATCCTAAAAGTGATATTTTAATGTAATTTCAAAAGTCAGAGGCCGGTCTATAAGGATCATAAAATTTAAGTCAAATTAAATACATTATGATAATTGAAGCCAATTTAATTTGTTGCTATATAATTATTCCTTGATTACAAGGTATGATTTTGATCTTTTCTTTAGTTCCTACTTTTAATATTAAAACTACTTTTTTTGACAGGCTAGGTATAATTACACTCAGTAAAAAGTAATTAGAATTCGTAGTTTATTTTAAAAGTAAAATTGTGTTTGATACAGTCTTCATCTCATCCCATCTCTCATTTCTTTTTAGATCATTGTGATGGCCTGTCGAGAATTTGAGATGGGAAGAGTATGTATACCTATTAACACTTAAAATAATTGTGGAGGATTGTTTTTATCATTTCATTTCTAGGGATATATAGTTCCAGTCCTTCGTTATATTCTGAGCCCAAGTAGTTAAAGTAGATACTTCTTTTTTGTGTTCTGTTACTGGTTTTACTTGATAAAAGAAACATCATCATCTCTAAAAACCGCATAAGCTTTTTTTTTATTGTTGTAAGTAGAACACTATGGACTGAAGTAGAGAGGTATTTTAAAATAGGAATTAAATTGAGCAAATGAAAATGAGATCAGTAAAATAATTTTGATTAATTATATCAGTTTATAGCTGGAATATTCTGATTTTTCTGTCTGAGAGTATCACTACGTTTTTTTGTTTGTTCATACTGTCTTCAAAAGCAAAGAGAACAAAATTCCTTAATCTGAAATTTTTATCATTGGTATTTTTATACTCTGTGCAAGTAAAATTAGTTTTAAAACCATTGTGATCTCCTGCAGCTTCAAGACCAACTAAGTTTTTAATGTTGGAGGTGCTAATATATTTACAGAGAATAGATATTAAGTAAAACAAGTGTGGTCTTCTGTAAATGTGACACACACATCAGACTTAGAAACAAATTATGTGATGATTTCAATTTTCCTTATACTAATGTGGTAGATTACTTAATGTTTTTTTAAATCTGTTTCACCCATCCCCTCACCCACCTCCCCTCTGGCAAAAAAGTTGTAAAAATTCTTGTTAATTTTTTTTCAGTAAAGGATATATTGCGTAAAGCAAAGTAGTGCATCTTTTAGTTATGTGAGACATTGTAATAATATAAATCATTGGGAAACCTTATTTTAACTAATAATTTTTGTCATTCCTCATTAAATCCTTTACCAGTAGTAGAAGTATTACATAATATTGGATAGAAAATTAATAGTCTAAGATTAGAAAATACATAAGCCAGTAAATTAGGTTATCTGTTTAAGAATTGACTGGATGTACTTCAGTACCAGTATTATTAATTGTTTGTATTAGAAAATTTAAATTTCACTCTCTTACTGTTTTTTTAAGTTACTGTTAAGGTTTAGGATTCATTTCTCCTTTCATTCTGTTAATATTTGCCACTTGTATTTCAGTAGTAATACTTGATGAGAAAAGGTCATTTTGAGTACAGAATTTTTGAAGCTAAAGATTTTGTGTTCATAGTATTTTGTAAATTGTCAGTGAATTAGGACCTGTGAATTTATTTGATAAGCTTGACTTTGATTTTGACCTAGAATAAGACCTAATGGAAAGAACATAAGTAATGAAATCAAATAAACCTACACTTTACTAGCTTTTTCACCTTGGTGCTTTAGTTTCCTTGTCTCTGAAATGACTGTGATAATATGATTATAGATTATTCAATGTATAATGTTTAGCACATAGTTTTTGGTGTCAATTGTTTATTAGTTTATACTCAGAATATAAATACCAATATATTCCTTACTTAGTTACAACTTGGGAAATTCTTCTTATAGCAAGTAGAGTGTTCTTTTCTACTACCCCACAGATTTTATACCTTATGGGAAATCAGCTAGATGTTATAGAGGTTGTCATTTTAGAAACATTAAAACTTGCCTGGCAACCTTTATACTAAACAGACTTCCTTGTACCAGGCACTTTGTTTTTTTAAAGCAGTGTTTCTTTTCTAGAGGAGGATCTTTGGAATCTACTCAGTTGACCAAGCAGATAGCAGTGAACAGCTTAGACATTTATATTAATAAAGTTCTCATGAGTAATCTTGGAAAGCAAATAGTAGCTTACCTTTAAGAACAGTTGGGTAAGTCTAAGCTCTTCTAACACTTTGCCTACTAATGTCAGTTTTTCTGTTTTCTGGGAAGAGCAACAAGCTGAACACTAGGGCACAAAATATTTATAGAAGTTCAGGAAAAACTACCATATGGATTACTTACTGGCTTTTTTTTTTGTACAACAGAAAAAATGTGAACGCTATTGGCCTTTGTATGGAGAAGAACCTATAACGTTTGCACCATTTAAAATTTCTTGTGTAAGTACTTAGTTATGTATATATTATTCAGAAAATTGGGATGCTAGGGGCACCTGGGTGGCTCAGTGGGTTAAACCTCTGCCTTCGGCTCAGGTCATGGTCTCAGGGTCCTGGGATCAAACCCCGCATTGGGCTGTCTGCTCAGCAAGAGACTGCTTCCCCCTCTCTCTTTGCCTACTGCCCTGCCTACTTGTGATCTCTCTGTCTGTCAAATAAACAAAATCTTAAAAAAAAAAAGAAAATTGGGATACTAGACTGATAAATAATTATAATATGGTATGAGGCCAGTTTTATATAAGTCAAGCATTCAGTATTTCCATGTACACTTAATTATAACAAATATATATTAATATATTAATAATAATGTTTGGTTTTGGCGGTATCTGGGTGGCTCCGTCAGTTAGTGGCCAACTCTTGATTTTGGCCCGTGTCATAATTTCAGGATTTTGGGATTGAGCCCCAGGTCAAGCTTCATGCTGGGCAGGGAGTCTGCTTGAGAATTCTCTGTCTCCCTCTCCTGCCCCTTCTCCTGCTGTCTCTCTTAAATATACAAATCTGCAAAAAAAAAAAAAAAAAAACAGTGTTTGTTTTTATACTGCTTTTAAATTTAAAAGCTTTGAAAATGACTTCATAAATGTGTAATTTCCTTTTACTTTATTGTGTCAATTTTCTGTTAGTCTTTGTATATAAGTCAGTAATAAATGTTTATGTATATAAAGTGAAAATAAGGTAACCTAGCTATGCTTCGAGTGATCTTTTTGGAAATTGGTATTAAAGTTGAGGTACCTGGCTGGCTCAATCAGTGAAGCATCTGACTCTTAATCTCAAGGTAATTGGCATAAAGTTTCAAACTGAAAGGGGAAAGACCTTTGATGACTGAAGTATAGTGTATCATGTTAATCTTTCATGTTTGTTATGCTATCCAGAATTTTTGTAATTATATACAAAGATGGTTTTGAGAACTGCTGTCCTAGGAGTAAAGATTGATCTTATATGGCAGATAATAATTATGAAACTTAAAATATACACCTATTTAATAAGCTCTGGGAATGAGCTAAATTCAAGTTCTAAAACTAACACAGCTGAAAACTGAGAAAATGAATTAGAAAACAAAAATAATGAAGGAAAAGCAAAAAAGAGAAACACAAGTGAGCTTTAGAATAGAACCAGCAATTTGCTTTTAATATTATACCCAGTGGCATCTTTCTTAATCACCTGAAAGAAATATGTTGTCTTGCTTACTCAAACTCAAAATTTATGACAACATAGATGAAAATTAAATAACTTCCCTGTATTAGGGTTTTCTTTTTTTTTTTTTTAAAGATTTTATTTATTTATTTGTCAGAGAGAGAGAGAGCGAGCGAGCACAGGCAGACAGAGTGGCAGAGGGAGAAGCAGGCTCCCTGCAGAGCAAGGAGCCCGATGTGGGACTCGATCCCAGGACGCTGGGATCATGACCTGAGCCGAAGGCAGCCGCCCAACCAACTGAGCCACCCAGGCGTCCCTGTATTAGGGTTTTCTAGAGAAATAGAACCAGTAAGATAGGCATATATATAAAGAGAAAAGATTTATTATAAGGAATTGGTTCACAGGATCATGGAGGCTGGTAAGTCCAACGTCTGCAGGGTGGTCAACCAAACTGGAGACCCAGGAAAGTTGATGCTTTAGTTCCAGTCTGAAGACCAGTAACCCGAAACTGGGAGAGCTATGAGGGTAGTGGTTCTGGTCTAAAGGCAGGCAGGCTAGAGACCCAGAAAGACTGATACTCGTTTCCAGTTTAAAGACAGTCTGCTATAGAACCAGGAAGAGCCAGTGTTGCAAATGAAAGTAGTATATTGGAGAATTCTCTCATCTGGGCAAGACTGGTCCTTTTATTCTATTCAGGCCCTAACTGATTGGATGAGGGCCACCCCCACTACAGAGGCAGTCTGCTCTACTCAGAAGTGCACTGATTTAAATCTTAATCTCACCCAAAAACACATTCACAGGAACATGAAGAATTGCCTGGATTTAATAAGTAGCCAGTATTCTGAAGTCGAATGGATAAAAATAATACATACTACATTGTGTATTTCTGTGAGGCAACACCTCCTTCCTCAGCAATCCATAAAGTATTCTACAATGTCAAGTTCCTGGACAGTTCAGGAAACCTATTTTCTGTGCAATATAGTTGTATCGAACATTTGTAAGTTTGAATATAATAAGGTATCTACTAAATGTTACATTTCAACTGAAAACAAATATTGCTTAACATTCTGACATTTCAACTAAATGAGTTGAAATTTCTGAAGAGTTGGGGTTCAAGAATAGTAAACAACATTTAAAATAATGACTAGAGGGAAGAAAGAAATAGATTATCATTTGGAAAAACTTGAATTGACTTTTTTGGGTGATTTCTTAAATTGAACTAAAAGATAATTTGAAAAGGCCCTATGAGAGGTTTGATTTGATTAGCAGTAGCTGCTTTGACTTACCAATATTGGGATTGAGCCATGCTAAAGAAGCAATTCTTATTCTTAAATTCTTAAGTTCTAAATTCTTAAAGATTTGAAATGGAAAGTAATTTGTATGTCTTGTGGATATTTCCAACAATTCAGGATTTGTTATCACTGATGTAAACAAAAATCAAGCGTATAGGGGCACCTGGATGGCTCAGTCGATTTAAGTGTCTGACTCTTGATTTTAGCTCAGGTCATGGTCTCAGGGTTGTAGCAGCGAGCCCCAAGTTGGAGTCTGTTTGGAATTCTCTCTTTTCTCCTCTCCCTCTCCCCCTGCGTACTCTCTCTCTCTCTCTCAAATAAATAAATCTAAAAAAAATTTTAGTTTTTTTTAATATTTATTTATTTGACACAGAGAGGAATCACAGTAGACAGAGAGACAGGCAGAGGGAGAAGGGGAAGCAGGCTCCCCGCTGAGCAGAAAGCCCAATGCAGGGCTTGATCCCAGGACCCTGAGATCATGACCTGACCTGAAGGTAGAGACTTAACCCACTGAGCCACCCAGGTGCCCCCCAAAAATTTAGTTTATAATTAGAAAGCAAGTTGGTGGTAATGACCATAATAAGTGACTTGACTACTTGACATTCAGTTTTTGAGACTGAGAAAAGACAGTATCAGAAGCTGTCTTGGTTTGGGGATGAGAAAGAGGGTAAAGAGGGAGGACTACCTAGGAGGAACTCAGTCACATGTTGCTGCATGTAACCACTTGGACCAGATGTTGACACACTATGCATAGGTCAGTCTAACCTGCTGCTTGTTTTGTAGGTATTTAATAGAATACAACCATGTCCATTAATTTATATATTTGCTTATCACAATAGCAAAGTTTAGTAGACAAAGACTTTATGGTCCACATTGCCAAAAATATTTGCTATCTAGCCTTTCTTAGGAAGAAAATGTTAAGTCTAGGGGCTCCTGGCTGGCTCAGTTGGTGGAGTGTGCAACCTTTGATTTTAGGATTGTAAATTCAAGCCCCACATTGGGTGTAGAGATTACTTAAAAAATAATAAAAAAATCAAATTAAAAAAAAAAAAGAAAAGAAAAATTTGGGGACCAGTGTTTTCACCCGTACTCGGTTTTTTTTTTGTTGTTGAAAGTAAAAACATAAACTTCCTCTTAATGTTATTTGAAAAGTTCAAAATGAACTGCTGTGACTTAAAAAATTAAAGCAGGAATATTATTGAATATTCTTTTTACTAAAAAACACCATATCTGTTCTTGACAGTCACTGCCCCTGATTATATGTGGTTTTGTATACAAAGCAGAAAGAATAGTTTCCTAAGGGACAAACATAACAGTGGCTTCATTCTGATACTTTGACAAATGATAGTAAGAGACTTTTAAAGTGGTTATATTGTCATCAGCCAAAATAGTAATTTGAAATTTTATGAGTGCATATTCTTCCTTCCCAAGTCTACATCCAGTGAACTGAGAGGTGAGTGTCAGGTAGGGTAAATCAAGCTTTAGGGAAAGATAAAAGAGTTGAAGGTGGTAGTGGGTACTGAACATTGTGCATTTTGTATTATTTCTGTTACATAATTCTGGGGATGGCTGTAACTTTGCAACCATGCATGACAGACTCCTGGTTAAGTAATTGGTTAACAGACACTTCTGGGTTTTTGTTTTTAAACTGTAAGTAGAACTTAGATAAACAACTTGGTGACTTTTAGAATGGTTTTTGTTTGTTTTGGACAGAGAGAGCATGGGGTGGGAGGGGAGGGCAGAGGAAGAGAGAGAATCTTACACCCAGCTCTACACCCAGCCCGCAGCAGTCTGTTGCAGGTCTTGATTTTACAACTCTTGAGATCATGACTTGAGCCAAAATCAAGAGTCTGATGCTTAACTGACTGAGCCACCCAGGTGCCCTAGAATGGTTTTTTTGTAATGACCAGATATACCTGGAGTTTTAATGGTTAATTTTACATTGTGGGCTTTAAATACAAAGCTATTGCTTGTTTTGGTGTGTTTGTCTTTGTTTCAGTGTTCTCACTGACTCACAAGTGTTTTCCTTTTATTTTAGGAAGCTGAACAAGCAAGAACAGACTACTTCATTAGGACACTCTTACTTGAATTTCAAAATGTAAGTATTTTCCATTTAGAGATGGTTTCTAAGGATAGTTTTTAAAGAGAAGACACATAAATTGTATGCCATCTTATCTTGCTTAGTTAAGGAAGTTTGTTAATTATTTCTCTTACGTAAGATAATAAAGAAGAAAATCAGAGTGTAACGTTTTATTATTTTTAGCTGTAAGCTTATCCAATTAGATAAAGTAATATAAATTTTAACTTTTAAAACAATTTTCCTAAATTAAATTTACTATATTTGGAATATTTGGTTCTTTGCTGCAAATATTTTTCTTCTATTACAGTTAACAGATTATAGCATTGTTTACAAAATTATTACCCACTTTTGCTAATTTACAACTTTTTTAGAAACAAACCACCATCAAAGCTAAGTTTTCATTTAGATATATGTTATTCTTACTTGAGGCCTTTGACTTTAGTGTGTCAGATCAATATAAAAATGTTAATTTTCGGGGCGCCTGGGTGGCTCAGTTGGTTAAAGCCTCTGCCTTTGGCTCTGGTCATGATCCCAGTGTCCTGGGATCGAGCCCCATATCAGGCTCTCTGCTCAGCAGGGAGCCTGCTTCCCCCTCTCTCTCTGCCTGCCTCTCTGCCTACTTGTGATCTCTGTCTGTCAAGTAAATAAATAAAATCTTTAAAAAAAATGTTAATTTTCTAGGAAGAAATCAAAGAAAATCTGATGGACATTAGAGAATGCTATTGGCTTCTCCCTCGATCTCTATATTTTTATTTTAATTTTTGAAAACATTATGAAAAATTAAACATAGCCATCAAGTACATCAGTCTTCCTCAACTATTAGTTTATAAACAAACTTATACCTCCTACCTTCTGATTTACAAGTAGACATGGTTCCAGCACTCCATACTTTGAGACATACGTTGATCTAAAATAAGGAAATGGATTGGGTTAGACAAGTTAGTTTCTAATTTTCTTTTTCAGTTTAAACATTCTGTTAGTCCTCTAATTACAATAGATTTGAATACAAGTCTATATTGCTGAAACATTTACTGTGGATTACTTAAAGAATATGCATAGTGTAAGGGTTAAAGTGCATACTCTGGAGATGCCTGGGTTCAGATCCCGCATTTGTCACTTGATGTGAAACATTAGGCAAGTTGTTTAATCTTTCTATCTTGATTTCCTTACCTATAAAATGTGGATAGTATTAACAGTACCTTCCTCATACCATCACGTGGAGAATAAATAATTTTTATATGTGAAGTCCTTATATCAATACTTGGTATAGGAGAGTCAATAAATGTAGTTATCATTTCTTTTTTTAAAGCATTGTTAAATACCACATAAATATCTTATAAATGACAGTCAAGTGAGATGTGTGGCTTTTCTGTGTGCTTTAAAATGTGTAATATCTTTTTATAACTACTGAATTTCTGTTATTCTTGAAGGAATCGCGTAGGCTGTATCAGTTTCATTATGTGAACTGGCCAGACCATGATGTTCCCACATCATTTGATTCTATTCTGGACATGATAAGCTTAATGAGGAAATACCAAGAACATGAAGATGTGCCTATTTGTATTCATTGCAGGTACAAAAGAATTTTCCAAATATTTAAATACTTTGAAATATAAGTGGCATTATAATATGGGTGATGTTTGATATTTTAAAACCTAATTTTTAGGATTGCCAAGTGAGATAGATCATTATATTGGTTTCCAAATAGTAAAACCTATCTGAATCCTGAGGCAGTTTTTCTTCTCTTAATTTTTAATTTACATTATAGTTCTTCTAAAAGAGTTAGAAATATAGTACATATTTCATAAAACTCTCAGTTTCTTTAAGTGACTTGTATCTGCATTCACATTTGCTATAAAGAGTGAATGAAATTTCTGAGACTCAGAAATTAACTGGTTAAAGAGTTCAGAGATTTTTTTAATGGAGACAGACTACCAAAGATAGTTTTTCTTATCCAGTAGGTCTGATTGTAATGCTTACTAGTGAGTTGGAAAGGCTGCTTTTTATTTATGGGCCAAAAAGGTGACATGCTGATGGACATGTGGGAATCAGTTGACAACTTGGTTAATTAAAAAATATTTTTCTATAGTTAATTCAGTGGTTAGTTGACGATTTAATTAAGTAGACTGTTTTAAGAAGAGAAAAATCTAATTATAGAAATTGCTTTGACTTGACTTCTTCACAGATTCATCACAATCATCTTTTGTTCTGTGTTGCCCAGTGTACATAGTTCATAAATCCAATTCGATAGGAAGGTTTTCATTTAAAAAATGAAGTAGACCATTTAATATTTTTAAATAGACCAAAATAGTATTTTAACTGTAGTGACTTAGAAAACACATACATAAAAGGAAGAAGTCACTCAAAATTCCAGTAGAGGTGCTCATTGTTAAAATTTCAGTATATGTCCTTCAGTTTGTGTCCACACAGTGTATGTGTGCTTAGTGTTTAAAGAATGTTTCCCCATGTAATATAATTGTGTACATTTTTTTCTAAATCATGTAACTGTTCTTTCTGCAATGAATTATGACTACCCTATATTTTATATTTCACTTTCATTCCTTGGCATTTACTACCTCTCCCCATCCTTTTTCATCTATTTTATTTTAACTTTTCAAAACATTTATTTATTTTAAAAGATTTTATTTCTTTATTTGTCAGAGAGAGAGAGAGTGCATAAGCAGGCGGGGAGCAACAGGCAGAGGGAGAAGCAGACTCCCCACTGAGCAGGGAGCGTGATGTGGGGCTTGATTCCAGGACCCTGGGATCATGACCTGAGCCAAAGGCAGATGCTTAACAGACTGAGCCACCCTGGCATCCCCTTTTTCATCTATTTTAAACAATAGTTTAAATGTCCACGTGCTGTTCTTATGGTGCAGTCTTTGAGCACATCTGTAATTACTTCAATGGGATAGCTATAAGCAAATGTAATTTCTAAGTAAAAGAACATGAACTTTTTCATGCTTTTAATACATATTTTAAATTTTGTTACCCTAATAAAGCTAATGTTAATTATAATTAGTTTGTGGGGTGGCTCTGTTCCCGTACTCTCCCCAATACTGTTATCTTGTTTGATTTAATGCCTGCATGACAGGCTACCTTTTTTTTTTTTTTTTTTTTTAAGATTTGATTTACTTATTTGAGAGAGAGTAAGAGAGCATGAAGGCGGGGAGGATCAGAGGGAGAAGCAGACTCCCTGCCAAGCAGGGAGCCCGATGCAGGACTTGATCCCCAAACTCCAGGATCATGACCTGAGCTGAAGGCAGTTGCTTAACCAACTGAGCCACCCAGGCTTCCTTTTTTTTTCTTGGTTGTTTATATTCTTTTGTCAATTGCTTGTTTGTATACTTTGCCAGTTATTTCATAGCAGGCATTTATCTCTTAATAATTATGTTATAAATTCTTTATTTATCTTTATATGTTGAGGTTGTTAACTTTTAGTCATGTTATAAGTAGCATGGTTTTTAAGTGGTTTTTATTCTGCCAATCTTTTGCCACGCATAAATTTTAAGTTGTTATGTAGTCAGAGTTGTGAATCATCATTTATGAGTTCCGTCCATTGAGATGCTTAGAGAGTCCTTCTGTAATAGTAATACATAAACTATCTTTTTAGCACTTCTATAGGTTTTTTTGTAAACGTATTTCTAATCCATCTGGAATTTTTTTATGATTAAGGTATGAGGTATGAATCCAGGTTTTGCTCTTGTTAGGCTTACTTTCCCGGTATCATTTATTGAATGGTCTAATCTTCACCCTTTCATGGGAGACGCCACCAGTATGTAATACATACATATACTTAGATCTGTTTTTGAATTTTGGCAGTGTGTTTCATCAGTCTGGTTGTGTATATCTTTGTGTGACCTTAGTCGCACTTTTAACCATCAGATTTTAAATATATGTCATTTAACCCCTAGTAACTCAATGCAGTATTCTAGAAATGTTTTGATGTGAGGAATTGATAAATGTATCAACAGTTAAAAATAAATTATGGATTATTAAGAGCTTTTTAAAAATTATACTAAGTTGCTTATAGATTTATTTTATCAGGAAATCTTAGATGACATGTTTGACAAGCTACTGATATTTCTAAAGGTTCCAAAATATGCATTAAAATGCTACCAAACTTTTTTTCTATCTAAAAACTATTCTGGAGATGTCAGTAATGTCTTCAGTTACTCAGAGTGATTCCCAATCCTGAGATGCACATCTCCTATCTCCCTGTAGTTGAGAGCAGTTGCTCTAATGTACTTTTGTCATGTTTAAAAAAAAAACCCTGCAGAATTTCACTTTACATTCTCTGGGTTCTGTTAGTTCTTTAGGAGATGAGTGCATCACTCATCTTTGTTCTGCTGAATTCACTGCTAGTGTTCAAACCAATTTCTAGGGCTTTGGTATTTTCCTCATCTTTTCTGTACCTTTTGCAGATTGAAACGGTGTATTATTTCTTCCTCTAAGGCACCAGAGTCATATTGGATGTAAAATAAATTTCTCTCTTCAAGTTATTATGTTGGCTAGACGGGATTTTCTGAGATAGAATTAGATTTCCAAATTAAAAGCTACTAGATATTCTGTGAATCATTTAGGTATTCTCCGAATGTTAGAAGTTCCCTAAATTAAATAAAAACAAGATGTAAATACTAATGTTTAAGATGTTTGCCGTGCATATACTTTAAGTTATGATCTGTTTACTAAAATAGTAGAAAATTGTCAGGTTTCTTAAATGATTTTTTTTTTGCTACTAAAAATTAACATGTTCATCCACATTTATTTTATAGTTATTTTATGACAAAAATCAAATTGTTCTTTCAAACTTTATATTTATAGTGCAGGCTGTGGAAGAACAGGTGCCATTTGTGCCATAGATTATACGTGGAATTTACTAAAAGCTGGGGTAAGAATAATTTTTTTTTTTTTTTTTTTTTTTATAGCTTTTTTTTTTTTTTTTTTTTTTTTTTTAATTTTTTTATTTTAATAAACATATAATGTATTTTTATCCCCAGGGGTACAGGTCTGTGAATCGTCTGGTTTACACATTTCACAGCACTCATCATAGCACATACCCTCCCCAATGTCCATTTCCCCACCACCCTCTCCCATCCCCCTTCCCCCCCGCAACCCTCAGTCTGTTTCTTGAGATTGAGTCTTTTATGGTTTGTCTCCCTCCCAATCCCATCTTTTCATTTTTTCTTTTCCTACCTCCCCCCAAACCCCCCCACCTTGCATCTCCACTTCCTCATATCAAAGAGATCATATGATAGTTGTCTTTCTCCGATTGACTTATTTCGCTAAGCATGATACCCTCTAGTTCCATCCACGTCGTCGCAAATGGCAAGATTTCATGTCTTTTGATGGCTGCATAGTATTCCATTGTGTATATATACCACATCTTCTTTATCCATTCATCTGTTGATGGACATCTAGGCGCTTTCCACAGTTTGGCTATTGTGGACATTGCTGCTATAAACATTCGGGTGCACGTGCCCCTTCGGAGCACCACGTTTGTATCTTTAGGATATATACCCAGGAGTGCAATTGCTGGGTCGTAGGGTAGCTCTATTTTCAGTTTTTTGAGGAACCTCCACACTGTTTTCCAGAGTGGTTGCACCAGCTTGCATTCCCACCAAGAGTGTAGGAGGGTTCCCCTCTCTCCGCATCCTCGCCAGCATCTGTCATTTCTTGACTTGTTAATTTTAGCCATTCTGACTGGTGTGAGGTGGTATCTCATTGTGGTTTTGATTTGTATTTCCCTGATGCCGAGTGATGTGGAGCATTTTTTCATGTGTCTGTTGGCCATCTGGATGTCTTCCTTGCAGAAATGTCTGTTCATGTCCTCTGCCCATTTCTTGACTGGATTATTTGTTCTTTGGGTATTGAGTTTGATAAGCTCTTTATAGATTTTGGATACGAGCCCTTTATCTGATATGTCGTTTGCAAATATCTTCTCCCATTCTGTCAGTTGTCTTTTGGTTTTGTTAACTGTTTCCTTTGCTGTGCAAAAGCTTTTGATCTTGATGAAATCCCAATAGTTCATTTTTGCCCTTGCTTCTGTTGCCTTTGGCGATGTTCCTAGGAAGAAGTTGCTGCGGTGGAGGTCAAAGAGGTTGCTGCCTGCATTGTCCTCAAGGATTTTGATAGATTCCTTTCGCACATTGAGGTCCTTCATCCACTTTGAGTCTATTTAAGAATAATTTTTATATAGCATTATATTCAGTTGATCTGTTATTATTTTCCAATAAGTAAATTATAGCATGTGTTTCATTATGTTACTTCTTTAGAAATAGCTTTACTATGTAAGAAAAAAGGTAATGGAACTGGAAAAGGTATAAATGATGTATATTACGTTGAGATAATTTGTGAGGCAGAAAAGTAAACATGTTACCACCCCTTGTTCTATGTGAATTGATACCTACATTTAGAAGACTTTTCCAAATACAGAATCCTCATTGCCTTTTATATTTATTCTAGGTGTAAGTATAATCAGTTCAATAAATATTTATGCCTAAATGGAAATATTATTTTATAGTGGTTAAGGATATTGAGTCTGGAGCCAAACTGCCCAGATTAAAATTCAGTCATTTATTGTCTGTGGGATTTGGGTTCAGTTACTTAATTTCATTGTGCCTCAGTTTTTTCAACTGAAAAATATTAATAACTTGTAAAAAAATAAATTAACCTTTGTAAAGTTCCTAGAACTATGTGTGTCCTACATATAGCAAGTGCTCAGTTCGTTAGTTTTCATTAAAACTGGTGTTAATTGTTGTTACTACCACTACTATTTCAAAGACGTTGTGTTCAATACTATGGAGGATATAGAGGTAAATAAAACATAGCCCTTATGTTTGAACATAGCCCTTACAGATTTGAAAAACATTAGGTTGTCTCATTGTATGTAGATTTGCTTCTCTTGCTCGTTCTGTAGCTTTTTAAAAAATTACAGCTTTTTAAAAAATTATTTTTTTAAACAGTATGTCCAACATAGGCTTGAAGTCACAACCCCAAGATCAAGAGTCACATACTCTACTCCCTGAACCAGCCAGGCTTTGCCCCCTTTGTAGCTTTAAGGTGTGTTTCTGTGAATATGTCAATTTTTATTTTATATCAAATAGGATTAATAAAATATTTAGGGTTTTTTCTTTTTAACTTTTTTCCTCCCTCTATTCCTTCTTTTTTCCCCTGCCTTAACATTTTTCAGTGTTGCTAGGGAATAATTAAATTTTAAATTTTCTTCAAAAGCCCTCTGGGGTTAAATGTTATTTTTGTATTCCTCAAAAATGTAATCATTGCCTGATACTCAAATGAAAAAAAAATTTTTTTTAAAGATTTTATTTATTTATTTGACAGAGAGAGAGATCACAAGTAGGCAGAGAGGCAGGCAGAGAAAGAGGGGGAAGCAGGCTCCCTGCAGAGCAGAGAGCCGGATACGGGGCTCGATCCCAGGACCCTGAGATCATGACCCGAGCCGAAGGCAGAGGCTTAACCCACTGAGCCACCCAGGCGTTCCTGGAATGACCAGATGTTTATTCTGCTTACTGGCATTTATTTAAATGCCTCTTTCCATCCCATTTTTAATCTTTGACTTTCATGTTAAAAATAGGTTAGAATCCTAGTTAAGTTTTGTTCAATTAAAGATTTTCATTTGAGGGGCGCCTGGGTGGCTCAGTGGGTTAAAGCCTCTGTCTTCGGCTCGGGTCATGATCCCAGGGTCCTGGGATCAAGCCCCGCATTGGGCTCTCTGCTCAGTGGGGAGCCTGCTTCTTCCTCTGTCTCTGCCTGCCTCTCTGCCTACTTGTGATCTCTCTCTCTGTCAAATAAATAAATAAAATCTTTAAAAAAAAAATCTGGTCATTCCAGAAGTTATATATTTTGAACATAGTCCTCATTTGATTGTGTTTGGCTTAAATATATATAATCTTATGTTTTAGGTTAAGACTTGATGTAAAAAAAAAAATTTTTTTTTAGGATTTTATTTATTCATGAGAGAGAGAGTGCATGCAGAAGCAGGGGGAAGGGGCAGAGGGAGAAGGAGAAGCAGACTCTGCTGATCAGGGAGCCTGATGTCAGACTAGATCCGGGGACCCTGGATCATGACCCAAGCCGAAGGCAGACGCTTAACTGACTGAACCACCCAGGCACCCTTTAAAAATCTTTTGAAGTATATAAAGACTCTCAAATAGTAAGCCTGGGAAACTCTTTTTTTTTTTTTAAGATTTTATTTATTTATTTGACACAGAGAGATCATAAGTAGGCAGAGAGGCTGGCAGAGAGAGACAGGGAAGCGGGGCTTCATCGCAGGACCCTAGAATCTGACCTGAGCCAAAAGCAGAAGCTTAACTCGCTGAGCCACCCAGGCACGCAGCCTGGAAACCTTTTTAACTCTTCTTATCACTCCAAAATATTCTTGTTGATCACCAAATTCTAATTGTTCTGCCTCAGAAGTGTGCTTCAAATCTGTTTCTATCTTTCTTTTTTTAGATTCCTTCAGTAAACTTCTACCAGTTTCTCCCCTTCAGACTCTTATCTTCCCTGCTGCAAAGCAGACTGAATGTCAAATCTGCTCATGTCAGTGTTACCTACTGTAGTAGTTCTGATTCCAGATGTACCAAAGAATTGTTGGGGATCTTTCACAGTCTCCAGAGACATAGCTGAGGGATCTGTATTTTACCAACTTTCTTAGCTGGTCCTTACATAGCCAGCCCAGAAAACAGTCGCCTGTGGAATGAGTTCAAGCTCTATTATGTTTACAGTCTGATTCCAGGTAGCCTTGTCTTCTTTCCTCCTTAAATACCTCTCCTTCTTTCAGTTTTAGGCTGTATCCACATCAAGTTTCTCAATTCCCCAAACCAATTATACATTTAATCTGCTGTGCTTAGGTGTATTTCCTCAACTTTTTACTCCACACACCAATCAGTGCTAGTCAGTGTTTTTGTTCCCACCGCACTGCAGTTATACTGTGGCTGGGTACTTACTTGTTCATTTACCTCACTAGCTTGACGGCTGAGGGTCCAGATTAACTTTATGTCTGTAATGCCAACAACAGTGTCTGATGGATGGTAGGTCGTGCTCAGTAAATGTTTTCAGTCATCCAGCATGTATAGAAGGTCTGTTTGAAACGTTAAAGGTCTATATGAAAGAGTTGATATATTAAATTCTTTGTTTTAGAAAATACCAGAGGAATTTAATGTATTTAACTTAATACAAGAAATGAGAACACAAAGGCATTCTGCAGTACAAACTAAGGTACCGTTTTTTGTTTCACTTTATAGACTGTATTTTTTTTTAATGCCTTCTTGGTTTGTTTTTTGTTTTTGTTTTTTTTCCAAATGTCTTTCCCTTGTTTATTTTCCCCTGTTTATCATGTCATCTCCCTAATAGGAGCAGTATGAGCTTGTTCATAGAGCTATCGCCCAACTGTTTGAAAAACAGCTACAACTATATGAAATTCATGGAGCGCAGAAACTTGCCGAAGGAGTGGTAGGTGTTCTTGGTCTATTAATTTTAGAAAACTTCTTTCTTTCTTTCTTTTCTTACTTTCTTTCTTTCCTTCTAGAAAACCAACATTTCTTTCTTTTCCTTCCTTCCTTCCTTTTTTCTTTTAATTTTTTTAAGTAATCTCTACACCCAGTATGGGGCTCAGACTTGACCCCAAGATCAAGAGTCCTATGCTCTACGACTGAGCCAGCCAGGCACCCTGAAAACTTTTTTTTACCAAGGTGTAATATTTAGCTTTTTAACAGTCATCTATGTTTTACCTGACATGAGTATATCTGTGACAGTTGTTATTTTTATTTGACCTGATTTTATTAACTCCTTTCCTTCTTCCTGTTTGCCTCTCTCAATTGTCATGGATATTTAATGACTCCAGTACAAGTTAAATAATATTCAAAATAGAATATAGTTAGGAAGATAGGTCTTATGTCAAAAATCTTTACTGTTTCACATATAAATTACTTTTAACAAAATTAACTGCATTGTTCTCTCTTTTCTTCTGCCCTCCCAACCTAAGCAATTTTAAATTGATTCTACATGAATTAAATTGTGTTCTTGGTCATGATGATAAAAACTGTTGTAGTTAATTTTGTACAAGCTTTTTAATTAAGCAGAATTACAGCCTACAGTGAAGTCCCTTTTTGGCATGTGTTTAGTTCAGTGTCATTTTAGCCTTAAAGGATCTTATTGGACTTTCAGACTTTTTGACCTGACAAAAATAGTTTGTTCTCATAGTGTTCTCATGTCTGCCTCTTTTTTCTAACTAGTTCTTTTATTTGCTGTCTTTCTGTAATCATCTTGTCCTTGAAAGTATTGAGTTATTTTTTTGATAAAATTTCTTTATGTTTTTATCCCTGAACCTGATAGCCATCACATGATAAATCAACTTAGTCTCAATAACTGAAGTAAAATGAGGAAATGAGTTGCAAAATTTATAACCTTTGTTTCCTTTTTCTTCTTCACATTGTTTTTGGCATTTTCCCAGACTATTTTTTTGAAATTTCTTGGTTTTATAAATGAGAGGCTTGTTACCAAATGCTGATCTCAGTGTCTTAAAATAATCTAATATTGATCCATGAGTTTTAGGGACTGTGTATTTCCTTTATTAGCCAACTGATAATTACAGAGTATTTTATAACTGGAAGTTTGCATCCTTTGACCTTCTTTACCCATTTCACCCACCTCCCACCTCCCACCTCTGGCAAGTGCCAATCTGTTCTTTATATCTCTGAGTTCAGTTTTTTGTTTGTTCTTAGATTCCACAGATAGGTGAGATCATATGGTATTTGTCTTTCTCTGTTTGACTTCTTTCACTTACTATAATGCTCTCAAGGTCCATCCATGTTGCTGGAAATGCCAAGAATTCTTTCTTTTTTTATGACTGAATGATATTCCATTGTGTGTATATGTCACATTTTCTTTATCCATTCTTTGACAAATGGACATTTGGGTTGCTTTCACGTCTTGGCTCTTGTAACTAAGGCTACAGTGAACATGGTGGTACATGTGTCTTTTTGTTTTCACTTCCTTCGGATAAATACCCAGAAATGGGATTACTGAATCATATGATAGTTCTTTTTTTTTTTTTTAATTTTTTGAGGAACCTCCACATTCTTTCCGTATAGCTGCACCAGTTTATATCCCCACCAACAGTGCATGCGGTTTTCCTTATCTCCACATCCTCTCCAACACTTGTTATTTCTTGTCTTTTTGATGCTAACCATTCTAACAGGTATCAGGTCTCATTGTGGTTCTGATTTGTATTTCCCTAATGATTAGTGATGTTGAACATATTTTCATATATTCCTGTTGACCATCTGTATGTCCTCTTTGAAGAAATGTCTATTCAAGTCTTTTGCCCATTTTTAATCAGTTTGTTGGGTTTTTTTGCTATTCCATTCTCTTATTTCAAAGTTGCCTTTTCATTTTGTTGATAGTTTCCTTTGCTGTATAGAAGCTTTTTAGTTTGATGTAGTCCCACTTGTTTATTTTTGCTTTTGTTGTCTTTACTTGAAAATAATTTTAATGCAGTATTAAATGCCTTCAAAGCTTTTAAGTATATTTAAGTAATCTCCAGAAAATGATATGTGATAAATATTGCATTGCTCTTCCATATTTGTTTTCTCATTATCTGATTGTTTTTAGGTTTTATTCCATAAATTAAACGTCCATTAGTCTGAATTTCACACTAGGATTATAATTTTGTTATAGAATGTTTCTGTCTGATACATCAGAGGTTTACAGATAAGGAATAGAAGAAAGATGGTACGCATGTTATGGGATGAGATGAAATACCACCTAATGGCAGATTAATGGTTATTTCAAGCCTACTTTCTTATCTCATTGCCTGATACAAAGGAGACACCCAGTAAATGTTTGCTAACTGAATTTAAAATGTTAGATTATGTCCTTGCATTTTAAAGCTGAAATGGTGACTGCTGGATTACCTCTGGGCAAGATGGGTATTTCTGTTTTGTAAAAAGGAAAAAACAGTTTTCCAGGGAATCCATTATGAGAAAAATGTATTTGGTAAGAATAAATATATTTCCAAAGGTTGTATACTGTAGTGTCTGACACTATGTAACTATATAACTCAGTGGATGAATGGATTTGAAAAGGGGAAGGACAACTGGATAGAAGAAAAGCTAGCTTTATCATTCTAGGTAATTTTTTAATAGCGTCCTCTTAAGAAATCTTGCTTTCTAGGTATTTCTGAATCTAGTTGACTGTTTTTATAGCAGGTTTATATGTGGTTGGAGACCATAAATCCCAGGCAGAAAAAGATTGGAATCTAAAAAGTTGGAGAAAATCATCTTAGAACTGTGTGGTTGAGTAAAATGATTAGAAATATATTACTTAACCTTTCTGAACCTATGCTGTGAGAAACAGTTATAAATATATTTATTATTTCTCTGACAATTTAAAGGTAAAGTTTAAAAAAAACCAGACAAACAAAAAACTCTTAAAATGTATGTTCCACAATTATTTTCATAGAAATTTTGTTTGGAATGCTGATCAACAGTATAAGACTCTATAATAAATGATATTTGTTAGAGGTGTTTACAACCAAGATGACTTTCCAGAGTAGGAGATCTAAAAAAGTTTATTCTGGAATTGAGTAGCCTATTGATCTGGGATTTAGAAACACTTCAGTAAGCAAATATCTGTAAGATGTACATGCATGCCTTTTTATCTCTTATATAAAAGACCAGTTATCAATACCAGGATTTTCAATTCTAGGATGGTGGAGTAATAGCAACAGTAGTTTGTGTTATCATCCTTTGTTGTTATTGTACATTTTATTTATTTTTTTTAAGATTTTTTATTTATTTGTTTGACAGAGATCACAAGTAGACAGAGAGGCAGGCGGGGCGGGGGGGGGAAGCAGGCTCCCCGCTGAGCTGGGAACCCAATGCAGTGCTCGATTCCAGGACCCCGGGATCATGATCTGAGCCGAAGGCAGAGGCTTTAACCCACTGAGCCACCCAGGCGCCCCTGTACATTTTAGATGTGATACTGAATTCTGAGTATTTTTTCCTCAAATATAATGTCCTTTATTTTTAAAGCACTTTGGTTTAATATTTATTTTGTTTTGCAGTTGGTAATATATCTTTAAGTATTTGAGAATTAGGTTCTGATCTTTTTTTGTGGCCTCTGATATGGCTGTTATGTAGTAAATATTAAGACACAAAATTAATGAAATGAGTGAAGGTGGTCAAAGGTAAAAAAAATAATAATAACTTTAGTAAGCTCTTCTTGAAACAAAAGAATATACTAGAACCTAATTTCAGTGGATTATTTAATTGCTAAAATTCCTTTCACCTTCAAAAGTTGGTGATTGTTTCAATTGGTAATAAAAGCCCCTTAAGAGAGCTATATACATTAGGACAAATGAGAAGACAAAAGCTATAGTTAATAGTGTCAGGAGATATGAGTAGAGCAAACATTACTATAGGAAAAATAAGGAATCTAAGAAGAACATTGTCCTATCTTGAAGTCCGGTAGCCAGGAGGATTTGTTCACGCTGTGTAGGCAATGGTTCTCTGAGCTGCATTTCTATTCTACCACATTGATTTCTTTCATCAGGTGAAATTCAGCATGTTCAAAAGTCTTACCTCCCCCCAGAATTTGTTTTCCTCTTTTGGCCCTTTCTGTTAAGGGTTCCACTGTTCTCTTATTTATCCAAAATGAGGAATCCTTCGTGACACCTTCTTTCCTCTGTCATATTTGTTTGAAAATGCCCTTAATTTATCTTCTTACTCCCTTCCCACCTGTTCCCTTCCATACTCTGTTCTTTTCTTTTTTCTTCTCAATATCTTATCTATCTCTCTCTTGTTTATTTTTAATATATTATTTAGTTATTTGAGAGAGAGCGAGCAGGAGCAGCAGGGAGGGTCAGAGGGAGAAGCAGACTCCCCACTGTGCAGGAAGCCCAATTTGGGGCTTGATCCCAAGACCCTGGGATCATGACCTGAGCCGAAGGCAGATGGCCAACCCATTGAGCCACCCAGGCGCCCCTCTTACCTGTCTCTTACTGTCATTCTACATGCTGCCTTAATATTCTCAACTTCTTAATATTTCTCAGCTATATCCTTTTTTTTTTTTCAGCTGTATTCTTAATATTCTCACCTTTAAATAACATCTCCGCTTTCACTACTTTATGATTTTATGATTACCCCTTTACTTCCTAATTTGGTAATATTACTAGACTATACATCTTGGAATTAAGTACTGGGTACTTTACATTTTTTGTATCCTCTCTAGTGATTACTGTTTAGTGCATGTCTCATATTGATCCACATTGCCTTACCTACTATTCCAGAATCCAAAATGCTCTGAAAACCTAAAGTTGTAGGGAGGAGGGGAAAGAGAAGAGAAGGGGGAAAAGAGAGGTTGAGAGTGTTGGTTTGGTATTATACTCATTTGACAGGAAAACCTGACTTGACTTGAGGCTGTTCGTATTGTACTATTAAAAAATCAGTGTGTTTTACAGTTTCATATGGTTAACCTTTATTTAACCTACTTAATGTGAATATGTACAGATTTTGATACAAAAATATTAACTGTTATGGGACTGTGTAAGCAAATGAATTATCTTTATGATGCAAAGAATGTCTAAATTCTGGTGATGTTTGAGGATCAAACATCCAAAAGACCTGATTTACCTGAGGCAATACCAATTTACATTTGTCTAGGTGTAATAATAATTAGTGCTCCCACTTCCGTTCTCAAAGAGCCCTGATTCGGACAATAAATTATCTGGCTACCCTACCTTAGCAGATATCTCTGCAACAGATGCCTTTGTTATGACTAGGTGGTTTTAATTAAGAGTGAAAACATCCATTCGCATGTTATTGTTTGATCAGAGTAAGATACATACTAAGATGCATAAAACTCTTCTAATATATCTGATTATGTATCAGGAGACAGGGTGCACTAAAAATTGTTGAAAAGCTGAGATCTCTGTTTTCCTTAGTTGGGCATACTTAGTAAAAAAAAAAAAAAGTCACTGGCAAGAAACAGAAAGGCAGAGAAGGTGCTACGATGGACACAGTAAGTGTCTTTTGATGTAAAAAAAAAAAAAAGGGCAACTACAGTTTGAGAGTTCTTCAACCATCGTGTGTGTAAAGATAGCTTTTTTCTTTAAAATTAATCTGAGATGTTAGCAAGTGTAAAAATCATTGTCTTCTGGCCTGTTAACATATTCTAGCCAGATAAAACTGAGTTACTTCCTTGGGGGTGAAACTAATTTAAGGCAGTGTTTTATGTATTAATTTCACAACTCTTCTCTTCACAGTCCTAAACACAACCTAAGATTCTTTAAACTGTATTGACTCTGGAACATCCATATTAAGGAATATTACTGGTCCTCAAGACCAGCAAAAACAAGGAAATCCCTGAATTGGGCTCTCTCTGCCTTTTGGGTGTTTATTTGGTTAGGGAGTGATACAAGGGCCATATATGCTAATGGAGCAAGCAGGGCACTCTGTGGTGATAAAGGGTAGGGCAAAGAGTGATTGAAATGCGATCTGGGCCTGTTTAAAAGTACTAGATAGCAGTAGGAATCCCAAAAAATTGGGAAAAGTAAAAGATAGAAGCCTTATTTTGTTGGCTTTATCCTCCGTCTCTGTACATGTTAAGATTATACTGGTAGTGATGCCTGAAAAAGGTGGTATCTTTTTTGATCTTTATTTTCTTGGAAAACTGTTCCTTTATAGTAGCATTTGAAATGTGTTGAAAAGCCATGGTACACAGTTAAGTTTTCAGTAACTGGAGATAGACTGGGTTTGTTTTTGTTTTTGTTTTAAGTTTATTTATTTATTTTTTTAGTAATCTCTATCCAGTGTGGGGCTCAGACTCATGACCCCAAGATCAGGAGTCACATGCTCTTTTGATTGAGCCAGCCAGGAGTCCCAGGCTGTTTTTGTTTTTGTTTTTTTAATCACTTAATTTTATTTATTTATATATTTCTAAAGATACATATATTTTTTAATTAACATATAATGTATTATTTGTCCCAGGGGTACAGGTCTGTGAATCATCAGGCTGACACACTTCACAGCACTCACCGTAGCACATACCCTCCCCAAATGTCTGTAACCCCACCACCCTCTCCATACCACATCCTTCCACACACACCCCCGCAACCCTCAGTTTGTTTTGTTGACATCAAGAGTCTCTTATGCCTCCCGATCCCATCTTGTTTCATTTTTTCCTTCCCTACCCCCCAAACCTTCCACTTTGCCTTTCAAATTCCTCATATCAGGGAGATCATATGATAATTGCCAGACTGTTCTTTGATATTAATTTCTCTGTTGAAGTTTGGCCCTTATTTAATCTAAAATATAGAGAATATAAAACTCATTTTGTTGTTTGGGAAAATTGGCATTATTTTAAAAATTGAAAAGCCTAGAGGCAGTTTATGTGAAACATGAGAAAGGAGAATTACTTTTCTTCTAACTTTAATGAAGCATTTTTCCTTCCCTCTCAGGAGAATGAAATTAACACTGAAAATATGGTCAGCTCCATAGATCCTGACAAACAAGATTCTCCTCCTCCAAAACCACCAAGGACCCGCAGGTATTGTACGTCACATTTTCTTTGAAAGGATATTTTTATTTTACCCACTGTTAATTAAATTCTAATTATTTCCAAGTTATTTTTATAACTTATCATTCTTTTGTCTTGGGTTTGGCATGTACATGGCAACTGATTTGTTACTGGTGTACTAAAAGTTCTGTTGCACTTTGGGTAAAATCTCAGTAGTACCCTGTACCAGAGTAATGAACATAACCTTGAATTGACAGTAGCTCATATTTTGGTACGTAGTACAATTAAACTTTTAAATACTCTATAAAGATTTCAGTTTTTGTGTAATGACTAAAAAAGTAATATTGTCAAAAATTGTATGTGCATTAAAGAAATTAATATTACTAGCAAAGATGAGTTTATTTCTCTCAGCATTTTATTACTTTCATACCAAACTGATTTGTAATAAAGTCAAGATATATTCTTGTATTCCTTTTTATTTCTTTTTTCTTTTAGGGTAGCTGCTACGTCAGTTACGTGGTAGTATAGGAAGAATATAGGTATAGAAAGAATATAGGTAGACGGGGCACCTGGGTGGCTCAATGGGTTAAAGCCCCTGCCTTCGGCTCAGGTCAAGGTCCCAGGGTCCTGGGATCAAGCCCCACATCGGGCTCTCTGCTCAGCGGAGAGCCTGCTTCCCCCTCTCTCTCTGCCTGCCTCTCTGCCTACTTGTGATCTCTGTCAAATAAATTAATAAAAATAAATAAATAAAAATAAAGAAAGAATATAGGTAGAATCAGAAAGCTTTAGTTACAAGTCCTTTTCACCGTTTACCACCTTTGAAGTTGTGATTAAGTTACTTAACTTATTTGATCCTGGGTTGATTTTGGTTTTTTTTTTAAGTATTGTCCTGAGGATGAAATGAGATAAACTATGTGAAAATGCTACATATGGTACTTGGCACATATTAGATTTCCATTACATATTAGTTTTCCCATGATAGTGTAGAATTAAAATGGTGTTAATTGAATTACTTTTAAAAGGAGGCACAGTAGAAGATCTGTAATAATAAACTATTAGAATGGCTTATACGGGGTCTTATTTTAAGCAAAGATCTGCCTAAATGGATTGGCCATCCCTCAAAGTAGAACTTCTTTTATATAAGATTCAACAATTTTTTCCCCCCTTAAAAGTTTGCTAGACGTTGGGGTACCTGGTTGGCTCAGTCGGTTAAGTAGCTGCCTTCGGCTCAGGTCATGATCTTGGAGTCTGAGGATCGAGCCCCATGTCCGGCTCCCTGCTCAGCAGGGAGTCTGCTTCTCCCTCTGCTCCTCCCCCTGCTCCTTCTCTCTCTCTCTCTTTCTCACTCACTCTCTCAAATAAATAAATAAAATCTTTTTTTTTTTTTTAAAGTTTTTATTTATTTGCCAGAGAGAGAGAGTACATGCAAGAAGGCAGAGAGGCAGGCAGAGACAGCGAGAGAAGCAGGCTCCCTGCCGAGCAAGGAACCCGATGCGAGACTCAATCCCAGGACCCTGGGATCATGACCTTAGCCGAAGGCAGCGGCTTAACCAACTGAGCCACCCAGGCGTCCCAATAAATAAAATCTTAAAAAAAAAAATGTGAGTGTTGGACACTATAGTGGACAATCCATATGTTGCATATATTTTTTGTGGCTGGGCTTAGAATAAGTGCTATTTAAGTGTTTTAAGCCTTGTTGTAACCTTACATCAAGGAAGGATGAGGAAAAAAAGTCTGTTAGTGTAATTACGAGTCACATTTGAGTAGCCACAAAAACCCACAAAGGGACACAAGGAAACTTGGGCGTGATGGATATATGTTTATTACCTTGATTGTGGTGATAGTATTGTGGGTATATGCACATGTCCAAACTCATCAAATTTATACATAAAACGTATTGGTTTTTGTATATCGACTATACCTAAGTAAAGCTATTTTTTATTTTTATTTTTATTTTTTATTTTTTTTTAAGATTTTATTTATTTATTTGACAGACAGATCACAAGTAGGCAGAGAGGCAGGCAGAGAGAGAAGGGAGGAAGCAGGCTCCCTGCTGAGCAGAGAGCCAGATGCGGGGCTCGATCCCAGGATGCCGGGATCATGACCTGAGCCGAAGGCAGCGGCTTTAACCCACTGAGCCACCCAGACGCCCCAGTAAAGCTATTTTTTAAAATGTGAATTATCAACACATCCTGCACAGACTGCTTCCAAAAAGCACTTGGAATATTCTTGGTTAAGGGGTGCCTGAGTGGCTCAGTCGGTTGAGCATCTGACTCTTGATTTCAGCTCGGGTCATGGTCTCATGGGTTGTGGGATCAAGTCATGTGTCAGGCTGCAAACTCAGCAGGAGTCAGCTTGAGATTCTCTCTCTCCCTCTCCCTCTGGCCCTCCTCACCCACACGCATACTCTCAAATAAATCTCTCTCAAATAAATCTTAGAAAAAAGATTACTGGTTAAATAAGCCTGCTTGAAAACATCTAACTCTGGTCCCTCCATGAACTTCCTAAAATTTTAGTGAAGGGATATTAAAATGTATAAAGATTAAAAAACAAAATTGGAGAGAGGGTAGCATCAGATATGTCAACAAAATTATAGAAAGCACATGACCATTGGAAAGGGACTTAACAGAGAAAGCTAAAACTTGCTTTCCTGTAGGTGGGGGAAACCAGTAAGAACCAACATGATTTTCCAAAGAACCCCCAGAAAAGCTCAGAAATTGGAAGTCCTCCTTAAGGCTGGTGTGTAGGATGGGACTAAAAACAAGAGTACTTAAGTACTCTGTAGAGTATTTAGAGTAGTAATGAGTTCATGATACCAGATTCCTTACATTAAATTGAGCAAAGGACTGCTTCTCCTTACATCATTTGGGCACACTGGAAGGATTTACTCTGGAGCAGTTGAACCAGGGAGTCTCTGAATTCAAGGTCATCAGGTCCAGGTGATGGTGGGGTTTGTAGTGTCTTACTGAAAACAGGAATATGTATGCTGAATGGTCAGATCCTCCAGTTCCCTTGCTTCCAGATTGCTGGTGGGAGAGAATCTCCCTCTGGAAAAACTAACCAACCCAAGAGATGAAATGTATACTTACTTATTCATGGTTGTGGCCCACCGGTGATTTGCAAGGGCGATACTCAGTTACCATGGAGTTAAATGACCACCAAGCCACAAGCCTCAAGCCCTCCGCCTTACATAATATGTAGACATCTTCCAGTCATTTTTAATACTCCATTCTTTTTTTTCCCCAAAGATTTTATTTCTTTATTTGAGAGAGAGCAAGAGAATGAGCGAGTGGAGGTGGGGTGGGCCAGAGAGAGAGGGAGTAGCAGACTCACTGTTGAATGGGGAGCCCGATGTGGGGCTTGATCCCAGGACCCTGAGATCATGACTTGAGCTGAGGGCAGACACTTAATTGACTGAGCCACCTAGGCAGTTCTGCCTCCTATATATAGTTCTTAAGAAGCAACTGAGGATATGGCCACCAAAACAAGGAAGTGGAACTAGAAAAACTAAGATGGGACCTGGAAAACAGAAAGCTCTGACACAGGAGAGAACATCAGCTCTGTGGTGACCTAGGTAGTCAGTGGTACACACTGGAGCACAGGGCCCAAGGATCTAAGAGGAACATCTGTGGTATTGATAATTACCTAGTGTGCTTGATTGACCAGTTAAAAGGAGGTGTACAAATCTGTAAGAAAGTTCAAAGAAGGGCTGAATTACTGGTGATACATAGAGAACTAAGCCATCTGAAACCCAAGACAATTAAGAAAAATAGGAAGTTGTATAAGAAAATATAGGAAATCATGGTGTTATCTGTAGTCATAAGATTGAATTAAATGTTACAATAGAACAGTACTGAGATGGAAAAGATACATAGTAGGAAGACAATGGAGAATGTGTGAGGGAGATCAAAAAATAGCAATTTATGCATTTTGAAATATTTTGAAATTATGAAAATGAATCTTAGAAGCAGCTATTTAAGAAAGCTGAAAGTTCATGTCTCTGGATAGCGGAAGGGCTGTGGGAGGAGACTGCTGTTTTTCATTAAAATTCTTGTATTTGTAAACAGTGTACATGTATTACCTTATTAACCATTAAATTTTGTTTGACAGTTTATAATTTTTTATTCATAAAGGGATGAATATTCTTATTATGCTCTTTTCTTAATGTTTTTCAGTTGCCTTGTAGAAGGGGATGCCAAGGAAGAAATACTTCAGCCACCAGAACCTCATCCAGTGCCACCCATCTTGACACCCTCTCCCCCTTCAGCTTTTCCAACAGTCACTACTGTGTGGCAGGACAATGATAGATACCATCCAAAGCCAGTGTTACATATGGTTTCATCAGAACAACATTCAACAGACCTCAACAGAAACTATAACAAATCAGCAGATCTTCCAGGGAAAAATGAATCAGCTGGTGAACAGATGGATAAAAAATTGGAGCGAAATTTAAGTTTTGAGATTAAGAAGGTCCCCCTCCAAGAGGGACCAAAAAGTTTTGATGGGAACACACTTTTGAATAGGGGACATGCCATTAAAATTAAATCGACTCCACCTTGTATAGGTGATAAAATCTCTAAGTCACAGGAATTGAGTTCAGGGGATCTAAAAGTTGATGATGTTCCTCAGAATTCTTGTGTGGACTGCAGTGCAACACAGTCGAATAAAGTTCCACTTACTCCACCAGAAGAATCACAGAAGAATTCATGCACACCTCCAAGGCCAGACCGCTTGCCTCTTGATGAGAAAGGACATGTAACATGGTCATTTCATGGACCTGAAAATACCCTACCCAGGCCTGATTCATCGGAAGGCAAATCCTCAGATATCCACTGTCAAGCAGTGAAAACTGTGAGTCTAACACCAAGCCCCACAACACCAGCTGAGACCCAGGATCTCGCAGATCATCCTAACAGTTCGCCTCTATTCAGAGCACCCCTCAGTTTCACTAATCCTCTTCACTCTGATGACTCAGACTCAGATGAAAGAAACTCTGATGGTGCTGTGACCACGAATAAAACTAATATTTCAACAGCAAGTGCCACAGTTTCTGCTGCCACTAGTACTGAAAGCATTTCTACAAGGAAAGTATTGCCAATGTCCATTGCTAGACATGATATAGCAGGAACGATACATTCAGGTGCTGAAAAAGGTAATAATAACAGTATCTAACACTTAAATATTTTTACTCTGTGCCAGTCACTGTTCTAAGCACTTACCTATATTAATTATGTTTTATTCCACATTTCACTCTAGTACCTACAGCAGAATTTCATTATTTTACATACTTTTTTTAAAAAGTAAGCTTCTGTATATTGTTTCCTTAATTTGGTTAATTGAATCACTAGTTTTTGTTTCCCTGGTATTTCAGTTGATGTAACCGAAAATTTTTGTGCTTTTTTTTTTCTTCCTGTGTTACAGTTTTTAGTATTTTCTGTGGGGTTAGAGATTTAGCTCACTGAATAATTAGAAATCCTTTGGGGAAGATAGAATGGCTTAAAGTAACAGTGACACAAATAATGTGGGGTGGCTTGACTGGCCATTTAATTTCATCCACGTTCATCACAAATACTGGTTAATCATCTTTTTCTGCTTGTTTAACTACAAAACACCTTTTAAAAAATTCTGTTCACAAAATACTTGCAAATGAAACTACTTTCAACTCTGAGATTAACCAAGAAGCAAAATTGCAACTACTTAGCAGAATACAGGAAATTTAATTCAGTCAGTAGTGAATGTGATATATCCTCCTTATCTAAGTCACTGCTACTATTATTTAATTAATGACTCTCTTTTTAAAACTGTCTTAGGTTTTCAAGGTAATACGTACATTTGGTTCCCAAGATGTATTATTGGTTGTTGAAACTCATCTTTAATCTACTAAAAAAAATCCTGGCTGCCTTCTTAAACAGGCCATAAAGTTGAGAGCAAATGTAATAAACACGAAAGCTATTACAGGTAGATTGATTATCAGTGGTCATTTACTTGTCAGTGAACTTTGGTCTTGACTTATATAGGTTGGTATTTACAAAGTGTGGGCAAAGTAAGTACTGTGAACTTGAAAGGTAACTTCGTTTTTCTATTTCTTACCTAATAAGTGCCACTCATACTATGGTGCCTTTATTTCCCCCAGCTCACACATACTGTGTTTTTTAATCTTGAGAATGTATCTGGTAGAGTAGGTGAGAATCTAAGGTAATTTCTTAAATTTACAGGATTCTCTGTAGTCTTGATTCTTGTGTGTGTGTGTGTGTGTGTGTGTGTGTGTGTGTTTTAAGATTTTATTTATTTATTCAGAGAGAGAGTGGAGGTGAGGGAGAAGCAGTAGGCAAGGGACAAGCAGACTCCATGCTGAGTACGGAGCCCAGCGCAAGGCTCCATTTCAGGACCCCAAGATCACAACCCAAGCTGAAACTAAGTGTCAGACACTTAACTGACTGAGCCACCCAGGCACCCCTCTTCTGGATCTTCAGAAGATAATGGTTACTGCCATAAATACTACTTTACCAGCTAGCCATAATATAAAATTGTTAATATCTTTTTCTTCCTCCACTTCGGAGTTTGAAAAATAACTGCCAAGGTATAACTATGCAAGAAAATGAGTTGGAATTTTCATTTTAGGCTTTTGTAGCATGTCAGGCATACATCTTATACCTAGGAAATACATTTCTTTAAACCATTCATGGAAATAGAATTTGGTGTGAGGGCAGAAAGGATATGCTCATAAAAAGTTACTACTACCTGATCAGTCTTTCTGTGATAACAGAAGGAGTTCCTTTAAGGTACAAAATACTGTATAAGGATAGTTGAAATTATCCTGCTGTATACCACCTCACTTGTATTCTCTCCATTCTATTCATATGCCAAGGCAAAGGTAGCTATAAATGTGATTTGTGCTTTCCTTTTGCCTTATTCTAACTATGCTAAATGGGCTTGGTATTAACTGAAAATTTTCCTGTGTAAGTATTCCACGCTATGACTTGACTACAAGTAGTCCTATTTTTAATGTTTAGTTATTTGCTTTATAGATGAATCACTGGCATAAGAATTAGGTTTTTGTGTGCTTGTTCTAGAACTTGTTTGGGAGTTAAACAGAATAATTTTGTTTTGATTCCTTAAACAACCTTTTGTGTAAGTTACTGCCTGACAAAAATTCCTGGCTGTGAATTCTGATTTTAATATTGACTCAGGCCTCCTGAAAGATTTCTCCAACTTGGCTACACTAAGTCCCCATTCAGTGTCTGATTTGCAAAAAAGCCTGTGTAAAATATGCAGTCTCTGGTTGGATACCCCCTAAAACAGAATTTTATAACATAGGAAAGGCGATCCTGAAATCCAAGGAAAGACATGGAGCTGAGAAGCAAGAGCCACAGTTAGAAAATAAAAGCCTTTGAGAATAAAGATTGTCCTGAGAAAAAAAGATACAAAGTTTCTGGAAAGATATCCGATATTTAATGTAAACTAAGCAAGACTACTCTTCCTGATTTGTTCACTTTATTATGAAATGGCACAATGCGAGTTTATACATCCCTTCTTCCAGCAGCCATCCATTTAGTTGTGAGCTGTTAGTAATATAAAGGCAAGGGAAGAATGGTGATGGGGCTAATTATTACCACTGGATAGGATGGATTATTCTATAGTGGCTTAACTTTATATGCAAGAGAGAGAGTTCCAGTACCACTGATGGACTGTGTATAAAGTAATGAGCTGGAATTCTTTTCTCAGCAGGATCAGAAGCTGTATTTTCTTTGGTCTTCAGTTAAATAAATGTAGGAAGGATAAGAGCAATCCTACCTAGCTCATGCTAGTTGAAACTTGAAAAGGCTTTGCTGATTTTTTAGTCTCTTTAATACAAAGCCTGTCAGATATGGTTAAATAGCAAAGTACCATGGCAAGATTGTTTATTTTTTAAAGAGAATAGTTGTCGGGCCCAGACAAAATAATACAGGATTCTTATATTTCCCTTTCCTCGCTCCATCCTTTCTAACCTGAGAATCCATACACAGAATGATATCCTCACATTTTCTTTCTCTGCCTCCAGTGAAACCTCAAAAGATCTAATACAGGGACACCTGGGTGCCTCAGTCGGTTAAGTGGCTGCCTTCAGCTCAGGCCATGATCCCAGGACCCAGGATCCTGGGATCAAGCCCATGTCCGGCTCTCTGCTCAGCTGGAAGCCTGCTTCTCCCTCTCCCTCTGCCTGTTGCTCCCCCTGATTGTGTGCACATGTGCTCTTTCTCAAATAACTAAATAAAATCTTTTTAAAAATATCTGATACAGTCTATGTTATAAGTTAACCGATGAGGTTCACTTGGTGCATTATCTTTTCCAAGAGTGATTTTGTTTTTCCTGGTGAAAAGCTTTAATACTATTTCAGTCAGTATTCTCAGAGTAGGTCATATGCCACTGTTCAGAAGATTTTAGGCATTAAATAAATGAGCATTTAAAAAGTTCAATAGTTCTGTGTATATTAGAAAAATAACACTTCAAATTTGGTATTTGTCATTACTGTTTAAAATATGACCCGAAAAATTAATAAAATGTGACCAAAGGACATAGTTAAGGTGAAAATGAGTGGGATTTAAAAAGTAAATAGGACAGATGGTGGTATGTAATACGGCACAATTCGTGAAAGGAATTAAGCAATTGATTCCAGTTTGGGAAACACTGGCTTAAGTCAAATTACCAAAGCTTTCCTTTGTGGACTCAAAGCATCATCTGAAAGCCCTTGCTTTCTACTGAAAACTGCGTTCCGACTCAGAGGGCAGAGTGAGTAACATTTGCAGGGTGTCAGGAAAGTCAGGAGAGAGTTATTTTCTCTGTGCAGCAGTGATGGGAGTTCATTTGTTTATTAAGCTTTTGTTCATTAAGCTTCATAATTCTTGATAACGAGTCAGGTAGTAAGGATTTCTTGTTTGTTTTTTGCTTTTTTAAAAACTGGCTCTCTTAGATACTTGTGGAATTGATTTTTAGAATGTCAGAGTTTTCTTGTTTAGATGACAGATTGATTCTTCAATGAATTAATATTCTTTAACAAGTTTATAATTGTCTGAATCTTATGTATTTAATATAGATGTTGACATTAGTGAAGATTCACCTCCTCCGCTACCTGAAAGAACTCCTGAATCTTTTGTTTTAGCAAGTGAACATAGTGAGTGTCTTTTCTGCTTTTACATACTTCATACCATAATAATAAAATCCAAAAAACATGGCTGATTTTAGTCTAGTTGCTGCTGAATTGCATAATAAAATTCAAGGGGTTTGAATTGATACTGACAAATGTTTTTAATTCCTTATATGGAAAAAACTTTATTTTTTTAAATACTTGAAAATGATATTTTTTATTTGCAAGATTGCTAAAATGTGACTTAAATTTAGTTAAATTCAGTACAGTTGTATTTGCAAGTTGGTGTCTTTTCATTCACTAAATATAGCACTTATTTATGAAAAGGCATTAATTGCTTCACTGGGTGCCATTTTAGGTAAGTAAATATTTAATTTGGGTTGTAGGTGGGCATCAATTCAGTTGGTGTGAATTGAGGGAGACGTTAGGCCACCTGAGTATTGGTGAGAACTGGGAGAACGTGATAATATTTCAAAGCCTTGATAATATATTTCTCCTCTGTCTCTTCTTAAAAAAGAGTACAGAAACAGCTTTAATGTGTTTACAGTGTCTCATGCTCAGTGGGGTCCTCCTAGTCTTATCTGAGTTACATTTTACCAGTATTTTATTAATTCCAACTGATTTCAAGAATGTTAACCCTGAAGCCATATACTTCAATACTACTAAATGAGTACATCTAAGTCTGTCACATGTGTAGATTACAATGAGCTTATTTATAGTAACATAATAAACTCGGATGACTGAATTCCTTTAATTAAATTTTAAGAATGGTAACTTAAAGGGATTTTCTTGAATTAATAGATAAAAGAATATTTTATGGAAGTGATAGTTTCTAAAATATAGAGACTATTTCTGTGTCTTTAGTGCAAGAAATTTAAGAATTAAACATGTTAATTGTAAGATTTCATTTTTCTCAGATACACCTGTGAGATCTGAATGGAGTGAACTTCAAAGTCAGGAACCGTCTGAACAAAAAATATCTGAAGTGAGTCCTTTTGGGATTGGAACAGCTATATACTCAGTATTTTTGTTCTTTTGTTATTTTATCTTAGATTTGTTACAAAAACTGTCACCTTAAGACCATTAAATATAATTTTTGATCATGATTTCAGAGTGTCATTTTCTAGACTGTTTCTGAAATTTCTAAATTATGCCATGTTTTAAATCATTTTGGAGGTGTGACTAGAACAGGAGTTAGATTTTCAGGGTCATAATAGATTCTTAGATTTTTCCTCCCACTGTAACACTAAGTACATTGTCCCATTCTTTGGTTTGTCTGGTCACAAGAGATTTCCTTTCACATTCAGGAAATGTTCGGTAGCTAAATATATTAGTCATGGGAAATAGCATTTTTCATCAACATTAATATTTTCCATATTTCCCCCATATTATAATGTCCCCCAAATTAGGGTACATCTTACAGTTGATTAAGAAACATAATATACTTGGCACATAAAATAGTGGTAGCCTGTACTAATTATGTTATATCTTATGATATCATAATTTGATGAATATGGTAGAGGACTAGCAAAATGGAGTTGTATCATCCTTTGTGTAGTAGCTCTTGCATTTTCTGTTTCATCTAGAAGGAAAAAGTAGTTCCCCTGTCTTTCTCAACTCAGTATAAAATACCATAACATTAAAAAATTTTAAGCCTAATTGAAAACACCATTGTTTTCTTTCCCTTTGACACTGAGAATTTTAGTAGATCTTGATTTCTTGGGATATATACTCAGACCAAAATTTTTATTATTTATTATAAAAGGGATATATTGTAATAGCTATTAAAATATCTTCCTTTTAGGGCTTGATAACCTCTGGCACTGACAAATGTGGTAAGTTAGATTTTGTTCCTTTTTGTTATAGATTATATAGATTAATCTTCATAAAATAGCATGTCCTATGGTATACTGAACCTGAACTATGGAGTATAATTCTTCTAAATTAATTACTGTCTCAGATATTATTAATCTGGAAAGTAACAACATTTATAATTGGTAGCTACAGGCTAATGGAGAAAATTTTATTTTAAAAATATTTTTCTGTGTTTTAATTTTTGTTGTTTATAAAAATACTTAGAATTAGATCTGACTGTGATTTGAATAAATATCCCAAATTCATCTAGATTATTGAATGAGGTCCCTAGAAATCAGTTGTTTGGAATTCTTACTTTGAGCACTTCTACATCTGTGAAGACCAGTAAGATTAAGAGGCTCAGCCCAGTGTTATAATCCCAAGTTAGAAAATTTTTCTGCCACATTTCTTATATTATCATGGTAGAATATATTAAGTTATTATTAATTCTTATAAATCGGTGCTATGAAAGCAGCTCATCAAACAGCCTAGCCTATACAGTTCCCCCAATTCATCTGTCATCTCTGCCCTTGCCCTCCCTTCTGCTTTAGCGGGCCCCTCCCTGCATCTCTGCCTAATGGGGTTCCATTCCCTCTCATAAATTCTTATTACTCTTTGTCTCCTTTTCTGGGGCAACGTATCATAAGGAAAAAACAGGGGCGCCTGGGTGGCTCAGTGGGTTAAAGCCTCTGCTTTCGGCTCAGGTCATGATCTCAGGTTCCTGGGATCGAGCCCCGCGTCGGGCTCTCTGCTCAGCAGGGAGCCTGCTTCCTCCTCTCTCTCTGCCTGCCTCGCTGCCTACTTGTGATCTCTGTCTGTCAAATAAATAAATAAAATCTTTAAAAAAAATAAAAAAAGGAAAAAACAGAAGATTTAGACTCAAGCCTCACTTGGTTTGCAATTTCATTTTTACCATTTTACTTACTGTGTGACTTAGGCCAAGTCACCTCATCTTAGCCCTGTTTGTTGTTGTTGTTGTTTTTCCTCTGTGAAATGGAGGTAATAATTGCACCTACCTGAGAGCATTGTTGTGGGAAGTTAATCAGATCATATTCATGGAATATCAGCACTGTGCTTGTCACATGATAGGCACTCAAATGGAAACTAGGCTATTAATGTTACTGGGTTTTTTTGTTACTACTGTCGATATTGCTGGGTCCCTGGGCCCTTTATTTCTTAATGTACGCTAACTCCTTTCTGAATTCTCTTCTCTAGTCCATCTAGACACTGTCCTCCATTACTCTAGTCACACTCGAAATTATCCTCCACTTTCTTGCTCTTATCTCCCATACCATTTTATTTTATCCCTTGAAACTCCTCAATACTGCTGGGGAACATCACTCTGCTTTACAGATTGAGCCAGCAGTTCTGGATCTTCATCCATAGTTGAGCCTTTAGCTTTGCTTTATCTTATATGTTCTGGTTGGTATCCTTTCTATTTTCCTTGAATTTTCTAAATCTTTAACTTCTTCTGGGCAACCCTCTTAGGTCCCCTCCCTCGTTGGGAGCTTTGTACTATCCCTCAATAAATTTTGCTTTGCTGCCCACCAAAAGTAAATAAATTAAAAAATAAAATCATCAGTCCTACTCTTACTCAGTAGATGACCTTTTACTTCACTGAGAAAATTGAGGCCTTTTGACTAGATCCTCATTTCTTTCTAGAAGTCAGTCCTGAAACCACTAGTTTCATTGCCATGCCTCTCCTCTCTGTCCCCACTGCACTCTACATCATTTTACTATCAAACTTACCACACCAGGGGCGCCTGGGTAGCTCATTTGGTTGGGTGACTGCCTTTGGCTCAGGTCATGATCCTGGAGTCCCGGGATCGAGTCCCACATCGGGCTCTCTGCTCACCAGGGAGTCTACTTCTTCTGCTGATCTCTCTCCTCTCATGCTCTCTCCCTCTCTTAAATAAATAAATAAAATATTGAAAAAAAAAAAAAAACCTTAGCACACAAGTACAATGATAATGTGCTGTCTCTCCTACTAGACTAGGCCTCGGCTTGTTTTTGTTCTGACCTTGAGCTGAGTTAATTAATTCTTAGATTTTTGAAGAGTTGTTTAGGGGTCTTTGGCTGGCTCAGCTGGTAGAGCATGGGACTCGATCTCAGGATCATGAATTCAAGCTCCACTTTGGGTTTAGAGCTTACTTAAAAAAAAAAAAAAAGCGTGTTGTTTAAAAACAAAGAAACAAGCAAAAATCAATGAAGAATATATGACAGAGACTGTACGTGGCTTGCAAAGCCTAAAATAGTTATTCTCTATAGCCCTTTATAGAAGAAGTTTGCTGACACCTGTCTAAACTATAAGCACTTAAGGACAAGGTTCTTACATCCCTTGATCTGTATCCCAAGTTTCCATAAAAGTTTCTTTAACAAAATTTCTTTTGTTATTAATCTTAGGCATTGGTAATTAAATAAGTAAACTAAAATTTAAGTGCTGTAAAACTTTCAAAGAAAATAATTACGGTTAGAAACCAGTAGTCCAGAGAAAAAAAAAGCCAGTAGTCCATTAATTAACTATGAACTTGATTGTCATTGATTTCCATATAAGGCATTTCACTTGCAATTATTGCCTTAGGACATTGGCACATAATATAACTACCTTAAGGAAATATGAAATGGCAAGATTGAGATTTATTAAATACGAGCATAAGGAGAATCCATAAATTGCAGAACAACTCACAGAAGATTTCTGTGTACCCCTAGGAACCCGTAACACATTTTCTTGTGTTCACTACCGTTGCATTTTAATGTATCTGGGCCTCTGAAATTATGATACCCAAGAGAGAAAACTTGCTCTTTTAAATTGATACAGACATTAAAACAATTAGAGGATTCTACATACGATGCTACAAATGATGGTGATTAACAATGGCTTTATTTTGCATTTTAGATCATCCAGCAGGAGGTATTCACACAGAGACTTGTACAGAATGTCCACCTATTTTCAGTAACAAGAAAGATCAAATTTCAGAAAGTCCAACAGAGGCCACAGATATTGGTAATTTGTTTACTAAATAAGTTTAAAACTTTAGTTCTGTAGTTAATGCTGGCAAAAATGAGAAAAGGTTATTTGCCATCATGACATGCTTTCCTGAAGGCCAAGCTTATCAAACTTTTTGCTATGATTTATTCAGGTTCTTAAGTGAACTACCCAAAGCAAATTAAGAGTTTTTAGTAAATGAAAATACATTTCTGGACACTGACCAGTTACTGTGGTGTTTTGATTACAGGTTTTCGTAATCGCTGTGGAAAACCCAAAGGACCAAGAGATCCACCTTCAGAATGGACATGATTCAGGGAGCTAAAAGACACTTTAAATTATACTGGAAAATTCAAGTGCCACTGAAAGCCAGATTTATAGTATTCCATCTTAAAAATGTGGGACTAACAGCAGTGTAGATTGTTACCTTAGTATTTTTTTGCTGGGACCATCTACCTGCCTTATACTACACTTAGGAAAAAGTATTACATATGGTTTATTTTGTAACTTCAAGTATTATTGCCTTAATGTCTCTTAACCCTGTTACACGCTGCTTGTAGACATGTTAATATAGTAATACTTTTATGATAAATTGAGTTTAAGGACTACTCTTTTGCTAATGTTTTATCTTGTATGCATTATTTTGTATATGTACAGGGCAAGTAGGTATATAATTTGATAAAGTTGCAGTCATAAAATATTATTAACAGAAGATGTAAGAAATTCTGCATGGTCTAAATCTTTGTGTACCTTATTTGTAAATTATTTGCCCTGAAGTTTTAGAAAATAGTTTCTGAATTTTAAAGTTGCTGGATTCATGCAGCCAGCTTTGCAGGTTATCAGAGATCAAAGATTGTAATAATAATACATTTTGTAAATTGTAAGCAAAAAGTTATTTTTATATTATATACTGTCTAATTGTCCTCCTAATTGTCCTTGTTTTCATTTAGTCATGGAGATTCAGTAAGTGCCTTTGAACAATATTGAATTCTCTTAGCTCGTGTGTGTTACTTTAATATTTGAACTCAAGTGAGATTAGCAGACTGATATCAAAATACATGTATGTTTCAGGATATTTGACCTGCATTAAAAAAGCAAAAACAATTTTACAGTGCCTACTTGTCTTGGTTTTTCATTCCTCGTTCCTAGGAAATTAGAGTTAGTATCTACCTTCCTACTGGCTCAGCCTTTAAGTCATGAGTGTGAATGGGGTTTAAGCTCTTAATTAAAGAGTAGGGAGCACGTCTGTAAAATCATGGCTTCACAATTCTAATATTTCTACTAATTCTAATACTTATCCTTAAGTCAGCCCTAGGCAGCCTTCTCATTATTGTCTACTAAGATACAATAAAACACCAAGCAAAGAGACATGAGGTTAGGAAAGGGAAACTAGTTTCTTCCCACTCCACAACTGGAGCATGGCTCCCATCCATAAGTCTCAAGCTTGAATTCTGACACCAGGGATTGAAGTTAATGGACGTCTGTATTTTCCCTCTGTATACAAAAGAGAAAAGAAATTATGAGACTAAAGTGAGATAGAGTGACCTTATGTGAATAGGATTACTGTGGAGGAGAAAATACTACTATAATTTCTTATCAGTTTTTCTTTAAGCTCAATGGTCTTCATCTTGGTTCCTTAGAATCTCCCATTTTCCCCATATATTTTGGTCATAAGGAAATGTGAATACAATGGACCCTTGACATTCAGGAGACACAGACACCTCTGTAGCATATCATTTTCCTAAAAAACTTTAAACTGAAATAGAGTGTAACTGAAAAAAATACTTAGCTCCTCCACACACTGGATGATTTGTGTAATATGGTACTAAAATCATTTACAAACATTTTTTTGTTAGGAAGGAGTTGCTTGGAACATCTTCATTGAAAAATAACATGTGTTCAGAAGAGTGCAAAAATCATATTAATCATGACAAAGTTTACACACCTGTATGAGTGTGACCACCATCTAGGTTGAGCAACAGAATGGGATCAGCCACTGAGAAGCTTTCCCCTTGGACTTCTGAGATTTGTTTGTTGTCCCGTGAGTAGCGGTTACTTATTTTTCATTGCTGTAGAATTCTGCATTGTATGCATGTACCCTAGAGTGCCCATTCTGCTATTAATAGACATTTTGTTATTTTTGGTTTGGGAATATTATAAACTATGCTACTCTGAACAATTTTTTTAAGATTGATTTATTTGACAGACAGTGGGAAAGAATCCCAAGCAGACTCTGCACCAAGTATATTACGAACATTATTTAATGTGTTACTTGGTGTACATATATACATAAATCTGTTGGCTATATATCAAGGAGTAGAATTTTGGGATTATGATGTATGCATACATAGTCTCCTTTAAAACAGTTGTCCTAAGTGGCTCTGTTAAGTATTTCTTGGTATTGCCTTTAATTTTCATTTTAGCCTTCCTAATGGGTACAAAGTGGTATTGGTTAGGATCTGAATATGTATTTCCTTCATAACTAATGATGTTGAGCACATTTTACGTGCTTGTGACCGACCACATGGATATTCTTTTTTTATGAACTACCTATCCTGGTCTCAAGGAATTTATATTTTTTATCTAAGACTACATTTTTTGGTTCAGGGAATGATGTAGATTTTTTTTCCCCATTGATCAATTACCATTTCATGCCCTTGTTCCACTGTTACACAGTTTTGTCAGGTATCCATTGATAACCAGTTAGGTGTCTGTTGATCTGCAAGTATGTTTCTAGGGGTTTTTTTCCCTTTGCATTCTATTGCCTATCTGTAGGATGATATTTTTTTTTTAGATCTTATTTATTTATTTGAGAGAGCACATGAGAGCATGAGTAGGGGGAGGGGCAGAGGGAGAAGGAGAAGCAGAGGCTCCAGTAAGCAGGGAGTCCGACACAGGGCTTGATCCCAGGACCCTGGGATCATGACTTGAGCTGAAGGTAGACACTTAACTGACTGAGACACCCAGGCACCCTTAGGATGATATTTTAAATTCTGCCTTTTTCTAGCTTTAGCTTTCTCTCACGGGTTAATTTTTATATCGCCTGGAACACTTGGTAGAACAGTTACTCATTTTTCTTCTTTCATGTAAAGCATATGGTAAGTTCCTTTCTTTCTTTTTTTTTTTTTTTTAAAGAGACACAGCAAGAGAGGGAACACAAGCAGGGGGAGGGGGAGAGGGAGAAGCAGGCTTCCAGCTGAGCAGAGAGCCCGATGTAGGGCTCGATCCCAGGACCCTGGGATCATGACCTGAGCGGAAGGCAGACACTTAACAACTGAGCCACCCAGGCACACCTGGTAATTCTTTTGTATCTGAGTTAAATCACTGCCAAATTCATCCTGCCTCTTTATCTAAAACTTCCACCTTGTATAGCTGAGGCTACAAAGGCCTTTAAATCTTTCTATTTCTATAATAATCAAGTTAGCTTTCCTTTGGAAGCAATTTTTCATAAATAGTACTTTTTACTCTAGTACTTTCTACTTTGTGGATGTTTTCTCTATATATTGATAAACAGCAATAAAGTCATAGTTCTAGGTCCGTGCTGAGCCAGCCTCAGTCTTTAGCTAAGTAACTTAAGTATAGCAGCCTCAGGTAGGACGTGGGGTTAAGATTTTTGCCTGAGGGAAATCACAGTCTGTGTTCTAAATCCCTGGGGTCACTTAAAGTCGTTGAAACTGAAGGTTCAATTCTTGAATGTGAAGAGTTTACTGCATATCAGTTTGTCTTTTTATCTTCTCAGACTGAATTTGCAAACAAGTAGAGAGTTAAGTTCTTATTCCTATTTGAGTAACTCGATGGATATGAGGGAAAGGGAGGGTCTCTTGGTTCCCAGAATTCTGGTTGGGAAAGGAAAATCTCAATTTTGAATATGTTGAGTTTGAGATAACCCCCAGAGCACCCAGGAGGTGATGTCTAGTCCACAGGCAGATTTGAAGTTCATAAGAAGTGCCCAGACTGTGGGGCGCCCAGGTGGCTCAGTCGATTAAGTGTCTGCCTTTGGCTCAGGTCATGATCTCAGGGTCCTGCTCGAGCCCCGCATTGGGCTCTCTGTTCAGTGGGGAACCTGCTTCCCCCTCTCTCTCTGCCTGGCTCTCTGCCTACCTGTAATCTCCCTCTTTTTGTCAAATAAATAAATAAAATCTTAAAAAAAAAAAAAAAAAGATGTCCAGACTGGAGATCAATCATAGGGAATTAACACAGCCAGGAATGAAACCATGAGAGCACAAAAACCCCAGGAGATTGATATTTAAATGAACTTTAGTAGTAATAATGTAAATCTTCACATTTCTGTTTGTTGAAACTTGATTTAGGTTAAATATGGGCACTATCCCCCACCTTGGGGAATGGTGTCTTCACTCTCCCATTACCCATACTAGTCATCTGTTACCCCATTTATCTATCAATGTTCTTAGACCTTCTGCTCTACGATAACCTAGCCCATTGAGAGAAATGATCATGATATTCAGTGAAAATGTTGGCATATATGTATATACTTTGAAAACATCTAAATGTACAAAGTAGAACTAATTTTAAATATATGGTTTATTTTTTTAATTTTTTTTTTTATTTGACAGAGATCAGAGGCAGGCAGAGAGAGAAGAGGAAGCAGGCTCCCCACGGAGCAGAGAGCCCGATGCAGGGCTCGATCCCAGGACCCTGGGATCATGACCTGAGCCGAAGGCAGAGGCTTTAACCCACTGAGCCACCCAGGCACCCCAAAATATATGTATTTTCTTAAACGATGTCCTGACAGAGTAAAAAATAAATGTCCATTGACTAGGTGAACTGAATCCAAGTCCATAGCACGCGTTAAGATAGTTAGTCCACACCTGATTTTGGTTTACATTCCCAACCACCCTTCTATTAAGTCTTTGTATTTTCCAACTTCATACCTTTTGACATGTGATTTAAAGCACCCACATAAATACACTCAGGGAGTGAAGCTTAATAATACGTTGTTTATACACTTGTCTCTGCTCCTGAAGTCAGCTCAAAAGTAAGAGTATTCAAAAACGTGACCCACTAACTGTGAGTTAGTTTCCAACCGAATAGCTGGCTCTGTTCTGAAGACACTATACCTAAATATTAAGGACTTTTTCAAAATTAAACTAAAAAAAGACCGTTTTGTGCTAAATGTGAAAGGGAGCAAATACAAAGAATAACTGCAATTTGCAATCTGAAGCTTTTGAGAGAAACTCAAGGGAAGAATGCCATCTTAATTCTGAACCAAAAATGTATTCTGATTGTAATATTTTTCTTGAAATATTTGGTACATATTTGGTACATGGATTACAATCCATGAAATCATTCTGGTTCAATCCTAAATATAGGATTAAATTGAATTAAATCACTATTATGCTAGTTTGGGAAAAGTTCTTGCTGCTTTTGTTTTTTTTTTTTTAAAGATTTTATTTATTTATTTGACAGATGGAGATTACAAGTAGGCAGAGAGGCAGGCAGAGGGCGGGGGTGGGGGGAGCAGGCTCCCTGCTGAACAGAGAGCCCAATGCGGGGCTCGATTCCAGGACCCTGAGATCATGACCTGAGCTGAAGGCAGAGGCTTAACCCACTGAGCCACCCAGGTGCCCCTGCTTTTGTTTTCTTTTACAGATATCTCCTCAATATCTGCTTTTAGTGATGTTACATTGGATATCAAAAATTCTATTAATAGCTTTCCTTTTTAAATTTTTTTTAAGTAAGCTCTGTGTCCAACATGGCGCTTAAACTCACAACACCCAGATCAAGAGTTGCACACTTTATTGACTGAGCCAGCCAGGCACCCCCAGACCCTGTTAATAGCTTTCCAAATAATGAAATGTGAATTAATTTCCAATTTTAAATTCTCTATTCTCTAATACTAGATCTTTGTTAACACAGCTCTTAAAGGCCCAAAGCTCAAATTTTCATTCTGGCAGATGGAGAATTGCAAAAGCTTTAAACTAAGATTTTGGCACATATCCACTCAATAAGAAGCCCTCGCATATTTCCTAAAAGTGCAAAGCAGATATAGTTTTGAATATAAACTGTATTTTCTTAACAGATTTGCTGCAATCTGTTTCCTCAGTTACTTGTCTTTAAGGTGCACAAATCTCGTAAGATGTGCAAATGACCCGTATTTAGATCATTAAACCAGCAAAAAGCAGGGATGCTTGGGTAGCTCCAGGAGGTGTGTCTCTGTTCTGTACTATAACAAATCTGGGCTTTGTTGAATTAGTTGGGGAAGGGAATTCTAAAGAGTCAGGTCATTTTACATTTTTTAGAGATAGCACAGCATATGTACTGCTATCATGACTTAATGAAGTAGCATTTGTGACTTGAAAATGTGCTTGCCAAAATGTCAACAAGAACATACTCTTAACTACTACAGAGTTATGCCCAAAGAGCTAAGCAGGAAACAGGAAAACAGTTCTAATTTCTTAAAATACTATTTTTTTTAAATCAGTAATTCTTTTTTTTTTCGTAGTTAACCTTTTCTTCTTTTTTTGCCATGAGAACTTTAAAGATCCACTCTCTTAGCAACTCTCAAATATGCAATACAGTATTATTAACTACAGTCATTGTACATTACATATCAATGACTGACTGATTTTATAACCGGAAGTTTGTACTATTGACCCCCTTCACCCATTTTGCCTACCTTGACCCTCAATATTACATTTTTTTCTGATTGAAAAATTCTTGAGTAGGATTAAGTACACAAATGTGCAGATTATCTAGACCTCTGTAATATTTTATTTTATTTTTAAAGATTTTATTTATTTATTTGACAGAGAGAGATCACAAGTAGACAGAGAGGCAGGCAGAGAGAAGGGGAGGGGGAAGCAGGCTCCCCGCTGAGCAGAGAGCCCGATGCGGGACTGGATCCCAGGACCCTGAGATCATGACCTGAGCCGAAGGCAGCAGCTTAACCACTGAGCCACCCAGGTGCCCCTAGACCTCTGTAATATTTTAAAGTACAGTTCCTTCTAAATTGTAGCTTTATCTACTTATATATAACTTATTAGAATATGTTCACTGTTTTTTTTTTTAAGATTTTATTTATTTGAGAGAGAGAGAGACAGAAATAGTTAGAGAACATGAGTAGAGAGGAGAGGGAGAAGCAGTCTCTCCTCTGAGCAGGGAGCTTAAATATAAAATCTAAGTATTTAGCATCTCTTGTATTTGAAGTAAGCACACAATAACATTTTCATGCAGCTTCTATGAAAAAAATTGAAACTACCAATCTAGGGATACTACATATGTCATACTTTGAAAGATGTAGAGATTAGCTGAGATTAACATTAGAAAAACACTTTTAAAATTAAAATTTTCTATATACACATTTGTTTCAGAAAAGTGAAATGCAGTTTCTAGGGAATTTCCTATTGCTAATCAGCATAACAAAGTATTTTTTACCATCTTTTCAACCTAAAGGGAGCTGTCCATTTTAAAGATTGTATTTATTGGGGTGCCTGGGTGGCTCAGGGGGTTAAGGCCTCTGCCTTCGGCTCAGGTCATGATTCCCAGGGTCCTGGGATGGAGCCCCACATCAGGCTCTCTGCTCCGGTAGCTTGCTTCCCCCTCCCTCTCTGCCTGCCTGTCTGCCTACTTGTGATCTCTGTCTGTCAAATAAATAAATAAAATCTTAAAAAAAAAAATTCCGTAAGGAACTTTATAAAAAAAAAATAATAAAGATTGTATTTATTTATTTGGAGGAGAGAGAGCATGAGAGTAGAGAAGGTCAGAGGGAGACGCAGACTCCCTATGGAGCAGGGAGCCCGATGTGGGACTTGATCCCGGGACTCCGGGATCATCCGGGACTCCGGGATCATGACCTGAGTCGAAGGCAGTGGCTTAACCAACTGAGCCACCCAGGTGCCCAAGCTGTCCGTTTTAACATTACTGTTCCATCTGTCACTATCGATTTGCCCGTAACAGAAATAAACTGAAATGTATATGTACAAGTTTTATGTTTAGATGTTACTTTCATCTGAATTTACTTAGGATCAAAGATTTTTGAAAGCTGGATTCCTTGACAAAGGATTTCAAATAGAGCTTTTACTGTGGCTGTAAGCGTTGGAATATGATCAAACTTTTCCCCATTCAACCAGAAGGGGGCAGCAAAGCAAATCAAGAGGAAATGGATGGATCCAAAAGTCAGGAAGGCACTCAAGAAAACTGAGAACACTAACAGCCTGAAAGCTTCTGTGGGTGGCTTCACTGTTTGAGAATGTTTATCAAGGCCCTAATACCAAGTGTCCCACTTTGCAAGAGGCAGGAGCAAATCTTAAGGCATCAATAGCCTTCAGGCAGACTCAGTCTTTTCTAATAAAAATTAGTAACTTTGCTAAACGCTTTCCAGGTGCCAGGCACCCTGATAATCTCTGAACACATATTACCTTGCTTAATTGTTACAAAAACCTTGCCAGGTAAATATCCCTGTTTAATGGATGAATCTGAAGAATACAGACTTTAGGTCATTTTAAGTCACACAAAGAAGTAAATCCAGAATTTAAACCTAGCTCCTATTCCCAAATCCTTATCTTAACTCCTTACCTCACTATATGCCTCTATTCAGAGAAGCTAGGGGTGTAGGCTTTAGCTGGCAAGAAATGTTTGCTCGTTAACTGACTAGAAAAGGGGCTAGTTACTTAGGTCAAATATCATTTGTAAGCTTTAAAACCTACAGCCTGAACACCAAGAAGTGTGAAAATCATGGCCACGGTATTTTGCAGCTTCTCCCATGGAGATGGAGTCTGGTTTCTTACCTCTGGTATCTAGGCTGACCTTCTACCTTTCTTTGGCTAATAAAACACAGCAGATGTGGACTGATTTCTGGACTGATTCTGTTTCTAGACCCTAAGAGGTCAGACTCCTCCCGTCTCCTGGAGCCCTGCTGTTGGCATGTAAAGAAGTTAACCACGTAGTCCTGAGAGACTACGTGGAGTGTCAGCCCCAGCCAATACCACATGGGAGAGAAGCATCCCACCTCACGCTTCCTGTCCCCAGAACGGTGAGGAACATTCAAGTGTCTTGAAACTGTTATGTTTTATGGTGGTTTATTATTATGCAGCAATATATAAGTGAATATAAGTCAATATAAGTGAAACAATGACAACAATGGAAAACCAAAAATGCCCCAAGTCTACGAATACTTAAGGTAGGTTCGACATTCTTCCTGTCTACTGTCACTTTTCCACCATTCAAAGGTGTATGAAATAACCGTGTGTCCTTTCGCTGCCTTTTCTCAAATATGGTTGCTGATGCACAGTGAAAATGTCAAAAGGCTGTAGCTTAAAGCAAAGGAATTTCCAAAGTTTTAAATCACTCCTTAAGGAATTAGAAATGTACCCAACTTATATATATATGTATATATAAATAAATATAAACATTTATTTATATATTTATATAAATACACACACCACACACACACACACACACACACACACACATATATATACACACACACACACACACATATATATGTATCTCCACAACACATATATATTTTCAAGTAATCTCTATACCCAATGTAGGGCTTGAATTCATGACCCCAAGATCAAGAGTCTCATGCTATTCCAACAGCCTGTCAGTTACCCTGAAATGTACCACCCATTTAATAACCCTCTGTAAGCAGATCTTAGGGCAGGAAAAAACCATTTACATGAGCTCTAAAATGAAAGGACATCCTAGGAGTCCTTTTAGGTATTACATTCAAGCTACGATATACATAATAATTTTTAATTAGTAAAGTCTTAAGCCCATGGTTGGGAGGTAACACAGATCTAAAATCCGTCCTTTTTTTCCCCCTATGCCTCAAAACAATTGAGAACTTTTGACAAATAACTTATTTAACAAACACTCATATGATGCCTCCTATATCCACATACTATTGTGAATGACTCATTTAATGAGGTAGACACTGTCTTTAATCTCCATTTTATAGAAGAGAAAGTCAGGGTACAGAGAGAGGTTAACTAACTTGTCCAAGATCACACTCACCAAAATTTTGGTCTTTTTCTGCTGGATGAAGATGGCGGCAGTGGAGGCGGATACAGGGTTAGGTGGCATTGTGTATTCAAATAACAGTCCCTTTCAGTAACCCTGGGAACTAACCACGAGAGCAGGGAGGCCTGGCGTGTCATTTGAGATCCATGATGTGGCTCCAAGCTTTCTAGCTCCACCTGCCACCACTGGCTCTCCACCCTGTACTTCAGCTAGAGAAACGTAGCCCGCACGTATACCTTGGAATTTTTCGCCTCTGTGCTTTGTTCCCTGGGTCTCCTCAACACCCAGGCCCTGCATGGAATACCATCACCACCTTCTTCAAGGGCAGTGTGCACTTGCCTGTCTTTCACAGTCCAGCAGCAGTCCTCTCTTCATAAGCCTTCCTACTTCTCAGTGCATCAGTGCCTTGACTTCTGGCCCAGTCACCCGCTCTTCCATCAAGTCTCCTTAGCTCTAGCGTGCTAAGCAATTTTTTTCCATATCATTTAAAATTAGCTGTTTTAGGGGGAGCCTGGCTGGCTCTGTCAATGGACCAAGCCACTCTTGATCTCGGGATTGTGAGTTTGAGCCCTACATTGGGTATAGAGATTACTTAAAAATAAAATCTTAAAAAAATATATAATAAAATGAGCTGTTTTGTAAACATATCTTCCGTGTTATCTTGCAAACCTCCTGAGTGCCTAACCCAATTTTCTCTATACATTGTGAACACATTAGTTGCAATAAAATCACGTGAATAGAAGTGGCATTCAGTCACGGGAAAGAGGAAATCTTTCTCAGGCTCAAATCCTGTTATACAAACTTTAGAGACAAGCAGAATGACATTTCTGGTATTACCTCAGCGCAGTGTTGGTTTAAGGGTAAGGAATAGCAAATTCACGTCTTCGGTTCAAGCTAGAAAATTCTAGCAGTTCCATATAAGCAAGGGGGTGAAATCTAGAGGTGTAGGACACTAACTCTAGATTGTTAACCTACTAACAGGTTTTAAGATTGTTTATGAAGCACAAAGTTTAGTAGAGACTAGTGATCACTAGTTAATAAGCTCGCTGTAAGAATAGCTCAAGTTAACTGGGGCTGCAGTTCCCCAAAGGAACCATTCAGACCTCCCTTTAACCAACTAATCCCCAATTTTCCGAAAGGCAGAGATGCACAATTTTTCCTGAAGAAAGTGGCATTTGGGGGATTAATTTTAGAGAAACAAGGTAGCATTTTGATTTTCTAAGCTATTTGAAATCTGGGGGGAAAGACATAATCACCGTATCCTAGATAAAACATCTTTTGGCCTTAGCCAGTGTCTTAGAAACTTTTTTTTTATTATCAGCCCCTCATTACCACCACCCCCCCAACAACGAGAAAGTATAGATTTAAATTCTCCCTAGTGAGAGAAGTAGGAATAATATTTTGTTGGTCCCATTGAGCTTCGGAAGGGCACAGACCACTGTAATGTCTAAGACCATTTTTGCCCCCTAAGACAGAATTTTAGAATGCAGGGGCTAAGCCCATTAACAGAGAGAATTGCAAGTTCAAGACTGCAGCCAGCTAGTTCTGGGGGGCACAGATCGCCCCTGTGTCATCCCCTTGGCTGCATCTGATAACACCAAGGCTCTCATTGTGCTTCTCACACTCATCTCACCTGGCTGGGAGTGTGATTTAGGTTGTTCTTCCTCTTTTTTTTTAAAAAGATTTTATTTTATTTATTTGAGAGAGAGCAAGCATGAGTCAGGGGGAATGGGGGCAGAGGGAGAGGGAGAAGCAGACTCCCCACCAAGCAGGGAGCCCGACGTGGGGCTTGATCCCAGGACCCCGGGATCATGACCCAGGCCGAAGGCAGATATCCAACCAACTGAGCCACCAGGGGCCCCCGTTCTTCCTCTTTAAAATGAGACAAAGTGTCCTCTCATACTTTCAGGGATAAAAAGAACAGTAAGAAAATATTTTAAACATCAAATCTAATGTTTACTCTATAAAAACTAAGAAGTCTTAAAAAAAAGAGATATTATGTGATAATTTACTTTCCCTATAATTAGCAGTATTACTTCTCTGAAAGGCTGCCTGCCTTCTTCTTCACTCCTAGACATACCAAGTATACTTTAAAATAGACATTTGTGGGGCGCCTGGGTGGCTCAGTGGGTTAAAGCCTCTGCCTTCAGCTCGGGTCATGATCCCATGGTCCTGGGATCAAGCCCCGCATCGGGTTCTCTGCTCAGCGGGGAACCTGTTTCCCTTCTCTCTCTCCCTGCCTCTGCCTACTTGTGATCTCTGTCAAATAAATAAATAAATAAATAAAATCTTTAAAAAATTAACAACTGGGGTGCCTGGGTGGCTTAGTGGGTTAAGCCTCTGCCTTTGGCTCAGGTCATGATCTCAGGGTTCTGGGATGGAGCCCGAATCGGGCTCTCTGCTCAGCAGGGAGCCTGCTTCCCCCTCTTTGCCTGCCTCTCTGACTACTTGTGATCTCTCTCTCTGTCAAATAAATAAATAAAATCTTAAAAAAAAATAAAAAATTAACAACCATTCTGGGGACGCCTGGGTGGCTCATTGGTTAGGCATCTGCCTTTGGGTCATGATCCCAGGGTCCTGGAAGCAACAGGCTCTCTGCTCATTGGAGAGCCTGCTTCTCCTTCTGCCTCTGCCTGCTGCTCCTCCTGCTTGTGCTCCCTCTCTCTGTCAAATAAATTACATCTTAAAAAATAATAATTTGAAATAAAAAATTAACAATTCTTCACAATTCTTTATTGTGACCAATTATTCAAGTATGTGTTCAAATTTCTGAATCTCATAAAATGTTTTTGACAGCTGGTTTGTTTGAATCAAGCCCCATACTGCATTTACTTGATATGTCTTTTAAATCCTTTAATCTTTTTTTTTTTTAAAGATTTTATTTATTTATTTGACAGAGAGAGATCACAAGCAGGTGGAGAGGCAGGCAGAGAGAGAGGAGGAAGCAGGCTCCCCAGTGAGCAGAGAGCCTGATGCAGGACTCGATCCCAGGACCCTGAGATCATGACCTGAGCCAAAGGCAGCGGCTTTAACCCACTGAGCCACCCAGGTGCCCCTAAATCCTTTAATTTTTGCTTCCCTGCCCTTTTTTTCTTACTATGTATTCATTGAGGAATCTGGGTCATTTGTCCTGTAGAGTTTCCCACACTGCAGGCTGCACCAGCTGCAACCCTGTGGTGCTGTTAACATGTGCCTCTATCCCTCTCTTTCTTGTAAACTTGGTGTTTGGATCTGGAGGCTCTCGGGTTTGCTGTTTTGAGGCAAGAATGCTTCATAGATGCTGCTACCTACTTACTACTTGCGTCAGAAGGGTCATAATGTCTAAGTCTTAGGGGTAGTGCTGATCAGTGTGTTCAGGTACTGTCAGCCTGTTTGTTGTGACCTATTTACTCAAATTTCCAACAGCCTTTCATCTCATGCCATCTTCCTCTTTACAGAGCATCAGGAAGGCTAAAAATGTATTTCTCAAACTCCCTTGCAGCTGAATTATGGATAAAATTTAAATTCCACCCCCTAGAGGCACTCGTGTACCACGAAGAATCTAGAATTGCAGGGGGGAGGGCCAGGTTGTGAGGCATCCTCCTCAATGGGGCATATTACAATGAAGGTGATGCGACTGTAACAGTGGCTATAAGGGCAGCTTCCCTATTCAGCAGGCGGCTCCCTAAGTCATGACATGAGCAGCGGTCCTTTGACAGCCCAGTCCTAAAGCATGGATTTGTGAGTCACTCCTGAGCTCAGGTTACAGCCCTGCCATTTGTCATAAACCACGCAATAAATCCCTTTGGGCTTAAATTACTTAAGGGTGGATTTTGTTCTCTGCACTGAAGCCTGACTAATTGTCAGAAATTGTCAAACAACTGCTTCTCTGATTTAAAAAAAAAAAAAATCTAGTTAACTTGCTAACAATTGCCCCAGTGTGTAAAATAGATATTTTAGGAAAATAAACATTTATTTATTTTTAAAATTCCAGTGTCTAACGTACAGTGTTATATTAGTTTCAGGTGTACAATCTAGTGATGCAACAATTCTATATGTTACTCAGTGCTCATCACCGTAAGTATACTTTTTTTTTTCTTTTAAAGATTTTATTTATTTATTTGACAGAGAGAGATCACAAGTAGGCAGGGAGGCAGGCAGAGAGAGAGGGAGAAGCAGGCTCCCTGCTGAGCAGAGAGCCTGATATGGGGCTCGATCCCAGGACCCTGAGATCATGACCTGAGCAGAAAGCAGAGGCTTAACTGACTGAGCCACCCAGGTGCCCCTGTAAGTATACTCTTAATCCCCTTCACCTGTTTCTTCCATTCTGGGAACCACCAGTTTGTTCTCTGTATTTAAGAGACTGTGTTTTTGTCTTTTTCATTTGTTTCTTCATTTCCTTTGTTCTGCTTCTCAAATTCCACATATGAATGAAATTATGGTAAATCAGTCCTTCTCTGACTGTTTTATTTCACTTAGCATCAAACGACACATCCATGTTGTTGCAAATGGCAAGATTTCATTCTTTTTTTATAGCTGAGTGATATTCCATTGCATATATATATATCCACATCTTCTTTATTCATTCATCTATCAATGGACACATGCATTGTTTCCATATTTTGGTTATTATAAATAATGCTGCATTAGACATCAGGGTGCATTATCTTTTTCAATTGCTTTTTAAAATATTCTTTGGTTAACTACCCAATAGTGGAATTATTGGATCATTAAGTAATTAAAAAATTTTTTTTTGAAATTTTTAAAAGATTTTATTTATTTATTTGACAGAGAGAGAGATCATAAGTAGGCAGAGAGGCAGGCAGAGAGAGAGGAAGGGAAGCAGACTCCCTGCTAAGCACAGAGCCCGATGCGGGGCTCAATCCCAGGACCCCGAAAGCAGACCTCTGCCGAAAGCAGAGGCTTTAATCCACTGAGCCACCCAGGTGTCCCTTAAAAATTTTTTTGAGGAAACTCCATATGGTTTTCCAGTTTCCAGTTTGCATTTCCACCAACAGTGCATGGAAGTTCCTTTTTTCCCACATCCTCTGCAACATTTGTTTCCAGAGTTTTCTATTTTAGCCATTCTGACAGTGTGAGGTGTGTATCTCCTTACAGTTACAACAAACATAAATAAAAATCATATAACTATTTCATAGTCTCACTGTATAAACTTAAGTGCTTTTTAAACATTTAGAAATTAATCATGTTAAGGAAAATTAATCCATGTCCATTAACAAAGACAATTTTACTGAAATTGTCTAAATGTTTTAAATGTCTAAAAATTTTAATACAGTAATGTCAACTACAAGGCATAAATATTCAGAGTCTAGCCAAGAGATTTTTATTCAATATTTTTTACAGTGTTCCAACACAGAGAAATTGAAAGATTATACAGTGACCCATATACCTGTCACCTGGATTCTACAATTAGCAGTTATTTTTGCTTGATCACAGATCTAATCATCTATGGTTAGATCTGTTTATCTCTTCATACATTAATTCATCTTATTTTCTGGATATATTTTAAAGTAAGTTGCAAACACGAGTACATTGCACACCTAAACCCTTCAGCACAGTAAAAGGATTTTTTTTTTTTTTTAAGGTTTAGTATTTGGCCACTGGAGGGCTTCCAAATGCCATCAAATGCATCAGGAAGTCAGTCAGTCTATAACATCCTACAGTATCAGAAGGTCTCTGGAAGGGGTTGCATGGAGTATAAACGGCATCAATTAGAGTGAAAGACTCAGTCTGAAATCTAGCCAGGGGTCGCAGTACCTTTTATCTTCACTCTCCTCTTTTTACAGCTTTCATTATAAAAGAGAAAACACACAGTAGACCCCTCTCCCCAACACGTGATTTATGCCCTCCTGGTAGCTAGCTATTCTTTAGCTCGGAATCTCAGAAAACTTGATGGAAATCAGGATGCTATATTTGTGGAGATGAGCTGGTATCACGGACTCAAATTAACTGGCTGCCTGAGAACTCACCACAAAATCAGGGGCTGTCTGTTTTCATCCCTTATCCCCCCACCCCCAACTCACCCATGGGGACCACTGCCCGGCATATACTAGTGCTCAATAAAATTACTGCGGGAATGAGGGAAGGCCAGTGCTTGATGCCAAATATAATCTTCACACATTTAATGTCATCACTAACCAAAGATGTGGGTCTTTCTTTTATAAACGACAATAAGCCTTAATATAAAAATAACAGCATCGCTGGGTTATCCTCTGGCCAGGCCTGCAACTGAGCAAAAACAACCATGTTTTCCATACACACTTCAGTAATTCGTCATAAACCTATGTTTGCATCCCCCTGGGGTGCAGCCAACTCTGCTGGGGCAGGTCCTGCAGAGACCTAAGGCTGGGCAGAAGCAGGGCTGTCAGGGCCAAAGGAAAGCTCCGCTGGGGGAGGGCACACAGTTGCTTTTCAGACCTGTCCTGGGGCGTCCCTGAAATAAATGCGAGATTCTGAAATAGGACTGATGCCATCTGTGAATCAGTAGAGGCCGGAGTCAGTGGAATTCAAACCATTAGTGCCAATGTTCTTCCCCTTTTGTACCTTCAGACTGGTGATACCTGAGGAAGTTAAAGTACTTTGCAATTTTTTTTTTTAAAGTAAACTCTCCTCCCGACTGGGGCTTGAGCTTTCCACCCCGAGATCAAGTCCCATGTGCTACTGACTGAGCCAGCCAGGTGCCCCTCCATTGTCATTTTTAAACTACCCTTTAAAAGGTGATAATTTTCTTTGATTCTTCCTTGGCCTGGAAGGGCATTTCCATATTCAGCACAAGTTCATCAAGTTAGCACATATCTCAACAGCTACTATGGATTTTTTTTTAAAGATTTTATTTATTTATTTATTTGACAGAGATCACAAGTAGGCAGAGAGGCAGGCAGAGAGAGAGGGGGAAGCAGGCTCCCTGCTGAGCAGAGAGCCTGATGCAGGGTTCCATCCCAGGACCCTGAGAGATGTGGGGCTCGATCCCAGGACCCTGGGATCATGACCTGAGCCGAAGGCAGAGGCTTTAACCCACTGAGCCACCCAGGCGCCCCTACTATGGATTTTTTAACACATATTTTGTCTCTACAGAAGAATGAGAGACAAGTTGTTTTTGATTGTGACTGTATAGAGAACAACATAAATAATCATTTCAAATCAATCAGTTTTCCTGTTAGAGATCACATGTGGGAACCAAAAGAGAGAATTGCGAGATTTAAAAACCATAAAATCACCTTGTATTTTCTTCTCAAAATAGGTATTTGAAGGAATTTTAGGACATAAGCTATAAAAAGTTAGAGATGCCAGCAATCTCTTACTACAGCTAGTGCTGCCCTCTCACAAAAGGATGTGTGTTGAGTAGTCCCCAAAGACTTTCAAATGGCCCGGTAATGCCTGTTAAAGTAAGCCTAGAGAAAACCACTCTTCCAGATGAGCCAGAAGAGGCTACCTGCCACGTGGTGGAATGAGACACAGCACTGGATATAGGCAGAAGGTGGCTGACTGGGAGCAAATATTCATTTGTTCTTTCTCAGAACACTGCTTCTCTGTGTCAAATTTGCCACCAGTGATGGGTACAGCCCCCAAAATAAAAAACATGTGGTGATGACATTTTCATAATGGTAAATTTATCCAATTAAATTAAATTTTATTTTGGGGGGGCACCTGGGTGGCCCAGTTGATTAAGCTTCTGCCTTTGGCTCGGATCATGATCCCAGGGTCCTGGGATGGAGCCCCACATCAGGCTCCCTGTTCAGCGGGGAATCTGCTTCAGCCTCTACCTCTGGCAGCCACTCCCCCTGCTTGTGTTCTCTCTTTGTCTGTCAAATAAATACATAAAATCTTCTAAAATTTTTTTTTCTGTAATGATTTTTCCGTGTATTGTGGTGTTAAGATGTCCTCTTATGAATAGTGGTAATGGATGATAGTTTTTGGTTTTTTTTTTTTTTCCTTTTCCCATGACACTTACCTTGGCAAAAATTAAAGTATCATCCATGCTAGTTACCGAAGTTATTTTGGAAATTTTACTTTACCTAAAAGTCTAATGCCTAGAAAGTCTAAAATGTCTCTCCCAAATTAGGATTCTATAATGCAAAACATAAATAATCAACAATTTTATGAATTCATTTTTCCTATGCAGGTATTGGGCATGAAACTAAACAAACTGAAAACTATTGAGGTAGGACAGGAATTCCTGTCTCCAGCTCCCACAAGCATCTCAAATTCTCTCAAGGGATATAGAAAAATTAATTGATAAAAGATAGTTTCTAAAGCAAACTGCCTACATTTAATTCCTAGTTCTGCCATTCACTAGCTACATTATCTTGGTCAAATTACTTAACCTACTCTGTGCCTCAATTTCCTTATTCATAGAAGGGGGCTAATAATAGTGTCTAGATCATAGGGCTGTTGTGAGGATTAAATCCGATAATCCATACAAGGAGCTAAATATACTGACTGACACATAAGTGCATATTTACCCGTAGCTGTATTAGTGTCTAGGCTAAGTAAGGTACTATAACAAAGATCCCAAAATACATTGTTTTAAATAAGATATGTTTCTTTCTCCCTCTTGTAACAGTCTGGCAAAGGAAGACAGACTGCTCCATGAGCTCATTCAAGGACCCAGCTGGCAATGACCCAGCTGGCAATGTGTCTCTATCAGCCTCAGTATACGGATTCTTTTTTTTTTTTTTTTAAGATTTTATTTGTTTATTTGACAGATAGAGATCGCAAGTAGGCAGAGGCAGGCAGAGAGAGGAGGAAGCAGGCTCCCCGCTGAGCAGAGAGCCCGATGTGGGGCTCGATCCCAGGACCCTGGGATCATGACCCGAGCCGAAGGCAGAGGCTTTAACCCACTGAGCCACCCAGGTGCCCCTCAGTATACAGATTCTAATCAACATCTGAGTAAAAAGCAACTGCTTCAGGGGCACCTGGGTGGCTCAGTTGGTCTGACTCTTGGTTTCGGCTCAGGTCAGGATTTTATGGGTTATGGGATGGAGCCCCACGAGGCCTCGAGGCCTCGGGCTCCATGCTCGGCAGGAAATCTACTTGAGGATTCTCTTCCTCTAGCCCTCCCCCTATTCTTTGTCCCAGATAAGTAAATACATCTTAACAAAGAAAAAAAACAACTATTTCAGTTGTTTTTTTCTTTTTTAAGTAAGCCCTAGACCTAGTGTGGGGCATGAACTCATGACCCTGAGATTAAGAGTCACATACTCCTCTGGGGCGCCTGGGTGGCTCAGTGGATTAAAGCCTCTGCCTTCGGCTCAGGTCATGGTCCCAGGGTCCTGGGATGGAGCCCCGCATCGGGCTCCCTGCTCAGTGGGGAGCCTGCCTCCTCCTCTCTGCCTGCCTCTCTGCCTACTTGTAATCTGTCTGTCAAACAAATAAATAAATTAAAAAAAAAAAAAAAAAAGAGTCACATACCCTGACTGAGCCAGCCAGGGGCCCCCCCTCAGGTATCCTCATCCTCATGCCCTGAGGTAGCTCACCAGTAATCAGGTCTAGAATCTGGCCCATGGGTGAGGAAAAAGAAGTGTGAAGAGTAAGCATTTCATTTTTAAGGACACTTAAGTAGAAATTACACCTATCATTTCTACTTATGTTTACTAGTCAAAACCTAGTTTACATGGACACACGGAGCCGCCAGGGAAGCTGGGAAATGTCTCCAGCTAGGCAGTCATGCGCTCCCCTCTCATTCAGTGGGTGGTGGGGAGAGTCTTGGAAGAATGGATACTCAGGGATCATAATAGTCTCTGCCATGTTACCTTTTTTTAATTGTGGTAAAATATCCTTAACCTAAATTTACCATTTAACCATTTTGAAGTGTATAGTTCAGTGACATCATGTGCCTTCACATTGTTGTACAGCCATCACCACCATCCATCTCCCAAACCTTTTCATCACCTGAACTAAAACTCTCTACCTACTTAAAAAAAAAAAAAAGTTAAGATTTTATTTAAGTTAAGATTTTATTTTATTTATTTATTTATTTATTTTATTTATTTATTCTCTACACCCAACATGGAGCTCAAACTCACGATTGCGAGATCAAGAGTCACATGATCTACCCACTGAGCCAGCCAGGTGCCCCCGAAACTCTCTACCTATTAAACAATAACTGGAGACCCTGACAACTTCCATTCTATTTTCTTCTGTGTCAATGTGACTAATCTAGGCATCTCATATAAATGAAATCATACAATACATACAATGTATTATACAAATATGTGTAATATATACATAATATATACATAAAGATGTATACAAAATCATACAATCACACAGTGTCCTTGGAGTCTGGCTTATTTCACTTAGCTTAAACTTTCCAAAGTTTATCCATGTTGTAGCATGTGTCAGAGCTTTACTCCTTTTTAAGACCAGTAATATTCCTGTATGTGGATATATCACGTTTTGTTTAACCATTACTTATCAATGGGAATTTATGTTGTTTCCACCTTTTGGCTATTGTCACATTACATATTCTGAATAAATTACTTCAATTATTTATTTACTTAGCTGCGAGAGAGGGTACATTTGTGAGCAGGGGGAGGGGCAGAGAATCTCAAGAGGGATAATCTCAAGCAGACGCCATGGTAAGTTCAGAGCCTGACTTGGGCCCAACCTCATGAGACTGAAATCATGACCTAAGCTGAAATCGAGTCAGATGCTTAACTGACCCTGCTACCCAGGTGCCCTTAGTTGAATTAATTTTTAAATTATATTTTATTACTTTTGTGAGGATCTTATGTACATGGCACAAAATCAAATAAGAACTGACTCTTGGTTTCACATCCCATCACCCCCAAATAAATGGATTGTGCTAATAAAATTACCATAAAGCTGTCAGTAATTAATCTTTTTGCAGTATCAATGCAAGTCACTTAAATGTTCTCAGTTTCATCACTTGTAGAATAAGAATAGATACCAAAAGCAAACGACAAAAGCAAAAATAAACAAGTGGGACTACACCACACTAAAAAGCTTCTGCACAGCCAAGGAAACTATCAACAAAGTGAAAAGGCAACCTGCTGAATGGGTGAAAATATTGGCAAATCAGGTATCTCAGAAGGGGCCAAGGTCCAAAATAGATAAACAACTCATACAACTTCATAGCAAAATAACAAACAATCTGATTAAAAACAGAAAATCTGAAAAGACATTTTTTTCAAAGAGAGATGGCCAACAGGTACATGTTCAACATCAGTAATCATCAAGGAAATGCAAATAAAAACCACAATGAGATATCACGTCATACCTGTTAGAATGACTATTATCAAAAAGACTAGACATAGCAAGTGTAGGCAAGAATGTGGAGAAGAGGAAATCCTTGTGTAATACTGGTAGAAATGTAAATTGGTGCAGCTACTATGGAAAACACTGGAGCTCCCTCACAAAATTAAAAATTGAACTACCATATGATCCAGCATTTCTACTTCTAGATATTTGTCCAAAGAGAACAAAAACATTTATTCTAAAAGATATATGCACCCCTATGTTTACTGCAGCATTATTTACAATAGCCAAGATATGGAAATAACCTGTTTCCATCAGTGGATGAATGGACAAAGAATATGTGTCATACACACACACACACACATGCACACACGAATATTATTCAGCCATTAAAAGGAATGAAATCTTGCCATTAATGGCAACATTGATGGATGGACCTTGAGGGCAATATACTAAGTGAAACAAGTCAGACAAATATACAGATACAGAGAATTGATTGGTGGTTGCCAGAGGCAGGCATGGGAGGGTGGGAGAAATGGGTAAATGGTTTTTGTTTTAGTTTAAATAAACCAAAGTTAATAAAAGGGGCCCCTGGCTGGCTTAGTTGAAAGTGCATGCTGTGGTCGTGAGTTCTAGCTCCACATTGGGTATAGAGATTACTTAAATAAACATAATTATTTAAGAAAGAACACTAAAGGTATCTATTACAGGACTGTTTATGGGATAATACTATTAATGCATAGCAGTGCTATATTGCTTTTTTAATATCAGTTTGTCAGAAAAGTATTTCGGGCACAATGGACAAAGTTGTTTGCCCACTGACTGTCCCTTTTTCTCTTTCTCCTTCTTAACAGATCCTTTCCAGGTACCTATCCCTTGCCCTTGTAACCCATGAGATTTACAGATGCTAGTCAAATTCCCAGCTCCAGGGACGACTCTAAATGGACGAAGTCAACTATATTTATCTATTCCTTCCTGCTAATAATGAGCAAATAATCCAGTGCTGGTTAATTCAATCCCAGGAGAGCATTGCTGGAAACTTCCAGAAAAAGTCTTTATTTTTTTTAAATTAAATTTTTGTTATTATTATTATTTTTTTGAGAGATAATCTCTGTCATAATGGGTTAGAGAAAGGGTCCAGTGTGGTGGAGCCCAATGTGGGGCTCAATCTCATGACCCTGAGATCATGACCTGAGTTGAAATCAAGAGTTGTACACTTAGCCAACTGAGCCACCCAGGTGTCCCTCTCCTTATTTATTTTTTTTAGAAAGATGATTTTTTAAAAAGATTTTATTTATTTATTTGACAGAGAGTTCACAAGTAGGCAGAGAGGCAGGCGGGGGGTGGGGGGAAGCAGGCTCCCTGCTGAGCAGAGAGCCCGATGTGGGGCTTGATCCCAGGACCCTGAGATCATGACCTGAGCCAAAGGCAGAGGCTTAACCCACTGAGCCACACAGGTGCAACCCCCTCTCCTTATTTTTAAAGACAGTACAGAAAACCAGTCTTGCTAGACAAGAGCGGTGTTGATTTATCTGCTAATGCTAACAACTTCAAGTGGTATGATGGGGTAATCTGCTGGAAATTGAATCATCAAGAAAAGTGATTCACTGTAACTCTCAAAGAAATAATTTATAATTTAAAGGATCTGCTGAATCGAATACTGAAATGGGGCCTCAAAGGAAATAGAAGGTCCCAGGGAAGGGTAGGATGCAAATAGCGATGTAGGGCTACTATACAAAGTACCACAAACTGGGTAGCTTACAAAATCAGAAATCTATTTTCTCACAGATCTGGAGGCTAGAAGTCCAACAAGGTGTTGGCAGGCCTGGATTCTTCTGAGGCTCCTCTCCTTGGCTTGTGGATGGCCATCTTTATGTTCACATGATGTTCTCTCTGTGTGTCTGTCCAAATTTCTTCTTCTTATAAGGACACCAGTCATACTGGATTAGGGTCCCACTAATGACATAATTTTAACTTAATCACCTCTCTAAAGATGCTAGCCCCTATAGTCACATTCTGAGGTTCCAGAGGTTATATAGGACTTAAACATAGGAATTTTGTTTTTGGTTTTTTTAAGATTTTATTATTTATTTGAGAGAGAATGAGCAGGCAGAGGGAGAGGCAGAAACAGGCTCCTCACTGAGCAGGGAGCCCAATGCAGAGCCCAGTCACCAGGACTCTGGAATCATGACCTGAGCCGAAGGCAGACGCTAAACCCATTAAGCCACCCAGGCACCCCTGTTCTTCAGAATCCTAATGGTAAGAATGCTATTTTGGGTTATTAGTAAATAAAATTTTCATTTTACATTTAAGTCTGACCTTCATAAGTTTCCATTTCAAGCCAGGAAAAAAGCTCAGTCAACACTTAAGAAATGTTAATTTTTTGAATCAAAGAAATGAGCTTTGAGAATACAGGATCAGCAGACCAAGGAATGAATGTGTTCGTGGTGGCTGTTGGTCATGTTACAGGATTCCTTTTACCTTAGTGCCCCTGGTCTCTGGTTACGCTGCTCTGAAGAATGAAGAGGTCAACCAGACGAAGTGGTGGGCAGCGGAGCAAAGTTTACTGAGCAATTGTACGAAGCTCCCGAAGAGGGAGGGGACCAGAGAGGGTTGCTGTTGGAGGTCCTCAGTCTAGGGGATTTTATGGGCTTGCTGGCAGGCTGTTTTAATCTGATTAACCCTCTATGCGCCAGTCACGCAATCACGTTTTTGTCACAGGCTCATCTCCCTATTAGGCAGTTGTTCACATGGGAAAACGGTGGAAGTCTCCTTCCAGGGCGGTGTAAAATCATTTTAAGGGTGGTTTCCTCTTAGGGCAGGGGACCCTTGTCCCTGCCTGCCTTTCTTCTGACTATCCTTCATTAGTCATTAGCTGATACTTAGTCCTTAATTAGGAGTTCAAGTTCTGTTGAATGCAATAGGGTAAGATCTAACACAGCAGGGGTACTCAGAAAAAGCTTCATGGACACATGGAATATAATGTGGCAGAATAGAGCAAAAGTTTATTTCAAGGGAGAGTTATATGAGCATAATAAATAGCATAATATAAAAAAGAGCCTGACTTATAATAACAATTCACATTTGTAAGTTTTAAGGGGTCCTGGGTTGAGCCTATGCTCTGTTCACACTGAGATTAAGCCATGGATAGGTCTATCTGGAGCACTGTGGAGCCAATGTACCTGAGGATATATTTGCAAGAGGGGCTAAAAAGGCTTTTAGGAGTCAAAGCTCATGCATTTGGTTTAAGGCAATGTCAAGAACTGTAAACGATCTGAGATTTTACTCTATTGGTAAGCTAAAAAGTTAGCCTGCCACATGAATGTTGGTAGAAGATACGAGACTCTTGAGTCAGAGATGAAGCAGAGTTTATTACAGAAACAGAAGTATCCAGAATATCAGCTTTCCTGGGAGGAAGAAGACACCTGTTTGTAGAGTCTCAATACCCTGCACATGCAGTGGGTTGCATTCTAGGAGAGGAACCTTCAGCTTAGGGAATCTGAACCTTTTATAATGGACAATAAGCTTGTTTGCTCTTTGCTCCAGGAGATACTATTTCTGTTTTCCAAGGGTGTTTGCCAAACAAACATCTTTTTTTTTTTTTTAAAGATTTTATTTATTTATTTGACAGAAATCACAAGTAGGCAGAGAGGCAGGCAGAGAGAGAGAAAGCAGGCTCTCCACGGAGCAGAGAGCCCGATGTGGGGCTCGATCCCAGGACCCTGGGATCATGACCTGAGCCGAAGGCAGAGGCTTTAACCCACTCAGCCACCCAGGCGCCCCATGCCAAACAAACATCTTGAAGAGACAGCCCAGAACAAAGGGCAGTCAGGGCCATAGTCACCATATGTGTAGAAATGTCAAATTCATGAAGAATTATCTCCAAATAGGCTACTGGGCTAGTGTCTGAGGGACAGCATAATTCCAAGTACCTGTTATAGTATCCTCACATCCATCCTTGCTCCTAGAGATTCAGGCCAGGGTTCCAATCCAAGGGGGCTGTGATAAAAGAAGAAGAACTAAAGGGACCACGTTACTAAAACCTTGTTGCGTCATTGCAAGTGTAAAGACTTCTTGGCACTGGTACAGTTACTTTGAAGAACTGATGAGTTTGACTTGGGTACTGAGAGGAGGCAGCACCACACTTACACAAACACTACTGCAACAGAGGAAGAGAATGGAAGATGCTACTTGGTAACCAGAATGATGTGTTCGTAGATGTTTATTGGTATTCCAACAACAGCCTGGATTTTGTCTCTAAGAAATTTAAAATTATAAAGTTCTATCAATATTCAGTGATTTCTGAACTATCCCAAAGACCTTGGGGTTATTAAGGAGCATAGGATTGTTTCTTAGTCATTATGACACATTATCGCAGAGGATGGATGATATTTACCTATGTCACATTCATGGTCACCACCAAAAAAACACCAAAAAAGAAAGAAAAAAAGAAAAAAAAAACCAAGCAATTTTGTATATAAATGAAGAAAATTGCATTACAAAATACTTTTTAAATGTTCATCTAATAATATTATGAATACAATAATAATAAAATCAGGGGGGCCTGGATTGCTCAGTGGGTTAAGCATCTGTCTTTGGCTCAGGTCATGATCTTGGGGTCTTGGGGTTCTGGGATGAAGCCCAGCACTGGCCTTCCTGCTCAGTGGGGTGTCTGCTTCTTCTCTCTTCCTCTGCTTTCTCCCCACTTGTGTGTGCTCTCTCTCTCTCCAATAAATAAATAAGATCTTTAAAAAATAAAATAAAATCAGCCACTTAAAAGTCAAGAAGATACTGCTTGTATATTTTTGAAAATGTCACAATTCTCCCCAACCTCCATTAACATTGTTAAAACAAGTTCATACTATTGAAAACCACATAAATTAACCTTATTTTATTGGTAAAATAAAAACATAAAATTGGTAGATTGCACCCTCACCCCCTTGTTACCAATGTAAGAAGGACTTTTACATCACTTTGAGAGGTCTTCTTTGGCCATTGTAACTATTAGGTCTCAACTAATAATAATGCTTACAGACATTTTATTTTTGTGTTACTATAGATTTGGATGCATTCATTTGTAATTTCCTCATCTAGTCACGAACAAAAATTTGAAAAGTGACTCAAAAACATGAAAATAATTCAAAATGGGTGCCTGGGTGGCTCAGTGGGTTAAAGCCTCTGCCTTCGGGTCAGGTCATGGTCTCAGGGTCCTGGGATTGAGCCCCGCATCGGGCTCTCTGCTCAGCAGGGAGCCTGCTTCCTTCTCTCTCTCTCTCTCTGCCTGCCTCTCTGCCTACTTGTGATCTCTGTTTGTCAAATAAATAAATAAAATCTAAAAAAAAAAAGAAGAAAATAATTCAAAATGGCTACAAAGATAGGCTGTGGATTATGTATAATTCCCTGCATGTCAGCTATAATTTTAACCCTTTCTCTCTCAGGAACTCGTATTGGAATGCATATGAGAGTGATTTTTTTTTTTAAGATTTTATTTTTATGTGTGTGAGAGAGTGAGCGAGCGAGAGAGCACAAGCAGGGGGAGCAGCAGGTAGAGAGAGAGGGAGAAGGAGACTCCCCATGGAGCAGGGAGCCCGATGCGGGGCTCGACCCCACGACCCTTGGATCATGACCTGAGCTGATGGCAGACCGACTGAACCACCCAGGTTCCCTGAGAGAGTGATTTTCAAATCACTCATAAACGTGTGTGTGTGTGTGTGTGTGTGTGTGTGTGTACATAAATCAAAACTTTGGTGACTTATTAAATTATTTGTGATCACTTCATATCAAAACACACAAATGTGTTATTTCACTGAGGTTGCAAAACACAAAAAACAAAAACAATCCCTCAGGATCATTCAAGTCTTAGTTCTTGAGCCCCCTTGTATTAAATTCACATTTATACCAACTGTTCACAAAACAATCTTTGAAGGAAAACTACGTGGAAGAAATAATTTTATAGACTTAACGTTTAGCTTTTATTATGCTACTGAATTGTAACAAACATGTGGAAATACTGGCTAAGACAGCCGTGGATGAAACAAAGCCAAGTGAGATCCAACAATTACGGCTGATGTTAAATTGGATGAGTCTTCTCTGTGTCGAAACAGGAGACAAATGCTTTATAAGACGGTATGAAGGCTTAGGTGCGAAAAAAAAGAAGCAATTATTTTTGCTTTATTTGGCGTTCGGCAGGCTTCGGCTGGAACAAACTGTATTTAATTTTCATGTCATGCCGTATAAAGAGAAAAAACTTGGAGAGTGTTCAGAGGAGAGCAGCAACTGATTAAAGGTTTGTAAAATTAGACCTATGAGAAATTGTGAGAAGAAGTGGGCATGTTCAGTCAAATGCAAGACATTCAGGCAGGATGAACAATTACCTACAAGTATGTAAAGAGATGGTTCCCAAGCCTGAGGTTTAGGTTAAACAGAAAGTTAAATCATAGGATTAAGAACACAAAACGAAAACCAGAGCAAGGGAAGTTAGAAACTAAATATTGTAAGAACAAACTAAAAAACTTTGAAGAAACTAATGAATGGAGCAATCTACAGTTTGAACTTCTGCAAAAATGATTATGAAAACAATTCAATTTTGTACTTAGTTAAATAGAAATAATTTAGAGGGCACCTGGGTGGCTTGGTTGTTTGGGTGTTTGCCTTTAGGCTCAGGTCATGATCCTGCCGGCCTGGGATCAAGTCCCCAATCGGGCTCCTTGCTCAGTAGGGAGCCTGTCTCTCCCGCTCCCTGTGCCACTCCCCCTGCTTGTGTTCTCTCTCTTGCTTACTCTCTCAAATAAATAAATAAATAAAATCTTTTAAAAATAATAAAATAAAAAAATAAATAATTAAGAAAATAGAGAAAACATTCAACGGATAGCATTAAAAGGTAAAAATCTCTAAGTGACATAAGACAGAGAAGGACAAATCTCAAGATTTCACTTACATGTGGAACCTAAAAAATAAAACAAATGAACAAACAAAACAAAACAAACAGATCATAGATACAGGAAACATACTGTTAGTTGCCAGAGCTGGGAGAGACTGGAGGGGTACCAAGCAAAATAGGTGAAGGAAATTAAGAGATACAAACTTCCAGTTGTAAAGTCAGTCAGGATGGTGTAATGTATAGCACAGGAAATATAGTCAAAAGTATTGCAATAACTTTGTATGGTGACAGATGCTAACTAGATTTATCAAGGGGATCATTTCATAATGTACAAAAATACTGAATCACTATGATATACATGTAAAACTAACAGGGTATTACTGTATGTCAATTCTACGTCAGTTAAAAAAAAGTAAAAATCATCAGCTCAAGTATGAGGAATATTTTTAAGAAAAAAAAGTATCTGGCGGTCTTCTTTAGGATCCAGGATAACAAGAACAGAAAGGAGCTCTGATACTAAGTCTTTGCGCGTCTAAGAGTAGTTCCTCTGCATGTGTATGGTGGGGAGGCAGCGTGGTGAGCAGTTTCTCTGACCTCCTGGGGAGGGGGAGGTTTACCAGGAATCCTCACCATGACACAGTGATTCTCTCCAGAGTGGTCGTGAGCTATTAAATTATTGTTTGTCCAGGGGAAATAGTTCTCTCTCTGAAGTATCTTCTGCTTTTTGGCAATCTTATTGGGCAAAGCATGTAGAAAAATATATACTCCCCAGTTCACACTCTTTACCCCCTAAATGCAAAGGGAGAAAGATGAAACCACAAAGTGTATGCCATCTTTTACTTTAAAGCGGTTCTATTAGCCTGATGATAATGTTTTTTAACTTAGAAATATAGATAATCTAACAATAGTCTCATTTAAGTGTTCTAGTTCCCTCTCTGTGTTTGGCACTTGAACCCTCTGTTTACTACGATTCCAACACCAATTACAATGTGTGTATGTTTTCCCCACAGTAAGTAATTCTCAGACCCCAGCTGGGTGTCCTACAGTTAGTTCAACTTCATTCTGACTCTACCTACCTGGGATAGCTTCACAACCCAGTTAAAGATTCTGACTGGCAAGACTGCCCCCCATTCAGAGTCAATCATAAGTCCAGGTTGTTTCATGGGCTTCTGACCGATGAGCTCTCACCTAGAAGTTCCCACAGCCCTGTCACTGGATTCAATTAATTTGCTAGAGTGGCTCACACGAGGAGAAACATTACTTACTGGTTCACCGGTTTATTTTAAATGGACAGGACACCTCCAAGGAGCTCTGATTCTTTCCTTCCCTTATGCCAGTTCCACAGGACCTCCCTACAAGACACCTGACAAGTTACTGATCAATTAGGTTAATGCAGAATTCTGTTGATTATATCACAAAAGGGCCCAGATCCAAGTTGTAAAATCAGACAACACCCGCAGATGTGCACTATCTTTGAGGATACCACCCTTCCCCCCACCAGCTCTGGTGATAGAACAATACTGCAGGGTTTCACAGGGCAAAGTCCTGTCAGGACATTGTGAGGAGGCTGTTAACAAGATCAAACAAAGTCCCAGACAGCACCCATGTCTGTTGGGCCTAAACAGATCAGTGATAAAGCAAGTACGGTATCTGTTAACATATTTAGCTAGTGGTGAGATCCAGGTGAAGAGTGTTTACAGAGTGTACTAATCCCTTCATTTCTAAAAATAAAAAGTGGTGGGGCACCTGGGTGGCTCAGTGGGTTAAGCCTCTGCCTTTGGCTCAGGTCATGATCTCAGGGTCCTGGGATCGAGCCCTGCATCAGGCTCTCCGTTCAGCAGGGAGCCTGCTTTCCCCCTCTCTCTCTGCCTGCCTCTCTGCCTACTTGTGATCTCTCTCTCTGTCAAATAAATATAATCTTTAAAAACAAACACCAAAAAAAACCAACTTTGGATCTGCTAAAATATTTCAACAAGCAGCTAGTGAAACCATTCCTTGCCATGCCATATGAAAGAATTTTTTCAGTAATATACATCAATACATAATATACAATAATATATATCAGACTAAATTAAAAAGTCTAATGTAACAGTTTTATTTTAAATATCAATATTTATAAGTTAGAAATTATATCCTCAGTAAATATTTAAACTCATGGTAAAAATTTGGGGATGTCAACTTAAAATTGTATAAAAAGGTATACAGTTTTTCCATGTTCTCTTGGAGGGAGTCACGATTTTTTGAGGGTCATTGTTTTAACCTATAAATATTGAATCTCGACCGTTTCTGCCTCCACAGGGCACACAGAGTGAGTGCTCCATTCTGGGCATCAGAGGGGATGAACGACTAATGGGGGGTGGGGGGAAGGTAGGCAGATTCAGAGCTGAGCTGGCGATCTGTGATGCCCCTGTGTGATGTGGCCACATGTGTACCCTCTCCTGGTGGCTGCGCCTCGTGCTCCTGTCCTTTGTTATAACTCACCACTAGTTAACAGAGGATGAGGCAGCCCATGAAGCCTAGGGACCTTCAACATCCAACTGAATCATTCCCAAGTGACCAGAGCAGTTCAGTTCTGCATCAAGACTGACAAAGTCAGAGCCTCCTGGGGACATCGTGGCTTTCTCCTTTCTCTTTGCCCCCCTTTCCCTTCCCCATTGCTTTTCAGCCTCTTAGAGTGAGCACGGGCAATGCTGTGTTTTCTCCCAGTTTCACCCACATTTAAAGTGAATGTTGACTACCAAATAAGGGAGTTGTTAAACCCGTCTGCCAGAGATAGAGAATGTGGTGGAAAGACATTTTTCCACCCCTGGGAAGGTGTATGTACATCTTCTCAGGTAGATGTCATGGGACCAGGGACTTGGTTTACAACAAAGACGCTAAGCTTCTCTGTCATTTTAAGCTCTCATTCTGAGGAACGGTCTCAAGCAGTAATGCAACACAACTCATTGCTGTGCAGAGTGCCTAATTTTATTTTTTGGAGGGGCTTCTCCAACCCTGTTGATTTTATTTTGATCACCTCCATTTGTGTTCTCTGTTCAACATCAGGGTCCGAGTAGGTCTCTCTGCAGTTGGCCATTTCCCCGCAGCCAGGATCCTAGACGCAGGCTGTCCGAGGTCTCGGAAGCTTGCTCTGTAGGGGCTGTTTACATGGTCTTGAATTGGAGTGGTGTTGCTCCATAGAGTCCGCTGGGTCTGTCCTGGCTGCTTTTGCCTCTCAGCCTACGGCAACGGCTGAAACTTGTTGGCCCTTCTCACCCTCTTCTTTCTTCTGGAAGTGGTTATAACTTTAGGAGAGTATTTTTTTCTTGAACTCGTGTGAAGTGATCTTTTTACCTTCTTGTAGATCTTTAGCACCTGGTAAGGCAACAAGGTGAGCCCAGAAGGACACTGAATTGGGAGGAGGGAATGGAGGCTGGGTGGAAAGTGGGGGGCTAAGGAGGAGAGAGAGGTTATCTGGGGAGGGGATGGAGGGGGGAGATAAGATAAAAGGGGGAGAAGAGAAGCTTGGGCAGAATCATCTGACCTTGCTAGCGCCTCTTGATCTGGATCGAGACTGGTTCTTCCTCTTCCTCCACCGCTTGGTGTTTGTGGTTTGTGGCTCCCATGATTTCTCTGCCACTTTTGCCATGTTGCAGCTTCTCTGGTGTCTACTCCAGTAGTCCCGTCCTCTGTATATATACCTCTCTGGGGACAATGAGGGTTCACGCCCTCTCAGCTTTGTTTGGTCAGCAGGACACTCACCACAGCCAATGGTGGCCCCAGGGAGCTTAGACATCACAAAGGACCACTCCCAAGGGGTGGGGAGGCAGGGGCTAAGATACTCTAGCTGGAAAAGGCAAGGGCTAAGGAGCCTTCTTACTCCAACCTGACACTCCTCTGTCTCTCCCAGGTCAATTCTGGTTGTACACATGACAGAGAGGGGTGCTTTCCCCAAGTCATTTCCCATGGTTCATTCGACTGGCTCCCACTCTTTACTGTTACCTAGTAATTTTGAAATCATCTCACCTAAAATTAGCCAGAATGAGGTATGGCAGCCTGCTATGAAGAACCTAAGTGTTCTTCAAAGAATTAGGGCACAGTGTTGGAGGCATGATGTCCTTCACTGCCTGGTCAGACAAGAAGGCTGTGAAATGTAAGTCAGGGCCAGGGAGCATGTGTGCATGTGTATGCACTAAGATGACTCATTCATAGGAAATAAGATTGAAGTTATGAAATAAGATTAAATTTAGGAATACATCTATATTTACATATATTAATACACGATTATCTTTTGGAGATCAGGTGGAAATCTTTGGAAGAACATCTTCAAAGGGGCAAGAAGTTTAACTTCAAATTGTGGGGATGGCGGAGAATCAGAGAACAGAAGCAGGAGCTCACTTCCGAACCAGGGCTCACTTTTCTCCCCATCTGTACCTGGCCTCTCTGCAAACAGTAGGAATGACATCTACAGAGACAGAGAGTAGATAAGTAGTTAACTAGGGCTGGCAGAAGAGTAGGGGAAATGAGTGACTGCTAATGGGTGTAAGGTTTCTATCTAGGGTGATAAAAAAATTCTGAAATTAGATTGTGGTAGTAGTCGCACAACTCTGTGAATATGCTAAAAACCAATGAATTGTTAAAAAAAAAAACACTGGGGTGGGATTTAGTTATATTAAAATATGATTGTGGGGCACCTGGGTGGCTCAGTCATTAAGCGTCTGCCTTCGGCTCAGGTCATGATCTCAGGGTCCTGGGATGGAGCCCCATATTGGGCTCATTGCTCAGCAGGAGGCCTGCTTCTCCCTCTCCCACTCCCCCACTTGTGTTCCCTCTCTCACTCTTTCTCTGTCAAATAAATAAATCTTTAAAAAATAAAATAAAATATGATTGTAACTACAGAGAGCAGAAACCAGGCAAGGGCTAAAGCTGTAGATCTCAAATGGATACCTGACATTATGAAATTTGTTTGTTTTTAAGATTTTATTTATTTGACAGAGAGAGAGAGCATGCACAAGCAGGGGGAGCAGCAAAGGGAGAGAGAGAAGCAGGCTCCCCATCCCAGGACTCCAGGATCATGACCTGAGGGTGGCCTAGAGGCTATGAAATCTGTAAGACACAAGAAGGGATCAAATGAACTAGGCCTTTACTTTTTCCATGGGGAGAGGTGATATTTCAGGAAGAAAAAAAAGCAAAAACAAAAAACAAGCAGTCTTTTGTGAAAATCTGGGAGGAGAAGAGGTAAAAGAATAAGAAAAGAATAAGAAGGAAGGAAGGAAAGGAGGGAGGGAAGGAGGGAGGGAGAGAGGAACAAGGCAAGAAGAGTCAAGTCAGGAAATGAGGAAATGCCCACAGGATCACTGTCTTACAGCTTAAGTCAGGAGACCTCTGTCATCTGTTTGCATGCTTATCTGCAAGGAACTGAAGTAGATAGACCAGGGCTGATCCTTTTCCCAGACCGATGCCTATTCTGCCCCAGCCTCCAATTTGGTAAGAGTGAGCTCTACTGGCACCTTCACTGAAGACTGCTGGGCAGTAAGAAGTGCCTGTCTGCCCACAGCTGATGACCCAGTTGTAAGGCAGACAAGCAGTGCAGCTAGGGATAGGCGCTGCGAAGGAGAAAAGGAACAGAGCCTGCTATGTCAACTACAGACTCAGGTTAAAGATAAACAGAATCCTGGGGCACCTGGGTGGCGCAGTCGTTAGGTATCTGCCTTCGGCTTGAGTCTTGATCCTGGTGTCCTGGCGTTGAACCCCATATTGAGCTCCATATCAGGCTCCCTGCTCAGTGGGGAGCCTGCTTCTCCCTCTCCAGCTCCCCTGTGCTTGTGTTCCTTCTCTTGCTATCTCTTTCTGCCATAAATAGATAAAATCTTTTAAAAAATATATTTAAAAAAATAGATAACAGAATCTCATTCCTCACAGGCAAGAATAAACAGTTTTGCACCTCTCTTGTCACTACCACTGTGAGGTAAATTAAAAGTAAAATAAAGCATGTAAGATTGAATAGACCATATAATTGCAATGTAGTAAGTAGACATAATAAGATTAGGATCCAATAAAAATATACCAAAATCATGGTATATTCATGGTTATTTCTACCGAGTCACAATTCCCTTACTAGATCTTAATTCCCTAGAAAGCCAGGTGATTACTACTAAAATAGGTACTCAGTAAATAATCTGGTGACTTGCAGGAATGAATAAATGTATAAAAAAATGGATCAGTGGGTTTGTGTTAGTGTGGTACAATTATAGATGTTTAGTTTTCTCTGTTTTCCAAATGTGATATGCTTGTACAAATGATTATACATGTTGTGTTACTGTTTCTGGTACAAGCTGGCTCACTGACACTGCATATTTAGCCCTTCTCCTTTGAGGAGGCCCCAATACAATGATAATAAAAGAATTTACTTTTTAAAAAAGATTTTATTTATTTATTTAAGAGAGACAGCGTGTGCACACACAGCAGGGTGTGGCAGAGCAGAGGGAAAAGGACGAGCAGACTCCCTACTGGGTACAGAGCCCAACACATGTCTCCATCCCACAACCTTGAGATCATGACATGAGCTGAAACCAAGAGTCAGACACCTAAATGAATGTGCCACCCAGGGGCCCCTAAAGGAATTTTTTTAAAAAGGTGTAAAACTACAACATGAAGAGTATGGCACAGAACTTACATTTCTGGAAGAGAGGAACAGCTCCTGAAGAAAGAGGGCAAGAGACAGTATAGTACAGAATATGCTGAGGGAGAACACAGCCAAAGGGACAGCCGCTCTGCTCTGCAGAGGCCTGGAATGTCTCAGGAAAGGGAAGCATCAGGTTCTATCAAGGTCAAGGCAGTGAGAAGATGGGTATCCTAAAACTCAAAGCAGATAACTTTCTACCAGTTCCGTAAGTGACTTAAGAACGGAGAGGGGGAAGAGAAGGGGGCAGTGATCTGCTTTTCAATTATTTTGGCTATTCTTCTTCTTCTTCTAGCAGCACCCGGAACTGAGGTTGCTTTAAGATCCAGGAGAATACTGCGGCATCATGCAGGTGCAGACTGAGTGGCCTCATTGAAAAGGCTGAAGTGACTGGCCAATCTTTAGACAAAACCTGCCTTCACATGGGGCACTATGTCCTCTGCATCTTCCAAGTTTAACTCCTGCCCTGCTTCATTTTCTCTTGCAAAAGATTAAAAGTAGCCCAGGCAGCCATTCCAAAATAAAATCTTAAAATTCCAACAAAAGGGATTAGCTTTATTTATGGAGGTTCTAGAAAGTAAAACTACATACAATGGGTAGGAATTGGGGGGGATACTTGGCTCAGTGAAAGAAATAACTGTCTAAATACGAGGGCAGTACAAAAGTGGGACAGATTACCTTGTGATGTAGCAAATCCCGATTCACTGAGAACCTATGAGCGGCTAATCAGGGTTATAAAACAACCGTCAGCCTCATAGCCCCAGTCAATGTTTTTTTTTAGTATATGATAGGAGAAGACAGACTCTGTCTTCTTTTTTTTTTTTTTTTTAAAGATTTATTTATTTTAGAAAGAGAGAAGTGAGTGGTGGGAAGACGTAGGGGGAGAGGGAGAGAGAGAATCTCAAGTGACTCCCTGCTGAGCACGGAGCATGAAGCCGGATGCAGGGCTTGATCCCATGACCCTGAGATCATGATCTGGGCTGAAACTGAGAGACCACCGCTTAACTGACTGCACCACCCGGGCGCCCCTTATTTTTACTTTATTACTTAAGTAGTCTCCACGCCCAACATGGGGCTTAAACTCATAAGATCTTGAGATCAAGAGTTGCATGCTCCACCAACTGAGTGAACCAGGAGCCCCATGAGACTTTGTCTTAATGTTCTTAGTTATCCACCAAGGAGTTGCTCCTTAGTATTCCAGACACTTCTCTGCCAGTCCCTAGGCTCAATTCTGCTGGTCACTGCACAGAATGACAGGTAGAGTCTCTATGAAAAGAACTATTTACTTGCAACATTGCCAGAGGATGTGTGAGAGGGGTAAGCCTTCTGTAAGAATAACCATTAGTTTAGTATCACGGTTAGCAAGAGCTTAGCAATATTAAAAAAAAAAATGATTTTTTCCCTTGCTTTTGCTTCCGTATGTGTGGTAAAAATCTCTTTAAAAGAAATACTCATTGGACATAAACCAAGTCAGTAATGTAGAGTCATCTACATTCTTGATCTTCCTTGTGATTTCCTTTAAGATGGTCACTCTCTTAGTTATACAAAGACTCAGGAGACACTCCGAAATTACTTTCTTCAGGGCTTGATTAAATTCTTAGCCAAAGGCTAATTTCCTTCCAGGCTTGGTCTGGGGGTTGAAGGGCTGTGGAAGTTCTAGGGGTACAAAGATATATATCAGATACAATCACTTTGCTAAGTTGCTGAAGAGGTGAAGTGGGCAGGAAGTTAAACCTATTGACCTTGGCTCTAACATTCAGTTATTTACTCATTTCTTTGGTCCACCTGTCTCTACCTTCACAGCATCATGAACCTGAGTTTCTTTTCTTCCAGTGTGTGGGTTTCCCTTCTTCTACCAAACAATTCCTTACACAGTTGTGAATGATTTTTATAAAATGTAAATTAGATCCCAGGGCTTGGCATGGTCTGGTCCTTTCCTACTTCTTCAACCTCAACTTGTACTCACTAAATCCTAAGTATAGAGATATTCATTCAGTTGTAAACAAATATTTCTATAGTGATTGTTATGTAACATACACTGTTCTAGACAAAAGAAAAAAATCTTTTCCTCTGGGAACTTAACATCTCATTCCTTGATAAGTCCAGTACTTTATGGCCCTCAGGGCCTTTGCACAAGTGTTTTTTTTTTTTTTTTTTTTTTTTTTGCTTAGAATGCTTTCTTTTCACTTCTCATTCCTTTTCTGATTGTTCTGTTTAAAGTAGCTTCTTTTCCTCTACTGAAGAACGGTTTATTTTCCTCATAACTTGTATCAGAGCATTGTACTATTGTATTTTATCATTCTATTACATTTATGTTATATATGTGATATATGTGATATATATGTGATATATAACATAAATGTAATAGAATGATAAATAAATGTGTGTATACATATATATAGTATGCTATGTCTGTGTGTAAATAAGTTGTGTGTTTGTGTGTGTGTATATATATATAGTGTGCTATGTCTGTCTTTGTAAAATATCTATCCCATGAGGCCAAGATCATGTTCATTTAGTCTATCACTGTATACTTAAAACTTAGCATAATGAGCATATGGTAGGGGCTCAAAAAACATTTGATACTAAACTCTGGGTAGTAATATATAGAATTGTTAAATCTATATACACCTGTATAGTGTACACCTGAAACTAATATAACCCTGTATGTTGATTATACTTCAACAACAACAACAACAAAAGAATAAAGACTCTGGGTATATTTTATTGAAAAGATTCACTGATGACCATATAGCCTATTATTTCTATCCTTTTATATGTACATTTTAGAAAAAGGTAGAAAAGTCTGAATTGTAATTTACTGGCAGTCAGACTGGCTACCTGACCTATCTTGTTCTTAAAAAATGAGCCATTTGATAAATACCATGAAGGCTAAAACTCTTATTCTGAAAGATTCCATTGCTATCCTCAACTTCTCCATATGGTGCTAGCTTTTATAACAATCTAAACACATAAAAAGTATATATAGTTCCAAATATGTATCAGCCTACAACAATATGATTATTAGTCATAAGTGAGGAAAAAAAAAACCCCATGTGCTGAACTGGACAAACAGGTTTTTGAGTCTATTAGAGTCCAAAGGTGGCAAAAGTGTAGTTAAAATGAATAGAGCAAAACCAAAAACTGTTAAAAGAACAGTGGTGGAAGCTGGAAAAGAAAGTCCCTTATGAGAAATGTGTTTCTATAGGACAGTAGACATTATATTCTAGACCAAGTAGCTGTAGGTCACAGACTGCTGTGTGTTGGTTACAAAGGGGACCAAATTAGAGATGATGGATGGGTCCTTATAAATGTAGTTCCACTACTGGAAAGCTATGCCAAGCACAAGCTCTATGATCATAGGTCAGTAGCATATTTATTATTCTCTCCTATATAAATTTCTTCTCATTCTGCTAGCAAATTACAGTGAATATTGCAAATATATCCACAAAATATAGAACTTCCAGACTAGATGTAAGAAAAAAGATTTAAAACATTAGGGTATGCTTTTACAAATGGCCAGTCCTCTATGATGGGTAAACTGCTAATGCAATTATGGCATATTGGGGTTCCACATAAAAGTTTATTTTAAGAAAGGGTTCTATTACTTTAAAAAGTCCAACAGCGGGGCACCTGGGTGGCTCAGTGGGTTAAAGCCTCTGCCTTCAGCTCAGGTCATGATCCCAGGGTCCTGGGATCGAGCCCCACATCGGGCTTTCTGCTCAGCGGAGAGCCTGCTTCCTCCTCTCTCTCTCTCTGCCTGCTTCCTCTCTGCCTACTTGTGATCTCTGTCTGTCAAATAAATAAATAAAATCTTAAAAAAAAACCCACAAAAAACAAAAGTCCAACAGCTATTTGTCTAAAGGATGACAGAGCTATTACAAATACATCCGAATTTTCAGAAAAGTAGTAGTACTTGAAAGTGCTTTAGTTGACTTGCATAAATAAGGCCAGAAATGATCAAATATTCCATATCCTACAAAGAGCTAAAATAACAAAAATATACAAAAGTATGTATATATGTTAATTGTATTAATATGTAAATATATTTTGTGTTAATATATAAACACAATAATTTATTAATATGTTAATATATTACTGACCTGGTTTTATATTAATATATTAGTTAATATTAAGTAATATACTAATTAATGTACTGCTGACTTCTGGATTTTGCGGACCCACACATAGGTTCCAAAGACATATATTGAGTTTAAGGTGTTACCTCTGGCCTTGAACACTGTCTCAGTTATACTATTTTGGAACCTCAGGCACATAACTAATGTGTAACTTGTACAAAAAGACTGCTTGTCTTTAGCACTTGAAGATTAACACAGCCAGAATAATACATGCATTGGCTACAGTCCTCCCTGCACCGACGATCAGCCTTTTCACAGCTATGAATTCTGTTGGTAGGACCCTATTTCTGATTTTGGCTCCACTTCGGCCTAGTGGGGTTCTTAAACATAAATTTTTCCCCCTAAAACTGTTGCATATCACCACCCTGTTTTGAACTAAAGGTCAAATGTTTCCCAATTCCTTCTTCCTCTAACAAAAACTACACCAAACACAAATGTGAACAGATGGTTTTCCAACTATACTGGGTTTAAGAAATAAAGTACTGAGAAGCTAAGAAATCTCTTCAAGTTAAAATAAATTATTAAATACAGAGACTACATAAAGACAGGACATATATAATGTGGATTCTTAAACATAAACCAACTCTTCAATGGCTCTCATTCTGTAACTGGGGTCTCCAAACTTTCTGACCATGCACCAGGTGTTAGTTTTCAAAGGCCGCCATAACAAAGTACCACAAACTGGATGGCTTAAACAACAGAAAAGCATCTCACAATTTTGGAGGCTAGAATCCATGATCATGGTATCAGCATGAATGGTTCCTTCTGATGGCTGTGAGAGAAAGATCTGTTTTATGCTTCTCCCATTGCTTCTGAGGGTACGTTGGCCATCCTGGACTTCCTTGATTTGTAGAAGCATTAATCCAATCTCTGCCTTCCTCTTCATATGCCAGGCTCTATTTTATAGGGACACCAATTAGGGGATTAGGAGCCCACACTACTCTGGTGTGATCTCATCTTAACTACTTACAACTTTAAGGACCCTATTTCCAAAAAAAGTCATATTCTGAGGGATGCCTGCATGGCTCAGTCATTAAGCATCTGCTTTTGGGTCAGGTCATGATCCCAGAGTCCTGGGATGGAGCCCCGCATTGGGCTCCCTGCTCAGCAGGAAGCCTGTTCTCCCTCTCCCACTCCCTCTGCTTGTGTTCCCTCTCTGTCAAATAAATAACTAAAATCTTAAAAAAAAAAAAAGTCATATTCTGAGAGACTAGGGGTTAGGACTTCAACATGAATTGTGGAGGGACAAAATTCAAACCATAACACACCATAATACATGTGTGTATTTACTTATTCATAAATTATTTACATCCACTACTGCATTAGGAATTACATACATAATAACCCCTGTTTAATTGGAAAATTTAAAAAGATAAGGCAAAGGTAAATATATAAGTGGTAATATTTTCTTTCTGAACCCTGACAGATTAAGTCTTGCACCCTCTCTGGCTTACACATAACTCACCCATCTCAACGATAAAATCAAGCTCTTTGGCTTAACACACCCAACCCTCTGCCCTCTGATACTTCACCTGCTTCGTCTCCTGTCACCCCCAACGTATCTGGCATTCCAACCTGTCTGAACTATTTGCAGATTCCCACATGTGCAAGGCTCATTCTCGGTTCAACGACTCTGCACATGCTGTTTCCTATTTCTGGAATGCCCTCATTCTCTTTGCTTCCTGTAAACGCACAGTGAACTCCCAATCATTTTCTAAAACTCAGCTCAAATGTCATTTCCTTTGGAAAGCTTTCACTGAGTGTTCTGGGTAGGATGAAGGACTTCCTTGGTGCATATAGTACCTTGTTCCTGTCTCTATCATGGCAAATCTCTGTTCACCTATACGCGGTAGGCTGTGCTGGTATTTGAACATTTTGACCTAAAAAACCAAAGCAAATTCATGCAGTTCAACTTAACATTTCACTGGACAACAAGTGTACTGAGAGCAGGAACTGTGTTTTATTCATATTTATATTTCCAGTGACTAAAATGGAGTTTGGCACAAAGTGCTTAATACATGCTTCTTGAAATAAAGGAAAGTCTTACTTTAACACCACGAACAGTCCTCTTTCAGATTTTCCTTTTCGAGAGTGGGTTAAGTATTGACTTGATCCCTCCTATAAGTATAACCACTGGTTTACATTTCATTGGCTTTAGTTTAACAGTATTTTAAACCATTTTCCCCTCCTTTGGCATCTATATGTGTGGCAAATATCTCTTCAAAATAGACTTTTAACTTTGAAAAATAGAGTAAAAGAAAGAAGAAGCTACCTAAATACTGTTTTACGAACAAAGTCAAAGTATTTAATGATTTTACTTTCAAAGTATTTTTATGCTTTCAAATAAAAAAAGTAGTCATAAATAGGAATATAAATAAGAGAGCTGAACAAAGACATTAGTTCTGTAAAGTGAATATGACGCTTTAAATTCCAACAGTTTTTTAGTAAGAGCAAAAATAAATTTAATTTCAGAATTTCAAATTTTTCCTATTATAATTTGGTTTGCAAAAAGCTGTGAGGGGTGCCTGGGTGGCTCAGTCTCTTAAGCATCTGACTCTTGGTTTCAGCTCAGGTCATGATCTCTGGGTCATGAGATCAGCGCTGCAGTGAGCTCCGTACTGGTCGCAGAGTCTGCTTGCAATTTTCTCACTCCCTTTCCTGCACCTCCCCATCCCTCTCTCTAAAATGAATAATAATAATAAAAAAGCTGTGATAACTGGAATAGTATTTAAGTATCACACAGATAGTCAAAAGGTAAATGAGTCTTATATGGCAAGCAGAACTATTCAGCTAAAGTCAGGAAGCAGTACCTGGTGAAACCATGGGCAATTAGCAGGAAGTGAAACAGTTACATGAACATTTTTCACTCTTCCTCATTAAAGCCCTTAAGTTAGTAAGATGTGTTCACTGACTCTTCAGCATGCTAAGGTAATCGCAAACAACACCTTTCACAATCTGGCCTTAGCCCATTTGGGAAGCTCCTTTCCTCTTATGATAGTTCATGTCCTTTATACTTGAACTATGATGTACTTATAGAGAGTATCACATTTAACATATGGTTCCTTATCTTTTTCCAAATGTTCTTTACTCAGCCTCAAAAGTCCTTCTCCATCTTCTTTGTCTACTAATCTTTAATCAGCTTGAATATTATCTTCTCCAGGATGCTCTTTTCTGTTTCTCCAGCTAGAGCTGTTAATCTACCTTTTCTATCTTCCATGTACATAGTTCATGCTACCACTGCATTATTTTAACCACAGTGCTAGAATTTACCTGTTATGCCTCTCTTTTTTTTTTTTTTTTGATTTAGAGACAGAGAGAGAGAGAGGGAGCGTGCACATGAGTGGTGGGAGGAGAAGGGAGAAGTGGGAGAGGGACAAGCAAACTCTGCGCTGAGCACAGAGCCCCATGTGAGGGTCGGTCTCATGACCCTAAGATCATGAGCTGAGCCGAAATCAAGAGTCTGACGCCACCCAGGTGCCCCTGTTATGTCTGTTTTCCTAATTATATTGTCATGCTATGCTGGCTACACACAGATACTCAATACTGTTTGTTGTATGAATAAATGAATAACAAATGAGACGACAGTCTTGAATAACGAAGCACCAATGAAAGGCTTATTGGAAACGTATCTTGTGACTAGAAAGGAAGGTCTGCTACTTGAGGACAGGGACCATGTCTGCCTTGTCTACTGCTGTATTTCCAGAACTTAGCCTACTGTCTGGGACAATGCTTAATAAGTATTTGCTAACTCGGGGTGCCTGGCAATTCAATCTTGGGGTTGTGAGTTTGAGCCCCACACTGGGTATAGAAATTACTTAAATAAATAAAAACTTAAAAAAAATAAGCATTTGCTAACTGAACACAATGTACATGGAAAATAAGAAAAAATGGACTAATAATTATTTGAAAATAAACTGAAAAAGGGAATCCATAAAACGTAGTAAGAGAAGCACCTCTAGTTTAAGTGGTAGTATACCAAGGAATAAAGAAACTATAGAAAATAATATCAATGATCAGCAAAAAACCCCTTTTTTAAAAATTACTAAACATATCATCATAAACATGAGAGATTATTCTGGGGGGCAGAAGAGACAATGTGAGTTGATACAAGTAGGATTTATATTTTTAGTTATAGAGGGATAAAAGACATTATTAGTATGCCAATAGAAATAAAAATAATGATGTCCTTCATATCTTCAAACAAATCTGTATCATTTGCCACTAATATATTTGTCTTTTTTTGTTTAATACCTCTAACTGAAGTATCAGAAGTAGTACTGAATCTCAACTAAGTTATTTATTCATTTATGAGCACCACACATTATGACCATATACCTGTTGTTTACATTGGTGTTGCATTACTTTGGGCTTATTTTCCTGTGATCATCACTGAAGTACTTCCCTTGGTATTTAGAACTCTAATACCTGTGCCTCTATATTGACAGTTCACCATGAAGAAGTTGAAGAGACTGAACGTCCATACTCCTCACACTTCTGTCCTAGATCAAGGTGATGAACAAGGGACACTGCTAGTATTTGCGAACTCGGGTGGCAAGATTAAGCCTTAAGGCAAACTCCACCCAAGTTACAACAACTTTACAAAAAGAGAGTTTCCCCTCTTTGGCACTTGGACTTGTACATCTATGTTGGCAAGGCTGGATATGGCAAACTTTGATCCCAGTTTTCGTGCCTTGGTATTCAAGGTTTCCAGGGTCTAGACCTGTACCTTCCTTTTTCTGTCCTCTTTACCTAACAGATGTAAAACTCCCAGTATCAATAATATAGAACTTAGAATTTTTCACGCATTAAAATTAAACATAGGGAAAGATCAGGATTCAAATCCTAAGAATAGGAATTACAGAGGCAACTGGCTGGCTCAGCTGGTGGAGCCTGCAACTCATGGTCTTGTGGTTGTGAGTTCGAGCCGCATGTTGGGTGTGGAGATTAGTTAAAAATAAAATCTTAAAAAAAAAAGAGAAAAAAAACCAGGCATTACAATGTAAGCAGATTTAATCATAGCTTGAGTTAGATTTGAAAGTTAACTTAAGAAGCAGTGATTTATTTGATGGTTCTTTAGCTGTTTAACGTTACATCTATTTTTCAATCAAAGATATAAATACTTATTCATCTGAGGGGAATCAAAAACAGCCAGCACCTCAATCTAAGGCAAGATATGTATTATTTCATGGCCCTGTAAATAAATTATACAGGGGTGCCTGGGTGGCTCAGTGGGTTAAGCCTCTGCCTTCAGCTCAGGTCATGATCTCAGGATCCTGGGATCGAGCCCCACAGCTGAGCAGGGAGTCTGCTTCCCCCGTGCTCTCTCTCTGTGTGCTGCTCTGCCTACTTGTGATCTCTCTCTCTGTGTCAAATAAATAAATAAAATATTTTAAAAATAAATAAATAAATAATACAGAAGAGCTTTTCAAAGTAAAATCTATGAAACTAAAATAATGAAAAGATAACTTTGTGACAGTCGTAGCTTTATAATTTCCTGGCTGTAGGTGCAGTATTTGCACAAAACTGTTTTCTTCTAACTGCGGGTCCACCCTCCTCGCCCTTTGAATCTGTGAGACCTGCTTCAGGATGTTCAGGTTACCCAGAGTTTTTCTGGGCATCTGAATTATAAAGTGTTTCTGGAAGCTGAGGTCACTGTGTCTATAGGTCTATAGTGGGAGAATGGGATACTCTCCCACTCTCACTCCTTCCCCTAGAAGTAATCCCTGGCCTATTCAAAAGCACCAGTGCCCTAAGAAACACTGCATCTTTTTGGAATGCCTGTTTTCTGAATATAGCAATTAAATTAACTGAAACTTCTTTTTTTTTTTTTTTTAAAGATTTTATTTATTTATTTGACAGACAGAGATCACAAGTAGGCAGAGAGGCAGGCAGAGAGAGGAGGAAGCAGGCTCCCCACTGAGCAGAGAGCCCGATGCGGGGCTCGATCCCAAGACCCTGGGATCATGACCTGAGCTGAAGGCAGAGGCTTTAACCCACTGAGCCACCCAGGCGCCCCTTAACTGAATATTCTAAAAAGGCCCGGTGAATGTTTGAATTTAAAATTTTGATGCTTTAGACTTCTGCTTCCCCTTGCAAGATAGGACATATTAGAAAGAAAACTGGTTTGAGGTTCAGAATGAATGTGGAATTCCAATTCAATTTTGAAAAGTGCCTTGGAAAACTTTTCAAAGCATGGGATGAAGTGAAATGTCCACAAACATGAGGCTTATATAAGGCACTCAGTAAATATTATATTTCTACCCACAGTGATGGTCTGATGGTGTGGCTGAAACTATGAAGCAGAGAACAGTTATTCTGGAGGCAAAGTGCTTCTGTTCAAGAAGAAAGGAAAGGGTATGTGGTAAAGAAAGTTCACATATTGGGTACAGGTTGGTTTTTCAATCCAGACATTCTATGAGTTTATCATTTTTCTTTATACCTCTTTGCCACACCTAGGTTTCAAGGTTATAATATACTTTACCCTCTACCCACCACTTATTAAAATAGCTCCTTCTTCCTAGAGAACTGAATAGAACAAAATATGATTTTCTTTTTAGAGCTTTACAACATTGAATAAAGCTCCTGTCATATATTTTATAGGCTTCCTATCCCCTTCTAAAATGATCTGATGTCCTTCCATATAAAAGTTCTGGCAACAGGGGCGCCTGGGTGGCTCAGTGGGTTAAGCCTCTGCCTTCGGCTCAGGTCATGATCTCAGGGTTCTGGGATCGAGCCCCGCATCGGGCTCTTGCTCAGCGGGGAGCCTGCCTCCCCCTCTCTCTCTGCCTCTCTGCCTACTTGTGATCTCTGTCTGTCAAATAAATAAAACCTTTAAAAAAAAAAAAAAGTTCTGGCAACAAAATTGACTCCAAAAGAGACATTTATGGATGTTTTCTATTTACTCTATGCGGCCCCCTATACTCATATCTTCTTCCTGCTTTGTGGTTCCTCCTGGCTCTTCAATGAAGCCTTTAAACTGTGGGCCACTCCCTCCCTTGCAATTTTCAACTTCTTTCCCCTACTTTGCTCTCCTTCTGTTAAACTTGAGTATATACTCAAGCTGGAAAGAAGATTGTGGTTGAGCAAGTGGTTGGCTCATATTTGTTGGAAAACAATATTACTGGTTAAGAGGTGAGAATTCAACTCACTTAAAGTGTTGAATCAAAAAAAAAAAAAAAGTATCTATAGGCTGAGAGTTTTCAATCTTGACCAGTTACTGCCCTTTCTTTATTTTCCCTTATCCAAGTTCCAGGCAGGAGAGAAGGGGGGAAGGGAAAATAGGCCAAGTGCCTCTTCCCACCCCTAAAGGAGCTTCCTGAAAACCTTACCCAAAGACTCCCACCACATCACTGGCATCTTGAAGAGCAAGGGAGGTTGGGCAGGCTTTTTGTTTTTAAATTTAAACTAGGCACACAGCAAACAAAATGAAATAAAGGTTCAGATAGTAAGGAAGAAGGGGGGGCAAACATACACTAGCCATCTCTGCCACAGACATGTTGCATCTGAGGTATTTTTGACATAAATGTGGAAGATGCAGAGTAGTCACGTCACAAACATAGAGGAGCAGTCAGCTTTAGAGGTGTTCATTGGGGAGCTGTTACTATAAAACAGATCTATTAAAGTTATGGCATTTTTGAGGTTGACCAGGAAAAAAAAATAATGTGAGGCAGAAAAAAAGGGTCCTTGAATTGAAACTTGAGGGTTTTTTTTTTTCTTTTTCAAGATTTTATTTATTTATTTGACAGAGATCACAAGTAGGCAGAGAGGCAAGGAGAGGGAGAGGGGGAAGCAGGCTCCCTGCTGAGCAGAGAGCCCAATGCAGGCTCGATCCCAGGACCCTGGGATCATGACCTGAGCTGACGGCAGAGGCTTTAACCCACTGAGCCACCCAGGAGCCCTGAAACTTGAGGGTTTCTACCATTTAATAATGCCTGAGGAGGGGAGGAACCTATAAAATATTGTGAGAAGAAACTGTATGATAAGTCTGAAATGTTTTGTGAGACATCCAATTGAACTGAAAGTGGCAGTTGAATTTAACAGATAATTCTCTCCCAGTCACCCCATTTGTTTACATGCTATCTATGGCTGCTTTTCTGCAACAAGCAGTAGTTGCTAGGAAGACCATGTGGTCTGCAAAGCCTAAAATATTTACTACCTGACCCTTTAAAATCAAGTTTGCTGGCCCCTGTACTAGATGTAGACTAAATTAGAACTGACAACACAGTAGCTGAAAAGGTCAGGCTTTCCCAAAGCACAGAACCACTCTTTATAAGCCATAACTCAAGTCAGAAATATACATAAAGATAAGCCGGTCAATGTGGTAGAGGCAGGACTTTGAGATGTCTGAACCAGATGGGTAAAAGAGATGTCTTTAAGGTTCATACAGGGTTTTATAGAGCATAAGGACCTTTATCCAAGGGTGTCAGGAATATGGACAAGGCCAGGGGATAGTATACCTGTAGAGTGAAATAGAGTGAAGATTTAGTTCAGCTCAGGAATATTGGACACCATCATGTATAGAGAAAGCAGATTCTAAGGCTTGTGGAGGTCAGCTCAAAGCACTGCTAACAAACATTTATTATGGATGGAAGTCTGAGTATAAGTTGACCCCCGAACAATGCAGTGCGTAGTCAAAAATCTGCATACAACCTTTGATTCCCCCAAAACTTAACTACTAATAGCCTACTGTTGACTGGAAGCCTTAATGCTAACAGTCAACTAACACATACTTTGTATATTGTATGTATTATATATTGTATTCTTATAAAAAAGTAAGCTAGAAAAAAGAAACTGTTACGAAGAAAATCATAAGATAGAGAAAATACATTTATAGTACTTCACCATATTTATGGAAAAAAATCCACATGAGTGGACCCACGCAGTTGACGCCTGTGTTGCTCAAGGACCATTTTTATTTACTTAGCATCTATTCCAGCAACTAACAAAGGTAGAGTTGTGGATTAACAAACGAACAAAACCCTCAAAAGGTACCTGACCCAAACTGAGCTATTGTTTTCTAGATCAGAAGTCAGACTGGGTTACATGATCCACAGATAAGTTTTGTTTGGCTTACACAGCTTCTTAGGAAACTTCCATTAAAAAAATCTAGATAGTTAGCAGGTTGGTCCACTTCATTTTCATATAGAACAATCAGCTAGAGCTGAGAAGCAAATGTATCTTGTAGGTAAAGCAAGTATTCCCAGTTTTCCATAGTCATCACCACTTCCTATTATATTACATTTATCCTGCCTTATTTTTATTATTTTTTAGCCTTTCAAGACCATTTGGCATTCAAGTTTGTAACTCTGGGTTCCCGTCTTACTGTAAAGATTACAAACCTGCACTTTATATACTTCTTTTCAACATACATTTATTGAGCAGTGACCATATACCAAATACGGTGCACATAAATATAAACACAGTATTATCCCTGCTGTAGAGCCCACAGGCTAGAAACAGAGACCAACGTGTTAAATGATCCTATGCAGAATGATGATGGCACAAAGGCATGACTAAATTTTGATTGAGAAGTCATGAGCACCACACAAGGGAGAAGGTTAAGTAGACTTTAGTATTACTAAAGATTATCAGTGAGTTGACTAAAGTAGACTAAAGTAGACTTTAGTATTATATTCCAGGCAGAGAACAGAGAATGCACACAGTGACACAGAGTACAACTCTTTTGGGAATTACAATGGTTCAGAATGGATGAAAGAGAGGGAAGCTGTAGGAAACTGAGAAAGATAGGAGTGCTGGGGTTATATATCAAGAATGGCTTATATCTACACCAAAAAGTATGACTTTTATTCCATATGCAAAAGGGAATTACTGAAGGACTGAAGCATTTTACATTTTAGAAATACAATTCTGGTAGCAGCATGGAGGACAGTTCAGAAGACTGAAGGCAGAGAGAACAGGCAGTAAAGAAATCACCGACAAAGCTCAAGCGACCTGAGGCCTGAAGGCCAGAAGCAGTCGCAAGAATGAAGAGAAACTGACTAGATAGTAACTAATTGAATGTGGAGGATGAGGGAAAAAAAGAAGTCAAAGAAGATTCCCAGTTTGTAGCTTGAATGATGAGGAATGTAGCAAATGACACATGGGAGGATGGGCATGGGTGGCATGAACTGAGGTGCTTGTGGTTACATCCACCTGGCATCTGGAAAAGAGTCAGTAATCAGGGCAAGATTAAGGCAGGAGGGAATGTGGGAAGAGTCAGCATTTACGAGCTATCAGAAGACACTATGATGCATAATATCACACAGAAGTGTGCAAAGTGAGATCAAGAGCAGTGACATACACCTAAGAATCACCAACACTTAAATGGAAAAAAGGCAGCAATGCTCAGGAGCCTGGATACGAAGAGCAGGTAGAGGGGTTACCAGGAGCACAGAGGTGAAGAAAATTACAGTGTGAGGAACTGTGGCGCTAGCAAGTATTTGGTACCAGTTACATACCATAGGCTCTAGGTCCGATAGAGAAGAAAGTACAGAAAGGATAGATTAGTGTAGGGCTGTCAGATATGTTGAGAAAATTAAGAAGGGACATCTGGTTAAATTTGAATTTTTTTTTTTTTAAAGATTTTATTTATTTGAGAGAGAAAGCACAAAGTGGGGGCGGGGAGGGGGGAAGGGACAGAGGGAAAGGGAGAAGCAGGCTCCCTGCTGAGCAGGGAGTCCCACTCAGGGCTTGATCCCAGGACCCCAAGGATCATGAACTGAGCTGAAGGCAGATGCTTAACCAACTGAGCCACCCAAGAGCCCCTAAATTTGAATTTCAGATAAACAAAGAATATATATATATATTTATATATATAAATATATAAATGTAAATAGATATTTTAGTATAAATATGTCCCAAATACTGTATGGGACATACTTATACTAAAAATTTATTCATTGTTTATATGAAATTCAAATTTAACTGGGAGTCCTATATTTTATTTGGCAATCATAATTAGGTGAAAAAAAAGATCTAGCGTCTGGAGTTCTCCTTAGGTCAATGGACAAGGGCATGGTATAGAGGAGTAAGGACCCTGAATATTAAAACATTGTGGTTTAGGATTTCAGAGATGGAAGGGCGATGAAAAGGATCAAGGAAGGTCCACTGCAATTTGTGACTGAAATGGAATGGAAATTCAACTCCAAGAAGAAACAGAGGCAAGAATATTGCATAGCTCATTAGCATGGACACTGAGGTTTAAATGTTGGCTGAAGAGTAGAGGGGATGAACATGAAAAAAGTATCAAAGTCTTCATTAAGTGTGGCAAAATCACCAAGAAGTCGGTGGAGGATGGTACAGTCATACTACAAAAATCTGATAGAAGGGAGGGCTTTTGGCATGATATTGAAAGAATAATAATAACTTGAAATTCTGTGATGTAGAATTGGGGAAGTGATCCCCAACTCAGGGAGAAGGAACAACTTTCAAATATACAGACTGTCCTCAGAGTTTCAAACAAGATCGAGAAGCAGAATATACAGTAGTATGATTCCAAAAGAGCTGTCGTTATTGAAAAGGGAATGGAAAGGCAGAGATTATCAGTGAGTTGACAAAAACCAAAAGCGAAAGAAATGGGGATAAAGAGAGCAGGAACAAACAAGGTATGAATCTAGTCTTGATGGGGAAGAAAAGGTAGGCTTTTCTAAACAACTGAAACTTGGCTTGAGCTGAGATCCAAAGGATGTGATTTCTCATAGGCACCTCATGTTCATCAGGTCCAAGGTCAAGGAGTATCCCAAACTTGTCACTCTTCCCCAATGTTTCCTAGTGCAGTGAATGATACGACTGTCCATCAAGGTATGCAGGTTAGAAATATAGGAGGCATTCATGGTATCTGCCTCCGTTATGCAAACCATCATATAAGCATCAGGTAAAGAGAAAAGCATTACAGGCAGTGGAAACAATCCATGCAATATATATATTTTTTTAAGATTTTATTTATTTATCTGACAGAGAGATAGGAGAGCACAAGTAGGCAGAGCACCAGACAGAGGGAGAGGGAGAAGTAGGCGCTCTGCTGAGCAGGGAGCCTGATGCGGGGCTTGATCCCAGGATGCTGGGATCATGACCTCAGTGGAAGGCAGCCACTTAACCCACTGAGCCACCCAGGCATCCCAACATATGCAATATTCTTACGCTGAAAGATAGCACAGTGCAATCTAGACACTAAAGAGCTTTCACCTTGACACAGAAGAAGAGACTAGTTCATGATGTGTCAAGTAGGTCATATTAAGGATTTGTACTTTATTCTAAAAGCAAGGAAAGCCATTGGGATGTCTGAAGCAAGGGAAGTGATATGATCATTGGCATGTCTGATGCAAGGGAAGTGATATGATCAAATTTAGGTTCTTAAAAAGAGCATTCTGGGTAGAATGGAGAACAGATTTGAGAAAACAAAAATATAAAGAAATGACAAAAAAGGCCAGTGTAGTCATCCTAGGGAGAAGAGATAGTACTTTGAATAGGGTGCCAACAATGGGCATGGAGAAAAGTGGATGGTTTTAGTGGTAGCAGAGATGAAGCCAACAGGAATTGGTGATAGAGGTGGGAATTCTCTCCTGGTTCAATGTCATGAGGATTGACCTAACTGAAAGGGGATGGCTGATTACTCAGGAGAGAAAACAGATCACTGAGCACTGATAACGGATAAACGAATTGCCCTTAGACCTGGAAGGATCTTCCTCTTATTGCAAAGAGTAAGAAGTCTGTGAGGTCAAGGGGACAAGTCTGTCTAGATCAGAGGGCGCACAGCTGCTGATTACACATCAGTATATGCAGGAAGGGGTGTGATCATAAGCTTGGACATGTTAGGTGCGTGCATGCACGGTCCCTTCTGATGTGTGGGTGTGGTGGGTGAAGAAGCTGGGAATAGGAAGAGAACAGGGCCTGGCTAAGAACACTAGAAGTCTGAGAATTATAAATTTAAACCTGGCCTTCCAGATCATTATTTCAGTCAAGGTGGTAGAGTAGAATACATTTTCTAATTTTTTTAAGATTTTTTTCTTTTAAGTAATCTCTACACCCAATGTGGAACTCAAACTCACAACCTCGAGATCAAGAGTCACATGTTCCACTGACTGAGCCCGCCAGGTGCCCCAAAATACATTTTTTTAAATAATTTTATAGTAGTTTGTTATCTTGATTTATAACTTAAATATTTAGACACATGGTATGTGAGCCTCCAAACCATACTCTTGCCCAGGCTCTGCAAATTTAGGGTTAGGACTGATAAGGGTGTTTAACAGTATAAAAGACTATATATAGTGCAAGCAGAAACAAATTCATGAGGATGAGAGTACACTTTAGCTGGGGCCTTATCAAATTGGATTTTCCAAGCTTCTATATGAGAGATGAGAAAATAAATGGTGTAAGTTTCCAGGTACTATATTGATATATATGAGACACATTTGTGTATCTGGAAGGTCAACAATTAAGAGGCTATTTTAATTCTAATGGTTTCAGTGTGATTCTGAAAAGCTTCTTGGATATGGCAGAAGTTAAGAGCATGTAAGAGACCTTAGTGATCATGTAACTGAATTTATTAAAATAAAACAGAGGTTCTGACAGATGAAACACTGTGACTGAGGTTACAAAGCTAGTTACTAGGCAGTGATTTCCAGCCCCATCCTCTGTCCACTCTTCCAACAATGTTACTTTTCATGAAGACACATGCTGACTGTCAATTCCAACCACAAAGTTTTCACTTTTCATCGGTATGTATTAAAGGTAAATACTTTCATTCCTTTAAAATTTTGAGGCATCTAAAAAAAGTCCATTATTAAATTTTGACTCCAAAGTATTCTGAACAAACAAAAAAGGGAAAACAAAAAATTCCAACATCCTGAGGTCACAAGAGTTGGTAATCCTGGACAGTTACTTTTTAACTGTTTCCCAAAAAGTTACAGGAACCATAGGGCTCCTTTTAGGACTTAGAATATTCTCCGACTGCTCATTTCCTTATTTGACTACTTTTTATTTTTACATTTATCCCTTTGACTTGTTAATCTTATGTGAGACCTGAGTTGAATTAAAATCATGCTTCTTGCTTTGGTTGCAACCTGTTACTGTAACCCACCCCGCCCCCCAATTCCTTATCTTCTAAGCTAGAAATGAAAATACACGCTTATAAAACATCGAACACTCAGGGCGCTAACCACTATTTTACACTTTAAAAAATCCTTCTTTTCAAACATCAATAAATACCGCCAATGGATTTTTCTCAGCAAGTCTCAGTTATAATAATTGCAATAAAATTAAGATCTTTAACAGTATATCACTAAAGTTTAAAAGAAAAATTCCCCAGGGAGTCTTACCTTCAAGCTTAGAAGTAATCCGAAAGTTCTGGGTTTGCAGGAAGTTATCTCGCTTAAAGCATTAGAGTTGACGATCTTAGCAACAGTAACAAATCTTGTCAGGACACCAAGTGATTTTTAGTCCCTCCCGTCCAACGACTGTTGCCTTTCAGAAGGAAGGACTGAATTCCACATAAAATTTTCTCCTCTGACTGAGCATCAGCGAAATTCGGCTTTCTGAGCGCGAAGAGACGGGGAGGGACCAAAAGGACCCGGGGGGAGAAAAGGAAGAGAAAGTGATACATGAAAAAGTCGAACCACAGATGAGCGCGCCTGGGTGGGGGCAGATTTGAGGGTCCGGAGTTGGGGGTTCATTCCGGACACTCCCCGGGCACCAGAGTTCACGCTGGCGACAAGTGGAAGACCCTCCCCTCACCGCTAGCTCCGCCACTAATCGCGCCCCGCGGAGCTTTGACCTCCAAAACTGGTCCGCTTGGCGATACCGCCTCTTCGGCTCCAGATTGACGCCTTCGGTTGGCTCCCAGAGGGATCCCTCAGCATGGCTCGTCCAATAGAGAGCTCTGCCGATGGCCGGGCCGCTCCACCCCTCCCCCGCCCCTCGGTGAGGGCCCGCCCCTGCCCCGCGCCCGGGAGCCGAGGAGAGTAAATACAACAGGAGCGCAAAATGGCGGACCCGCCGAGCCCAGTGGACGGCGCTGCTGCCGCCGCCGCAGCCGCCGTCGCCTCGGAGAAAGAACCGTTTGGCAAATTGCAGCCCTCCTTCCGGGACCCACCGGGTCCTCTGTCGGCCAAGAAGGTCCGGACTGAGGAGAAGAAGGCGCCACGGAGACTGAACGGAGAGGGGGGCAGCGGCGGGAACAGCAGGCAGCTGCAGCCGCTGGCGGCACCTTCGCCTCAGAGCTATGGCAGCCCCGCGTCTTGGAGCTTTCCCGGGCTGTCTGCTGTCTCCTCCTCGTCCTCTGCTCGGAGCAGTTTCTCTTTTTCCGCTGGCTCCGCGGTCCCCTCCTCAGCCTCCGGTTCCTCGTCTCAGCCGGTGCCGCGCAAACTGCTGGTCCCTCCTACGCTGCTGCACGCTCAGCCTCACCATCTCTTGCTGCCGGCCGCCGCCTCCTCGGCCAACGCCAAGCCGCGGCGACCTAAGGAGAAGCGAGAGAAGGAAAGGAGGAGGCACGGCCTCGGCGGGGCCGGCGACGCCGGCGGGGCCGCCCGGGAGGAGAACGGGGAGGTGAAGCCGCTGCCTCGAGGTGGGTGCCGGAGCTGGGAGGGGGAGGGGAGGGCGCCCCGGGTCCCCGCCACCTCCTCGCACCCGCGGGGCCCGGGCAGGGGGAGCGCGGGGGCCGCGGGCGCCAGCCTGGAGGGGGCGGGAGGCGTCCCGTTCTCAGCAGGCGATTTTGCAGTCCCCTTGGGGACAGGAAATGGAGCCTGTAATTTCGGTTACAGCGAGGGGAATGGCCGAAACTCTTATTTTTTGTATTGTTTCTGTCTCCCAGTTAATGTGCTGCAAGATTTATAGAATTTGGTCTAGAATACCCGCCTAGGTGTGCTGGGCTTCGGAGGGAGATGGGAGGGAATGGGATCGCCAAGGGTTTGGTCTTCTAAAAGATGCTTGATTCATTATTAGACGGTTTAGAGGTGATCACAGAATTCGTATTTGTGACACAGGCTCCAACGCCAGAAAATCCTGTCAAAAAAAGGGGTGTGGAGAGCATTGGCGTCAGCTGGAAGCTACCAGAGGCCTGAGCTTTCATCCCTATTAGGGAAATGAGGTAGAGTGCAGGGCCCGAAGTGTGCTGTTTCATAAGGTACCCGTCCTGCAGCCTCCGCACCGTTTCGTATTCTCAAGTGTTTTGAGTGGTCCTGTTTGGAATACCACCACCCTTCAGAAAGAATTTTCAGCCATATTCTTTTTTCCTGCAGCAAATTATAAAATCAGGAGCGTTGACGTTTTTTGGCCAGATCAAGTGACTGCAAAACGTTTTAGCATCAGAAAATGGCAAATTCATAAGCGTCCTTTTCAGACAGGGCTAGGCAGTTCTCTTTTAAACTGTAGGCTAGCTGTATAATTTGCAGAAAGTATTTAAAATAGATCGTCCTACTTATTTAGTTATTGATACACGGTGATCTGACGGTGGTACAACATGGAGAGTGGTTGAAAATTAGATATTGATGTGATCAAAAGCCTAAAGTACGTGATGACCTTTAATATAAATATACACTGAGAATGTATTATGAGAGTATTTTTGTTTTTGAGGAAAAATGACATGTCAAGGAGTTTTAATATTGTTGTTCTAACTGCAGCTTAAATCGTGAATAATTCTCTCTATGTTTGAATTAGAATGGCTGTTTTTACAATTTTTTAAAATGCTGCACAGGAGTATATAGTTAGCAGGGTTACTTCTTCCCTGCTGGTTTGCCGGTAGAAAAGCTTGGACAACTAAGCATAGCCACCAGGTACTCTGGCACAGGGTTAAGTTCTCTCAGTTTTAGAGTTTTGCTTCTAGGAAAGTGGTTTTGAGGATGAAACTTACTCTACTTTTAGTCTGGAATTTTAGGTGGTTAGTTATTTTAAAGCTATTTTGTCATAATGCTCACCTTTAAAAGTTAAAAGTGCCTTAAAGTCTCTGCGTTTGCAGCTTGGTATTAGTCTTATTTGTGATGTGTAAACAGTGTATTTGTTCTTCTAAGTTCTTTGAATGAGGAAGTGAATGTGGGGTGTAACATTGTCAGGGTACTGGAATGGCTGAAAAGAAATAAGCATTCTTTCACAAGTCTAACTTAAAACGTAGAGCATAAAGATGGCCCTTAATGTGAAATGGCTGTTCAAGAGAGATTTCTCCAGTTTTTAAAATTTCATTTAGAATCCTTCTTTCGAAGGCTGCAGCTTATCTTACGAAGCCTTAATATGAGGAGTGATAGCTTCTACGTTAGGATGTGGGGAACGTGTTTTTCCACGACCTCTGTAGGGTTTTTTTGGGTAATGACTAGATACAAACACCATTGTAAGATTTTCATTTTTTTGAGAGAAATGCTTCTGTTTTACTGAAGAAAAACTAAAAATCAAAGAGAAGGATTTTTTCATTGTCTTAATGATAATGGTGAAAATCTTAACAAGTATTCTCCTCCTAAAGTTCAGGTTTAACTAAATTGAGGTTCTGTTTTAATCATTTAAGAAAATTCTTCAGCAACAATGTTATTAAAATAGAAAATTATATACATTAATTCAATATAAGCAATTACAAATAGGGAAATTCTAATTTGTAATACAATCTGTTTCTCTGGGCTTTATGTAAGAATCTTAGTGAGTGGTTAGGGCATCTGGCTGCCTCAGTCACTGGAGCATGCAGCTCTTGATATCGGGTCAGTGAGTTCGAGCCCCACCCTGGGCTTAGCCTTAACTTAAAAAAAAAAAAAATCTTAAGCAGTGGATGTCTTTTGTTTTAAATATATAACTCTTTCTAATGTTGCTCGAAGTTCGATATTTACTTCATGGATAGCACAGAGTGATTGAAGTTATCCCATCCCTGGCTGATTGAACAAGCTGAATCAGAACAGGAAGTGAGCTATAAAGACACCTAAGCAAAGAAAATAGATCCTTTCCTCAAAAGGCAAACAGACATCCAAAAAATCAAGCTCCAAATTCCATTACCCAGTTGAGTTCCTGTATGGTAGTAGGATGTTTTTTTGTTTGTTTTTTGGATTTTTTTTTTTTTTTTTGTCTTTAGTGAGAACTGCCTAAATTTTTACATTGGCTACTATCCTAACAGGAATTACTTGTAGTAAATGAAACCATGTATGAAAAGGGTTGGCAGGCCATTTAGTAAATGTTATTTGAGTCAGAAACATGATGATTTGTTTTTTAGCCTCATAATAAATGAAAAAGTGGATCAGTCCAGATAGAGTAAGGATCATTGACAGATCTGAAAGTTAAGAGTGATAACAGAATTACAAAAGGGTAGCAGTCTAAGCCCTTTTAGCATAAGAGTTGGTGCCTTACACACCAAAAACCTGTGAGGTCATCTAGTCATATAGTGCAGTAGCTGACTTCCATGATAGTCTGAGTCATCATGTAAAAGTTAGATTTATTTTTTTATTTTTATTTTTTTAATTTTTTAATTAAATTTATTTTTTATAAAAAGAAAATGTGTAAAACTTTTTAGATTTTAAAACGAGAAAATAACCAGATTTGGTGGTTAGAGAGGTAATCTACTTAAGAGTTCACAGCCAATTTTCCTGTAAGATTGAATAAATTTTTGAATTGGTAAATGTGGAAGGTAAGAGTGGACATGTACTGAAGGTGTTTGACATTTAGAATTATGTTATGGCAAACAGCAGAACAAACATTATTAGATAACAAAGTGCCATAAGGATTGCAGTAACCAATAAAACTTGTATAGATTTTTTTTTTTTTTTTAAGATCTTCTTATTTTTGTTAGTGCTTTTGCTTTGCATTTATTAACTTATTTTTTTCTTTAGGGTGATCCTGTGAAGTATCCCAAGATAAAACCAGGGCATTTCACAGAATGTTTGCCTTGGAAGTGTAGTTACAGAATTTAACTGTAATGAAAATAGAGACTTTTTTTAGAATTGAATAATAATTATTTTTGTTTCTATTTTAATTCTAGTTAGTATACGGTGTTATATTCGTTTCAGATGTACTGTACCATACAGTGATTCAACAGTTCCATCTATCACCAGATGCTCATCAAAACTGCACTCCTTAAACCCCATCACCTATTTAACCCATCCCCCACCCACCGGGAGCCTTTGGTTTGTTCTCTATAGTTAAGAGCCTGTTAGAAGTGAATAATTTAAGGTATGTAAATGTCAGTGATTTAAAGGGATAGCTGTTGGAAGACTTTTCAAACCAGACTTTTCCCTCTCTTTCTAATGTTAATTCCACAATTTTAGGTTAAATTCGTACTCAGAGGGGCGCCTGGGTGGCTCAGTGGGTTAAAGCCTCTGCCTTTGGCTCAGGTCATGATCCCAGGATCCTGGGATCAAGCCCCGCATCAGGCTCTCTGCTCCGCGGGGAGCCTGCTTCCTCCTCTCTCTTTCTCTGCCTGCCTCTCTGCCTAGTTGTGATCTCTATCTGTCAAGTAAAATAAATAATAAAAATCTTTAAAAAAAAAATTCATACTCAGAGATTTCGTCATTATGATCATATATTTGTCACTGCTGAAATAGTACTATGATTTCATTTTCTTGTATAACCTTTGTTGTTCATGCCTCCTTTTTTCATTTGCTTAGTTTTGTCTGGCAAAGTCTTTTCTATACCCTCCAGCAGCTGCATAAAATGCTTCTCAGTACAATTTTCCACATGGTCAAATCTGTCAGATAAACTTATCAGTTCTATTTGTTCCTGTAGTCATCTCTTCTGTAGTTGTCTTTCTTCCTGCTTTAGTCTGGATTGTTTTCTCTTTAGGCCTGCTGCAAAGCTGTCATCTTGGGACTTCCCTTAGCTGACATTCTGGGAGTTTCTTTCACTTTTGCTGACTTCTTTTTTTCTGGACCCTATGCCTTCTTTTGGTTTATTCTTTCATTTTGGTTTCCCCAATTATTACTGTGATAGTGTGTATTGATTGGAAAAACAGTTTTTTTAAATTTATTTTTACGCTCATGCTAGACTGTTGGGCTGTTGAGAGATTTCTATATTGGAAGTCATTTTCCCTCAAAAGTTTGGAGGTGTTCCCATATTGCCTGGCTTCCAGTATTGATGTTGAGAAATTTGATCTCCAAAAGTTGTCTTTTTTCCACAATCTGGGAGATTTCAACCCTTTTCTGAGTTTTTAAATTTTAGCTCTCTTTTATTTTATTTTATTAAAGATTTTATTTATTTATTTGACAGACAGAGATCACAAGTAGGCAGAGAGGCAGGCAGAGAGAGAGGAGAAAGCGGGGCTCGATCCCAGGACCCTGGGATGAGGACCTGAGCCGAAGGCAGAGGCTTTAACCCACTGAGCCACCCAGGCGCCCCTTTAGCTCTCTTTTAAAACAGTGTTTTATGAACTTTTGTTTTTTGTTCCTGTATTGTAACATCTTGTACTTTTTTCATGGGTGCAGCATCTTCTGTTATCTCTTCAAGGATATTAATTATAGTTTCTTCATTTCTTGCATGGTTTTGGTTCCTCTAAAACTTTTGTTGTTGTTGATTTTGGTCTTGTTGGAGGCTTTCTTCAGACCTCTGTGATCCTTCGCAGTTCCTTCATATTCAAGGAATGTTCAAAGCTGGACTGAAAGCTCACTGGGCATGCATGAGCATGGCTTAGTGACTAATAAACTCTGATGTTTTACCTTTTTTTTTTTTTTTTAAAGATTTTATTTTTAAGTAATCTCTGCACCCAATGTGGTGTTCAAACTTACAACTCCAAGACCAAGAATCACATGTTGTACTGACTGAGGCAGCTGGTTGCCCCTCCCATATTTTATCTTTACTTCTTTTCTCTGGGTAGTGGGTTGAGAGGGTTTTCAGTTTCTTCAGATAAAGATCCTTCATTTTTCTGTGTGTCTATATAACTGGAATAATGGAGAGGAAGGGATTTGCAGAGGTAATGAGTTGAGATGGTGGGGCTCTAGTGCTTGGTGGAGGAAGGAAGCTATAAATTTCACTATTCAGTTTCTAAATTTTCACTTAGTGTTCCTGTTTCCAATCAGCATTTCACTTCTTGCTTTTTCTGTGTGGGATGCACCTGAGCTTGGAGCCATTCTGATTCAGTTTTGCTGGAAATCATACCTCATTTCTGTCGGGGTGAGTGAACGGAGACGGGGTGGGGGGAGCGAGCATAATAGAAGGTTAGTGTAAGTCCATACAGAGATAGTTTCAAAAAATCCTATTTACTCTGCAGTACCCCTAGAGGGGCTTAGAAATTGGAGGTACTGAAAGAGGCAAGAGGGCAGAATCAACCCCCACCCCTCCCCCACACACGTATACACATTCACTCTCCCACTCTCTCTCATGTTGCAGCATGTGTCAGAATTTCCTTTTTAAGGCTGAATAATGTTCCATTATATGTATACCACATTTTGTTTGTACATTCATCCCTTGATGTACACTCGGATTCTTCTACCTTTTGGCTGTTGTGAATAATGCTGCTGTGAACATGGGTGAACAGATATCTATTTGAGTCCCTGCTTTCAGTTCTTTTGGATATATGCCCTGAAATAGAACTGCTGGATCATATGGTAATCATTTAATTTAAGGAACTGCCATACTGTTTTCCCTAACTGTTTTCTATAGCAGTTGCACCATTTTACATTGCCACCAGCTGTGCGCAAGTGTTGGGTTAACTATTTAGTATCAGAAAAGTAAATCTGAGTACGCAGACAAAAAACTCTCAGTAACATTTATTTGGAGCAGGTACTTGTGAAGTCAGGGTGCGGTCAGCCATGACAGCTTAGGAAATAAAATTTGGGGATTTGGTGGGAGAAAAAAAAAGGCATTTATTGAGTGCTTGTCATAAGCCATGGTATTATCTCAATATTTTTAGATTAAAACTCTGAGTTTTTCTTAGCTCACTCAGAATTGCATAGCTAATGTGTAAAGAATTTGGATCAGCCCCATCGCTGGAAGAGTGTGAGCCTAACTACACAATGCTACAGTTAACTTAATTTTTTCCCTTTAGGCTGTGATAAACAGGAAGAAGAAAGAGAAGATGAACTTTAAAACTTTTTCCAAGTTATTTCTTTTTCCCTAACTTTTAATTATAAAAAATTTTAAGAAAAAAGAAAAGCTGAAAGAATAATACAATGATCTTATATATATTTCCTCCTAGATTCAACAGCTGTTAATATTTTATGTTATATATGCAGTGAATCATTTGAAAGATTCTTTTTTTCTTAAATTCATGAGAAACAGAGAGGCAGAGGGAGAAGCAGGCTCCCTGTGAAGCAGAAGGCGGAAGCAGAATTTGATCCCGGGACCCTGGGATCATGACCTGAGCTGAAGGCAGACGCTTAACTGACTGAGGCACCCAGGTACCCCCCAACCGTTTTTTTTAATTCATAAGAGACAGAGGCAGAGGCAGAGGCAGAGAGAGATACAATGAGTCATTTAAAAGTAAACTATAGACATCATGATACTTCATTCTTTTTTTAATTTAATTTTATTTATTTATTTGAGAGAGAGAGAAAGAGCATGAGCAGAGTGAGTAGCAGGCAGTGGGAGAGGAAGAGGGAGAAGCAGGATCCCCACTGAGCAGGGAGCCCAATGTGGGGCTCGATCCCGGGACTCCGGGATCATGACCTGAGCCGAAGGCAGATGCTTAACGACTGAGCCACCCAGGTGTCCCATGATACTTCATTCTTAAATATTTCAGCCTTCATTTTCTAAAAGTAACCACATAATTACATTAACTTTAAAACATTTAAGAAAATAATTGTATAACCAGTGCGTGTTTAGTCTTCCAATAACCCCCAGTTTCCCCCGTTGTATCCCAAACACACTACATGTTTATTTAGTTAGCTATTTTTATAATACCATTTACTTGAGTGATACTTTCTTTTTTCTTCTTTTTTTCTTTTTACCTCTGTTTTTTTAATATAATTTATTTATTTTTTTTTTAAGATTTTTTATTTATTTATTTGACAGAGATCACAAGTAGGCAGAGGCAGGCAGAGAGGGAGGAGGAAGCAGGCTCCCTGCTGAGCAGAGAGCCCGATGCAGGGCTCATCCCAGGACCCTGGGATCATACCTGAGCCGAAGGCAGAGGATTTAACCCACTGAGCCACCCAGGCGCCCCTTTACCTCTGTTTTTAATCTGGAACTGTCCTGCTCACTTTTTCCTTTATATGACATTGACTTTTGGAAGGTACTAGTTCAACATACCTTCTTATCTTGTAGGTTTTTTTAATACTCACAATTTCTAAACATTTATTTTATCATGGTATTTATTTTTTAAAGATTTTATTTGTTTTTTATTTTATTTCTCGTAAAGGTTTTATTTATTTGTGAGAGAGTGTGTGAGAGAGCGAGCTTGAGCAGTGGGAAGGGCAGAGGGAGAGGGGTAGAGATAAGTAGACTCCCCACTGAGCAGGAAGCACGACAAAGGGACTGGATCCCAGGACCTTGAGATGCTTACCTGAGCCTGAGGCAGCTGCTTAAACCATTGAGCCACCCAGGGTACCCTTAAAGATTTTATTTTATTTTTTTTTTTAAATTTTTTTTTTTAAATTTTTTATTTACTTATTTGACAGACAGATCACAAGTAGGCAGAGAGGCAGGCAGAGAGAGAGGAGGAAGCAGGCTCCCCGCTGAGCAGAGAGCCCGATGTGGGGCTCGATCCCAGGATGCCGGGATCATGACCGGAGCCGAAGACAGAGGCTTAACCCACTGAGCCACCCAGGCGCCCCAAAGATTTTATTTTTAAGTAATTTCTACATCAGTGTTGTGGTATTTAGCTTGAGTCTTTGTATTTATTATAACTAGAAATTAGGTATCAAGATCAAGCCTGATTAATCCAGATTAAATAGTTTTGGTAAGAATATTTCATAGGTGTACTTCATATTGCATCCCCTTGGGAGGCATATAGTATTAAGATTGTGCCATTAGTAAATTGGTCGAGGTGACCATAATCCCCATTACACTAATTCATTTTTCTGTTTACATTTAGTTTGTAATATGCATGTTGATGATTTGTGAATATCCAATTTCCTAGCAATTTTTTACCTGATGGCTTCAGTATCAATTAATGATTTTTGCCTGAGTCACCCATTCTTTTCATGCTTAAAGAATGATGCCAAACTATTTCTAAATAAAAAAGGAATTAGATTTGGGAATGGAGAATTCAAAATAATTTGTTACTCTTGTTTTTAGATTAAAATTTGGCAGTCTATTTTGATTTTGGGTACCAGAGTAAATACGTTCATTGGTATGATTAGAATCTTACGGTAAACACTTTTCTTGTATTCTTAATTCATCACAGTTTGAATTTTGGAAAGCTACTTGCAGAATGCTTTTTGTTAAAGATTGAGTGTAGTAGTCCAGTTATAATAGTTATCGGTTATAATACTAGTAACATGGGCCCAAAATAAGTCCTGCCAGTTTTTTTGAATATAGTGAATATATATTAGTATAGTATGTTAAATACTATATATATTTCAAAATTATAATCTATTTCATAATGTTCTCTGTTGACTAATATAAATTAACTATATACCTATACGAATTCCCATTTAAGTAGATTATATGAATTCCTTTAGAGCACGCATCATTTTAGTCATCATTTTATAATCTTTGCCATGTACTCAGTAATTGACTTGAAGAAAAAAATACTTTTTATTAAGAAATTAATTCTATCTGTTCTATTTGCACTAGAAATTTAAGTACCTACTCTTGTTAGTTTTTTTATAGAAAGGGTATACATTTTCTTTAGATATTATTTAATTCAGAACCACTTTCAGTGGTTTGACATGTGGAACCATGTTCTGAAAAGCTGATGTCCCAGGGCATTCATTTTCTGGCTGAATGACTGATGAATTTTATACCTTAAAGGAGTAAGTAATCACCAGTTTTCATTTTTCTCCTTTGAGGATGATGAAAATATCAGGATTAGTAAATTCTGTCAGGCTTTTTTGAGTTGGGCCAAAAGTTGATGTAGTGAGTACAACTTGAGCTAGAATTTATGTTTCTTGAGGACAGAAACAGCAATAATAATAACAACAATAGCAGTAATTGACACTTATAGAACTGTACTCAGCACTTTGTATGTATTTTTATTTAATTTTTACATCTTCTTTAAAGTTTAGTTAGATATTAGCCTCTTGTAAGTACTGAATGGAAGCTCAGAAAATTTAAGTAACTTGCCCAAGGATATTAAGTACGTAGTCAGTCTAAGTTTTAGATCATTATGTAGTTTGACTTAAGAGCTCCAGCTCTAAACTATTGTGCAAACTGTGTTAATGTTTTTAAATCTCCTTCATCCAGAATTGTACCTTACATTATGAGCTAGTTTGCCAAATAAACGAACCAGACTTTGGAGGAAGAGTAGGACTTAGGTAAGTGGAGATGATGGAGACGGGCTTGTTAGGGGGAATGGTGTGAGCAAGATCGTAGAGATAGGAGTGTACATTGCCATGTTCCGTGGTCTGTGACTAGAACCATTCAGCTGGTATTGGTGATCTTGTACAAACTTGGGAAATAGCACCTCATGCCAGTTGAAAGTTTGCCACAATATGCCTGCTATTTGCTAGGATAGGGAGTTTGGACTTCATTCTGTGGGCAACAGCAAGGCATAGTTTTTTGTTTTTTTTAATAGAGTAATTTATTCAAATTGGTATTTTAGGAATACTAATTTGTTAGCATTGTGTAGGATGAATTGGCTGAGAGAAAAATTTGAGACAGGGATATTGGAGACTACGTAGTAATAAAATGGAGTGATTTTAGTGGTAAAATGATTGGTACTCCTGGACATGGAAAAGATTTTGAGAGGGAATGTATGATAGAGCTTCATGATTATCAAATATGTAGCAAGAAGGGAGGGATTTTTATATTTAATTTTATAGTCTCAGATGGAGGGAATAAAATGGTGGTGGGTCTGCAGGAGAACTAGTTGAAAAGACGGATATGAGTTTAAGATACAGGCAAGTACCTTTATGTTAAGAGTTCTGTTATCAGATGGAGCTCAAATTAGTGGTGAGTCAACGTATAAAGTGTTAAAATGTTGTTCTGTGTATAGGAGATTCTGTTAGTGTGTGTATGCTTCAGTATTGCATATGTGGAGGGGACCTTTTAAAAGTCTTATAGTAGGGGCCCCTGGGTGGCCTAGTGGGTTAAGCCTCTGCCTTCAGCTCAGGTCATTGATCCCAGGGTTCTGGGATCGAGCCCCGCATCGGGCTCTCTGCTCAGCAGGGAGCCTGTTTCCTCTTCTCTCTCTGCCTGCCTCTCTGCCTCCTTGTGATCTCTGTCTGTCAAATAAATAAAATCTTAAAAAAAAAAAAAGTTTCATAGTGGCAGGCAACAAATATTGCTTTTTCTGTGGGGAGCAAATAACCTCAGATCCTCTCTTAGGTAGCCAGCTGTTAACAGCCTTTTAAAGGTCTCAAAAAAATCGAGATTATGCATGGTTCCTTAACCTTTACTCTGGCCTAACAATTTAGCAATTTACCTTCCATTTGTCCTCCCTCTCCTGGCCTCCCTCATCATTGTCCTTATCTCTCCTGCTACTACTTCAGCCTTTAGTTCAGTTTGGGACCTTTTTACAGTACTCTTCTCTCTGGCTTTGCTAATCACCCTGTTGGTTTTGTAGTGTCTCTCATTAGCCCTTGCCAAATCTTAGCTTAGTTTAGAGTTTTAGATCCTTATATTCAGCTGCCTCTTTGACATAGTCACTATTAGATGTTTCACAGAACTGTAAAATTAACATGTTCAAAACTCAGCCTTCGTTACTCAGATTTGTCTTGCTGTGTATGTTCCTTATCTCAGTGCTTGAAAACTAGATTCTACACTTTACCTTCATCCAACCTGTAGCCAAATCTTGTTAGTTCTAGTCACCATCTTTTATATCTGTCTCCTTTCCCTGTCCTTTCCACTAGTCTTACTTAGTTCAAATTACCATTATTTCTAGCCTAAATTATTGTATAACTGCCTCCTTATTGGGCTCCCTACTTCAGATCCATGATCTTTCATTTCATTTTTCATGCTACAGCCTAATGATAGCTAGAGATCTGATCACATATTTGATTATATCACTTTTCTCTTTATGAGATGACGTTTAAATTCCTAAAAATGTCCTCCAAGGCTCTTGTTTAGCTCTTTAGCTTCTCCTCGGTGCTCCTTGCTGCCTGGAACTTTGTCTACCCATTATCCCTAGTCCCACATTTCTACTGCACTTAGCTAATGTCTACTCATATTTTAGAACTCCACTTGAAAGGGAGGCCTTTGCTATTTCCTAGATGAGGTTAGGTCCCCTTGCTGTCTCTTCCCATGTCACCTTGCACTACTTCCATCCTGACTTTATTCACTTCATTTTAATCACGTCTTAGTTGTCCTCTTCACTAGACACACAGCCTGTGAAATCTGGGGGCTGTGGTTATCTTGTTTCAGGTCAGGGTCCTCTGGGTAGTCAATAACTGTTTGGGAAATGAACAAGTTACACTGCATTTCAGCCCTTTCTGCCTGCTGTGAAGAGATATCTGGTTGTTATTCAGAAAATTTTGGCAGGTATTTCAAAGTAAGAACAGCAGAAAAGTGATAATGGGATGAGAAGTTGATCAGCAGCTCACAGACAATGGTTAAATTGTCAGGTGAACACAAGAGGTAGATATTAATGGCATGAGAACTAGGAAGGAAAGTCACTGTGTGGATAATAATAATTGTATTGTGTTTGACTCACCCTGAATTATCAGAATTGCCATTTTGTACACTCCAATCTCAAAAAAATGAAGTTTATTACTACATTATGCAAAGAGGAAATTTTGCTTTTAATCTGCATATATTTACAAAACCCATAAGGGCATTATAAATGGAATTGTAATTTATTTAGACATAAAATTAGATAGAAATTAAGGTTAATTTTGTTCCAACAATCAGATAGTTTTTAATACCATTTTAACATCATTTATTGAATAGTTCATTCTTTGCACTCTGATGTAGAATGCCAGTTTTTATCCTATACTAAAATCACGTGTGCTTGGATCTATTATTATTTTCTAAATTATTTATTTATCTAGTTATTTATTTAAATATTTTTTTATTTTTAAGTAATCTCTGCACCCTTTGTAGGACTGGAAATCACAACCTGGAGACTGACTGAGCACCAGGTGCCCCCTTGGGTCTGTTTTTAGCTTCCCAGTTCTTACATTTACCAGTTCATTTCTGCTCAAGTAACACTCTCATCTTTACTGTATCTTTAGAGTAGATTTGGTATCTATAGGGCAAGGCCCCCCTGCTTCCATATGCTTTTTCAGAATTTTCTTGGCTTTTTAAAATACTAGGCTTATTGAGGTATAATTTACGTAAGATAAAATTTTTCCGTTTAAGGTATATGGTTCAGTGAGTTTTTTTGTTTTTTTAAGATTTTATTTATTTATTTGACAGACAGAGATCACTAGTAGGCAGAGAGGCAGACAGAGAGGGGAAGCAGGCTCCCTGCTGAGCAGAAATCCCGCTGCGATGGGGGACTCCATCCCAGGACCCTGAGATCATGACGGGAGCTGAATGCAAAGGCTTGACCCACTGAGCCCCCTAGGTGCCCTGAGTTCAGTGAGTTTTAATAAGTGTACATTGTAGCCACCAGCACGGTCATGATATTTTCTCTTAGTTCACAATGTTCCCTTTTGCCACTTGTTGCTCTTACCTCCAATCCTGGGGGTGATTTGTCTTTTGTCCCAATAGTTTTGCCTTTTCCAGAATGTCATATAAATTGAATCTTAATCTGTCTTTTTTATGTTTGGCTTCTTTCACTTAGTATATTGCTTTGAAGATTAGTCAGTATTGTTGCATTAATCAGTTTATTCCTTTTATTTCTCAGTAGTAATTCATTGCATAGAGATATTACAATTTGTTTTTTCATTCTCCAGTTGATGACATTTGGATTGTTTCTGGTTTTTGATGGTTATGAATAAGCCTGCGATAGTCATTCACAGATAAATCTTGTGGTGGACACATGCTTTCATTCTCTAGAGCACATATCCAGAAGTGGAATCACTGGGTTGTATGGTTAAGTTTATATTTAACTTCCTAAGAAATTTCTATACTTTTCTAAAGTGGCTGTACTTTTTTTGTTCCCGCTAGCCCTTGATATTGTTATTGTCTACTAAATCTTCATCATCTTAGTGGATATGTAGTAGTATTTCCTTATGGTTTTAATTTTTAATCAGTTCCCTGATGACTTCTGCTGTTGAGCATCATTTTATGTGCTTATTTTCCATTCCTGTCTCTTCTTTGGTGAAGTGTCTGTTCAGATTATGTGTTATTTTAATTTTTAAATTGCAATCATTCTTTGCATATTCTGTGTACAAGTTCTTTATCGGATACATATTTAACAAATGTAGTCTCCCATTCTGTGGCTTTGCATTCCCTTAATACTGTCCTTCACACTTCCTCGTAGCAGAAAAATTTAATTTTGGTGAAGTCCACTTCAAAATTTCTTTTATGGTTCCTGCTTTTTGTGTCTTAACTGAGAGAGCTTTGCCTAACCCAGGGTCACACAGGTTTTCTCTTATGTTTTCTTTTAGATACTTTATAATTTTAGGTTTTTACCTTTAGGACTGTAGTACATTTTGAAAATTTTTGTATTTGAGGTTTGGATCAAAGTTCCCTTAGTCTTATTTTTCCTTGTTGATTTAATTGAAATTATTTTGTGAAGTCCACTCTCCTGCCCCGCCCCCACTCCCACTCCAATCACCTAGGGGTTTTCATTAAATTTATTGATTACTTTATACTTAAAAGCTACACGTATGCTTTACCTATTCTCATATTCTTTTATATCTTCATAAAATTTATTGATAATTTTTAAAAACTTTATTTTTTTATTTTTTAAGATTTTATTTATTTATATGACAGAGATCACAAGTAGGCAGAGAGGCAGGTGGGGGTTAGGGGGAAGCAGGCTACCTGCTGAGCAGAGAGCCCGATGGGGGCTCGATCCCCAGGACCCTGGATCATGACCTGAGCCGAAGGCAGAGGCTTTAACCCACTGAGCCACCCAGGTGTCCCAAATTTATCAATATTTAATATAGGTTATGAGTTTTCTTCTGGTATTTTGTTTCATTTTGGGGAGTTTTTTTTTTTTTTTCCCAGATTGTTACGGGTATATAAGAAAGCTTTTGTTTTTTCTGCATATACTTGATAATTGGGTATGTAAGTATATAGTAGTGAAAGGTTTTCATTTCTTCATAATCAGGAACAGGTTTCTTTTCTTTCTTTCTTTTTTTTTTTTTTTAAGTAGCCTCTATTCCCAGTGTGGGGCTTGAACTAATGACCCTGAGATTGAGAATCACATGCTCTACTGACTGAGCCAACCAGGGGCCCCAAGGAACAGATTGAATCACAATAAGGTACTTTGTTATATTCAGGAAATAATTTCTTTGTGATACTTCGAGCATTGTTTGTCTTTGAAATCTGAGGTCTCTGTTAGCAGAGTATAACTGTTGAGCTTTACAAACATTTTTAGTGCTTGGGTGCTGTGGTAGGTTTTAGTAAAAATTGCAAAATCAACAATACAAAGTTTATGCCTTAAAGAACCTTAAGCAATCTAGCAGGATACTAGAAAAAGTAATTATGGTATTTAATGCTATAAGTTAAACACCACAAGACAGATGGAAAGTAGTATTGGTACCAGTGGAAATGGGAGTAGGCAGATATTAAGAAAGGGAGAAGGGGTGCATGAGGGAGGAGGGGATGTTTGAGAGAACCTTTGAAGGACAGTATGGTAGGATTTCAGTAAAGAAATGAAGGAATTGGGACCCCTGGGCGGCTCAGTTGGTTAGTGTTTGCCTTCAGCTCAGGTTGTCTGGCTCCTTACTTAGTGGGGAGCCTGCTTCACCCTCTGCCTGCCACTCCCCCATTTGTGCATACTTTCTCTCTCTCTCTCTCTCTCTCTGTCAAATAAATACATAAAGTCTTAAAAAAAAAAATGAAGGAGGGGCGCCTGGGTGGCTCAGTGGGTTAAAGCCTCTGCCTTCGGCTCTGGTCGTGATCCCAGGGTACTGGAATCGAGCCCCGCGTTGGTCCCTCTGTTCAGCGGGGAGCCTGCTTCCTACTCTCTCTCTCTCTGCCTACTTGTGATCTTTCTGTCAGATAAAGAAATAAAATCTTTAAAGAAACAAAAAAAAAAATGAAGGAATTCTAGGTAGAGAGCATTATTTGAAGTGTAACATTAATGAAACTAGATAGGAAAACAGTGATGCAATGCCATAAAAGCTAAAGGAAGAAAATAATTTTGAGATGTTTGATTATAGTTCTGACATTATATATTGCTAAGCCTCTTTATCCTAGTCCTTCGCTTCTGATTTTAAAATACCAGTGTGTTTTATAAGACAAATTCTGTTCTGAAGTCAGTGCAAGTTTTGTACATATATAACTTACCCCAAACAATGTCTTCATTGACTCTAAGACTTTGTGAAGGATATATTATCTATTGCTGTGTAACAAACTTAAAACTTGGTGGCCTAAAATACAACCATTTTATTATATTTGATGATTTTATGTGTCAGAAATTCTAGCAGGATTGACTAGGTGATTTTGCTTCATGCGGGGTTGACTTGGGTTGCTCAGCGGTGGTCAGTTGGTGGCTGGTCTTTTTTAGTAGGTCCCAAGATGGCTTTACTCACTTGGGTGTTTTCTCATCCCTCATAACTAGATGCTAAGCTGAGCCCCTCTCTGTCTGTGTCATCTTGGGGCCTTTCCACATAATCTCATCAGGATAGTTGGATTTCTTACATGGCAGCTTAGGACTCCAAGATACCTGAGTGGAAACAGCAAGGCTTCTTATAACCTAGCTTTGGAAGTCTGAATCATTTCTTCCCTGTATACACATTAAGGCATTAATATTTGTAATGTATTACAAGTTGTAATATATTAAAATAATTTAAATAAATTAAAATAAAAATTTGTAGTATATAATATAATAGGTATATTTGTTTTTTTTTTTTAAGATTTTATTTATTTATTTGACAGACAGAGATCACAAGTAGGCAGAGAGGCAGGCAGAGAGAGAGAGGAGGAAGCAGGCTCCCCGCTGAGCAGAGAGCCCTCTGCGGGGCTCGATCCCAGGACCCTGGGATCATGACCTGAGCTGAAGGCAGAGGCTTTAACCCACTGAGCCACCAGGCGCCCCAATAGGTATATTTGTTTTATAAAATTTGTTTTAGAGTACATTCTAAATTGAAAATAGATAAAATACCTAGAGGGACATTATTTAATGATATTAATATATAACTTTCTAAAATTTAGAGCTTTAATTCGTCATATGAAAAACATAATTAAGAGTATATAGTAAGAGTAGTGGTTCCCATATATGCTGTTATCATTAACTGAAAACTGTATGATTTACTGTTTGCATTATAGAGTATAATTGTAATTAAATAATCTAGTTGTATAATGTTGACTTTAGAGGTCTAGAATGCCCCGGTTTGTGTGTGAATCACATTTTATATAATAGCTGTAGTATAAAATTCAGTGACCAGAGTGTTTTAAGTTTGTGATCTAGATACCGAGTATAATGCCTCAGTACTTTTATGTCTTGCTTTTACAATATTTTGAGAGGAGAAAAACTAACTGTACTTCTGTTTTGGAGGCAGATCTTTTGTGGTAGGTCGGTGAAATAAGCCTGACCTGAGCTTTTTGATTACAGTAGGAGAGGGAGCCCAGACCACTATTTCTTGTTATGCCTGGCTTGGCTTTCATGTAGCTACATATATCTTTATTTTTTGTTTTCCTTTTAGTGATTCTGTGTTTTTGTGGCTACTGTAACTATACTGTTTTGTCACTCTGTGTGTGTTTTCCTAGATGATTTCTTAATGTGATTCTACTATTTCTATTTGATAATGATAAGTGCCTATGATATATACTGGGCACAGTGTTGGAAATAATGCATATGTTGCCTTTAATCATAAAAATCTAAAAGATAAGTGCTACTGTGTTTGACAGATGAGAATACTGAGGCACAACACAGTTAATAAGTAATTTGTTTTGTGTCACTTGGCGGCAGGAGCAGCTGGAAATTAAGTATGTCTAATTACAAAGCCAGAGTTATTTCCAGTGTATTACAGTGTGTTTAGAATTTCTTAATACCCAGTTGTCTTAAACTACATCATTTTCAACGTTCTCTTGTTTTTTTTGGTCTCAATATGTTAGCCGGAGCAACCTGCTTATTCCTGAATAGTAAGGAAAGTATTGTACTATTTGAACATCTCATAATGTCTTCAGGCAGAAACATTTTTTGCATTACTGTATAAAACATGGGACGTTGTTGCTGTAGGAGTCATACTAAATTTTTCCCTTTCTTTAAGAAAAGCAGAAAGAAAGAATCATAAAATACTAGCTGAGAAAGGTTCATCAGAGATCAGTTAGCATAAGCCCCTGATTTTTACAAGTACAAGCAGCAGAAGCTCCATAACGCTCCCTCAGTTCAGCAGTTCACAAGTCCTTAATGTTCTTTTACTGGAACTGCACAGGTCTTTCATATCTCAGGGTTCTTAACATGGAGCAGCTTTTACAGTTAAGTCCATAAGGACCTTTAACCGTTTTAGCATTTGCCCTCAGTGTGGATGATTTTCTTCTTAGCCTTCCAAGTTTCTGGAACCCATTTCTATGTCATTCCTTCCCCTGTTATACAACTTCCTACTGGGGAAGTTTTGGTACAGAAGAACTAGAAGTAGTGCTGCTACTAGAACAGGTACACAGAAAAGCAGAATTCAAATCATAAGAGAGGGAGGAGGAAGCAGTAGTCATTTCTAGTTGTAGGGAATCAGTGAGTCCTTAATGAAAAGAAATTCAGCTGAATCTTGCAGGATGTGTAGGATTTTGGTCCGCAAGAGTTGGGATGGGCAAAGACCTTCTAACTAAAGGGAGTAAGACTTGAGTAGTAATGAATCAAAAAATCTGGAATCTTGTGTACATATATATATGGTTGGATAGTAGAAGAAATGATTCATGTATGAGTCTTCACTACACAGATTCTTGAATGGGATAGTGTGGGAATTTTCTTTTTTTCTTTTTTTTCTTTTACAAAAGGTGTATTCATTTGTTTAGAGTGGAAGAGAGTGACATGATAAACTATAATTTCAAGGAATATTTTTTGGTCACTGCTGGGATTGGTGGAGAGGAGAGAAACGGTAAGTAGGAAGATCGCTTCTTTCAAAAGAGAATTAATCAATTATGGTGATAAGTTGTGGAAAGGGAAAGGAAGATGGACATATTTCAGTGGACTGAACTAAGCAAGTGCTTTAATGTTAGGTAAAAACTGAAGAGGGGAGTATAAAGGTTTTGAGAATTTTGAATTTGGATGTTGGGGGATATTAATGGAATTAAAAGAAAGGCTTGAATCTTATTTATATAAAAAGATGATAATTTTGGTGTTAAATATTTCTTTTTAATTAAAAAAAATTTTTAATTTTTTATTCTTTAAAAATTTATATGTTATTTTTATTGACATATAATGTATTATTTGCCCCAGGGGTACAGGTCTGTGAATAGTCAGGCTTACACACTTCACAGCACTCACCATTTCACATACCCTCCCCAATGTCCATAACCAACCACCCTTTCCATACTCCCCTACCCCAGCAACCCTCAGTTTGTGTTGTGAGAGTAAGAGTCTCTTATGGTTTTCTCCCTCCCAATCTCATCTTGTTTCATTTTTTCTTTCCTTACCTCCCAAACCTCCCACTCTGCCTCTCAAATTCCTCATATGAGGGAGATCATATGATAATTGTTTTTCTCTGATTGGCTTATTTCGCTCAGCCTAATACCCTCTAGTTCCATCCATGTCATTGCAAATGGCAAGGTTTCATTTCTTTTGATGGCTGCATAGTATTCCTGTGTGTGTGTGTGTGTGTGTGTGTGTGTGTGTGTACAGACATAAACATATATATATATACCACATCTTTATCCATTCATCTGTGGATGGACATATAGGTTCTTTCCATAGTTTGGCTACTGTGGATATTGCTGCTATAAACATTCGGGTGCATGTACCTCTTCAGATCACTACATTTGTATCTTTAGGGTAAATACCCAGTAGTGCGATTGCTGGGTTGTAGGGTAGCTCTGTTGTCAACTTTTTGAGGAACCTCCATGCTGTTTTCCAGAGTGGCTGCACCAGCTTGCATTCCCACCAACAGTGTAGGAGGGTTCCCCTTTCTCCGCATCCTCGCCAGCATCTGTCGTTTCCTGACTTGTTAATTTTAGCCATTCTGACTGGTGTGAGGTGGTATCTCATTGTGGTGGTTTTTTTTTTTTTTTTTTTTAGTTTTTTTTTTTTTTAGAGATTTTATTTATTTGACAGAGAGAGAGATCACAAGTAGGCAGAGAAGCAGGCAGAGAGAGAGGGGGGAGGGCTCCCTGATGAGCAGAGACCCCGATGCGGGGCTCGATCCCAGGACCCTAAGATCATGACCTGAGCCGAAGGCAGACAGAGGGTTAACCCACTGAGCCACCCAGGTGCCCCCTCATTGTGGTTTTGATTTGTATTTCCCTGATGCTGAGTGATGTTGAGCATTTTTTCATGTGTCTGTTCATGTCCTCTGCCCATTTTTTGATTGGATTATTTGTTCTTTGGGTGTTGAGTTTGTTAAGTTTTTTTATAGATTTTGGATACTAGCCCTTTATCTGATAAGTCATTTGTGAATATCTTCTCCCATTCTCTCAGTTGTCTTTTGGTTTTGTTGACTGTTTCCTTTGCTGTGCAAAAGCTTTTGGTCTTCATGAAGTGCCAGTAGCTCATTTTTGTCCTTGCATCCCTTACCTTTGGTGATGTTTCTAGGAGGAAGTTGCTGCGGCTAAGTTCGAAGAGGTTGCCACCTGTGTTCTCCTCAAGGAATTTGATGAATTCCTGTCTCACATTGAGGTCTTTCATACATTTTGAGTCTATTTTTGTGTGTGGTGTAGGGAAATGGTTCAGTTTCATTTTTCCGGATGTGGCTGTCCAACTTTCCCAATACCATTTGTTGAAGAGACTGTCTTTTATCCATTGGACATTCTTCCTGCTTTGTCAAAGATTAGTGGACCATGGAGTTGAGGGTCTATTTCTGGGCTCTCTATTCCGTTCCATTGATCTATGTGTCTGTTTTTGTGCCAGTACCATACTGTCTTGATGATTACAGCTTTGTAATAGAGCTTGAAGTCTGGAATTGTGATGCCACCAACTTTGGCTTTCTTTTTCAACATCCCTCTGGCTATTCGGGGTCTTTTCTTGTTCCATATAAATTTTAAGATTATTTGTTCCAGTTGTTTGAAAAAAATTGATGGGATTTTGGTAGGGATTGAGTTAAATGTGTAGATTGCTTTAGGTAGCATAGACATTTTCACAATATTTGTTCCTCCAATCCTTGAGCACGGAACGTTTTTCCATTTCATTGTGTCTTCCTCAGTTTCTCTCCTGAGTACTTTATAGTTTTCTGAGTACAAATTCTTTGCCTCTTTGGTTAGGTTTATTCCTAGGTATCTTATTGTTTTGGGTGCAATTGTAAATGGGATCAATTCCTTAATTTCTCTTTCTTCTGTGTTGTTGTTGGTGTATAGAAATGCAACTGATTTCTGTGCATTGATTTTATATCCTGACACTTTACTGAATTCCTGTACAAGTTCTAGCAGATTTGGAGTGGAATCTTTTGGGTTTTTCACATAAAGTATCATATCATCTGCAGAGAGTGAGAGTTTGACTTCTTCTTTGCCAATTCGGATATCTTTTATTTCTTTTTGTTGTCTGATTGGTGGGGCTAGGACTTCTAGTACTTTGTTGAATAGCAGTGGTGATAGCAGACATTCCTGCCATGTTCCTGACCTTAGGGGGAAAGCTCTCAGTTTGTCCCCATTGAGAATGATATTTGCTGTGGGTTTTTCATAGATGGCTTTGATGATATTGAGGTGTGTACCCTCTATCCCTACACTTTGAAGAGTTTTGATCAAGAAAGGATGCTGTACTTTGTCAAATGCTTTTTCAGCATCTATTGACAGTATCATATGGTTCTTGTTCTTTCTTTTATTAATGTATTGTATCACACTGATTGATCTGTGGATGTTGAACCAACCTTGCAGCCCAGGAATAAATCCCACTTGGTCGTGGTGAATAATCCTTTTCATGTACTGTTGGATCCTACTGGCTAGTATTTTGGTGAGAAATTTCTGTTATCATCAAGGATATTGGTTTGTAATTCTCTTTTTTGGTGGGGTCTTTCTCTGGTTTTGGGATCAAGGTAATGCTGGCCTCATAAAATGAGTTTGGAAGTTTTCCTTCCATTTCTATTTTTGGAGCAGTTTCAGGAGAATAGGTATTTATTCTTCTTTAAATGTTGGTAGAATTCCCCTGGGAAGCCGTCTGGTCCTGGGCTCTCGTTTCTTGGGAGATTTTTGATGACTGCTTCAATCTCCTTACTAGTTATGGGTCTGTTCAGGTTTTCTATTTCTTCCTGGTTCAGTTTTGGTAGTTTATCTATCTCTAGGAATGCATCCATTTCTTCCAGATTTTCAAATTTGCTGGCATATAGTTGCTCATAATATGTTCTTATAATTGTTTGTATTTCTTTGGTGTTAGTTGTGATCTCTCCTCTTTCATTCATGATTTTATTTATTTGGGTCCTTTCTCTTTTTTCTTTCTTTCTTTCTTTCTTTTTTTTAAAAGATTTATTTATTTATTTATTTGACACAGAGAGGCGGGGAGGGAGAGAGAGAGAGAGAGATCACAAGTAGACAGAAAGGCAGGCAGAGAGAGAGGGGGAAAGCAGGCTCCCTGCCGAGCAGAGAGCCCGATGTGGGGCTCGATCCCAGGACCCCGAGATCATGACCTGAGCCGAAGGCAGAGGCTTAACCCACTGAGCCACCCAGGCGCCCCTCTTTTTTCTTTTTGATAAGTTTATCCATCTTATTAATTCTTTCAAAGAACCAGTCCTAGTTTTGTTGGTTTGTTCTACTGTTCTTTTAGTTTCTATTTCATTGATTTCTGCTCTGCCCTTTTTCTTTTTTTTAAAGATTATTTATTTATTTATTTGAGAGAGAGAGTGAACATGAGAGAAGTCAGTGGGAGAAGCAGACTCCCTGCTGAGCAGGGAGCCCAATGTGGGACTCGATCCCAGGACTCCAGGATCATGACCTGAGCTGAAGGCAGTTGCTTAACCAACTGAGCCACCCAGGTGCCCCTGCTCTGCTGTTTATTATTTCTCTTCTCCTACTGGGTTTAGGCTTTCTTTGTTGTTCTTTCTCTAGCTCCTATAGGCATAGGGTTAGGTTGTATACTAGAGACCTTTCTTGTTTCTTGAGAAAGGCTTGTATTGCTATATACTTTCCTCTGAGGACTGCTTTTGCTGTGTCTCAAAGATTTTGAACAGTTGTGTTTTCATTTTCATTTGTTTCCATGAACTTTTAAAATTCTTCTTTAATTTCCTGGTTGACCCATTCTTTCTTTAGTAGGATGCTCTTTAGCATCCATGTATTAGAGTTCTCTCCAACTTTCATCTTGTGGTTGAGTTCTAGTTTCAAAGCATTGTGGTCTGAAAATATGCAGGGAATGATTCTAATCTTTTGGTACCGGTTTATACCTGATTTGTGACCCAGGATGTGATCTATTCTGGAGAATGTTTCATGTGCACTAGAGAAGAATGTGTATTCTTTTGCTCTGGGATGGAATGTTCTGAATATATCTGTGATGTCCATCTGGTCCAGTGTGTCATTTAAGGCCTTTATTTCCTTGTTGATCTTTTGCTTAGATGATCTGTCCATTTCAGTGAGGGGGGTGTTAAAGTCGCCTACTATTATTTTATTATTGTCGATGTATTTCTTTGATTTTGTTATTAATTGGTTTATATAGTTGGCTGCTCCCATGTTAGGGGCATAGATATTTAAAATGGTTAGATATTCTTGTTGGACAGACCCTTTGAGTATGATAGAGTGTCCTTCCTCATCTCTTATTATAGTCTTTGTCTTAAAATCTAATTTGTCTGACATAAAGATTGCACAGCAGCTTTCTTTTGATGTCCATTAGCATGGTAAATTGTTTTCCACCCTCTTGTTTTAAATCTGGAGGTGTCTTCAGGTCTAAAATGAGTTTCTTGCAGACAGTATATTGATTTTTTTTTTTTTTTAATCCATTCTGATACCCTATGTCTTTCGATTGGGGCATTTAGTCCATTTACATTCAGGGTAACTTGAAAGATATGAATTTAGTGCCATTGTATTGCCTGTAAGGTGACTGTTACTTTATATTGTCTCTGTTCTTTTCTGGTCTACTACTTTTAGGCTCTCTCTTTGCTTGGAAGACCCCTTTCAATATTTCCTGTAGGACTGGTTTGGTGTTTACAAATTCTTTTAGTTTTTGTTTCCCCTGGAAGCTTTTTATCTTTCCTTCTATTTTCGGTGATGGCCTAGCTGAATATAATATTCTTGGCTGCATGTTTTTCTCATTTAGTGCTCTGAATATATCATGCCAGTTCTTTCTGGCCTGCCACGTCTCTGTGGAATAGTCTGCTGCTAATATAATACTTCTACCATTGTATGCTATAGACTTCTTGTCCGGAGCTGCTTTCAGGTTTTTTTTCTTTGTCACTAAGACTAGTAAGTTTTACTTACTAGATGATGGTGTGTGGACCTATTTTTATTGATTTTGAGGGGAATTCTCTGTGCCTCCTGGGTTTTGTTGCTTGTTCCCTTTGCCATATTAGAGAAATTCTCTACTGTAATTCTTTCCAGTATACCTTCTGCTCCTCTCTCTCTTTCTTCTTCTTCTGGAATCCCAATTATTCTAATATTGTTTTGTCTTATGGTATCACTTATCTCTCACATTTTCCCCTCATGGTAGTTGTTTGTCTCTTTTGCTCAGGTTCTTTATTCCCCGTCATTTGATATTCTATATCATTAATTTTCTCTTCTGCCTCATTTATCCTAGCAGTAAGAGCCTCTATTCTTGATTGTACCTCATTAATTCCTTTTTTGATTTCAGCTTGGTTAGATTTTAGTCTTTTATTTCTCCAGAAAGGGATTTTATTTCTCCAGACAGAGTTTCTCTATTATCCTCCATGCCTTTTTTGAGCCCAGCTAGCACCTTGAGAATCATCATTCTGAACTCTAGGTCTCACATATTAATAATGTCTTTATTGATTAGGTCCCTAGCCGTCAGTACTGCCTCTTGTTCTTTTTTTTGTGGTGCATTTTTGGGGTGCGTTTTTCCGCCTTGTCATTTTATCCAGATAAGAATTTATGAATCAGAGAATAAAATATTAAAAGTGTGGCAAAGACCCTGGAAAAATGTATGCTAACCAAATCAGAGGAGACTCTAAACCAGGGGGAGAAAAAAGGGGGTAAAAAGAAATTTAAAAAAAAGTGTGTGTGTCTGTGTGTGTGTGTGTGTGTGTGTGTGTGTGTGTAATATATATATATGTATGTATTTACAATTTTATATATACATATATTTATATATATTTTTGACTGGTGAATAGAACGTAGCCACCCACTTGATTTTGGGTGTACTTTGTTCTCTTAGAAGAAACTACCTCCTAAAAATTTAAGGAGAGAAAAACTTATACATTCAAAAATAAGGGTAAACACGATGAAGGGATGGAATATGACTGTAAAGATGAAAATTTTTAAGAAATTCTAAAAGAAGAATTGATAAGATAAGTTGGTTGGGAAAAGAAAGAAAAAGTGGAAAGAATTTGCTCAGGCTGGAGACTAGAACAAAGCCCTGTGCTAGATTTAAGGTATATTTTGGTCTATTAGAAGAAATTGTTTCCCAGATTTTTTTAGAAAGAAGAAATCAGATATGTATGCAAAAAATAAGGTTAAATACAATGAAGGATAAAATACGATTATAATAATGAAGGTTTAAAAAGAGTTTTTTTAAAAGAAAGGTATTGTTAAGATACAGTAGTTAAAAGAACATTAAAAGAGGAAAGAGGAAAAGTTAAGAAAATTGGAATAAGAAAAAATAAGATTAAAAATTTAATTAACTTTGCAAGTCTAAAGGATCATGGGGAGAAAGCCATGAATTCCATGCATTGCTTTCCCTTATCTCTGTAGTTCCACTGTTCTCCTTGATCAGTGAGCCTTGTCTTAGTTGGATGTTCTTGCTGATCTTCTGGGGGGAGGGGCCTGTTGTAGTGATTCTCAAGTGTCTTTGCCTGAGGTGGAATTGTACTGACGTTGCCAAGGGCCAGGCTAAGAAATCTGCTTGAGTTCGCTTTCAGGAGTTCTTGTTCCTGAACGCTCTCTGTAGAGCTCTGGAGGCCAGAAATGACAATGGCAGCCTCCCAATCTCCAGCCCAGAGGAGCCGAGAGCTCGGGACCCCACTTCTCAGTGCGCCCTCAGAGAAAAAGGGTCAATCACTCCCATCTCCCTGGTCTCCGGCCGTGCTCTGTCTGGGCTCACCCAGCCAAGTGTTTCTGTCTCTGACGCACAGCTCTGTTTGGAATCGCCAAACCCACCAGATTCCTGCCTTCCAAGGAGGAAGGTATCTCTCTGGATTTTCCAGTTGTGGGGTCACTGCTCAAAGAGCAGTGGCCCGACTGTGCCATGGATCATAGTTTAAGGTAACCCCGAGCTGGTAGCTCACTCCTTGGCTCTGTCTGTGTAGTTGGCTTCCCTGCTCCAGTGCCTGGGAGCTCTGCTACACTCAGACACCCCTGGTCTTGCAGTGACCCCGCGGGTCCTGAGACCACACTGTCCCTGTGAGGGCTCCATCCCCGCCCAGCCTCTGGAGCAATATTCCTCAGTGAAGCAGACTTCTAAAAGTTCTGATTTTGTGCCTACTGCTCCACAGCTTGCCGGGAGCCGGCCCCTGCCCCGCAGTCTATCTTCCCATTGCCTGGGACTCACTTCTCTGCACGTCCTACCTTTCAGAAAGTGGTTGATTTTCTGTTCCTAGAATTGCTGCTCTTCTTCTGTTCGATCTCCTATTGAGTTTGTAGGTGTTCGGATTGGTTTGATAACTATCTAGCTGAACTCCTGCGACCTGATGTCATTTAGTCTGCTACACCTCCACCATCTTGCCTCTCTGTTTTTTTAATTTTTTAAGTCACTTCTGTACCCAGCGTGGGGCTTGAACTCACTACCTGAAGATCAAGAGTTGCAGGCTCTGCTCACTGAGGCAACCAGGTGCCCCAGGATGTTAAATATCTCCTATGGAGATGACGTGGTGAAGTTTGGCCAAGAGGTTGGGTTGAGATACTAGTTTGGACATTCATTTGCCTAATGGTTATAGTTTAAATCTTAGGAATTCATTTTTAGACAAGTATAGAGAACGAAGAAAGAAGTACACCTAAGATAAAATCCTAAGGAGAATGTGCAGGTTTTTATGATAGGATCCTGAGTTATGGCATCATCAGGATAGTGCAGTTCCAATGACCTTAGGAGAAGTTTTGAGTAAGACGCTAGTGATGTCTCTTGCAGTGAGGACTAATTAAAAAAAAAAAGGCTGTTAAGTGAAATATGTCAATCAGAGAAGACAATTATCATACGATGACACTCATATGTGGAATTTAAGAAACAAAACAAAGCATTATAGGGGAAGAGAGGAAAAAATAAAACAAGATGATGGGCACCTGGGTGGCTCAGTTGGTTAAGCCACTGCCTTCCACTCAGGTCATGATCCCGGAGTCCTGGGATCGAGGCCCGCATCTGGCTCCAGCTCCACGGGGAGTCTGCTTCTCCCTCTGACCTTCTCCTCTCTCATGCTCTCTCTCTCAAATAAATAAATAGAATCTTAAAAAAAAAAACAAAAAACAAAAAACCAAGATGAAACCAGAGATCAAAATAAACCATAAGAGACTCAGTCATAGGAAACTAACTGAGGGTAGCTGGAGGGGAGGTGAGTGTGAGAATGGGGTTACTGGGTGATGGACAGTAAGGAGGGCATATGATATAATAAGCACTGGTATTATAAGACTGATGAATCACTGAGCTCTACTTCTGAAACCAATAATTCATTATATGTTGGTTATTTGAATTAAATAAAAAGATGGAAAAAAATAAATGAGTGCTGACAACATAGCCTTAAAGCAAGTCTTTTTAAAAACAAGTGTTCCAAACACTGCTTCTATATCATACATAGAATGGCTCAATGATTTGGTCAGATAATTAAATATTTTCAGTAAATATTTGTATACCAGAAGAATAAATAAAATCTTGGGGTGCTAAATAAAATCTTGGGGTGCTAAATAAAATCTTCGGTCGCCTGAGTGGCTCAGTGGGTTAAAGCCTCTGCCTTCGGCTCAGGTCATGATCCCAAGGTCCTGGGATCGAGCCCCACATCGGGCTCTCTGCTCCGCAGGGAGCCTGCTTCTTCCTCTCTCTCTGCCATCCTCTCTGCCTACTTGTAATCTCTGTCTGTCGAATAAATAAATAAAATCTATTAAAAAAAAAGAATAAATAAAATCTTAAAAAAAACAAGGTTGAGAAGGCATTACTTCTCTTTTTACTATATCTTTAATCTTTTCCTTTCCATTTTTGTAATGTTACCTTCCTTTTACCTCCCCACTTCAGTTCTGTATTATTTCTCATCTTCTCCTCTTTCCTGCTTGTTTTCAGATCTGTTTGTAGCTATACCTACTCCTGCCGGGGGAGGGTGATCAGGAAGATCAGTGTTGTTTAAACTAACTGATTTCATAGACTGCATTATTACAGTGTGAATCATGGCACACACCCAAAGCAGGCAAAACTGTGATAGCATAAAGCCTGTTTGAGGTTTGTGCTGCAAGAATATATTGTGGCTGAAAGCTTTAGTAGGAAATTCTACCAATACTTCTTAAGAGGTAAATGTGGGGGGCACCTGGGTGGCTCAGTGGGTTAAGCCTCTGCCTTCGGCTCAGGTCGTGATCCCAGGGTCCTGGGATCGAGCCCCACATCGGGCTCTCTGCTCAGCAGGGAGCCTGCTTCTCACTTCCTATCTGCCTGCCTCTCTGCCTACTTGTGATTTCTCTCTCTGTCAAATAAAAAATTAAATAATTAAAAAAAAAAAAAGAGGTAAATGTGGATTTTTATACTTTTTTATTACTTTTTTTTGTGTAAGCTCTCTGCCCAATGTGGGGCTAGAACTCATGACCCTGAGATCAAGAGTTGCTTTACTGACTGAAACAGCCAGGCCCCCTGTGATACTTCTTTAAAAAAAAAAAAAATTCTAATGAACCTGTATAAAGATCCTTTTCTGTACAAAAATTTTTGGTTTAATGAGTCATGGCATAGTATGGGATTTCTGTCTTTTCTTAAAATCTATTAAGTCTAACAAACAGTGTATATATTATGTACATATTTAGAATACATATATAATTATATCATATTTTCTCCTTTCATTCTTCTTTTTGTTAACTATAGCATGCTCTTGAGATAATGTATATAAAGTGAGATAGAAATGCATTTAAACAATTGTAACAAAGGGAGGACTTTGTAAAAATGAAGAGTATTTTCTTGTATGTGTGCATATTAGGTTATATATTAATTCATTGTTATATTTTGAAGTGCTTTTTTCTTTTCTGATAGACATTAAGTGATTTATTTAAAGATAAATCTTTGAAAAAATACTTGTTTGAACATAATTATCCATTCTTTCAGGAAAGAGATGTAGGCTAACAATTACATAAGTAATAAATATGAATCCCTTCCTGTTGTAGAGATTATAATTAATAATAAATATAAGTAATTTGGAAGTAAAGGAAATAAAAATCAATACTTCCTTTTATTCCTTCTACAGGAGTAAACCGTGGTAGGTGTTTTGTATTCTCCCTTCCAGACTTTTTCCTGTGCATTTACATATATACATAAATATATGTACACAAAGAAAAGAATATGTAGCCTATTTTTAAAAACCTAAATATGCTATGTGCATTTTTTTAGAACTTGCTCATTTTACTTAACAGTGTGTCTTGGAGCTCTGTCCATTACATAAAGTGAAATTTAGACACATATGTACACAAACTGTGTATGTCTGTGTTACGTATGTATGTATGTATAGTTGACACACAGTGCCACATTAGCCTCATGCACACAAACTGTCTGTATGTATTTCTTATTTATTTATTTGACTGTGGTTGACACACAGTAGCACATTGGCCTCAGGTATACCAAATAGTGATTTGACAGTTTATACATATGCTATGCTCAGCACAAGTGCAGCCACCATCTGTTCCATAAATATGGAAGTCTTCATGAATTTGCATGTCTTTCTTGCTCAGGGGCCATGCTAATCTTCTCTGTATGGTTCCAATTCCAATTTTTGTGTATGTGCTGCTGAATTAAGCACTGTATTTCTTTCTTTCAAGTTTTGCCTTTATACATTTTTATAAATATAAATTTTAGTAATTCCTTAATTTTAGAATAGTTTTAAATTTAAAGAAAAATTACAGAGTGCCCGTGTATTGTGTACTTTCTTTTTTTTTTTTTGTATCTTGTACTTTCTCTTACTAAAATTTTACATTTGTAGTGTACATTTGTCACAGTTAATCAGTATTGATACAATATCATTAACTAAAGACCATACTTAATTCAGGTTTCCTTAGTTTTTACCCAGTGTCATTTTTCTGTTCAAGGAATCCCACCCAGGATACTATATTACATTTGGTCATCATGTCTACCTAGGCTTTTCTTGACTATGACAGTTTCCTCAAACTTTTCTTGCTTTTGATTACCTTGATGGTTTGAGGAGTACTGATCAGGCATTTTGTACAATGTTCCTCAACTGGGATTTGTTTTATGTTTTTCTCATGATTAGAATTGGGTTACCGGTTTTTGAGAGGAAGGCCATGCCTTTAAAAATAAAATTTAATTTAAAAAAATCAAGGGGTGCTTGGCTGGCTCAGGTAGTTAAGTGTCCAACTCTTCATTTTGGCTCAGGTCATGATCTCAAGGGTCTTGGGATTAAGGGCCCCTCCTTCCTTTTAACGGGGAGTCGGCTTGAAAAGTCTCTTCCTCTGCCCCTCCCCCCCCCAGTTGCACACACGTGCACACGCTCTTTCTCTCTCAAATAAATAAAATAAATCTTTTAAAAAAAAATCAAGTACTACTGAAAGGTTTATAATGAGAAATGGCCCTAACTGTTTCCATTCCCTGCCCTAGCCCCCAGCTGTTAACTCTTTTAGTTCTCATCTCTTAATTCCAAATTTCTGAATAAAGTGTTCATACAGCCTTTTGATTTTTGATTAAAAGTTTTAGGCATATATTAAAAGTTTTAGGCATATATCTTGTATATATAAGATATATAATCTTGTTAAGATTAAAAATAATTTAGCATTTTTATAACCTAGCTTCTTTCTTATCCAGTAATTTCATAAAACTTAGTTATAACATAATAATCAGTGTTAATTATGACTTGGCAAATACTGTTGAGTGCAGATCAGAGATCCTTTTCTGTACGGTCTTCTGGGTTTTCATAATACTTAAAAATTATCTCTCTCTACACACAGGTGGTCCCCACCTTACAATGACTTACAATTTTTTGACTTGAGTATAGTGAGAAAGTGATGCAATTCAGTTAGAAATCATACTTTTGAATTTTGAACTGTGCTTTTTGAATTAGCAATATGTTGTAAGATATTCTCTGGTGATGCTGGGTGGTGCAGTGAGCCATAATGCCAGTCAACCATGGGATCACAAGGGTCAACAACCCAAACATTTAAAACCATTCTATCCCCATAAAACTGTTTTGTTTTTCAGTTTTAGTAAAATATTCCAAAATTACTTGAGATATTCAACACTTTAATATAAAATAGTCTTTGTGTTGGATGATTTTGTCCAGCTGTAGGCTAATGTAAATGCTCTGAGCCCATTTGGTAAGTTAGGTGTATTAAATGCATTTTTGAGTTAATGTTACTTTGAATTTACAATGAATGGGTTTACTGAGATGAAATCCCCTTGTAAGTCAAGCAAGATCTATTTATATCTGTTGCATCTTCATTTTCTGTCCTGTTCTCTTTGTTGTGTGATAATTCCTCTTTATTCCTGGAGGTACTTTCTGCAGTGCTCTCTCGCTGTCCTTCAGTCTGAACTGGCTGCCCTTTAAGCCAGCTGCACAGCTTTCATACGGATAGTTCCTTGTGTGCTCACCTGTGCTCAGTCTCCTATTTCCTTGGTCTCATGCCTTCTTCCTCCTTTGTTTACTCCTTCATTTACTTGAGCATATCCTCAAAGGGGATGCATGTGTGGTAAAAATGTTTGAAATTTTGCTTGTCCGATCATGTCTTCCCTCATATTTGATTGATAATCTGGCAGATGAAAGAATGCTAAGTTGAAAATTCTAAGTTAAAGAGCATTCTGGAGGCACTTGCTTGTTGTATTGCTTTCTAGCATCTGCTGTCATGTTCAAGAGTTCCACACTGTTACCTGATCTTTTATATGTGATCTGGTTTTGTTTTGTTTTATTTTGTGTTGTTTTAATTCCCTAGGAGATTTTTAGGATCTTTTCTTTATCTCTGGTGTACCGAAATTTCATGATGGTGTGCCTGGTGTGTGTGTGGGAAGGGGGGCTACCACTGTGAATTCCATTCTTTGTGCTCATCCCTTAATGGAACCATCATTTTGGTGTCTGATCTTTTCTGGGAAAATTTCTTTTATTTATTTATTTTGGTATTTTTCTTCCCTATAAAATTCTGTTTTCCTTTTCTGAAATTTCAGTTAATTTGATATTGGATCTCCTGAATCTTTTGGGAATCTGGTCCTTGAGGTCGCCTTATTTTCTGCTGTTTTCCACTTCTTTGTCTTGTTGCTCTCCTTCTGGAAGATTATCTCAACTTTATCTTCCAACTTTTGAGCTTTTCAGTTTTGCTATTTTATTTTTAAATTCTAAAAGTTCTTTTTTCCTAATTCAATTCAGTTTAAGCACTTTCGAGAAGTGCAGTCAGCTTGTTTTTAGCTCCACCCTTTGCCTTACCTGGGGTACCTGAGTTTCAAGCCTGTTCCGTTTCTCCTGAAAAGGAAAAGTGGATATTTGCCTTAAGGAGTGAGATTGAGTGATTACTTGACTCTCTGTGACAAGGGTGGGAAGACTGGGAAGTCCAACTATTTTTTATATAAATTTTTAAATGATTTTGCTTGTTTTAAGACTCCTGTGTGTGGTGTGTATACAACAGATTTATATACCTAAATATATGTGTATATGTTTGCATGCACTTACACAGATCTGTGTACATGACAGATGTGAGATCATTTTATAGATTTACATTTATATATGTTAAATTGCCATTTTCTTCTAACATTTCATGAACATTATCCCCACTTCATGATATTAACTATTATTCAGTCATTTTTAATGGCTTTGTATTTTTCCATTAATGAATATACCCAAATTTATTTAATCAGTCTTCCTTTATTAAGCCTTTAAGTTATTTACAGTTTTTTGTAATTGTAAATAATATGAGATGAGGACTCCTGAACATGTATATTTGTGCTGGGTTGTTACTTCCTTTTTATTAAATACTAGCAGTGGAATTCTAGGATCATAAGAATGATCGGGCTTTTGTTTTGTTTTTGTTTTTTAGAGAGGGGGAAGAGGGAGAGGGAGAGACTCTCACGCAGGCTCCATGCCTAGAACTGAGCCTGTCACAGGGCTCCATCTGTTGACTCTGAGATCATAACCTGAGCCACCCAGGTGCAAGGTTGAACTTTTTTTTAAAGATTTTTTTTTTAAGATTTTATTTATTTATTTGACAGAGAGAAATCACAAGTAGGCAGAGAGGCAGGCAGAGAGAGAGAAGGAAGCAGGCTCCCCGCTGAGCAGAGAGCCCGATGTGGGGCTCAGATTCTAGGACCCTGGGACCATGACCTGAGCCAAAGGCAGAGGCTTTAACCCACTGAGCCACCCAGGTGCCCCAGGTTGAGCTTTAAAAAAAAAAAAAATTTATTTTTGAGAGAAAGAAAGAGAGAGCATGAGCAGGGGGGTGGGAGAGGGAGAAGCAGACTCCCCACTGAGCAGGAAGCCCGATGGGGGGTGAGGGGGCTTGATGCTGGGACTCTTGGGATAATGACCTGAGTTGAAGGCAGATGCTTAAGCAACTGAGCCAGCCAGGTGCTCCAGGTTGAGCTTTTTTCTTATGTTAATTTGACATTAACAGTTTTTGGAATTTGTTTTATGTCCTTTGCACCTTTTTCTATTTTTTTTTTTAAGTTTCATTTATTTATTAGAGAGAAAAAGAGCACGTGAATGCCCATGCTCCCAGGGGGTGGGGGAAGGGGCAGAGGGAGAGGAAGAGAAAAATCCCAAGCAGGCTTCCTGCTGGGCACGGAGCAGAAGGCAGGGCTCCCTCTCAAGATTCTGAGACTATGACCTGAGCCAAAATCTAGAGTCTGTTGCTGAACCAGCTGAGCCACTTAGGCACTCCTGCAGTGTTATTTTTTCTATTTTTTTCTTTTAAAAAAAAAATACTATGTTGTAAGAATTTTTCCTATAAAAAGAGATTTATATAAAAAAGAAATTACCCCATGGTCTTTTAAGGAAAATTATTTGTTTTTGTTTGTTTTAATTATTTGTTTTTATTATTGAGACTTTACACACAGAAAAATCGTGGATCCCTAATGTTTTTGGAGGAGTAGTTTCATTAAATCTTAGGATTTTTTGTTAAAAGCAACCAGGGCAGTTAGAAAAGGGAAATATAAATTTGAGGAACTGCTCCTGGAAGGCTGTAAGGACTAAGAATTTACTTCCTTGCTGTGGTATGACAAGGAAAGGAAGGAAGAATTAACAAAGATCAATGTAGAGCACGTGAAAGGAAAGAAAGTCATGATGTACTGTAGAAAATAACACAATAATTTCTTACTATGTCACAGGACCTGTTTCATGAATCAAACAAACATTTATTGAGTAGCGCCTTCTCTACTTAAAGAACATATATGATACAATGCTCATAAGGAGAAAGATACATTTATAGCAGAAAGAATACGGTGTGAAATTTGCTGTAATAAGGCAAGGTAGAACCTGCCTACTGTATTATACAGGATAGTATTAATGGGCCTGGTCTGATTTTGTAGCAAAGAGTGATGAGAATGAGCCTGTTTGTTGGTGACTGCCAGAAGTTAAAGCTGTCACCTCTCATACGTGGAATGATTAATGATAGCTGAGACAATAAAAATTAAATGATACTCAAATACTGTTTTTTAGTTTTAAACAGGTAAATTTTGTTTTTGTGTTCATCAATATGAGTATGATAATGAGTTTAAATATTTGTCACAATGAAAAGAATATATTTCTTAGATTTTTTAAATAGGGAAGTATATAATACATTTTTGAAAGTTATTAGAACGATTAAAAAATAGTGGCAGTCTTCTGTTATTTAAAACTATGAATTAATTCTTAAGATTCCAGATAAATGGATTTTTGTTGTATTATGAGTCTCTTAAGGGGTGCCTGGGTGGCTCAGTTGGTTCAGCAAGTCTGTTTCTTGATTTCATTTCAGGTCATCATCTCAGGGTTGTGAGATCTAGCCCCAGTCAGTCTCCATGCTGGGCGTGGAGCCTGCTTAAGAGTCTCATTCTTCTCTGTGTCCCTCTCTTTTTCTCCCCCTTACTCCCTCTCTAAAAAAATTTAAAAATTAAAAAAAATCTCTTAAAAGGATTCTCTAACGATGCTTTTTATAAGTTTGACTTTCTCCTTACTGAAGTGATTCATCTAATATTTGTGTGTGTGTGCTTTCATCTCTGTATTATTATAATGACTTTAATACAGGTGAAGACTAGTAAATTTTATTATAACCAAATAAAAACAATTATTTGTTATTTAAGAACCGATTTTGCATAGCTTTACCAACAATAGGAATCAAATGATATTGTTGATTGTAACACATGTAAGTGCTCAATAGAAATATATTGCTAAATAAATAGAATATGTTTGAAAATCCCTTTTATATCTTATTTGAAGTTATTTTAATCAGTTTTATTTTTTATATCTTAATACATACAGTGTATATCTTTAGCACATGTGTATTTTTCCACATGTGTAATTTATAGTTTGTTCTGGTTTCATAATGACTTAGTCATTTATTCCTTCTCCTTTCCTCCATTCTTATATTTCTTCTGCTTCTGTAGGTTCAAACTCTATAAGGGATCTGTTTGTATCTGTTTTTCCTCTGTCCCCTGGGCCTCTTTTTATTTTTATTTTTTATTTTTTTATTTTTTATTTTCATTTTTAATTTTTAAAAAAAGATTTCATTTGTTAGAGGGTGAGAGAGAGAGAGCATGAGCAGCGAGGGAGGGAGAGGGAGAAGCAGACTCCCCTGCTAAGCAGGGAGCCCCATGTGGGGCTCAATCCCAGGACCCTGGGATAATGATAAGGCAGACACTTAACTGACTGAACCATGCAGGCATCCCCCCCCCTTTATTTTTAAAATAAAACCTGTAGTCCTTGTGTTAAGTTGGACTTTTCAAAATAGGTATTTTCTTGTTCTTATGGTAGAGTGATTTTTACTTTTATTCCAATAATTAGCTAAAATTCCTTGCAAACCTTAGGTTTGACTATGAAGGATAAAAACCATACACATTCTTGGTCATGAAGAGAAATGATTTTTTAAGAATGACAGTTTTTTAAAGAACAATATGTTACAGTAAACATGGGGCTAGGGAGCTGTTTTCCTTGTGAAAAGACGTAGAAGTGCCTTTTATGAATATGAATGCATTATAATGTAATGACAGCAGATTTGAGATTTTTATAGACAGTGGTGTTTTGAATTGTTATGACCAAAAAATGTTTATTATGGCCCAACATTGTGGATAGAGAGCTAGACATAGATAATATAAGGCTTATATCTTTGCAGTATGCTTTTGTATATATTTCCTATTTAATCTTTATATAAACTCCATTTTACAGCTGAAATGGGAGATCTGAAAGTTTGTTATCAAGGTTGCAGAACTTGACCTAGGTCTTCTGAACTTGTAGGCTTTCCACTTTGTTATAGCTGTAACATGTTTACCTGTAACATATAAACACATAACATCTTTATGTTATCTGTAACATGATTATGAAACATTTAATGGAGGCACTTAAAATTAGTTTTTTTTTTAAAGATTTTATTTATTTATTTGACAAAGAGAGAGAGAGAGAGAGATCACAAGTAGGCAGAGAGGCAGGCAGAGAGAGAGGGGGAGGCAGGCGAAGTTAGATTTTGAAAAAGGGTATGTCCTGACAAGAAGCAAAAATTCTAGGAAGAGTGAAAGGTAGCTTGAAAGATTGAGACAGGTATGTAGGTTGGGACAGCAGTTATCCCACAAAAATGCTTTTCTGCTATGAATATATAGGATGACTTGTTTGCTTTCTTTCCTTAGAAGGTTTTGAGTGTGCGGTGGGAGGTAACTATAGTCATGTTGTCCGTCACTCTTCTTGTCTTGGCAGTGCCATTGTTTTGTTTCTGGATGTTTTTCATATAACGACTTAACGTCTTCAGTTTATCTTTACATAGCATTATACCAGAAGGCATATTCTAGGACCCCTTTTCCTGTTTTATGAAATTAATATGGTCCTTTTGGAGAGACTTTAAAACTTTTTGCTACTTAAAAATAATGGCTTTTAGGGGTGTCTGCCTGGCTCAGTCAGTAGAGCTTGTGACTTTTGATTTTGGGGTCATGAATTCAAGTCCCACCTTGGGTGTAGAATTTGCTTTAAAAAACAATGGCTTTCAATAATTCTACACCTTGGGTATAGAATTTACTTTAAAAAATGGCTTTTAATAATTTGTGCTATTATCTTTCAGTCCGATTTTTGAATGTGTGTGTATTAATTATATTTTTTAAAAATTGGGATATATATTGGGGCACCTGGGTGGCACAGTTGTTTAAGCAGTTAAGTGGCCAACTCTTGGTTTCAGCTCAGATCCTGATCTCAGGGTCATTGGATCCAGCCCCATGCTCAGCATGGAGTCTGCTCAAGATTCTCTCTTCTTTTCCTTTTGCCTCCCACCCATGCTCTTGCTCTCAGAGCAGGATGGATGGATGGATGGATGGAGCATGGTTAGATGGATAAGGATGTATAGGTGCAGGAGTTGTGTGTGGAAAATCTGTGTGCACTTTCTGTTCAGTTTTGCTGAGAACCTAAAACTGCTCCAAAAAATAAAGGCTGGGAGCCCCTGGGTGACTCAGTCGGTTAATGTCTGACTCTTGATTTCAACTCAGGTCATGATCTCAGGGTCCTGAGATTGAACTTCACATCTGGCTCTGTGAACAGGGTGGAGTCTGCTTGTCCCTCTCCTACTCCTCCCCCTGCTAACGTACATGTGCATGCATGCTCTCTCTTTCTCTCTCTCTCAAATAAATAAATAAATATCTTTAAAAAATAAGGCCTATAATTTATAAATATTTATAAACAAAGTTTATTAAAAATTGGGTAATACCATATTACAGTTTTTTTTCCTGAGAACCTAGTTTAATTTTATTCTGAAAAATATGTTTTGTGACTGTGATACATTTATATTATATCAATATATCAATATATATTAATTATATATTAATAATAATATACATTATAACATACATTATACATTATAATATACATTGTGATAACAATATACAATATGATATATTTATATCAATTATATCAATATATCAATATATATTAATTATATATATGCCATTAAAATTCCACAGTTATTTTAATCTTTGTGGTTAGAAGTCAGGATTGTAGTTACCCTTAGGGATGCTGCATAAAGACTGGAAGGGAAGACAAGAGGGGTTCCGAGGTGCTGTTCACTTTTTTTTTTTTTTAAGATTTTATTTACTTATTTGACAGAGAGAGATCACAAGTAGGCAGAGAGGCAGGAAGAGAGGGGGACGGAAGCAGGCTCCCTGCTGAGCAGAGAGCCGGATGTGGGCTAGATGCAAGCTTGATGCGGGGCTGATTGGGGCTGATTGCAGGACCCTGGGATCATGACCTGAGTGGAAGGCAGAGGCTTTAACCCACTGAGCCACCCAGGCGCCCAGGTGCTGTTTGTTCATTTTTGTAAAAATTGAGCTGTATACTTACATTTTTTTCTATATATTATGTCTTAATAAACTTTAAAAGTTAGTAATTACTGAAATAACACTTTAAAATTAATTAAGTTAATAGGGATGATTGGGAAAAGAAATGTGGAGATAGATAACTGTTTTCTTCAGTTGTGATTTTTAAAGGATATGTAAATAGTTTTTTAAAAAATGTATGTTTACTTAGGAAATATTAACTTATATATGTGTCTAAGCTCCAGCTATTTGGAGTAACACTTTATGGCTGGATGACAGCCTGTGACAGGATTTCAAGGACTTTAGACATCAAGAAGGAAGAATAGCAAACTAGTCTGAAGCATGAGAACAGTTTAATCTATTTCTAGAATTTAAGTTATATATGAACAGACTTCCTGTTTATTCACTTCTATATCCCTAACCCTTTGCTTATACTTAGCAATGCATATTTGTTAAATCAGTGTTGTCCCTGTTTTCGTTTGCTCTGCCATCAACTATCCTTTCTTCTGCGTTGAGTATTATCACTTTTAAAAAAGCACTTTGTCAATTTGATAGGTAAAGTATCTTATTTGAATTTGTATTTTTTTATTATTAATGAATATAAGTTTTAAAATATTTATTAAGTACATGACTTAATTTTTTGAGAATTATCTATTTAAGTAGTGTAGACCTGATTTGTTCAGTGTAGTAGCCACTAGTGTCATGTGACTCTTGAACACTTTGAATTGAGATGTACTGTTAAAAGTATATACTGGATTTTGAAGTCTTATTGTGAAAAACAATGTAAAATGTCTCATTAATAATTTGTTAGTGTTGGCTTCATTTTGAAATGACAATTATTAGATCTATTGGTTAAATAAAATTTATTATTAGACTTAATGTCACCTGTTGGGTTTTGTTTCCAATGCGACTCCTAGAAAATTCAAATTCACATATCTGATAAGCATTATATTTCTACTGGGCAGTACTGATCTAGATGGTAATCTAATCATGAGGTGATATAGGACTTGAATTTGGGTAGTATTTATAGAAAGGAAAGTAAGGGGGCGCCTGGGTGGCTCAGTGGGTTAAAGCCTCTGCCTTCAGCTCAGGTCATGGTCCCAGGGTCCTGGGATAGAGCCCTGCATCAGCCTCTCTGCTCTGCAGGGAGCCTGCTTCCTCCTCTCTCTCTGCCTGCCTCTCTGCCTACTTGTGATCTCTGTCTGTCAAATAAATAAATAAAATCTTTAAAAAAAAAAAAAGAAAGGAAGGATTTTAATAAATTCTGCAGTATGTGTATACACTATATAATCTGTCACATTACAAGATATTTTATAGTTTTTATGTGCTTCAGTCATGACTTTGTAATCAATTATAAGCTTTTTTTTCTTTTTTATTAAAGATTTTTATTTATTTATTTGACAGACAGAGATCACAAGTAGGCAGAGAGGCAGGCAGAGAGAGAGAGAGAGGAGGAAGCAGATGCCCTGCTTTTTTTTTTTTGAGGGCAAAGGCTACATTACTATTTTGAAATTCTCTACATCTTCTGTTTTGCTGTGTCCATAGTAGCTTGATTGAACAAGAACTGGATATGAAATAATCTTATAAACGCAAATTTAAATTTTTAGAATGCAAATCAGTGATTCCTAGAGTTCTTATGCCTTTTATTTTACTGTATTTATTTATTTATTTATTTATTAAAATTTTTCAGTGTTCCAAGATTCATTGTTTATGTACCACACTCAGTGTCCTATCACTGGCTAGCCAGATAAGTCAGATCCTTTTTAAAAGGAGTAAGGATAGGGAACTAACATCTAGTCTTACGTTTACCAGGCTCTGGGTAGTCATTTTATATATTTTTTCATTTAATCCTAATGGTAACCTGTGAGAAAGATAACGACTACCATTTTATAGGTTAAGACACTGCCATTGAGTAATTTTTCCATTGTTAGGGTATTAATCCAGATAATGGCCAATTTCAAAGCTAGCATTTTATCCATTGTAGTTTACTGTCTTGATTGAAGTTAGTTATTTTACGTGACTTGAAGTTAGTTTAATATTGTGGTTGACATGAATTAAAGAATAATCTCAATAATGAAATGTATAATGATAAATTTTGATAGTTTATGATGTATATATGTTTTATGTTAATACATGACAGGAAATTTGGAAATCTTTTCCCAGACCTGAGAGGTAGAACAAAAGGCATGTTTGTTTTTCATTTTGATTTTTCATGGTGTATTCTAGAAATTGCACTGTAGTTCTTGGGGAAAAAATTATAAAGTAGTTTTAAGTATTTCCTTTGTTTTGTCTTTCAGATAAAATCAAAGACAAAATTAAAGAGCGAGATAAGGAAAAAGAGAGAGAGAAGAAAAAGCATAAAGTAATGAACGAGATCAAGAAAGAAAATGGAGAAGTAAAAATTTTGCTGAAAAGTAAGTTTATATTCAGTGATTTTAGTTGTACTATATTATATTCCTCAGTTTACTTACTGGCTTAGTGATTCAAATAAGAAATGTTTGTCACTGAATTTTGCTGATAGTAAACTTTAATTGTAAGAATATGGAAAGGTTTTTAATAGTGGGGTGTTCTAATCTGTGTAGTAATGTCTTTAGTATATTTAATTAGTGAGTTAGGAAAAAGCAGAAAAGGTTAGGCTTTATTAAACTATTAGGTTCCTTAAATATAGGTCATCTAATTCTGCGTTTGCATTACTAGTCTTTACCCATATTTAGATCTAAAAAGGCTAAAACAGTTTTAATATGGTAGGGATGATAGAAGAAGTGAGCTTAAAAATATTTGACTGTAATCACCATATCATAGTCTGGTATCAGAGGGAACGTTTTACTCTGAGCTGAATTAGAAGATATACTGTTTTACTGTGAGTTTCTTGCAGGCTTAAAGAACATCCTCTTTTTGTTTGCTGTTTTTTCTCTATTGTTACATTTGTTTTCAGTTGCTGTTTATACATGGTGGGGGGTGGCTGGATAATAACAGAAATCCTATCAATAAATCTGAACTTTTTCAGGGAATATGTATGGTAGAAATACAAGTAAGGACAGTTATAAATTCACTCTGGTAACAAGACAAGAGTCAGTGGCACTTTGGTTGCTAGACAGCTAACAAATTCATTAGCTGACCCTATTAAGTTGAAAATTTATAGATCAGAACACAATGACTTTGATTAATTTGACACTGAATTTATGTGTTAATAAACCATTATCTCTGCATTAAGAAAAAAAGGCTGTAGTCCCATATGTGTAATGAAATAACTGGTTAAAATTTATATTATTTAAGAAACAATATTAGATTCTGTATTTTCATTTCATTCTTTGTCATGTTTCTTGGTCACACTTTATTTAAGCTCTGTTTTCTACTTGTCAGAACTTTATACTTTATAAAATTCTTTTGACCTTGGAGGAAGTAGTCAGAGCTTAAGTTGATGGCTACTTAGTTAGGTGCATGGTCCTTTTATTCTATTTCTTTTGACAGTGTGTTTTTGTTATATTGTATAATGAGATTGTAAGACTTTGAGGCAGGAATCAAATCTAACCACCCTAGTTTTGTACAGCAGCTAATGATTCATGCTTGAAGTGTTTACTTAACTTTACCCTGTTGGTTTAGTCAAATAGTCATTTTTTACTGGTTTAGTCAGATAGTTATTTTCTTATCCAGTGGAATGTACAGTGATGAAAATTCTTGTTGCTCGGTTGAATGTTGGATTCCTTACATACCATTTATGTGAAATATGTGAATCTAGAGATTACATATACAAATAAAATTTAAAATAGCCTCAGAAAATGGAGATTTTTTAGTAATAGCAATAGTAACCTTGACTTCGAAGTAGATGAAGAATGTAGGAGATACTTTGAGCTAAACTGAAAACCCAGTGATGATAAAGGGAAGAAAATGAGGTAGTTTTGGAAATGAATTAGTGACCTCTAAGATGACCAGGGGAAGATGAATTTACTGTAAAACAGAGGTAAATAATAATTTAATTACTGCTTTACAGCGTTGTGAAGATTAAAAGAGGTGTAAAGTATGGTGGAAGTTCTAAGTAATGTGTTTGGCCCACAGATAATTCAATAAGTGGATATGAATTTTTTTTTGTAAACATGTATGAAAGATTAACTCCTGTGATTGCAAAACAACACAAAATTATCTCCTGCCTGGGTAAGATAAAGATAATTAAATTAATAAAACACGTTTCGTTTGGAAAATAGTGCCTGTCCCATTGTAAGCAGCCAGTAAGTGTTAGCTATTATTATTATCCAGTAAAAACAATTAGCTCTGCTAGTTTATGAACAGGGAAGGGCCTTCTTTATTATTGGTCTCATGCGACAATAACAGAATCAATATGGTAGGGGTGGTGTGCGGTTACTACTATGTGCCCCTTTTTCCTTCATGGCTTTCAACCCTTATTTTGTCTTTATAATTTTCTCCTTCTGAGATAATGCTAATGTTGCAAGCTGTGGCTACTCAGGCATTGATTGTTTGATGACAGCACTTGAGCATCTAAAATAGATGCTAATTCTTACTTTACACCAGTCTCATTTCCTTCAGGTTTTCATCAAAAACTGCATCAAACTGAGTATGACCAGAGATATGTACATAATTATATACACGCCAAAAAGGTTATTTATTTATCTGAGAGAGAGACAGAGAGAGCACAGAGGGAGAGGGAGAAGCATACCCCTACTGAGCAAGGAGCCCAATGCGGGGCTGGATCCCAGGACCCTGGGATCATGACTTGAGCTAAAGGCAGCTGTTTAACTGACTGAGCCACTCAGGCTCCCCAGAAAGTTTTTATTAATGCAGAAATCCTATAAATGTTTTTCACTGATGAAATAGGATTACTTGCTTTATGAGGAATAGTTTAAAGGAACAAATGTATTTGACACATAAGCTTATTCAGCTCATCCTTTTATAGTTAATGTCTGCCAACTACTTTTTCTGAGCATACTTATACCTTCTAGCCATTTTTATGTTGTGAAAAGTTGTAAGAACAGAGATGTTATGATTATAGTATTTTTGAGGGTAAGTTTTATCATTATAGTATTATCACAGAAGCTTGCTGGTGAGTAGCGGGCATGAGGGTTGAAAGAAGCCAATATCCAAGATTATTGGTAGTATACCAAAGGTCACAGGTAGGTAATTCTTGTTAGGAAGAATGAAAATAATTACTGTGCAAAAAAAAACAAAGTCATTCCCGAAAGACCAGAGGTTGAAAATAGCTAAGCTAATTACTACTTTTTTTTCTATGTATGATAATGGAGTTATATATAAATATTAGTTCTTATATTAGATATGAAATCAGAACCAGTTTTTCTGGACAGCCTTTATTTTTACTGTTAACACTAAACGTATACTAAGGCTGGTGGTGGAAATAAATGCCAGTAAATTTGTGATTTTATTTTTTTTTTGTATAATTAGCCATTAACAACATATACTGTTTTTGTTTCTGTTTCTGTGTGTGTGAAAAAGAGGGGCTCTTTTTCTCTAGCTATGTGTGTGTGCCTTTCTCTGTAGCTGAATCTCTCTTTGCCTCTCTTTGTATTTATGTGTCTGTGATGCTGTGTGTATGTGTATGTGTATTTGTCTGGGGTCCACTGTGTGCATAGATCCATGGATCTGTGGAGGAAGGATCCCCTATCAACCTCATACCTTTATACTTTTTGAGGGTCCAAATTACTGAGAACCCATCTTTCCTTTACAGGTGGTTATTAGGATCCTTTTAACAAGATATGCTCTGATTTGAAGAATTACAAGATATAGAGAAAGGTGTACTTTAAATACTTTTTAGGGTCACCTGGGTGTCTCAGTTATTAAGCATCTGCCTTCAGCACAGGTCATGATCCTAGAGTCCTGGGATCAACTCCCTGCATCTAGCTCCCTGTTCAGCGGGAAGCCTGTTTCTCCCACTCCTTCTCCTTGTGTTCCCTGTTTCGCTGTCTCTCTCTGTGTCAAATGAATAAATAAAATCTTAAAAAAAAACAAAACAAAAAACTTTTTAGTGTAAGAGAAGAACTTTGATATTCAAAATTATCTAATTTCCTTAAAGTGTTTTATTTTTGTTTTTCCTTAAAGTATTTTAAAATTTTGTCACTATATATCTACTGCATTTCATATGTCATTCTAAGACAGGAAATGAATGACAGATTATATAAAACTTAAAAAATCTGTCTAGTGAATGCTACTGTCTCGGTTTGGTTTAAATGTAAAGAGTATATTTTACCTGTGTCCATCAGATCAGGTCCTGGAGACTACCCACAGGTTTGGTGATTTGCTAAGATGACTCATAGGACTCAGCATGTAGATGAGATGTCCTCATGGCTATGAATTACTGTAGTGGAGGATATAAAGTAAAATCTGTAGAGAGAAAAGGCACACGGGGGGATGTCTGGAGGAAACTAGGCACAAGCTTCCAAAAGTACTATCCAAGTGGAATCACACAAGGTACAATTAATTTTTCGAGTACTGAATTGTGACAACACATGTGAAATGTTGTCTGCCAGGAAGCTCGTTAGAGACTTGATACCCAAGATTTCTACTGAAGGTTGATTACATAGGCATCTTCTGTCCAGCATGTATAAAAATTCCAGGCTCTCAGAAGGAAAATGTGTTCAATATAATACATACTGCTTACACAAAGTTGAGGTATAGTGAGCCATTCTTAACAGGGAATTGTGGGAACATTCCCAAAGAACAAGTTTCTCAGATGCCAGCCAGGGGCCAACCTTGCAAGCAGGCCTTTCTAAGATTAGCAGTCTCAGGCATGTTACATTAACTTTCTTCTGCATCCTGTGCTTAGTTTAGTATTTAATTACAGAGTAGCTTGTCTTGGGAATTTAATTCCTTAAGGCTCAATATGAGACTCTCTGAACTGATTTTTTACTATTTTGCATTTTTTCATTTGACTGTTTAATACTATTGCTATTTTCATCCCTTCTCCTGACTAGAAAATAGGTAGGCTGTTGTACCTATTTCATTTCAAAGTAACATATATCCTTATGACTGGATATTTTCTATTTTACTTTTTAAACATGTGTTAGTCATAAAAGTAATAGGATGTTGAGCTTATATTCTCATTCAAATGAAATTCTGTTTATTTTGGCAGTCCACTTAATGTGTAATTTTACATGTATTTTTTTTTCTTTTTAAGGTTTTATTTATTTATTTGACAGAGAGATTGAATTAGAGAGCACAAGGAGGCAGAAGGGCAGGCAGAGGGAGTGGGAGAAGCAGGCTCTCCACTGAGCAGGGAGCCCAGTATGGGGCTCCATCCCAGGACCCTGGGATCATGACCCGAGCCGAAGGCAGTCGCTTAACCGACTGAGCCACCGAGGCTCCCCATTTTACATGTATTTTCAATTTAGTTATTAGATTTAGGCCTTTTAACCTTTAAGTTCTGTTTTTTTAATTCATTGCTGTCTTTTTTCCTTGACACATTTAGATTTTGTTTACATATAAAACGTCTTTTGTCTTTTATTCTGATTACCTCCCTATTTTAAATTTGTTATTACTGATTTTGTTCTTAAGATATTAACCTGAGTGTAATGTTTGGATAGTTCATCCTAGGTAGCAAGTATGAATTTGTCAATATATTTACTTACTTCTGGGGCGCCTGGGTGGCTCAGTGGGTTAAGCCTCTGCCTTCAGTTTGCGTCATGATCTTGGGGTCCTAGGATCAAGCCCCGCATCAGGCTCTCTTTTTGGAAGGGAGCCTGCTTTCCCCTCTCTCTCTGCCTGCCTCTCTGCCTACTTGTAATCACTCTCTCTCTGTCAAATCTAAGCAGACTCGTCAGAGAATTTTGTGACTTTACAAATCTGTGTAATCAATAAAATTGAAAGGTTTTTAGTTTTGCTTTTCATGATTATACCAAATTAGTCTTCATGGCATATTTATGAATTTTTAGAAAGTGATGATTTACTGTTCACATTAAACTTCTCCCTTTTAGAATTGCCATCAAGTTGAGATAATTTTCTTATTTATTTATTTTTTTATTAAATATTTTATTTATTTATATGACAAACAGCGATCACAAGTAGGCAAAGAGGCAGGCAGAGAGAGAGGGAGGAAGTAGGCTCCCTGCTGAGCAGAGAGCCAGATGCAGGGCTTGGTCCCAGGACCTTGAGATCATGACCCGAGCTGAAGGCAGAGGCTTTACCCCACTGAGCCACCCAGGCGCCCTGAGAATTTTTTTGTTTTTTAATATTTATTTATTAGAGAGAGAGTTTGTGTGTGCGTACAAGCTTGAGCTTGGAGCCCATTGCAGGGCTTGATCTCATCAACTTGAGACCACAACCTAAGCTGAAACTAAGAGTCTGATACTCAACAGCTGGAGCCATCCAGGTGCCCCAGCTTGAGAGCATTTTTATGTTTATTGTTTCCAAGATTAGGATTTAGTGGCATTTATATTGTGGAAAGCTTTGGCTGAAAGGGAGACAAGGAAAAATTCCAATAAACCTCAGTTAGCTTGTTGGTGAGAGAAAGCTTTTCATTCATGGCTTCATTAAATATTTATCTGTAACGATGTATTAAATGCCGTGATGATTACCGTGACGGGGAAAAGTATCACTTCACTCTGAATTCCTATAAAAATTACTTGTTTCACTCATACAGTATGTGGAAGGACATCTGATACAGAGGTATCCTCTGAGTGAAAAAAAAAATGACTTTATATGAATTTAGAATAAAGTGATTCCAGTTCCTACTAGAGAATTGAGGGAAAGGAAAATGAAGGAAATGATATGAGTTATTTCTAAGGAATGGGTAAGAAAGAGTTCATGACAAGCGTGTTTTAGGGAGAGGAAGTGCCTTTGCAAGTAGTAGAAAGATAAGGCAGGAAGGACTAAGTGTTTTATAAGAAATTGTAAGTAGTGCAGATTGAGCAGTGAATGAAGTGCTTGAGAGTATTGTCTTGGGATTCCATCCTGGGGTGGTTATATTTTATTTGCTAAGTATAGAGAACCCTTGAAAGAAGTTTACTCAATGGATGAGTATGATCAAAGAATATATAAAATTTATAGAAAGATTGATAAGGCTTCAGCATTCAGGATGCTGGTCATGAAGCTGTTAGACCAAAAAGTAATAAGGAAGTTAAAAAATCAAGGATGAACTGGATTATTGTTAAACCTTGGAGAGATCAGGAGGAGTGACTGAAAGAATTATCACTGGATTTGACATTTGAACATTCTGGGAAAGTAAATTTGAGTAGACTGGATGCAGACCTAGAATTTAAGGGATAAGAATGATAAGGTAATAAATGGAAGGCACTTGGCATAGATGGTTCTTTATGAAAAGTTTTGTCAAAAGAGGAGAGGGAACCATTTTTGTAAGGGTTTTTGGAATTGGTGGGACGGACTTATTTTGAACAGTAGGCAGGATGTCTCACTCAGTGGAGACATGAGTAAAAGACATGTGAATATAGAAAAAATTTAGTTAAGGAGATTGGGAAGATTTAATTCATAACAGGGTTGTCTGTAAAAGTGAAATAACAGGTAGAAATGCTGAATGCCTTCTTTTCTTAACTCTTACCTTATTGGCTTTCTCATATTATCTTAGGAAGCATAATATTTTCTTGTGAAGATGTTTACTTTCTCCTTTTTTCTTACTGTACAGAAATATATCGTGATAATGTTACATGTTTATTTGTAGCTATATAGACTCCATGGATTATTCTTTTATTTTTTGGAGTTCTAAATTTCTGGGTACAGAGTCTACTTGACTTCAGTTACAGAAGCTTATTAATATATAAGCTTATGGACGCCTGGGTGGCTCAGTTGGTTAAGCAACTGCCTTCAGCTCAGGTCATGATCCTGGAGTCCTGGGATCAAGTCCCACATTAGGCTCCCTGCTCAGCGGGGAGTCTGCTTCTCCCTCTGACCTCTCCCCTCTCATGCTCTCTCTCTCATTCTCTGTCTCAAATAAACAAATAAAATCTTTAAAATATATATATATACATATATATATATATATGCTTATAATGCCCCAAATCTTTTACTTTTATATTCATCTCTTTACTAGTACATGGTATCATTTATGCCTAGGACATGAGAAATTGTTCTAATTCTGTCATCTTCTTTATGGTGCCTTACTGGGTTTTCATCAGGAGCTTTGCAGACTCCAGTGGACCTCTACAATAGCCCATTTTAGATGTGAGCGTAATTTACTAAGGAGGAAATACAGTAAAAAGCTAAGGAATTGCTGCATTTGTTGCTTTTATACTATGCAAGTAGTATTCTCCCTTTATGATTTACAAGTCTTGACACATGTAATTTTGAAGAACTTAGATGAGTAAAAATGATGCTATATATCAGTGGGAAACATCTGGAGGTTGTTATCCATATTGACCTCTGTTCACCTTCCCATTTTTTATTTTCTGCGTTTAAATTTGAAGATAATGCTTTCTAAAACTTCCATTTATTACTTCAGTAAACACTGACTGAGAATCTGCTACATGTCAGAATAATACTGCACACTATAGGTATAAGTTTGTCCTAGGCCTTCGTGTTCGTTTGTGTGTGTGTGTGTGTGTGTGTGTGTGTGTGTGTGTGTAGAAAGGGAGAGAGACTAAATTATGATTATCAGTACTTTGGGAAACAAGTTCTAAATATAAACCTAAATCTGAGTAACTGCTTATTTATTGTAAGACAGTTTCTTAAGCATGATTTTTTAAGTAACTAAAATATGGAGTCTTTAAAGAAATTTTTTCCAGCAGGTGGGAAGGAGAAACCAAAAACAAATGCCGAAGACTTACAAATTAAAAAAGTAAAGAAGAAAAAGAAAAAGAAACACAAAGAGAATGAAAAACGGAAGCGTCCAAAAATGTACAGCAAATCTATTCAAACCATCTGCTCAGGATTGCTATCTGATGTTGAAGATCAAGAAGCCAAAGGCATCCTAAATGATAATATAAAGGATTACAGTGGAAAGAGTTTGGATTTCAAGAACTATGAGTCCAAAATTCCTGAGAATAGTGAGTTTCCATTTGTCTCATTAAAGGAGCCACGGGTTCAGAATAACCTCAAAAGGTTGGACACTTTGGAGTTCAAACAGCTCATTCATATTGAGCACCAGCCTAATGGAGGTGCAAGCGTTATCCATGCCTACAGTAATGAACTCTCCCACCTGTCTCCTGTGGAGATGAAGAGGTTTGCAGAAGAGTTTGTGGATCTAGTGTTCAGTGAAAATGAAAACTCTGCAGCTTTCTATGTAATGGGTATTGTTCATGGGGCAGCTACTTATTTACCTGACTTTTTAGACTACTTTTCATTTAATTTTCCCAATTCACCAGTGAAAATGGAGATATTAGGAAAGAAGGATATAGAAACGACGACTATGTCCAATTTTCATGCTCAGGTAAGAGGTTTTTAGTTTTGTTTTGTTTTAAACTTTTACATGTTTAAGACAAGTTTCAGTTTTTTATTTTGCTACAGGTTTGAAATAAAAAGGTAAGGATGTAATGACAACTCTTGGGATTATTAAGAATAAATTACCTTCTTGATGTGACCGTAAGAGTTTAAATTTCAGAGTCTACTTAATCTTTTTTTCTTAAAGATAATTAATGAAATAAGATTCTGCTGTCCTTTCTTGCAAATACTTATTTTGGAAATGGAAGGAGTGAGATGAATTTAGCCATATATTTTCCACATAAGCAGTTCTCTTACCCAAAAATCACCTAAAGTTGTCTTCTTGCTGTATGTCTTAAAATTGCTTAACACCGGGTACGTCAGATAGTGGGTGCTGAGTAAATGGTAGCTGTGAAATATATTGTGGTACAAAGGAATCCGTTAATTCTGTATTTATGTGAGGAGATTAGCGTAGCAGTGCATTTATTGAGCTAACTTCCTTTTCCTACCCTTCTCTGTGGCATAGAATGTATATTATTTTAGGAAGCAGAGGCAGAATCAAGTCCGTTGGCTCTTGAAAGTGAATGTGGGCTCATCTAAAAGGCCATTGCCATTTGTTACCACTCTCAGATCAGGGACGGCTTAGGCCAGGAGATCAGCCAATTTTCATATTTATGGGTGCTAAAGTTCCCAGTTTCCTAAGTAATCATTGGCATCATTCTAGTTTGGAAGGAGGGAAGAAAGTAAAGAAGTCTCAAAGAGGTCTTAGTGATCATCTGTCCCAACCTTTCTCACTTTACAGATAAGCAAACAAACATAGATAGAAGTAACTTACTATTTTAAGGTTGGCAGCAGTACCAGGAGTAGAACACAATATCCTTAATCTTCATCCAGAACTGTTTTACTTACTCTGAGTACATTTCTTTTTTTGATATGTGTTTAAGTTATAGTCTCCACCTTAAATGATAGTCTGGACATCCAGTCATCATGCACACATACTTACTTTTATTTCTGATTTCTTGAGTCTTACCAGGAAAAGTCCTATCTCTTAATCTAATTTGTGGTATCCCTCCAGAGACTGATTGTTTTTTTTTTTTTTTTTTTTTTTTTGAAGATTTTATTTATTTATTTGACAGACAGAGATCACAAGCAGGCAGAGAGAGAGGAGAGGAAGCAGGCTCCCCACCGAGCAGAGAGCCCGATGCAGGCCTCGATCCCAGGACCCTGGAATCATGACCTGAGGCAAAGGCAGAGGCTTTAACCCACTAAACCACCCAGGCACCCCCAGAGACTGATTTTTAAAAATCATTTATAGGGTTTTTTATTTGAGAAAATGCTTTGTGAATTATAGGGACTAACTTATAAACATAGGTTTAGAGCTAGATCAGTTTATAACTTGAGGCTTTTCTTTTCCTGACTGTGAGAACCTCTCTTTCAAATTTAATTTGTAGTAATATTGTATAGTCATTGTAGTGTGACTGGGTTAGTGTGGGTAACTGGATGAGCTCTGATATGGGCTGGATGGAAAGAGGAGGGAGTTCGTCCTGGTCTTGCCATTTACCAGCTGTGACACTACACAGCTACTTGAGCTCTAAGTCTTGAGTTTCCTCACCTACAAAATAAAGATAATATTACTCAATTCACAGGGCTATTGGTTAGAAATATTTCCTAGAATATTAACAGGCTATACAAAGAGTGTTGTTATATTGACTTAGTATAGTATTACGACTTTCCATTTTGTTGAATAGGTGATGGCTAGCTTCTGAATGAGGATTTTTAGTGTGTTAATTTAGGGTAGGGAGTTCAGCAAATACTGAAGATCAAAAATTAGCACAAATAAGTTATATACAGATAAGGAGTTGACTAAATTATGATATAGACATAGTGGGAGATTACTGAGCCATAAAAGGAATGAAATACAGGTACATGCTGATGCATATGGTGCGGATGAGCCCTCAAAACATTATGTTGAGTGAAAGAAGCTAGATGCAAAAGCTCCCATATTGTATGATTTCATTGACATGAAATAATCAGAATAGGTAATCTATAGAAACAGACAGCAGATGGGTGGCTGCCAGGACCTGGGGGAAGGGGACCTGCAGTAAACATGAGGGGGTGGGTGCATCTATCTGTTCAATATGGTGATTTCATTTCCTTTGGTTTAATACCCACAAGTGAAATTGCTGCATCATATGATAGCTTTGTTTTTCATTTTCAATTAAAAATATTTTTAAAGATAAACTTTTTGAAGCTTTTGTTAAGCTGATTTTTTTTTAAAGATTTTATTTATTTGACACAGAGAGAGAGAGAGAGAGAACAAAAGCAGGGAGGAAGGGCAGAGGGCAATGGAGAAGCAGGCTCCCCTCTGAGCAGGTTTCTTTTGGGTATGTATATAAGATTGGGATTTCAGGATCAAAAAGTACGCACATGTTTAGCTTTACTAGATACTACGGGTTTTCCAAAGTTATTGTACCAATTTACATTCCCACCAGCCCTGTTCCACATCTTTGGCTATCTTGGTTAGTGTCTGTCTTTTTCATTTTAGCCATTCTGGTCGCTGTGGAGTAATAGCTCATTGTGGTTTTAATTTGCATTTCTCTGATGACTAAGGAAGTCAAGCTCCTTTTTTAATAATTATTGTTCAGTTGGATATCCTCTTTCTAAAACAAATTAGTGTACTCTTTTGTACATTTTCCTATTGGCTTTTCTTTCTAATTAGTTTGTTGGACTTCTTAATACATTGTGGATGAGAATCTTGTCAGCTATATGTATTGTAAGTATGTCCTCTGAGTGGCTTGCCTTTTCACTCTTAAGAGTGTCTTTAAAAAAAAAAAAGTGTCTTTTGATGGTATCTAGTGGAGTAAGTATCGGTTTTGCTGTTCTTCAAGATTTTCTTGGCTCTTTATATTTCCGTATAAACTTTACAGTTAGCTTGTCTGATTCCACAGAAAAATCTGCTTAGGATTACATTGATTGGGATTACATTGAAGCTGTAGTTCAAGTTTGTGTAGAAGCGGTGTTTTTACAATATTGAATCTTCCAGTCTGTGATCATGGTATTTCTCTTCATTTGTCTTTTTTTTCCCCTCTCAATAATATATATATTTTTTTCATCCTATAGATCTTACACATCCTTTGAGATTTATTCCTGGGTGTTTAAGGACTTCATTTTACTGATCACTCTTTTTGAGAATTTGGAAGCTTTGAGTACCTTTTAGAATATGACATTAACACTCATCTTGAGAAACTGAAAATGTGTCTTGTGCCTTCTTCCAGCATCCTTCTTCTCCTTATCTATGCTATTATTGCGCATCATGCATGCATGTTAGTAGAATCACATAGTGAAGCTATGCATTTTGGTGATGGCAAATGAATTAGCCTACAAACTGCTAGGTGAATTTGTCTTCACCAAAAGAATTGGTTGACATAATGTTAATTGAACTAATTGTGTGTTAGTATTCTAGGGGAGCAAGGAAGGGAGGTATCAGTATTGGAATATAGTTTCACTTAATATCAACCATAACAAAGACAAGTTATGGAAAATAAAGCCAAATTCATGTTCCAGCCTGATGATTTGGTCATGACTTGGTGTTAACAAGTTCAAGGGTTAGCTTTAGTAGAACCTGCTCTATTTGAGAAAGAATGATTTATACAAAGCAGAGGAAAGCAGAGCTGTAGAGAAGTTCTGAATTTTAAAATTTTGTAATCCAGTAACTACCCTTTAATTCCCCTTTCTACCTTTTATATTCTGAAAAACCTTTGATCCAGTCAAAACCAGTCTGAAAAGCATTATTCAAAAGATCTAGAAACATGTGAGAAGAAATAATTGAATGAGTTGATAGCAAAGGGTGCAAATCTGACCTTGGTTGTTTTTACCTAATCTTAGTTTGGAAAATATATTTAATAGCATAAAAAAAATCTGTGTAATGAGTTAGCACTATTTTTTAGTGGATTAAACAGTATATATTTTAATATGTCATTAATTAATACTAATTAATAATTATATTACTTGCACAATTAACTATAACATATTATTTATATATTGAATATTTATATATTTTTATTTATAATAAAATTCTTAATAAACATTTTATGATAAAAATCTTTATAATTTATATTAATTATATAATTAATATATTATATAGTATTTATATATAAAATAATGTTTATATAATCGATTACATAAATATCAATATAATAAATGATTATGGATTAATAAGATATGTATTGCAAGTTTTCTTGTATTCTAATATTGTACTCTCTGCATATATTGAAGCTTGAAATGTAAATAAAACCTCATTAATTTCAGTGTTAAAAGAGGTCTTCATATGCCCAAATTTAGATCAGACCCAAAGGGGTGCCTGGGTGGCTCAGACAGTTAAGCGTCTGCCTTCCGTTCAGGTCATGATCCCAGGGTCCTGGGATCGAGCCCCACATCGTGCTTCCTGCTTAGCAGGGAGCTTGTTTCTCCTTCTCCCGCTACTGTTACCCCTGCTTGTGCTCTCTTACTCTCTCTGTCAAATAAATAAATAAAATCTTAAAAAAATAAAATAGATCAGACCCCAAGAATTAATACCACCAGCAGCGTAACTGTATATGATGACATAAATTGTTACTGCAGCTATTGATAATGCATCCTGGTGACCTGACTACCAGTGGCTTGTAGAACCCAAACTAAGTCCATCTTCATGAGATTAGTTTCTTTCCTTCTCCCTCCGTCCCTCCCTCCCTCCTTCCCTTTCTTCCATTCATCCATCCATTCTTCCTTCCTAATTAAAATCTGAGCAACCAAAATTTAACCAAAATTCGTTTGCCCTCAGTTATGTTGAAACTAAAAGATGACAAATTATGTAGCCATTTCTATGACCTTTATAGTAATAGTGTTTATGTTTGTAATAATTACTCTGTAGTTGTCACAAAAACTCATTTTTGTACCTGTTTAGCTTTTATCCTTAAAACGTTTGAGTTTTTTTGGTGGCTATTTGTGTACATGTGTATACAGCAGAATAACACACACACGTACGACACACACACACGACCGTGACAGGATCAGGGCATCCTAATCTGAATTCTTTTGGTTTTGGAATTATTTTTACTTGTATAATAATGTTTTCCACCTTCATTTTTGTCCTTGTGAGTTGCCTGAGAAATTAAAAAAAGTGTGAAATTATATATTAATAGGTCATGTCATTTCTCTAATGTTGTGGCTCTGAGGTTAGTGATATAATGTCACTCAAACTGTATGATAAAAGTCTTTGAGAATAGAAACGTATACACGGATTTTTATTTTAAGTTTGTAACCTATCTACATCAATTCTTTTGCTGTAGAAAACAAAACCCTGAAAACGTAATAGCTTAAAGTGATTTCTCATAGTTCTTTGGGCTGTCTGGAGTGTTTTTATGGTCTTTGTCATCTTGTCTGGGGCTGGATGATCTTATTCACGTCTGGTGGTTGGCAGGTCAGTTGGGAGATCTTGCTATATGTCTGGTGGTTTTGTGCAGTGTCACCTGGAGTGATGATCACATTTCTTTCATCATGTAGTGGGTTAGCCAGGGCTCATACACATGATGGTTGTGATAGAGCAAAGAGAGTGCAATCCTCAGTGACAAGCCTCTGCTTGTGCTGTGTTTGCTAACGTCCACTGGCTAAAGGAAGTGAAATGGCCAAACCCGCATTCAGTTCATGATGATAGGACTGGTGCAGTCATGTTGCTCAGAAGTGAGCATACATACTTGAGAAGAAGTTTTGGCCATTTGCAACCTCCACGTTTGTCCTAGTTTTACTACCAGCTCAATTTTGTTCAAATACTCATTTGATAGCAGGGAAACAAAAAAGGGAAGTAAGACAGGAGTTTTGTCTGTCAAGGAATAAATGAGATTTCTTTCTTGTCAGCTCTGTATTTAATCAGCATATACTCTGAGCCCTGCAGTTAGAGCTGTGAGAATATGAAAACTGGAGCAATTGTCTTCGAACCATGCTTTCCCTTCCACCAAACTCTAAATCTTGTTTTTATTTTATCCTGGTTCCAAGTTGTTTGTATCAAATAACTTAGGTCAAGGTGTTAACTCATGACTAAGTGGCTAATATCTTAATAGTAAACAATTATTAAATCTGATCTGATCTTTTAAGCTTTGCCCCACTGCAAAATGAAGAAAGAATTAACTTTTTGCTGGGGTCATTCACTGTACTAGGGAATAAAGATCATTTGATATGCCATCTTTGAACCATTGTCTACCTTTGCACTACATTCTCATTTTGACCATTTGTGCCTGTCACATCTTCCTTGAATGTTTATGAGCTGACCTGTACAAAATAATACTGTGGCAGGTACAGATGCTCTGATTGAGAAAGGGGACTTTTTCCTTTATTGTACTGATTTTAAAATGAATAATAGCACTTTCATGCTTATTTTAGTTGAAGTTATATGGATATTTTTGAAATAGGATGTTGACTAAATGTTATTACCTGTTACATTTTGATTTGAAAGGCTAGGCCAGATGTGATGGGAGATGGCTCCCTCTTGTGGCACACTCATTTATGTTAGATTTTAGATTGCCTAATAAGAATGTGAGGAGCTAAACTGTTGCTTAAAATAAGACTTCCCCTCTCTTTTACCCCTTCCCTCAAAACACCCGGCAGAATTGAACCAATAGTCTCTTCTGCCTTCACCCCCTCAATTTTTTTCTGATAACTCTCCTGTTTTTGTATTTTCTTCAGATCGCTCACTATTATTCTGTGGAACTTTTGATGTCTTGAGATGTCTATTGGTATGCTATATAACAACTGAGAAAAACAGATTGGAAATCAGAATACTTTGTGTAATACTGAGCCAAATAAGTTATGTTTACTGTAAGACTTCTCAGAAATGTCAGTAATAGTCAGTGTGTCTGGTGAACTTCCCAAACAGAAAAGTTTCCCAAACTTAACTATACTATATAGAATCCTCTTTTCAGGGCTGTGATATCAGGAATCATATTTTGGGAAACAGCAAGTTGTTTCAAGTGAGTCATTCTTCATGGTTTTTTGAATTACTTATTACATATTTGCTTCTTCCTTTGTTGTAGCAATTTTTATACATAAAATAAACCAGTTTTAAGTCTTAGAGATTTTTGGCATTGTATTCCCTGTCAGAAAAGCTATTTTACTCTCTTTGTAGCAGGCTGACCTCAGAGTCATAAGGTCTTTTGTTTGTTTTAAAAATTACTTTTCAAGTAATGAATAATGAATAGGATTTTAGTTTATTTTTTAAAGATTTTATATATTTCAGAGAGAGTGAGTACAAGCATGAGTGGGGGAAGGGACAGAGAAGCAGACTCCCCACTGAGTGGGATTGGGGGGGCGGTAGCCATGCAGGGGCTCAAACCCAGGATCCTGGGATCATGACCTGAGCCGAAGGCAGAGGCTTAACTGACTAAGCCATCCATCCAGGAGCCCCTTGGATTTTAGTTTAAACGTAATTAAACAGTTCATTTCTTGTTAACCAAAATTTCTGAGATTTTGTTATTGGCACTTACTGGCAGTGGGTACAAGAAGTCTCTTATTTCCTGTTTTTTCTTTTCCTTTATAACATTTATAGAGAATGTATGAGGGGAAAGATAAACATGCAATAATGATGTTGGTAGGTGTTTTGGTGGGGGTGGGGAGGGTGGGGGAAGGAGCTGTAGGGAGGAGATTTGGATTAAAAATGGTCTATCTGTTCTAACAGGCACTACTTAAATGTGAACTATTGAAATATAAGCATTTGCAAATATATAAATAAATATTGCTTCTTTTACTGTGTTGTCTTGAAAGAGCTATATTTAAATTGAGAGGAAACATGTGTACTCTTTGTAACAATGCATTTTTCTTTTAGAAAGCATGTAGGATATGTTTTAAAGCAGTGACATATTTGGTATTTTCTAGTAATTTTTTAAACTGCATTAGAAAACTGATGGTTTGATTAATGTTTACTGAAGTAAAAAAAAAAAAAAAGATACAGTAATCTCATGTCCAGTATCATCAGGATGTGAGGTTTTTCAGATAGGTGGTTTTTCTAGATAATGAAATTCTTTAATTTTGGGTACCAAGATTTTAATGAAGATAACCTTTTTTCAGTCTAGGCTTGTCATTATGATGCTATGTATGCTTGCTTCTTGCTACTCCTCCCCCTTCAAATTTGTAGTTTCTTACCCTTTATGATTTTAGAGATTAGTGAGAATTCTACCTAATGTAGAAACACATGTCAGAAGAGACCCTTTTATGAGTCATGGTCTTAAGGCATTTATTTCAGGCTCTCTAGAAATTCTTTAAACCCTTATTTGTTTCCTCCCCTACCCCATTGCCCTTGAGTTGTAATAGTTGGGTAAATGAGTCTTGAAGAATTGAGGCTTTTTATCTTATGATATTGTAGATTTAATTTCATTCCATGTGAAAGGAATATTTGTTATATAGTATTTGATAAAATAGGTGTCACTTGAATCAAGAACTATTTATATTTTTCTGAGAGGTATGTGGATTGTATTCTTATATTTTGCTTTACCTGCATATGTGCCATCTGTATATTTTACCAAGAGATAGATAACTGTTTTAATTTGATTGCATTGTTATATGTAATTTGCCATTTTAAAACACTAATGATTCCAACTGACTTAGTATATGTTTGAATATTGGGTTATTAAACTAGAAAGTTGAGTTAAATGGTATATAAGTAAAAGTTATGTTACAGTGCACTTTATTTTTTCAGATTTATTTATTTATTTTGGAGATAGAGTGGGGCAGAGAGAGAGAGAGAGGGAGAGAATCTCAAGTAGACTTCCCGCTGAGCATGAAGCCCACCTGGGGTTTGGTCTCATGACCCTGAGATGATGACCTGAGCCAAGATCAAGAGTTGGGTGCTTAACTTACTGAGCCACCTAGGTCCCCCATGAAAGGAAGTTGTTTTGCTTTATAAAGATTCTTGTTTCCTAACATTAGGATATGAAAAGGCATAGATGTCTTTGCAGGATTTAAATGTGCTTGCCAGAATTCAGGTATCAAGATTCTTTTATTTTATTTTATTTTTTTAAAGTGGGTGGGGAGGTGCAGAGGGAGAGGGAGAGAATCTTAAGCAGGCTCCACACCCAATGTGGAGCCCAATGTGGGGCTTGATCTTATGAACCTGAGATCATGACCTGACACAAAATGAAGAGTCAAATGCTTAACTCACTGAGCCACCCACGTACCCCCATCAAGATTCTTGAAGTGCAGGTTGTTTTATTTCAGTTGATACTTGAATGCTACCCATTTGCTAGCATTGTGCAGGTGGCTTTACAACTTTATGTAATTATTAAATTTCCTTCAGCAGTCTGAGGTAAATCATTCCACTTAAGGAAACTAAAATTCAAGGAATTCATGTGATATCTGAAGGTCACATAGCTGTTAGATAGTAAAGATAGAGTTGGGACCTAGCACTCCTCGTTCTTAATCTCTAGTAGCTTTTCACAGAATAGTTAACCATAGAAATGCAAACTGGATCCTAATTAATATGGTATGATCTAGAAGGGAAGATCATTCCTTGTGGCCTTTCATACATACAAACCACTGGTAATGGTTAAATATAACATTTCAGGGAGACTACTTTTAGAAATTCCAATAAAAGATATGAACCATTTAGGAAAATGTAGGTATATGAACTTTTGACTATAAATTTCATTGGCCTTATAGGTCAAGTAATAAGCTGTACTATGAGAAGAAGTTATAGTCTGCTATCTAGAATTATGCTGTGTATCTTACCTGTGTTTTCATAAGCAGTGCATAGGAATAGCTAGAGAAGGTAAAATATTTTGCTTTGGTATGGACTTTTTTTCACACCTTATTTTTAATTTTATTTTTTTACTGTTTGTAAAGGCTTTTTGTTTTGATTTGCTTACCTCACATTATATTCTAATATTCTCAGACAGTATAATTTGGTGTTATACTATGATAGCAAGCATTATCTTATTTATAACCTTTAATTAAATCCGTATCCTTCAGGTAAAAAGAACATATTCTCACGGTACTTACAGAGCTGGCCCAATGCGACAGATCAGCTTGGTGGGAGCAGTTGATGAAGAAGTGGGAGATTACTTCCCTGAGTTCCTTGACATGTTGGAAGAATCACCATTTTTAAAAGTAAGAGAAAACAATCTAAATTGTGGGTGTCACTTTCATGCTCTGGGTGACAGAAATCATAGTTGTTTCAGAAATACAATTCTTGTATAGTGTGTGTGCATGTGACTCAGATATTAATTATAATGGCAGAGCTAAGTGTTGAACCAAAAAATAATGCTTGTTGCTGCTACTTTAGGATATTAGGTTCCATCTGTATATCGACTTTTTATAAACTTAAGTACCAGAGGATTTAAGAAGTACAGGAAGGATGCCTACTAAATTAACTGTTTAGGACAAAAGAATGGCAATTTGGCATTGTGGAAAACTGGCTTGGGAAATTGTACATCTGTATTTCAATCTTGGCTCTACCTAGCTGGGTTGGGCAAGCCATTTAAACTTTCTGGATTTAGTTTCTGCATCCATAAAATGTCGTGTTTAGGCTAGGTAGCTTTAAGGCCCCTTTGAATTCTTTAAATGATTTCTAGCCAGATTCTTTTTATTTTTTTCAGTAATCTCTGCATTCTAGAAAAATTTTTCTTCTTGTGGGCTGTTAGGGCTATCCCATTGAGAGAAATTTCTGAGCTATGTAGTTATTTAATTAGTAATTCAGAGGTCAGAATGTGACAGAATACCCGTCTCTAATATTTGCCATTTAACCTGTTGTAGATCTATTCTTTTTTCACTTCTTGTTCCATTTTCCAACTTTTTCTAACATCTTTTTCACTCTAATCCATTCCCCTTTCATTTACTTTTTTATTCCTTTTAGACCTTTTGTTACTTTTTTTCCCAACTAGTGACATTATGGAATTTGATTGCATTTATTTTGAGTGGCATTTTTAAAATACCATTAATTAAATATTTTAGTTTTAGATTTTAATTTTAAAGACAAATGAGCTAAATGCATTCTTTTAGGAAAAATTTCACGTGACAGTCCTACCCTTTCTTAAAAGGGGATGGGATGAATGAAGGGTTTTCTTAAATACTATTCTCACGTTCCATGGACAATGGCCCTTAGACATATCTCTATTTTTTTAAAAGAAAAACTGCTCTTAGATCAGCAGCCTCTTTCAGGAACTACTAAACAGAAATAAATATTGATTTTGATTTGGTTTTCCTCTTTGTTTTGTTAGGTTTTCATTATAGCTAATCAAAGAGGTATCCTTTTTTTTTGAGATTACTATTTTTTAAAACAAATTCTTCATTTTTATAGATTCTCATGGAGAACACTTGCTTATTTTGCCAACTTATTAACATCATATGACCCTTGTATTTGGTAGAAGGAAGAATAACAAATGATGAATATAGTGAATCATATTTCTGGCAGGATTAGAGGAGGGAGCCATGCAAGAATAAATACTCTTGGCATGTTTGTAATGGAATTTTTGAAGGAAAATGCATGACTACACAGGGGTATATTCAATACAGGTTTGTATTTCAAATGTATAAGTATAAAGGCATATATGAAAGTTTGTCGGGGGGGGCAGTATTCTTTCATGTGTATTTGAAGATGCATTTTGAAAATAATTGGTTTCTATGTAATTATTTGCCTCTAGTGTACACTGCCATGGGGGACACTATCTAGTCTAAAATTAGAGAGTCGAAAAGACAGTGATGATGGTCCCATCATGTGGGTACGCCCAGGAGAACAAATGATCCCTGTGGCTGATATGCCAAAGTCACCTTTCAAAAGGAAAAGGTATGTTGAATACAAATTCTTATTGCCAGGGATAGATGTTTATACAAGGGTGTGTGTGTGTTTGTGTGCGTTAGCTGAAAACTGGAGAAGGAAAAAAGGGAAAGTTAAGAGCATTTGGAATGAAAAGGACTACACATGCTAATGAAATTTTTAATAAAATATCAAATATAAATAAGGCTTGAGAAATGTGGGCAAATGGCAATAAATTGTAATTAGGAATGGAAAAAATGTCATTTACAACAAAGACATTGTAAACTTTTAGAATAAGTTTAATAAAAAATATTTAGAACCCATATTGAGAAAAACATCATCTGGAGGATATAAAGTAATACCTAAACAAATGAAAACCCCTACTATGTTCCAGATTGGAAAAAAATGATAGTCCTTTGAAATTTTTTTAGCATTTTAGTTGAACTCACACTTCCAGCACTGGATTTAATGATTTTAAAGTTTAGAAGGAAAAATAAATAAAGTCAACAAATAGCCAGGAAAACTGTGAAAGAGAAGATAAGTGAGGAGGGCCTTGTGTTACTAGATATTAAAAATAACTATGAAGCTCAAAAAGGTCATTGGAATAGGGTAGAGGACCCAAATAGATCAAAGTATATTGAGAACTTAATGTATGAGATAGCAAAAGGAAGATTTATTTAATGAGTAATGCTGGCATAATTGAACTCCATTTGAAAGAAAACAAAGCCATAGCCCCATCTCATACAAGAAGTAATTTTGAGATTTAAACATAATAGATAAAAAATTAAAATATAAGAATAAAGATTCTAAACCTAGGAGAGACCTTTCTTGTCTTCCTTTCTTTCTTTCTTTTTTTTTTTTAAAGATTTTATTTATCCGACAGAGAGAGATCACAGGTAGGCAGAGAGGCAGGCAGAGAGAGAGGGGGAAGCAGGCTCAAGCAGAGAGCCCGACATGGGGCTCGATCCCAGGACCCTGAGATCATGACCCGAGCCAAAGGCAGAGGCTTTAACCCACTGATCCACCCAGGCACCCCTAGGAGAGACCTTTCTAAACAAGATAAAAATATGTAATGACAATACTATTTATAAAAGAAAAGTTAACAAGAACGTTCAGAACTATGATACACTGAACTAAAACATTTGCAATATGTGACAGACTAAAGTTAATATCATAGAGCATTCTCAAATTGACAAGAAAAATGTAACACAACCCAGTAAAAAAATGGGCCTCAGACAGTTATATTAAAAGAATTATGAGATATTATTTTTACCTATTACACTGGCAAAAAAATATACAGCAATAATATTACCGGCTGGTAGTTATGTGAGGGAACAAGATCATTTATATATTGTTGGTAGAAAGGTAATTTAACAATAGCTCATGAAGTTTAACACACAGATGCGCGTCCATGCACACACACACACACACACACACACTCTCTCTCTCTCTCTGATCCAGCGCTACCACTTTTGGAAATCTGTCCCAAGATATGAAAGCACTAAAGGTAAATGTATAAGAATATTAATTACAGCATTATTTGTCATGAGAAAAGGTGTTTAAAATGGTCTGAATGCCCATTAACAGTGGAATGGTTGACTTCATTTTGGTACATTCCAATTAAAAATATGGCGAAATAAAATCTTAAAAAAACAAACAAAACAAAACAAACCCAATATCCATTCCTTTGGGGCTCCTAGCTGGCTCAGTCAGTGGAGTAGGAGACGCTTGATCTTGGGGTTGTGAGTTCGAGCCCCACATTTGGTGTAGAGATTACTTAAGAAAATAAAATCTTAAAAGAATATATGGTGAAATAGTTCAAATAAATGAGTTATTTATGTGTGTTGATCGGGAAGGGTGACATTTGAAAAGAACAAAATAATATAGAGTAGTAAGGTACATAGTATGAGTCTGTTTGTATGAAAAGAAACGTGTGTATTTATGTGAACACAGAAAAGTGTGGAAAAAATGTACACTGAGTTAACATTGGTGGGAATGGAGTGGGTGATAGATACCTTTTTTTAGATCTATAAAGATGTTTTATTATTAATTACAGTGATTATTAATCTTGAAAGAAAAAACCAGGGAAAATGGTTACTAAGTAAACTGTAGGACAGGGGCTATGTTGTGCTTGTTACTTGATGTGTTTCTAGCACATAAACAGAGTGCCTGCTGCTTAATAAATATCTTTTGAATGAAATTTCTACAAGTTAATTTATAAGTTGGTAGTAAATGATAAAATTGTTATGTTCCTCAGTGGTTCTTAACTTGGATTTATAAATCATTTTGAGATCTGAAAGCCTCTCCCCAGAAAAAATACAGACATCCATAAAGTTTTACATGTCATTTAAGGGAACTCACCAGCCCTCTGAGTAAACTGTTTGTACTTCAGGGATTAAAATCCATGTAAATGTGATGATTTCACATCACACTGTAGTCTGAGCAACTAATAACACTGCCCAAGGCATGGTGCTAAATGCTTCATATAAAGTCTTTTTTTTTTTTTTTAAGATTTTATTTATTTATTTGACAGACAGAGATCACAAGTAGGCAGAGAGGAAGGCAGAGAGAGAGGAGGAAGCAGGCTCCCTGAGAGCCTGATGTGGGGCTCGATCCCAGGACCCTGGGATCATGACCTGAGCCACTCAGGCGCCCCCATATTAAGTCTTAATTCATTAGAATGTGGTGTTAATGAGAACAAAGTTGTAGGCATGAAAGCCTGCTGGCTTTCTGTAGGAATCAAGGCCATCATCTAGCTCTCTGACACCTATAGAATATCATCACAAAGGTTGAAAATAGTATGTTGTAGCATCACCTGTGTGTGCATGTGTCTATGTGTGAGTGTGTAATATGACTGTAATACAAGCATACATACACAAAGAGCAGTTAAAGTAGAGCTTGGGGGGGATTAGAGAACTAATATGATAGAGTGATTCCAGGTAAATTAAAGAACTAGTAAGAAAAGAGTGATTCTAGGGAAATTAGAGAACTAGTAAGAAAGAGTGATTCTAAGGATTTAGACAAAGATGAGAGGAGAAAGTTACGGGGGCAATCTGGAGTTGTCTCTGAAAGCAACAGAGAAACTATACAGAAAGGTAAATAAGATGATGACTCCTAGTCAAAGAAATTCTCACCCTTTTCCCCTTCTGTAGCTAAATTAGAGAGGGTTGCATTGAATGAGGCTAAGTAGCAGCTTCTGTGTGCATATCTAGGTGAGCAATAGAATAGAGTGCCAGTGGCAAATGGTTGGTTGTCCTTTAAGAGGGAACTAAGGTTTTCTGTCTGCCTCCAATAAATCCTGCACATTTTGTGGAAACACTTAATTATTTGGTGTTTTCTTGCTATTTACTTGTTGGTCTTTCTCTCACTGGAGTATGAACTCCCACAAAAGTGGGGAACTTGTCTGTTACATTCATTACAATCTTGTTCACTAGCTGCAGTGCCTGGTGTATAATAGGTATTCTATAAATATTAATTAATACATTTTTTTTAAAGTTCTTTTTTTTCCTGGATATATATCTTACATTAGCCATGTGGCTTGAGTGGGGGATGGTTCTACAGATAAGACCCAAACAAACCTCAGGTAAAGATTCTGGACAGGGGAACTTTTGGGTAAACCACACCATCTATAATTTAGTTGTCCATCCATCTTACGGCTACCACTTCCATGAAGGGTATGTTAGAAAAAGGAGGGGATTATATATTTGTTTTTGTTTGTACTTGTTAATTTTAAAGATAGAACCTGATTTGGGAGCCGGTGATTTAAAATTTCATTCTGGGGCGCCTGGGTGGCTCAGTGGATTAAAGCCTCTGACTTCGGCTCAGGTCATGATCCCAGGGTCCTGGGATCGAGCCCCGCATTGGGCTCTCTGCTTGGCGGGGAGCCTGCTTCTTCCTCTCTCTGCCTGCCTCTCTGCCTACTTGTGACCTCTGTCTGTCAAATAAATAAATAAAATCTTAAAAAAAAATAAAATAAAATTTCATTCTGCCTGAATTATGTGATTACTAAATGTTTCATGGCAATTAAGCCTCAGTACATCAATACAAATGTTTGAAGGCAATTAAACCTTAATATATAGGCCTGCCTCTCTTTCTCCCCCCACCTCCACTTTATATCATATATACGTAATTTGATTTTAACAGAACTACCAATGAAATAAAAAACCTGCAGTACCTACCTCGAACCAGTGAGCCCCGTGAGATGCTCTTTGAAGACAGGACAAGAGCCCATGCAGATCATATAGGACAAGGTTTTGAACGACAGACTACAGCTGCTGTTGGAGTGTTGAAGGCCGTGCACTGTGGAGAGTGGTATATATTAACTACTGCTTTTTTGGTTTGTTTTTGAACTACTGCTATTTTAATGAAAGGTTTTCTTGGGAAGTTTGTCAGTATTTCTCCTCATTGTAAGGAAAGTTTCATTTTTCACTGTTATTTGGATATCCTAATTATATAATGCCACTAAAGATTTTCAGTTGTTAGAAAGTAGTTTTATTCTTTTGGGTTTGACTGTAATAATTTCATTTTCTAAGTGACTAGATGTGAAAACAGTTCTCTTAACTAAGGTTAAAGAAAACTAAGGTTCACTTGGTGCTTACTGTATCATCATTGTCCCTGATGAGAAGCCTGCATCATTCTTACTCTTCTTTCCCTGTGTATTAATGTAATGTATAAGGCTTAGTTTAAAAAAAATTTTTTTTTTTAAGATTTTGTTTATTTATTTGTTTGAGAGGGAGTGAGAACATGAGTGGGAAGGAGAGGGAGAAGCAGGCTACCTGCTGAGCAGGGATCGCGATGCAGGACTTGATCCCAGGACCCTGGGATCATGATCTGAGCCTAAGACTGAACCACCCAGGAGTCCTAATGGTTAGATTTTATCGCTGGTTTTTAAAAATCTGTTTATGATTTGCATTGGTATGATTTTTTGGGTGGGGGTTATGTTGCTTGGAGTTTCATTTCAGAATCCATTTTTGATCATCTTCTGTAAAAATTGTTTATGTATTGCTAATTAATTTAAGAATTTGGGGATTTTTTTTTAGAATTATATTTAAAGATACTATTAGACCCTACAAATAGATTGATAATAGTTTATTAGCACTGTTCTAATGAATGTCTCTTAATTTATAAGGGTTACCAAGGAATTTTAGATATAACTGCAGTTATGTATGTCTTTATTAGAAGAAAGTGTTCTCTTCGCCCCATATTTACCTCTAATTTTTATGTAGTAGTTTCATCTTCAGCATTTAATTTGTTGAAGTATTGACCTTTAAGATAAAGCCGTTAGTTTTTTGATTTGCATAATTAACCAATTCAAAATATTTTAATTTTTTAAAATATGGTTATACATAGCTATAATAAAGTGAAGTTAGTTTTATTTATGTTTAGGTCAGAACTCATGGTTTTATCCCTTTGTTTAAATATGTACAGTGATCTTTTAATGACATTTTAACTTTATTTCTAGGTACTTTTGTTTTGACCACAAACTATTTTTGCTTTAAATTTAATAAGGACTTAACAGAACAAAACATTGGTGGAAGATTCTTCATTATCTCATGTTCTTTTTTAGGCCTGCTCAACCCCGAATAACCAAAGATGTAATTTGTTTTCATGCTGAAGATTTCTTAGAAGTAGTTCAACGAATGCAGTTAGATTTACATGAACCTCCACTGTCTCAGGTATATCTTAAACCGTTATTGTCTTCAGTTTAATTTTTATTGTAGAAAAGACTTAATGGTATTCCTCTTTTTTTTAGTGCGTCCAGTGGGTTGATGATGCAAAACTTAATCAACTGAGAAGGGAAGGCATCCGCTATGCCAGGATTCAGCTGTATGATAATGACATTTATTTTATTCCAAGGAATGTTGTTCATCAGTTTAAGACAGTTTCAGCAGTGTGCAGTTTAGCATGGCACGTTCGGCTCAAATTATATCACTCAGAGGAGGAGACTGCTCAGAATACAGCTACTCATGAAACAGGCAGATCACCAGATTCCACATCATCAGTTCTTGGACCTCACACGGACCACGTGGTTTGTGCTGTAAGCAAAACCTCCTTGGATTCTAATTTTTCAGACAGACTTCATTCTAAATCTGAATTACAGCAGATTAAACATGAACCTGTTGCATCTGTAAGAATCAAGGAAGAACCTGTGAATATTTATATTCCTGAAAAGACTAGAGCACCGAATAATATGGATGGCAAGAATGTTAAAGCAAAATTGGATCATGTTCAATTTACAGAATTTAAGATTGACAAGGACTCTAAATTTGAAAATAGCAACAGAGATTTAAAGGAAGAATTGTGCCCTGGAAGTCTCATAAGTCTAGTTGATACGAGGCAACATAGTTCAGCACATTCAAATCAAGATAGAAAAGATGATGACATTCTGTGCTAAATCTGTACATACCATTTAAAATTCTTTTTTTTTTCAAAGTTAATAATGTAATAAAGATTCATGAATTCTGAAAGCAAGCCAACTACTTGCTCCCAAGTCTGTTACGAAATAGAGTTTATGTAGCTTTGTAACATTCCTCAGTGCCTGTCCATAACTGTGAAGGATCAAAGCACTTAGGGCCAGATGCACTGTAAACATAACAGGTTTAAACAAAAGGAGTCTTTAAGAATCATTTGATTTGGAATTGTAGGTTTTAGAATAGAGCTGACATTAACGTATATATATATATATATATATATATATTTTGTAATATGAGCCAGAATTCTTTTTTGACAATTTAAGGCTTTTCCATAGAGCTTATTTATACCAATTTTTTTTTCATTTTAATGTGTCAGCACTGTAGTGTAAATAGCTTTTTAAAAATCTTTTTAGTGTGATTTATACGGAAATGTGAGCCTCTTAATAAAGGTTCATAATAATAAATAGTTTTCTGTTGGGTCTGCAAAAAGACAAAGACAATTCAGTTAAATCATTTATTTGGTCTGTTATGTTTCTGCTGGTGTATCCATTTAGAGTGGTAATGGAGTGCAAATGTACGTATTCGAATCTAGTGAATATTTAAATTCCCCACACTGTGTAAGCCTTTTTAAAACCAAGATTCAGTTATGAAAGCATATTTATATATGTGTGTATGTATGGGAATATATATAGATATGTATATCATATTTTGCATAACTTCTTAAATTGCTGAATAAGATGAATATGTGAAACTTCCTAGCCTCACTCCCTGGAATACATTTTAAAATATTTATATTCAACATTCAGAAAGCAGTTTAGGTAATAGAAGCAGTTTTATAAAGTTGGGAGAAACAAGGTCTGTTAGTGGTATTTAACTCTTCTAATTCATGAAGCTACATGGTCAGATTACATAGCCCTAACGTAAATCTTCTCTATAGTGTTTGGAATGAGAAAAAGTTGAGAATTTTCTTACTAATAAGCACCTGTACTATATCTAATAGTAGCTTAGTAAAAATCTGTAGTTACAGAATGTTCAGGTGTGAGCAGTTAAAATCCTCTTTTACATTTTTCTCGCAGAACAGGAGGAAAGTATGACAAATACAAAATCTTAAGGGCCATGACTCAACTGCCATATACAGAGATATAACTAACAAAATAAGATGTGTTACCTCATTTTTCTAAGGATCCTTCTCCCTACCCTGGCAAGGTAAACAACTTAGAGTACTGTTTTGTTTTGTTTTCCAAAAAAAGCTCTGGAAAGTAAAATTAGGATAGGAAGCAGGATTCCCAGTGCCTAGCTAAAGATTAAAACAAATCTCTTCAGTGATGGACTTCAGCACTATTTGAGACTGCTTCCACTACTGTAATTAAAAGGCAAACAGATGTCTTTAATGTATGCTTTGATAAAAGGAACTGCTCATTGGACATTTATTTTATTTATCTTTGGTATTTTTCTGGGCTCATACTTTGGTTGATGACTTTTAACTGAGATTCTTTGTGCTGTCTTTGGTTTAGTGTTGCTGCTGAAATTGTTTCTGCTCCAGCCTCATTTGTGGTACCCATAAAACTGCTTATCTTTATGGTTAGGAAGAAGCCACTTAAGAGGCATTTCACCAGAAAAGATCAATTGCAGCAGTGAGGTCATTTCTGGCCCACAGTTTAAAAGGGTTAGGCAAATATTGTAGGAAATCTCAATGGTTTATAGGAAATCATATATTTGCAATATAGGAATTTTCATGGGATAAGGAAGGTATAAATCATAGTGTAAATAGGGATTTGGTTTTATATGTTACCGTCTTAGTCTGCTCCTCACCACTTTAATCTTCTCTTTTAAGCTAAATTTATTATTTGCATCTACCTTTTGGGGAAAAAGTTTGTAACAAACCAGTATTGAGAAACAGGAGAGCATGTGGTTAAATGTTTCCTTTTTTTTTAAGTGAAGGGTGATATATTTAACAATATTTTAGTTTTCCAGTAGTATACACATAGATGAACGAGATCATACAGTAATAAAATGTCTTTAGGGTATCCCTCCAAAATATTTTGAGCCTTAAACTTTTAACTAAAAGATGTATCTAAAACAACCACAGTGGTTGCTTTTAGGTATAGTTCCTTATATAACCAGTACTCAAAACTTCTCCATATTCTGAAAATTCAGTGTTTTGTAAAATGCATTTTTACATTTGACAAAATATATGCATTTAACAATATAAATATATGAAATATAAATCAGTGGGCTCAGATTTCAAGATATTTGAATCTTTGTCACCTTGAATAAGGTAATATCCCGTGTCTTATGGGTTATAATTTTAAAATCCTCTTCAGATGCAATCTAGAACTTGCTGATTACCTTTGTTTTAAACACAGATAATTTCTATTTCAATATTGCATTATGTTAATGGTTTCCTAGTTACTACATTCCAGTTCTTTATCTGAACGCAAGTTTTTTTGTTGATATTTCTAATTTCTTGGACCAGAACGATAAAGCACTTGAGATGTAGTTTCTGTATGATCTTATGCTATATAAACAGTCATCATGTAAATTATTAAACTGATACACAGACCTTTAAAAAAAACTAAGGTACCTCAGTGGTGTCTGCTACAGTGTTTGCTTTTTGTTTTTTGGTTTTTTTTAAATTATTTTGGTTCATACCCTTTAGCTATTGAAGAAGTAGAATCTTTTCCATTCTCAGGTTAGCTGGTTAGCTAGCAAAAGAATTAAGCATTTGTGATATTTAGTTGAAAACTTGACGGAAGCCATATTCATTATCTCCCTTGTCCCTAAGTCTGCTGACCTTAAATAAAGATTAGGTTGATCTGGCACAACATTCTGTGTGTGTGTGTGTGTGTGTGTGCGCGCACGCACGCGCGCGAGAGAGATTATTGGAAATAACTTTGTTTATTCCCACATAGATTCATTTTCAATACATTCTATAATGGGAGGGAGGGGTCAGAGAGGGTAGGACAAATTTTATTTCTTGTATTATGTCTTCAAGGTATTTCATTAGTGTTCCTGAGTGTGAAATGGTTTTTTTCCCCAAATACTTCTTGCGGGTGAGATCATTTTTGTAAATAATAGATTAGCACTGTTTTGGTAAATTTGCATTCAGTTATTTTGTTGGATGAGTTTATTGTCATGTAAAGCAAATAGCTAAAAATTCATTTTACATTTAGCAGAGATACAGGATTTGTTTTTAGAGTTTGAGAGGAATTTTCCTTGTCTTCCACCTTTCAATAAATACTAAAATTGATAACTAATCTTTTTATCTTTGTTTTGTATTATTTTCTTACATTTGACATTTTATTTTCATCTCGTCATCTTTAAAAGTTCTTGTTTCTGTCTTCAACTGAAACCATAAGACCTTGAAAGTAATTTCAATCTGAAAGTCTTTTTTCTCTTAAAAATTATGAGAAGTTGACTCATATACCAACCTAGAATATTAAGGATTACCTAAAGCAAGGCTGTTAAACTAGTTTGGTGTGGGTGCTGAGATGGCATGCCAAGTCACTTCCCTTCCCTCTAGACAGGACTATTTCTGTCCCAGGAGGGGAAGACAAAAGTGCATTGTTTTCAAAATACTTTTAAGCTGGTAAAAAGTGACATGATGGATTTTAGGTCTTCAGAGTGATAGAAGAGCTCTTGACTATTAATCTTCCACCCGGTGTAACTACATTGAAATGTAAACAGAATTTTACTGGTTTTAGAATGCCTTGTCTATTTCATGAAAGAGTTATGTTTGACATGTTCAGCTCTGACAGTGTACCTCAGATAAAATAATTAAAAGGATAACTCGGAAGAAGTATAAATTTCTATCTCTGCTCTGGCTTTTCTCTCTTTAACATACTGCATATTGCAGATGGAAACCATCACTTTGTAGAATGTCAAGCACAAGAGGCTAAAAGCAGAGATGCTTTTTCTTCTTTAAGTTTATAGATGTTCTATGTCTTATCTCTACTGGGAGATCAGGGAAAGGAGGGGATAACATCTTGCATTTCAGATTATCTTCCCTCTAGGACTGTAGACCTAATCAGGGAGTGTGAATGAGCTGAGAATAAAATGTGGGCAAATATCATTTATGTTAATTAGAAATTAAAAGTAAAATTAAAACATACTACTTATATTTGCCTTCCAAGAACTATACTCTTAAAATACATCTGGGTCCTTCCACATATTTTGAAATTTAGAATTTATGCATCTATATTTTTAAAATGTCGTATCTGTATGCTTTCCTATAAAGTTCTTTGCGTTGGTACTATTGAAGACTACAAACAAGCAGATTCAGAGACAAGTCAGTATATTTGCAAATATTTTGCATAATATGGTGCTTAAAAGTTTTATTTGGACAGGCAGTTCCACATCCTCCCTCTACCCAAGTTTCTTCTTTGAAATTTTGTTTTTGTTTTTAACTGAGCCAGACATTTATGTGAAAAATCATGAGTCTATCTTCTTTAAAAAAACAGAAACAAAAACTTTTCTTTAGTCTGGCTTTTGTTTATGCTATTGTTCCATACCTCTTCCTCAATGACAGAGTTCTTGGAAATCTCTGTCTGCCTTCACTTCCTCATTTCATTACAATTTTGTCTCAATCCTCAAATTTAATCACCCAGCTGAAGTGGTTCTCTGAAGGGTCACCTTTTGACTGCCAAATTCAGTGGATTCATTTCTTAATACTTCTGTTTCCTTATGGCACTTGTTAGCAATCTTTTACTCCTTCAAACATTGTATGTATGGCCTATCTGTTCTGTTTTGCTTTTCCATTTCTTTAGATGTCTTCTTTTGCCTTAGCCACCACTATCTAAAGCAGTCTCAGGTTCTTTAGGTCTCTATACTTTGTCCCTGAATTATCTTCATAATCCCATGACTTTAGTCTGCTGCTTACAGTCCTCTGCCCCTGCCCCCATTCCAATCCACTCTTTGTTACCACCAAGTTAATCTTACTAAGACATATATGATTATTACTCTTTTACTTAGAAATACTCTGTGGCTCCTTTCCAAAAGAATAGAAGCCAGATGCTCAGCATCACACCAAAAAGCCTTCATGATATGACCCTTCCTTTCCAGCTTCATCTACTACAGTCTTCCATTAATGTGCCCAATTTTCAGCTTTACCAAGTGCCAGGACTTGCCATTTCCTTTATATACTTTTAAAATTCTTCGCCTTTGCTGGGGAAATCTCTGCTTGGAATACAATACTGTGGAATCTTTTTTCAAAACTCTAGTTAAACATCTCTTCTGTTTGTCTTTTACTGAGTTCATCCCTTACAGCTGTCCCTTTACCCCAAAGCTGGTGTAGAACCTTTCCTTGCCCTGCTACTTGTGTCCCTTTGTTCACATCGTTTAATGTACATGTTAGTTAAGTACACGTTGGGCTCTACTTAAACCATGAACTAGAAGTTACAAGTTTTTTTTTTAATCCCTTTGTATCCTTGACACCTAATATATACACTTGGTATTCAATAAATATTTGAAGGAACAAAAGTTGTACCTTAACTTTACTGGGGGTGGGAAAAATAATTACATACATTTCTATGATATAAAACCTGTCTCTGACTTTAATTCATAATGTAATTCTAGAGTTGCAATAGAAACATGGAGAAAATTTGATCAGCAGGCGCTATAGAGAGACCGAATTTCTATTTTGTACTTCAGTCTTACGAGTAAGAAGAATTAAGAAGCTACCTGTTAAACATCTAGGCCCATTGGGCAATGTGGAGAAAGTATTGTAAAGATTGTTAAACCTGTAAAACTCAACACACTCATTACCAATTGAGGATAAATTTAAACTAGACCTAAAGTGATTAAAATGGGAAATATATGAGAAGCACCTTAATATCTTATAGTCTGAAGCAGAGTTTTAGCTTGCTAAGTCTTAACTTGGCAAGATAAAGTCTCCCTATTGATACAAATATTCAAAAACTGAAAATACTGAAGGTGATAACATGCACTTATTTTTTAAGTCCATATGCATGCCATTGCAGGAGTGGAACAAGGACACAAAGGTGGCACATTTTCACAGACTTGTAAAGCCACTTCACTTTTATGATAACTATGCTGAGGGGATTTGAGTCTTAGAGCTATGGCTAATGAAAGGGGAATACACTTATGTAATGTGGAGAAATCACTTAGCTTTTATTTCACATCTGTAAAAAGGGGGAGGAGGGAATACCTATTCTAATTGGTGGTGAAAATTAAAATGACAGAATATGCCCAGTGCTTAGTCCATTGGTTTATACATTGTAGACACTACAAATGTTAGCTTCTGATCCTGGAACTAACATAGTAAAAAGAATAGTCAGAAGAGCTATGTTCTGGGTCAGCCTAATCATTTTATGCCTTTCTCACTAATTATCTTTTCTCTGTATTCCTCTCTCTAATTTTGGGCAAAGGATAGGCATCTGGGAAGAGGAAGATGTTTATCAAGGGGTCATGAGGAGGTAGGCAGATTTCCAAAACATACTTCTTCCTAGTTCACTGTTTTGCCCAGGGCCAGCAATTCAAAATCATGTCTTGTTACAGACTGCCTTTCCTGATTACAGATTTGGGTTTGTAGTATATAGATAGTGGTAATAAATTTACTTTGTGGTATAAGATACCAGTATGATTACAGTATGGCAATTTGAACATAGGACAAGCAAAGTGAGAGTAAAACATTAAAGTGTAAAGTAGATCCCTCTCATAAAAGCTTTTAGCCCAGGGTTACCTTATCTGGCATTTGATAACTGGGATTTATCTTCCATGGATGCATTATATATATTTTTTTCAATAGCAAACCTATTTTGGAAGTAGCATTTGGAGTTAAAACTTCACCATTCGTCAATGACCATGGACTGATTTCATTTATCTGGGCTTTAGTTTTTCCATCATTATTATAATGAGGGTTTTTCCCTTGTTTGTTTTATCCTGGTGCTAACACTGTAATTCCCATGTACCTTCACTGTCTATGTCATGAATTTTAAGAACCCCAACAACACTTTGAGGACAGCTGACGTTTACTGCGGAAACATGACCAATCAAGATTAAAGGAAACTCCTTTTGTAGTTTGTGGCTTGTTTCTTGATATAATGCTAAAAGGACTCATTAATTTTCTCTCAGTAAAGAGAAGAATTCTTGATGACACAGGTACATAGTAATATGCCTGCATATTACATATATTACTATAATAATGAAAATTGTTCTATGGTTTCCTCTTTTTTTGGCCATCACTTCTGTTCATTAGTCACCATCAGTTTCTTACTTGCTGCACTATAAAAAAGCAGAGTGGAAAGCAGATGACCTAATTTGTAAGGTTAATAACTCTTAAAATCATAGTAAACGTTAGCCCACAGATGGGCCTTTACTTCTCGAAGCCGTGTGTAACAAAATTTCTTTGTACTTGAAAGCTCTCTCGGTGGATTCGTGTTAATGTTTCATGTGGTGGATTGATGGTACCACCATACCCAGCCTCTGTGTTCATGAAATATTGCTGAACAAGTTGTGAATTCTTTGAATATTCTCTACTTTTCATATTTTCATGTCTTAAAAAAGTTATTTTGTTCACAAGTTGCTTTTACTCAGAATTATTTAAAAAAATTTTTTAAGATTTTTAAATTTATTATTTGTCAGAGAGAGAGAGAGAGTGCATGCGAGCGCACAAGCAGGGGGAGCTGCAGGAAGAGGAAGAAGCAGACTCCCTGCTGAGCAAGAAGCCCAATGCAGGACTAGATCCCACAACCCCAGGATCATGACCTGAGCTGAAGGCAGATGCTTAACCAATTGAACCACACAGGCATTCTTACTCAGAATTTTTGATAAATCTTTTGCTCCAAACCAGATTAAGTTATGTCTTATGCATGCTGACTTGGAAAATACTGGCTTCATAAGGAACTCTTCATGTTTAAGTTAAATCTTTGTATTATAAAGGAAATATTCTAGAACTAAAGACAAATGTGAAGGTATTTTTCTGCAATATTGTTTATATATTATTCTGTTTGGCTTTTTCTATCTGTGATCATAATTTCATCCCCTTTAATTAATTTTTTAAATGTATTCCAACCACTAAGGCTGTGAGACTGTGATTTATAAGAAATATGTATCTGGTCTTTATCTCTATTCCAGGCACAGGAATTTAACACCCTTAGAATTTCCCAGTAGCGTGATAAAGGTGTCTTTTGAACTTACGTTAACGTGGTGACTTGGAAAACTCCTAGGCAACCTAAGGATAGAGGCTGGTTGCCAGGGAGAAACAACCCCATGATTAAAGGGTTGGAACTTTCCTCCTTCCTTATCTCCCAGAGGAGAGGAACTGGAGATTGAGTTCAGTCACCAACGGCCAGTGATTTAATTAATATGCTATGTAATCAAGCCTCCATAAAATCCTAAAAGGACAGGGTTCAGAGAGCTTCTGGGATGGTTAAACACAAGGAGATGGGGCAAGAGTGGTATGTCCCGTGAGCGTCGAAGCTGTTGGCCTCTTCCCCATACCTTGCCTTACCACTTCATTCATCTTGCTGTTCTGAGTTATAATATTCTTTTCTAATAAACCGGTAATCTAGTAAGTAAAATGTTTGAGTTCTGTGAGCTGCTCTAGCAAATTAATTGGGAGTCGTGGGAACATCCGATCTATAGCTGGATTTGTAATTGGTATCTCAAGTTTGGAGGGAGGAGGCGTCTTCTGGGATTGAACCCTTAACCTGTGAGATCAGATCCTATTTCCAAGTAGTGTCAGAACTGAAAGAATTCCTTGGTGGTATGGGGATAAAACACACATTTGAATTGGTGCTAGAATCAAGGAGGCAAACATCAATAACTTACGCTGCTTCAAGTTGTTTATTTAATCTGTCAGTATACAGTAAGTAAGAAAAAGTTGTACTTTCTGGGAACCTCTCAGATACTATTACAATTAATTGAGCCTCATGGGTCAACAGGTTAGTTACTATGTCACCTTTTAGATATAATTCTTACCCAGTTTCTCTCTTATTTCCTTTGAGACCTCTCCCACCTTTTCTCTTAGAAATCTCATACAGAATTTCCTAGCTTAGGAAATTCCATGTTTTAGGCCTAGCTTAGGGGTGTTTTTCGTATGGCTGTAAGGCAAGAATAGTTTTTATAGTTTTAAGTAATTGGAACAAAAGTCAAAAGAATACTACTTTGTGATATATGGAAATTTTACAAAATTTAAGTTTCACTGTCCATAAAGTTTTATTTGAACATAGCACATGGTTTATGGCTGCTTTTTCATCACAGGGCTGATTTGAGCTGTTGAGATAGAAACAATATAGCCCACAAAGCTTAAGTATTTACTAGATAAACCTTTACAGAAAAATTTTGTCGACTCCTGACCCAGCTAATTACATGTGTTGCTGTCCTTTTCCTTTTCCCCGTGAGAGATCATACTCAGTTAATACTGCATAAATACAGCTTTTGCTGAATTTCAGAATCTTCCTATCTGGTTTCTCATAGAGATGAAAGCCGCCTTCTACTTTGAATCTATCATCAGAGAGACCATATTGTTTGGATCTCTCAGTTGAATTAGGATATCTAATCAAGCCTGGAACATTATGTTCCCCATATTAACTATCCTTTTCCATCCTATTTTTAGATGCTCAAAAGAGGAATACATACCAATTATAAGACAAAAATGCTTGTAACTGATCAATTTTTATTTATTTAGTTTAGCTCTGTAGTTTCAAACAAGAGTTCAGCTATATTAATTTGTGGTGTGTAGCTTAAACTTTTTTGTCATGTTTTCTTCTTTATGAAAGAACTAGACCAAAATGCTATATTCAAAGCAATCCTCTCAAGTATTAGCAGCCAGGAATCACTATCATGTGCGTTAGATGTTTTTTTTAAAACAGACAAACTACTACTTTGGGTTCTTCCCAGAGCTAAAAGTGAGGGCTGTATAGGGCAAGAACAATCACCTGCTTTAGGGTTATAATGCATGTAAGACTGTTTGGAATTCTTGTAAGTAATGTCACCTATGTTTCACTGGAGTGGGTTGAGTGCTTTGGTAGGATCATCCATAAATTCTCAAGCCAGGACACTTTTAAGAGTGAAAGGGGCACTAACTTCCTGAGGTCCAGGACAACAGGCATAAACAGGAACTGTCCTGATTCAACCAGGATGAAAGTTCCCTCTAACTTTAGGAATAGGCAAGCCTCTGCTCTTTTAATATTGCCACCTCTAATTCATGGGTCATAAACAGAAGGGAGAAGTAGCAATGAAGTTAGCTTAGATAAAAATCTGGCAAACTCCCAGACTCCTGAATATAAACACGAAGTGGCACAACTATTTCAGTAACTAGGTTTTTTCCTCTGTAATTTTCAAGCACAAATGACCACTTACTTTGGTCGTAATGGGGCTATGTAAAACTTCTACCCAAATAATGTAGATTAAAGACTTGATATTTATGTACTTTACAAATTGACCATGTACGTTCAGATTATTTAAGAGTCAAGTAGAAAAATAAGGTCAAAAACAAACTTTATTTATATAGGGATAATAAGGATATTAATAACTGAAATACTGAATAATTAAGCTTTGGATTGACTAGAAGTCCATAATTCACAAAGACTTTTATGGAAGCAGTATAAAACTACATTTGGTTATTTTTCTCAGTTCTCTGGTATTCTTCAAGCTTGCAAGGATTCAGAACACTTTAATGATAGCTTGTTGAACAGCAGTAAAATGAAATGATGTCCTTAGAAGTCAGTCTCTCACAAAAAAGACGTTATATCCAAGTTCTATCAAAGCCCCAGCCAGTAAGGCCCATAAAGGAATGAAGACATAGGACAGATTCATGGTAGTAAACTGTTCCAGTTTAGCACAGAGTGCAAGGCAGAAGGCTAATTTAAGTAACATTGCAATGAGGTACCAGGCTTTTTTTTTAATATTGTGCGATCCATGTCGAGGGTCAAAGCCAGACTTACATCGCCCAGCCATTTTCACAATCAGCATGACAAGAAGGATAGTATCAAATATCCAGACTGGAATAAATATGAGGAACCAGTTCCAAGGTGCCTTCTCATCCAGTTTCAACACCAACATGATCAAGAAGAGTAATGTGAAAAGCCAGGTGAGTAGTACTCTCTGAGCCAAGGACATTCTCATTTAAACAGTTTAAAGAGGCTGTTGCAGAGTCGAAAAAAGGAAAATATACCCTAAGAGAAGGAAAAAAAGTCAGGATTGTTTTGATACCGGAAAAAAAAAAAAAAAAATCACTTCCATTCCTGTTGAACAAAGCTGGCTCTTCCCCACTCACAGATTTCCTAATTTGGAAAACATGCTATTCTTCTTCCTTTCAAACCCTGTAAAATTTGTAGCCACCTTTGACAACATTACATTCATAATTCCTTAGCCGATGACAAAATACAGTAAAACTTTTAGTATATCAACTGGGCATAAGCTCTGTTCAAAATGTCTCAAGAATAGTCTGTTTCTTTATACTGCTGTCACTCAAGTCCAAGTACTCATGACTTCATTCCTGTACCTCAGGGATATTCTTAAATTCTTTTTGTACATCTGTACGTCTATAAATTTTCATTCAATTTTGAGATGTACTAAGAAAAAGCATCCAAAATCAAAGTAGCGAAAAAGGAGGAAGTGGTTATCAGGTCAAGGGAGGAGAGTTTTAATAAGGAGGGGACTGGGTAACAAAAATTCAGATAGTAAACAGAAGTTAGGTTGTGAGGATATCATTGGGCCATACTGGATTTTCACATAGTTTAGTCTGTGGGTCTTTTTAAATGAAACCTGCTCACTGCAATTCTTATAAATACCTATTAGTCTGAATTTTTCTTTTTAATACTAATTATATATTTTTTGGTTTGTGGTATAGATACTGATTTTTTTGCTAGTTGCTATCCAGTAATCAAGACCACTTAAACTTTTGACATTTTGTTATTACTAGATGCTATATTTCTCAAGAATTTAGGCTCTTTCTCTCACTCTCTTTTTTAAAGAATGTAGGGCTTGAATTTAGGCCTCTGAGATCAATAGTTGCATGCTCTATCAACTGAACCAGCCAGGCAACCAGAAGTTATTTCTTATATCCCTTATATCTGTATCTGTCTATAGATCTGTCTTACTGACCTCTATTTCTGTTTTTCATTAGTACTATATGACTATGATTAGATACGTTCTAGGATACTCTAATATCTGAAAGGACTAGTAGTACCTACTACTCATAGATTTCTTTTCCAGAATGTTTTGCCCTTTCATTTTTTTTTCACTGCTAAAATCACTAATTCTTAAAAACTTGGAATTTTGATTGGGACACATTAATCTATAATACTTAGGTATAAGCATTTATTTAGCCTTCACATACAGGTTGACAGTATATTTTATACTTGTTCAAGCTTTTTGTACCAACTTTGGGACCATTTGGGAAAACGGTAAGTAGAATGGAAATCAGAAGCCAAACTGCAGCAGCTGGGTGGGGGAGTTAACAGAAGGTAACAAAATGTAAACAGCTGACAATACTTTATTCCTCTGAAACACTTGGAGAAGATAAAAGATAAGACATAATGAGACTGAGAAAGGGTCAGGAAGAAATTTTTCGGTAAAGGAAGAATCTAGGATTAAAATGGAAGGAAATAAGCCACAAAGAGTGATAGAGAGAAGACACTTGATGGAAAGAAAAAAACATCAGAAGGTGGTAGGTAGGGTAGCAAAAGATGAAGGGTAGGAGTAAAAATGCAGAGAAATAAGAAGGAAAAAGTGAAAGAACTGGCTAGGTGAATAACATGCCCAAGACTAGCATGTTTAACTAGTTAGATTTTAAAACTAACTTTGAGGGGCGCCTGGGTGGCTCAGTTGGTTGGGTGTCTGCCCTCAGCTGGGGTCATGATCTTGGGGTCCTGGGATCAAACCCCACATGAGGCTCCCCACTCAGGAGGAGCTCTGCTTCTCCCTCCCTCTCTACCCCTCCCCAACTTGTTCTCTCTTTCTCTCTCAAATAATCTAAAAAATAAAACAAAACAAAACAAATTTTGATATTCTTTGCTACACCTCTACTACTTTAAATAGTGGGCTATTATGGAGCAAGACTGTGTATCTGTTTTACTGTAATAGTGACTTACGGATCTCCTAACTCCCCTTTTCCCATGATACCCATCTGCCAGCACCTGTTTTCTTAGCTGGCAGATCGGAGGCTTCATACTGCAGTATGAAAAGCAGATGCTTTTGCTCCCAGGAAGGCTTTTTTCTCCAGGTCTCCTTTCCTGAACAAGGGCTGCTACAGTGGGATACGGGGCTGAATTTGGAAGAAGAGGTGTGAGGGATGTGAACTGATTATTAACTACAAATGGATTTATACTGTAAATCAAGTTTGCTCAAACCGGATCTCCAATCTACCTGGCCGTTTTTGTGAACCTTTAAAAAGTTTATGGTAATACACTTGTTTAAACACAACTTTCCATCAGCCATTGGATGAGTCAGGGTTCAAATTTTCGCATACAGCGCTGAGTAACAACTGGTCATAGAAACAGCGGCTACACTCAACATAGGTACTTTAGGACTGGAGATGGAGGAATGATACAAAGAGCACACAGTTCTGTGGCTTCAGGTTTTATAATGTGGGATGCCACAAAGTTCTGTAAGCACTTCTACTAAAATGCTCTCAAGTGGGAAGCACTATGCTTGTATTTAAATGACGCTTGAAGAATTCTGGATGCTGGGCTACAACGCCAATTTTTACTTGTTCATAAATCTTCACTAATTGAAGTAATCGTACTAGTCTTCTTTCTCCTCAAGAGAAGGGGCTGCATACTCCAAAACAAAAATTTCCTCTACTAAAGTCCTATTCGAGGTGATTACTTCTGGTACCAGGAAGATAGTTAAGTATTAGTTCATATGCTTCCTCATCCATTGTCAAAATCTCCTGCATTGTCCCAAAATGGAAATCGAAAGGGCTCTGCCCACGGTTCCAGCACCTAGCAGTTGTGTGTGCACTCATTAATTTGCCCACGGTGCGGTCTACACCACCCCCATTTCCTTCCCTCGCAACTGCCAGCACTCTTCCAAATGAACTCACCCTATCCCGAAGACAGTTTTGCTTATGAGCCCACAACAAAATTCCTCTAAATGAGTCGTTTTCGAAAGGTTCCTACGGCCTTGTCGAACTTAACCTTCCTTCAGCTGAACAGCGCTCTGCTTACAACTTACATGATTTTGGGGCCTACTTGTCTCTAGAACTTCAGGACGTTCATAAACGATCCTCGCCCTTAGTCTTCGAAGACCTACTGTCCGCCCCAATTCGGATACGCTTTGGGCCCAGTATACTTTGGGAGCTGAACGCGGTTTCTTGCACACGATCCAAAACGCACGTAGAAACCTGGTGCCAACCAGGTGTCTGTACGTTTGGCGGGGAGTGTAAGGAGCTGGGAGGCAGCGACAAACCCCGTGAGGTCGGGAAGCCAGCGCCGAGGCACCGGGTGGGCAAATGCACCTTGGGAGAATGCCGGCCCAATGGACCCCGGGACTCACCTGGCAGCGCCGCTGGACGGAGAGCGGGGAGGGGCGCGAAGATCAGAAAACTCTCCAGTTTGGATCCTTGGCCTTTTCCACGCTTTCTCCTCCATTAAATCCAGAACCCGTCACATGATAATCAAGAAAAAGATCTCAGTTCCGCCTCCCCAAACCACCGCGGTGGAGGCTCTGTGTTCTACCTCAGGGCCACGCCCACATCCGGGGCAGGTTCTCACCGCCTCCGGGTCTACCCTCTCTACCTATAGGTAGAGAGGATGCCAATCTGGTTTCAGAGGCCCCTTTCCCTGTGGTAATTGGACCATTTGGCCACCAGTGCGAACCAACCGACCTTTTCTTACGTTCGGGTTTGTCAAAAGGGCGGCTATAAAAGAAGCCACTAGGCCCGCCTCTCTACCGCTACGGGCTAAGAGAAAAGTCAGTCTAAGCACAGCCTGGAGTACCCGTGGTCCCATTGGGCCCACAGACGCCAATCAGACCAACCAGCGCTCGGCTCCGCCCCCTAGGGGGTGCCCCGCCTCTTTTCTCGCCCTCCCCGCCAGCGCGCGGAGACTGCAGGCTCCGGCGCAAAACCCTGCGGGAGAGGGGGTGGGGCGACAGCACTGGAGGCAGCGCTCCCGCCGGCAGCCTCGTTGTGACTCCTCCGGCTCCCGCAGCGGCGGCGGCGCTCGCCTCGGAGTCTCCCGCGCGCACCCCAGCCGCCTCCTAGCGGCGCGGCGCCTGCTCCTACGGTAAGAACCGGCATCACCTCCGCGCTTGGGCGGGCCGTGTGGAGGTCGTTGGGTTCTGACAGAATCCTGGGGATGGAGCAGGACGAGGGAGGGAAGCGGCGGGCGGGATGGAGGTGGGGGCTCCGGGGCCAACGCATTGCCCTCCACCGCCGGTGACTTCCTCGGCAGCCGCGGGCACCTGCGCGCCGGGGTCAACCGCGGTCCCCTCCCATCATTTGACCGGTGGCAGAGGTTCAGCCTCCCGCCTCCCGAGTCCGTGCCGTCCTCGAGCCTGGATGGTGACGGGCCGAAGCCCAGCGCCGCCTCCCGCCCCTCCGCCCCCTCTCGCGGCCCCTCTCCTTGGCTTCCTTCCCCTGGCGCTGTGCTGGGGGCGCGCCGGTCTTGGAGGGCGTGCGGGGGCATCGGGTGGCCGAGCCCGGGCGAGCAGGAGAGGTCAGCTAGCGGCCGGAGGAGCGGGCTCGGGCGGAGGGGGCGACTGTGCGCACGCGGGACGCTGGCTGGTGGGAGGGTCTCTGCCCTGCACCCACTGGGCAGGCAACAGTTTAGTTCACTGATTCCAGCACAGACTGCGGAGCGGGTGCTGAAATCCTCTTGGGGACCTGAGGGCTATTTCCCCTCTGGAAACAATACTGCAGTCCATCAGCTTGCTTTATCTTTTCTTATTTTTGTCTGCCTGATGTTGACAGCCAGTATTTTGGTATTGTTCCTTCGAGTCATGACTTTTAAACTCAACACCTCCTTCTGTAACTTTGGAGACCATTCTGTCACTGACCCATCATCATCACTCTTTATTTTTAGCCTGACCAAAAAAAAAAAAAAAAGTGCTTTATATACCAAGTAGTTTTAAAATTCGTGAATTATTAAATACATTGTAATGTATACTTACTGGCTTTGTTTTTGGTATATCCTGATTACTTTGAGGTTACTTTGTTAATTGTGTGCTTGATTTTATAGTTTTTGGTTAGCTTGAGCCAACTAGATATTTTAGGATTTTTTTTTTCCCCCTCTAAGACTTTGGGTATAGCCATAGTATTTGCTCTTGTTTTTAGATAACATGTATTATTATTATTATTATTATTATTATTTAGAAATTTGTTTCCTCCCCACCTGGATTTTTTTTAGCATTTTTTAGCGTTTTTTAGCATTTTTAAAGTTGGAAGGGGCATTCTGAGAATTTGGGAACTATGCACCTTAGCCTAAAGAGCTGTAAAATGGCATAACAATTTGAAATCCTAACTTCTTGGAGTAAACATTGTTAAGTTTAAGAGAAGAAAATTGGTGTCCGCTCTCAGTTGTAGTGGTTCAGCCTCCACAGATTGCAGAGGAAGGCAATCTAGAGGTCTGGAGAGAATCGGCCATGCCTGAGACCAGACACAGGTGATTCCACGGAAATTTATTGCTGGGGAAATAGCCTGCCTCCCACACAGGTTAGTGGATCAGATAGTAGTAAGGTAGGAAGTGTGTTTTGTAACTTTCACCGCTTTCTGAGAGGGCATGAAAATGTAGTAAGAGAAAAAAGTATAATGTACAGTGGGGGCACTCTTGTATAGTCAAACTTCCCAGAGTAAAGGTTTTTTTTTTTTTTTTTTTTAGTCCAAACTGGCAGTGGACAGTTGGTCTTAAAAATGAAGTAGGTAGTCTGAGCAATTTTTATTTATTTTATTATTTTTAAAAAAATATTTATTTATTTGTTTAAGTTAGCTCCACGTCCATTGTGGAGCTGGAGCTCACAACTCTGAGAACAGGAATCACATGCTCTGCTGACTGAGCCAGCTGGGCATCCTGGCCGGAGCAATTTTATTTTATTTTACTTTTTTTTGGCCTGAACAATTTTTAAACCAATGAACCTTTTTGCTAGCCCATATAATACAGAAGTTAAAGGAGTTCGTAATTGAAAAGTCTGCACTAGACTAAGCCAAAGAAAATTTAGGGTGGTATGTAGGAAAAATGAGGATCGAAAAATAGTTGGATTGCTTCCATACTATCTTGTTTAATCTTTATCATGCTATGAGGTGTGTACTATGATTACTGTTCTATTTTATAGATGAGTTAACCACAACTTTGGTTAACTCATTTGTTCAAGATTTCTCAGCTAATGAGTTGGTGGAGGTGGGATTTACATCCAGGCAATCTGTTACAAAGCCTAAATTCCAGGCCAATATGCTTTACCACCACAGTGGCTTCTTAGATACCTAGTACAAGGAGAATAATCAGTGGAAAATAATGCTGCAAAATCATGAACTGAAGAAGAGTATTGTACATATTCGGTAACACTTTGAGTCACTGTATGTAGGCACTGTTGGGTATTGATGGGGGTATAAGAATGGAGTCCCCTTTCCTGTCTTTAGTGGGGGAGAGAAATAAATAATGATAATACAATACAGTATATACTATAAGAGAGTGCCATAGAGTCTTTTTTTAAGATTTTATTTATTCATTTGACAGAGAGAGACAGCAAGAAAGGAACACAAGCAGGGGCAGTGGGAGAGGGAGAAGCAGACTTCCCACCAAGCAGGGAGCCCAATGCTGGGCTGGAACCCAGGACCCTGGGATCATGACATGAGCAGAAGGGAGATGCTTAAGGACTGAGCCACCCAGGCACCCTGAGTCTGATTTAATGGAAGAGAATTCAGTTGAAGTTTAGACATACCAGTATTTGAATTCCTGTTTGGCCTTGTGACCTTTAACATGATAGTAAACCTTTCTCAACTTCAGTTTTCTCATCTGTTAAGTGGAGAAGAATTACTTCAAAGGGGGAGTAGTAAGCATTAAACAGAGTATATAAAGTGCTGGCACACTGGTAAGCCCTGAAAAAAGAAGATTGAATAATATTCAGAGTGGAGAGGGGTTGGAGGAGTTGCGGAGAGCTATCTCTGGAGCCTTAAAGGGTAAGTGGTAGTTTTCACTGTTGGGGAAGGAGGGCATCCCACAGAGAACAGGAGGCAGGGTCAAGGATGGGAATATGGATTGTTGAGGGAATGGCAAGTAATTGTAGCTTTGTGTAAAAAGTATTTGTGAAGGCGAAAATTTAAACGGTAATTGTGTGTAAATGTGGCTGGGCAAGGTGAGTACGACCCAATTTTGGCAGTTGGAAGTTGCAAACTTAGATATTAAAATTGTAGGAAATCCTCAACAGTTTGTGCATTGTTACATTTTTATGTACTGTTTACCATTTAATACTTATTTCCCCCAGTGACAATTAAAACTTCTTTTCCAAACGTGTCCAACTAAGCACTTTCATTATTTCATTGCAATGTTTCATTCTAAGCTCTAAAGGAAGACTTATATCACTAGAGGCATTTGCACTTAATTTGTGGAATGTATTTTGGGATTAAAAAAGAAGAATCTTAAGGTGACTGTTGCTTCCCTTAACCCTTTACCTAGTATGTAGCCACATACAGCCAGTATTGTAAACTACTCTTTGATATATGCTGACTGCCTTTTCTGAATCCAAATTTGAGACTTAATGATGGGACAGAATGTTTTAAATTGGGGCTGTTCTTTAAAAATCTGAGAAAAAACCCGACTGTGTATCTTCCCTTCAGGTTAGCGCAGAACCATAAATAACTTCCATTGGATTTATAAATGTAGATCACTTCATGACCAGAATTACTTGACTAAGTTGAAAATATTAAATGCCATTTAGGAAGGCTGCATTTTTATTCCAACTTGTTAGCCTCATACGAATTGCTAAAATGACACAGAATATAAAGATCAGTTTTCACATGAGAAAAACAGACTGCTTCCTAGAACAGGTAGTTTTACAGCACAAGGAAAGAAAATATGCTGGACTTCATTCTGAGTAGTGAACAGGAACTGGGCAGGAAATGGCTGTGGCTGAACCACTACCTGATAATAATCATAACATGATTGAATTTGACATTTAATGAGAGGAAGTAAAGGGGGGGAAAAGTGCACTGTATGCAGCTTTCCAGTTTCAGAAACAGTAGGAGAAAAGTGCTGTTAAAAGTGTTTCTACAGAAATTTTGAAGAAGTGGAGTAGGCACTGATATTTGTTGCATGAATGAAAGCACCTTAGTAAAACATTCTGTAAAAGGTCTGTTACAGATAGTAAAAAGCTTAAAGTTGCATGGCATGAGTTTTGGTCCTCTGCAGACGTAGGTTCAAGTCTCAATTCTACAGTCCATCAGTTGTGTGACTTTGAGCTCATTATGTAATCTTTTTGAGGTTCAGTTTTATTTAATCATAAATGGAGATATTTACTGTGTAAGATTTTGAAAATTAAATGAGCTAATGTACATAAAGTCCTTGACACATTGCCTGGCTTATAAGACATGTTCAGAAAATGGTTGTTGCTGTTATTTGACTAAGTTGAACAGGTGTGTTTGTTTGTTTGTTTGTTTGTTTTAGTGGAGATGTGCAGAGAGAGCCCAAGAGAGAATCTTAAGCAGGCTCCACGCTGGGTGTGGATCCTGGCGCAGGGCTTAATCTCACAACCCTGAGATCATGACCTGAGCTGAAATCCAGAGTCCGAGGCTTAACTGACTGAGCTACCCAGGTGCCCCGTACAGGTGTTTTTTTTGTTTGTTTGTTTTGTTTTTAAATTTGATTCTCAGATACAGTAAGGAGAGCCAAAAAAATGGCAAACAAATAAAACCTTAAGAGGAGACAGTAGGATATTATACAGGCAACAGGCAGAGTTGAATTAAAAATCAAGTCATTGCATGCTTGCTTCGGCAGTACACATACTAAAAAGTCATTGCAGCTACATACAAAACAACAGAAAAGATAGGGAAAGAGCTTCATATTCTCAACTTTTTTTTCCTGATGAAAGTAGGTCAGACTCATTAAACCAGGTAGAGTAAATAAATAAGGTTTTGCTACTCTAAATAACAATAAAAAAGAATACTGAAATTGGGTCTCCTGTACTGTGAGTTTAGTATATACACAGAAAGGGACTTTTTTCTTCAAATCCCTTAGCCACATTCTTATCTCTGAAATTCTTTTAACAGATAAAAGCCATTAATTTTACAGTTATAGAGAAGGCTTTCAATGCAAGTAATCTTGGGAGATAGAGCAGGTTAATTTAACTACATATATTTCACAAGTATTGATTCTCTATATCCCATTGCCTACTATGTATCTCTTGGGCAGTGAATGTATCATATATTGGAAAATAAACATGTCTTCTTGTTCCCAAATCTGTTTCTTCTCTGTATTCCCTATCCTAGTGAATAGTTCTTCTATTGTTCAAGCCAAGAGTCATGGAGCATCCTTCTTTCTGTACCTTTCATGTCCATTTGGTAAATACGTCTGGTCTTTCTCTTTATTAGCTATCCATCTTCTAACTATGCCCTGTCCTAACACCCATCCCTCATTGCCACTGACTTATTTTAGATGCTCATCATTTTTTCTTCAGGTAATTCATAGTCTCCTTGGTTTTAATTTAGCCTCCTATTAAACAGCTCACACAGCTTCCTTCTAGAATGATGTTGCTGAATACTAATATAGTCAGATTAAAATTATATTCTTAATGCCAGCACATGATGATAGTAAATAGATATTAGATCCCTCAATGTATCTTGAACTTAAGATAATACTAAGTGACTTGTATACCTATACCTAGAGTTTTCTTTGTGGGAAAGGTTTTAACAACTACTTTAATTTCATTAATAAAGGGCTACTTAGTTTCTTTCTTTGTTTTTGAATGAGCATCATTAGTTTCTATCTTCTTTTTTTTTTTTTTTTAAGATTTATTTATTTGAGATAGCGAGAGCATGAGTAGAGAGAGAGGGGAGAGAGTCTTAAGCAGACCATGCTGAGCACAGAGCTAGTCTTGGGACTCCATCTCAGGACTCTGAGATCATAACCTGAGCTGAATCCAAGAACTGTATGCTTAACAGACTGCTCCATCCAGGCACAGCAATAGTTTATCTTTCAAAGAGTTTGTCTGTTTAATCCAAGTTGTTAAGTTGGCATGAAATTGTTCATAATATTCTCTTATTATCTTTTTGATGTTTTAAGATCTATGGCTATGTTCCCTCTTTCATTCCTGACTGTTAATTTCTGTATTTTTTTCCCTTTTTTCCCTTTTCAGTTTGGCTAGAGATTTGTCTATTTTTTTTTTTTAAGATTTAATTTATTTATTTGACAGATAGAGATCACAAGTAGGCAAGGCAGGCAGAGAGAGGAAGGGAAGCAGGCTCCCTGCTGAGCAGAGAGCCCAATGCGGGGCTCGATCCCAGGACCCTGAGATCATGACCTGAGCCGAAGGCAGAGGCTTTAACCCACTGAGCCACCCAGGCGCCCCGAGATTTGTCTATTTTATTGCTAGTCAAAGGAACAGCTTTTGGTATTCCTCATCGATTTTTTGTTCTCAATTTCACTGATTTCTATTCTTTATTATTTTCCTTCTGCTCTTTACTTTGCATTTTATTTGCTTGAGTTTTAAAGTTTATTAGTTTATTGTCTTCTGATGTAAGGGTTTAATGCTGTAAAATTTCCCTCTAAATAGTGCTTTGGCTGCATCCCATGAATTTTGATATGCTGTATTTTCATTTTTATTCAGTTCAGAAATTCTTGCTGATTTTATTTCTGATGTCTTCTTTGACCCCAATGGTTATAAATGAGTATGCACATGGAAATTTTTGGGTATTGATTTCTGATTTAATCTCACTGTGCTCAGAGAATATACATTGTGAGATCTGAAGCATTTTGAATTTATTGAGACTTGTTTTATGACCCCAGAATATGCTCTGTCTTGGTAAATGATTCATGTGCACTTGAAAAGAAATTTGGGTGGAGTAGCTGTAAATGTCGGATCAAGTTGACTGATAGAATTGCTCAAGGTTTCTCTATCCTTATTGATTTTATGTCTACTTGTTCTAGCAATTTTGAAAGAACGGTATTGAAATCTCTAAATATAATAGTGGACTTGCCAATTTCTGCTTATATTTTCATCAGTATGGCTTCATATATTTTGAAGTTCTGTTACTAGATTGATTCATATTTAGGATTGTTGTGATTTTTTTTATAAATTGGATCCCTTTATCATTGTGAAATGGCTGTCTTATTTCTGGTAATATGTTTTGCTCTGAAATCTACTTTGTCAGTATTGCCTCTCTAGCTTTGTTTTGATTGGTATTAGCGAGGTGCATCTTTTTCCATCCTTTTACTTTTATCCATTTGTGTGTATTTGAAGTAGATTTCTGGTAGGTGGCATATAGTTCAGTCTTTGTTTTCTTATCCAGTTTTCTAATTTTGCTTTTTAGTTTAGACCATTTATATTTAATGTGATTATTGATATTGTTGGGTTTAAATCTGCTATCTTGCTATTTGTGTCTTATTTGTCCCATCTGTTTTTGTTTTTGCTCTTTGCCTTGTACTTTGTATTACTTGAGTATTTTTTATGACTCTTCCTTTAAATCTTTTTATTATCTATAGGTTTTTTGTTTTGGTTTGTTTTTTGGGTTTGCTTTTGTTTGTTTGTAGTGTTTCAGTCTATTTTTGGGTAAAATACCACCACACATATTATATAACAGCCTTATAACACTGTAGTTCCATTTCTCCTCATTCTTGTGTTGTCGTACATTTTAGTTCTACATATGTTTAAATCCCACAATATATTTTTAGTTTTCTAGCTTTAAATGGTCAGTTCCCTTAAGTGGAGTTAAAAATAATATTTAGGAAAAGGGCTCTTATTTTAACTACATTTGTCCCACTTTCAAGCCTCTTCCTTCCTTTGAAATTCCTTTTCCATCTGTTATCATTTACCTTCTCCCTGACTGATTACCTTTAGCATTTATTTTAAGCTGAATTACTGCTGGGAATTATTTCAGCTTTTATATGTCTGAAACTACCCCCCTCCCCTTTTTGATACGTCAGTTTTCAAATGTACTTTTGCTGGGTATAGAATTCTAGATGGACAGTTTTTTTCTTTAATGACTGTAACGATAGGACTTTAATGATAAGACTTTTATGATGCTCCACTATCTTCTCACTTGCATTTTTCTGACATGAAATCTACTGTTATGGTTATTTCTTCATATTAAAAGTGTTTTTTGTCTCTAGCTACTTGTAGAATGATCTTTTTACCGTTGGTTTAAAGCACTTTTATTATGCTATGCTTTGGTGTAGTTTTATGTTTCTTATACTTAGGGTTAGTTAAAGTTCTTGGATTTGTGGATTTATTATTGTCTTCAAATATAGAAAAATTCTGGCCATTATTTTTTCAAATAGTTTCTCTCTTTTCCTTCACTCTCCTTTCATTCTGGTACTCCAGTTACACATACATTGATGAATTGGTATTGTTCCACACCTAAGTGATACTGTGTTTTTTTCTTTTTTGTTTTTTTTATCCTCTCCTTGTTTCAATTTGGATAATGTCTATTTCTGTGTCTCCAAAATTACTAACATTTTCTTGTACAGATTTCTAATCTGCTGTTAATCTTATCCATTGTATTCTTCTTGTTAAACATTGTATTTTTCATCTCTAGAACTTTGATTTGAATCTTGTGTGTATATTCCATGTCTTTCCTTAACAGTGCTCATGCTTTCTTCTTTTACTTTCTTAAATATTTGGATTCTAAATAGATGTGCTTTTTAAAAAATTATGATTAAAAATACATCACATAAAATTTACCATCTTAAGCATTTTCACCCTTTTTACTTAACCAGTGTGTGAGTATTAAGTATATTCACATTGTTGTGAAATAACTCTCTGGAACTTTTTCATCTGGTAAATCTGAAACATCTCTTTTTTTCCTTACCCAAATCCAAATAACTACTCTTCTACTTTCTGTCTCTGTGAATTTGACTATGCTTGGTATCTTATATAAATGAAATCATACAGTATTTGTCTTTTTGTGACTGGTTTATTTCATTTAGCATAATGTCTTCAAGAGTCACCCATTTGTAGTTTATGACAGGATTTCCTTTAAGCCTGAATAATATCTTATTATACATATGTACATCATTTTCTGTATCCAATGATCCATTGGTAGATGTTTGGCTTAATTCTACTTCTTGGTTATTGTGGATAGTGCTGCTCTGAACATGGGTATGCAAATATCTCTTCAAGACCAAGCCTTCACTCCTTTTAGATATATATCCAGAAATGGGATTGCTGGGTATATGGTAATTCTATTTTTAATTTTTTGAGCAACATCTGTACTGTTTTCCATAATGGTTGCACTATTTTACCATTCCACTAATAGTACCCAAGAGTTCCAATTTTTCTACATCATTATGAACCCTTGGTATTTCAGTTTTGTTGATATTAGCTATCCTAATGGGTGTGAGGTGGTATCTCATGGTTTTGATTTGTATTTTCCTGAAGTTTAGTGATGTTGAGCACCTTTTCATATGCTTGTTGGCATTTGTACATCATCTTTGGGGAAATGTCTATTCAGGTGTTTTGCCTGTGTTTTAATTGAGTGATTTTTTGTTGTTAAGAAGGAGTTCTTTATATATTTGGTTATTAATCCCTTATTAGTTATATAATTAGCAAATATTTTAGACTTTTCACTCTATTGATTGTAGCCTCTGATGCACAAAAGTTTTAAGTTTGAAATGGTTCCATTTATCTGTTTTTGCTTTTGTTGTCTGTACTTTCGATGTCATATCCAAGCAATCATTGACAAGTCCAGAATCATGAAGTTTTGTGCCTAAGTTAATCTTCTAGGAGTTTAATAGTTTTAGGTCTTTATTCATTTTTTGTTAGTTTCTATGTGTGGTATAAGGGGCCACCTTCATTCTTTTACATGTGACTCTCTAGTTCTCCCAGCATCGTTGTTGAAGAGTGTTCTTTCCCACTGAGTGCTCCTGGCATTCTTTTCAAAGATCATTTGACCATATACATGACCATATACATGAGGGTTTATTTCTGGACTCTGTTCTATTCCATTGGTCTTTTTGTCTGCCTTTATGCCAGTAGTACACTGTTTTGATTAGTATAATTTTGTAATAAGCTTTGAAATAAATTGTGGGCCCTTCAACTTTGTTCTTCTTTTTCAAAATTATTTGGTGTATTGGGTCCCTTGAGATTCTGTATGAATTTCAGGATGGATTTTTCTATTTTTGCAAAAAAAAAAAATTAGCCATGGAATTTTGATAGAAATTGTGTTGAATCTGTAGATCACTTTGGACAGTGTGGACTTCTTTAATAATACTAAGTCTTCCAATCCATAAACATAAGGTTGCTTTCATTTATTTTTGTCTCCTTTAGCTTTTTGCAGCAGTGTTTTGTATGTAATACCTGTTTTAAAGTCTGTCCTTACTTACACTTTTGTCATTTCTGGGTCCATTTTTAGAACTGATTTTTCTCCTTCAGATGGATTGTATTTTCCTGTTTCTTTGCATGCCTGGCTAATTTTTGTTTGGATATCAAACATTGTGAATTTTGTTGTTTGGAGCTGGTTTTCTTTGTATTATTTTTAATATTTTGAGGTTTCTTCTGAAATATAGTTAAGTTACTTAGACATAGTTTAATTTTCCAAGGCTTGCTTTTTAAGCTTTGTTAGGTGAGACCTGAGCATCCTTTAGTATAAGCTAATTTGTTCCTACTACAGGCACAGTGCCCTTCTGGGTATTCTAGCTGTTGCCCATTGTTACAGGATTTCTTCGCTCTGTGAACTCTTATCAATCCTGGGTGAACTTTGGTGATTGTTTTCCTTGCTCCCTTCTGGTGGTTCTGTCCCTGGTTTCAGATAGTTTCCCTGCATCCATGTGCTGATCAGTATTCAGCAGGAGACTCAGGGGGAATGTTCTATAGAACTCCAGAGCTTTCTTTGTGCTGCTTTCTCCTTTCTTGTACTTTGCCCTGGTTACTGTAGCTGCCTTGGTGTCCCTGAACCCCCTTATCTGTCTTCTCAATTTGGGGAGTCTGTGTGGATCTTATTTTCCCATCTTAGTATTGTATCCTGGAAACTCTACACTTGGGAAGTCTTATAGTTTACGCTTACTTTTTTTTGCCTCTTTGAGAGATTGTGCTTCCTTTTGCCCAATGTCTGAAAGCTTTTCACTATTGTGTCCATATTTTTAGTATTTAAGATGGGAAGATAAATCTGGTCCTTGATACTTCATCATGGTTAGAAGTGGAAGCCCCTGCATATTAAGTTTTAAAGTTATAATTTTAAGGGGAGGTACATAAAGTACCATTTTTTATTGTTTTAATTAAGTCCCGTGATTTCAGAATGTATTAACTTTACATATCTAGAACCAAAATATACCATATGTTTTGACTGGATGAATGTGTCTATGTTCATTCTCCTCAGCATTCCTATTTCATTTAAAACAAATGTAGGAACATATGATGAGTTAAAAGGTGAACAACTAATTGCATTTTCTTCTTTTATAAACCCAGTTCTCATGGCAAAAATTGTGTGAGTGTGAAAAACATGACTAGATTATTACTAGGGGACATTAATGAGAAGTGTTTATTTCTCTAAGGCTGTAATCATTCAGCTTTTTTTTTTACCACCATCAGAAAATATCTGCAGTAATGACAAAAATGCTGCTGTGATCCAGAGTTATTTTTTATATTGTGAGCAGTCAATTTAACTTAACCTTTGAAGTAATAGGTATTAAACACTGTTAAAAATCTCTGTGGAGGAAATGGACTTTAAGATATTAGAAGAGTGTATCTAAAAATCTGTCTCCTCATTGATCACAGGCAACTGAAATGACCTTTGTCTTTTGATGGAGGTGGATTTGTAAATTTGTAAAATCAAAACATAGGGATAGTTTTCTTGTGCTTATCCTGTTCTTATCCATCACTGCAACCACACTAAATGAGAAAATAAGCTTAATTATAAGAGGAAGGCTGTTTGTGTATTAAGTTGATAGTTTGTATATAGAAAATTAACATGAAAAAGGATTTAAAATCTGAATTAAAGCTTACTATAGCTATTTTCTTTTTTATTTTGACATAATTTCAGACTTTAAGGAAGAGTTACATAAGAACACTAGGGTGGTCTGGGTGGCTCAGTTGGTTAAGCATCTGACTCTTGATTTAGGCTCAGGTCATGTTATTGGAGTCCTGGGATTGAGCCCTAATCAGGCTCCAAGCTCAGAAGGGAGTCTGCTTGGGGTTCTTTCTGACCTTCTCCCTCTGCCCCTCCCCCTGCTCATGCTTCCCCTCTCTCTCTCTCTCAAATAAATTAAATCTTTAAAAAAAAGTAGTATAAAGAATTTCTGTGTACCCTTCAACCAAGATTAACTATATATTACCATTTTTCTACATTTGTTTTCTCCTTACTTTAATTCATATGTACTATTTTTTTTTCCTGACTCATTTGAGTCATGTTACTCCTTTACCTCTGCATATTTCAGTTTTATTTCCTAAAAACAAGATGAGTCACCAATAAGCAAAATACAAGTGATTAAAAATCAGGAAATTAACATGGATACAATACTATTATTTAATCTTCTGACTTTACTCACATGTCACCAATTGTCACAATACTATCCAGATTAACAAAAGAAAATCCAGGATCACATGCTGTATTTAGTTGTCATGTCTCTTTCAGTTTCCTTTAAACTAGAATATTTCTTAAAAGCTTGTATTTCATGAAAATGACTTTTTTTTAAGTGTTGAGATGTTATTTCGTTGAATGTCCTTCCATTTTATGTTGGTTGTTTTTTCTTCCATGATTGGACTTAGGATATGTACTTTGGGCAGAAATACCACAGATATAATGTGTTTTCACAGGGCATTATATCAAGAAGCAAATACTTTAATTTCTCATATTACAGGTGGTGATGACTTTGATCATTTAGTTAAGGTGATAATCTGCCAGGTTTCTCCAAAGTAAAGTCGGTCTTTGTAGCCAATAAGTATCTGTGGAGACAGATTTTGACTATGTAAATATCCTCTTACTCTCAAACTTTTCCATTAGCTTTAATATTTATTGCTGTTTCTTCCATGAATCAGTTAATAAGTTGGTTGCTTAAAAGTTCTCATCACAGGGGCACCTGGGTGGTTTAGTCAGCTAAGCGTTGACTCAGCTCAGGTCTTGGTCTCAGGGTTATGAGTTCAAGCCCCACGTTGAGCTCCATGCTGGGCTCCATACTGAACATGAAGCCTACTTAAAAACAAAACAACAACAAAAAAAAACCATCATCACAACCATGACTGGGTCAATCAGTAGAACATGCAACTCTTGATCTAGGGGTTGTGAGTTCAAGTGCCACACTGGATATAGATCCTGTCAAAAAAAAGTTCTTATAACAAGGAGAAAAAAATTGTAATTGACATAATAGATGTTAACCAGATTTATTGTGGTGATCATTTCACAATGTATACATATATCAAATCATGTTGTACAACTTAAACTTATGTAGTGTTCTGCATCAATTACATCTCAGTAAAACTGGGAAAAAAGATTGTTGCCAAATGTCGACTTTTTTTCCCCTAATTCTCTAGTTTCTTCTGTGTTAGCTGGCTTCCTGCTATAATGAAAAGCTTCCCTCTCATTCACTCATTTATTCATTCATTTATTCATTCATATCAGTATAGACTCATCGATTATTACTTTCACTTTAATATCCCTATTATTCTTTGACCACCTTCTTAATATCTGACCCCATGAGATGTTCCAGAATCATTTTGTACTGTTTCTGTGTCAACTAGAATCAGACATTTCTCTAAAGAGCCTTTGTTTCTTTTACTGTAGGATGGTATTTAGAGATTTGGTTACTACATGGGCTTACTGCTACTAAGGAATCATTGCTTCTAGGCCTTCTCAGTGGACATAGCTAAATGTATTGTATATATATGAGTATGTATGTGTGTGGATCTGTGCAGTACACCTTTATTTTCAGAAAGGATTATTGAGTTAAGCAGTGCCATGGCTGCTAAGAATAAAAAAGTGAATATATTCTTAAGCTGCGTGACCAAGGGATCATGTCCCCATTAATAGAAGTTACAAGTCTATTGTGTTTTGTATTCTTCAGATAAATAGATTATTTTGTTGGCCAACTAGATTTTAGGAATTATTTAGATCTTATCTGGTGAGGAAGAGGACTTGGATGGTGAGAGGAATGGAAATCATGTTCTATGAAGAACAGTTGAAGGAGCTATGAATATTTAGTCTGGGAAAAGAAAGATTAACAATAGCATATGTTTATTATTTTATTTGAAGCCTGAACATGTGGTAAATATATTTTGTACTCATTCAGAGTATAGAACTAATACAGGTGAATGGAACTGAAGAGACATAATTTCTCTTTGCATAAGGAGAACTTTGAGGCAGACTCTTTTAATGGAGTGAGCTACCTTGAAAACTTCAAACTCAGTTATTATCTCTGTAAAATCAGAGGGAAAGTTTGCGCATTTTAATATAATTAATTCATGCTGTGAGAAGTTGGAACTACTTGAAAGACAGCTTAGTATACTATATTTAGTGGCTTAGTTAATTGTATGTCTCACAAGATGCATCGTGAGGAAAGGATTCTGTTCTAAATAAGTGTAACATAATGTGTGCATAGTCTTCTCTTGGATATTAATAATGCACAGGAGAAGGCTCTGAGGCATCCTTAAGTAAGGAAACTTTTATCTGACTTTTTCTAAACTAGTAGATTTAGGGGACAGGTTAGGCTGCAGATGGAATCTACATACATCGTATTTAAACCAAGATACCTGAAGTGATCAACAAGGGACTAAATAAAGCCAGAGAAGATGTCCAAGCACTGAACTCAGGGAGAATAAAAGAGCCAGCAAAGAAACTGAGGAGTAGCCAAAAAGTTAAAACCCAAGAGATATTTCCTAGAAGCTAAGTGAGTAAAGTGTTCCAAGAGGAGGGAACATAATTGGGTGCATCATTTACTGCAGGTAGATGGAGTACAATGAACAACCGAGACCTGACTGTTGGATTTAGCAACGAGAGGTCATTGATATCCTTCAAGAGAGCTTTCAGTAGAGTGTGGGGAGTAAAGGCATGGTTGGATTGGAGTGAAAAGGTGGAGAAACTAGAAGAGATGGCAAAGCTTTGTTGTGACAGAGAGAAGAAAAATGGAATAGTTGCAGTTGTTGAGCAATTACTCTAATCTTTTATTGTTGAAAAGATAAAACTAAAATGAAAATAATAAACTATGTGTAGTTGGGCTCATGGTTCTGGTTTAAGTAGTAGTTGTAGCATGTTTATAAAGTACTTTTTCTCTGTGGTATGGGTTTGAATGTGCTGGAAATTAAACTATTACTTTCCTGATTTATAGAAAATTCCCTCAGATTAGAAGAATGTTGTAAGTTTAGGGACACCCGAGTGGCTCAATTAGTTAAGAAACTGCCTTCAGCTCAGGTCATAATCCCAGGATCCTAGGATCAAGCCCCATATCGGGCTCCCTGCTCATTGGGGAGTCTGCCTCTCACTTTTCTCCCCTGCCCCCTCCCTGACTCATGTTCTCTCTCTGTCTCAAATAAATAAAATCTTTAAAAAAAAAAAAAAAAGAATGTTGAAAGAATGTTGTAAGTTTAGTGGCTGTTAAATTGTGTTGCATTCCTGAGTTTCCAGGCAGTTTAGGCCCCTTGGCTTGGTAGTTTATAGTAATATGGAACAAACCCCCCCTCCCCCCGCCCCCGATTTCATTTTTATTAATCCTGAGTTGATGATGTGGACATATTAATAATGGTGTTGCATAAAATAATGAGATTTGTTCACCAGCAGTATGTTGATCATTTTAAAAATGACTTGGTTTCTGACGATAGCTTGCTCATCGCATAAGAAGTATTCTGGTACATAAAAGCCATGAATCCTAGTTTTAAGTTGGCTGCTGTAACTATAGGAAAAGAAAACCCAGGGAACACAATTTGATTCTCATTTCTACTTTACCATTAACTCTCCATCTACCTTCTGAGAACTAAGCCCAGTCACTAAGTCCAATTATAGTTTCTTGGTTTTCACAGTGGTTGTGTTCTATAAAGCAGACAAACATTGAATTAGTAAACATTGAAGCATAGCTTCAAGGGGAAATACAGGGTTAAATTCTTGTGAGCCACTGGTCACATTTTCATCAACTGATTAATGCACAGCCTTGTTCCATATGTTTTACTGTTTGAAGACATCTTATTTAGTTTTGGTTTATTAACATTGAATTCATGGTGAACAGCACTGTAACTCATACATAAATGAAATTTATCTAACACACATTTTTCTTCATAAGGTATGTTAAAGCATTCTTTTAAAAAAATTTTTTTATTTAAATTCTATTTAGTTAACATATAGTGTATTATTGGTTTCTGGGGTAGAATTTAGTGCTTTATCAGTGCTCATTCCATCAAGTGCCCTCCTTAATGCCCATCACGCAATTACACCATCCCCCTACCCACCTCTCCTCCAGCAACCCTCAGTTTGTTTCCTAAAGTTAAACATCTCTCATGGTTTGCCTCCCTCTCAGTATTCATCTTATTTTATTTTTCCTTCCCTCCCTCTATGGTTGTCTGTTTTGTTTCACATATGAGTGAAATTATACAGTATTTGTCTTTCTCTGACTTTTTTAACTTAGCATAATACCTTCTATGGCTTTTTGAGTAATATTCCGTTCTATGTGTGTGTCTGTGTGCATACACACACACACCCCACATCTTTATCCATCACCTATTGATGGACATCTGGGCTCTTTCCACATTTTGGCTATTGTGGACATTGCTGCTATAAACCTTTGGGGTGCACGTGCCTCTTTGGATCATGATGTTTTTATTGTTTGGATAAATAGTAGTGCAGTTGCTGTGTTGTAGGGTAGTTCAGTTTTTAACTTTTTGAGGAACCTCCATACTGTTTTTCCAGAGTGGCTGCACCAGTTTGCATTCCAACCAACAGTGTAAAAGGATTCCCTTTCTCCACATTCTCGGCAACATCTATTGTTCCCTGAGGTGTTAATTTTAGCCATTTTGACCAGTGTTAAGTGGTATCTCATTGTGGTTTTGATTTGTACTTCCCTGATACCAAGTGATAGTGAGCATTTTTTATGTGTCTGTTAGCCATTTGTATGCCTTCTTTGGAGAAATGACTGTTCATGTCTTCAGCCCATTTCTTGATTAGATTTTTTGCCTTTTGGGTGTTGAATTTGGTAAGTTCTTCATAGGTTTTGAGTACTAGGCTTTTATCTAATAAATCATTTGCAAGTATCTTCTTCCATTCTGCAGTTTGCCTTTTAGTTTTGTCAACTGTTTGTTTGCCCTGCAAAAGCATTTTATCGTGATGAAGTCCCAATAGTTCATTTTTGCTTTTGTTTCACTTGGCTTTGGTGATGTGTCCAGCAAGAAGTTGCTGTGGCCAAGGTTAAAGAGATTGCTGCCTGTGTTTTCCTCTCAAAGACTTCTTGCATTGGGAACACTAGACAGCACTTCAGCACTACCCTTGGGGGTCATTTTAAACAAAAATCAGCAACAAAAAGCAAAAAATTGAAAAATTGTCACAAAGCAGACCACAAAAAGGAAACTTATTTATAGTTGAAAGCTATCTTAAGAAGACAGCATCATCTTGTTTGACGTGAGCTGGAAACCTGCACATCAGGCATCTCAAGATTTTTGCTACTCTGTGCATGTCTGGAAACGATTAGGAAAGTACTGTGAGTATTGATTTTGAGCTTACAAATTAAAAATTAGATAGCAGGCAAATTTGCCTATAGCAGAATCTGTGAATAATGAAGACTACATCAGGTAAGAGGTGGTTGTCCAAAATGTTAAATGAATGTTTTCGAAGATATTTACATAATGAAATCATATTAACGAACATTAGGATTCCAGTTTACTGAAACTGTAACTATTTGGAAATTGAAATCTAAAACTTGTAATTTTATCAAAGTTTTTCAGATGTGTGTATTAAGAGTATAATTCTGGTGCCAGTTCCAATGTGTATGTTTTTCCCACACCACCAGGCAATTTTCCAGCATCAGCTGGGTGTCCTGTAATTCAGCTCAATTCTGGCACTATCACCTGGAGGTAACATTACATCCTGCCAGTTAAGGGCTGTGTTGTACAACACTGCTACCCACCCCGCATGCCAGTCACAAGTCAGGTTGTCACCAGTGCTTCTTACTTACCTATAAATTGGAGGTTCCTACGACCCCCGCCTGGAGTTCAGTTAATTTGCTAGAGCACCTCACGGTACTCAGAGAAACATTTTACTTACTAGATTACTGGTTTATTACAAAAAGGTGTAACAGGAACAGATAGATATGAGAAGCATAGGACATGATATGGAGAAAGGACACAGTTTACATGCTGTCTGAGCACACCATTCTCCTCCAGTCTCCACATATTCACCAACCTGGACCTCTCCAGATCATGTACTTTTGGGTTTTTATGGAGACTTGATTACATAGGCATGATTGATTAAATCATTGACCATTGGCAACTGAACTCAATCTCCCGCTGCTCTCTGCTCGCAGGAGGTTGGGGGGTGGTGGGGGTACTAGGACTGAATGTTCCAACCCTTTAATCACATGGTTGACTCCACTGGCAACTGGTACCCTTATATAGGAGCTTTCCAAAAGTCATCTCATTAAAACAAACGACACCTTTACCACTCTCCATAGGACATTCAAGGGGTTTTAAGAGCTGTGGGCTGGTAATAGGAACGAAGACCGAATATAGATGACCCTTCAGGGGTTTGAATTCTGTGAGTCCACTTGTATGCGGAATTTTTTTCATAAATATGGTACTACAAATGTAATTTTTCTTCCTTACGATTTTCTTTTTCTTTTTTTAAAAGATTTTACTTATGTATTTGACAGGGATTGCAAGTAGGCAGAGAGAGGGAGAAGCATGCTCCCTGCTGAGCAGAGAGCCTGATGCGGGGCTTGATTCCAGGACCCTGAGATCATGACCTGAGCCAAAGGCAGAGGCTTATTAACCCACTGAGCCACCCAGGTGCCCCTCTTCCTTATGATTTTCTTAATAACATTTTCTTTTCTCTAGTTTCCTTTACTGTAGGAGTACAGTATATAATACGTATGACATACAAGATTTGTGTTCATTGGCTATTTATGTTATCAGTAAGGCTTTCAGTAAACTGCAGGCTATTAGTAAAGTGTTGGGGAAGTCAGAAGTCACATGTGGATTTTCAACTTTGCAGGGGGATCTGTGCTCCGACCCTTGTGTTCAAGGTTCAGCTACATTTCTTACTATGTATCAAAATATCACAAAGAGATGGTTGTACAAAGTTAAGGAAGAATAACCGCCCTAGAGCACCTTACCCACATTTTCCCTTTTCCAGAGGCAAGTGTTTTCAACTTTCTTTATTTGATAAATTTTATTTACCTGTCTTTGTAGAGATACACATATGGCTTTGTCATCTGCAGGAACATGGAGAAATAGTCATGCAGTGATATGCAGTGAGAATGTGAATTTGCTGTTTTAATAGTTTTCAACTAGATCTGCTGTTTTAATAGCTTTCAACTAGATCTCCCACATCTAGTGGAACCTGTGCTACAGCCTTTGAAACTTTTGTTGGTTTTTATGGTGTCAGTTGGGTTGATATTCTCTTTGATCCTGTGTTGTCTTCTGCTGTCTCAGATCTGCTAGGTCAGTTACTAGTCCTGTATCTTATTTCAAGCTTCATTCTTTTTCTTTATTCTCTCTGTGCTTATATGTGTATGCCTTTGCTATAGTTTCAGTTATATATTGTAAAGGAGTAAAGTTAGATGCCTGTGTTTCGTCTGCCTTTTTTTTCTGCTAGTTTGAAATACTAAAATCTAAAATTACTCTTTTAAGTAATTAAGTCATTTGAACACCACTGCTGATATGTTCTCACAATTTAATTTCCTGATGATCGTGGCATAGAAGAATCTGATATGACTTGTCAAGTAGGTCAGAACAAGGAGAAAGTTATTTTAGACAGAGAAAATATGGCCAGGACTAGAAGGCAAGCATGAAAATGTATGGTACATTCAGAAGCCCACATGGCTAGATTGTAGGATATGTATTTGGATGACAGATTAGATAGGGTAGGTGAGAGGTTGTGCAGGGGAGAAGATAAAGAGAATGGATCTACCGATTGTGTAGGTGATAAATCTATGATTGGGTCGTTTAAAAAAAGGGGTCTTTTGTCTACTCTACTGATTAAACTATTTTCTTAGGTAATGGGAAATCATTAGATAATTTTAAGGAGGAGATAGACATGATGAGGTCAGGAGTTTAGAAAGTGAGGAAGTAGTAAAAGACTTAAAATAGTCCTGGTAATAGATGATGTGGACTTGAACCAGGTCTGATCGTGGGCCAGGGAGGGGTTATATGAGAGGTGTTTTGGCAGTATGACAAGTAGACTATATTAATTTATTCCTTCATATTTACCTAATGGTTTCTATGTGCTGAATAGGTGGTGGTAGGAAAGGGAGACAAGAAAGATTATCTAGAGTTCCATGCTTGAACAGCAGATTGGGTAGATAGTAAATGAGGAGTCAGTTTGAGGAGGGAAAGTGCATTTTAGTTTGTTTTTGTTTTTGTTTTTTTTTTCCTTGGAGGTACTCGAAACAGGTTCACAGAAGAGCTTAATTTATGGTCCTGTATTTTCTGTTTAGTATCTTGAATTTAGAAGAAGTGAAACTGGGTGTCTTCCCTTTACTTCCTCTGTTAGGAATAACAGAAGTAAAAGTGCAGCTGTTGTTAGTTTTGGTAAAAGACAAAACAAAACAAAAAAAATTCAACTTAGTGATTTTGAAAATTCTGTTGGCTTTATTCAATGATTCGTGAATTGGGTGGCATCCCATCTAGCAAATAGAAAGGAGCTCCAAAAAGCTGACCAAATGGAATACTTTTATAGGCAGAAGGGGCAGAGACAAGGAAAGAGGAGATTATTTCATCTTTCTTTGGGGTATGGAAGGGGTCTGTTAGGCAGATTAACTCACTAGTGCTGAATAGGAAGTTCCAGATTCACTGGTTTAAGGTTACATTTCTCGTAGGGGTTGAAGTTGCAATTAGGTTAGGTAGTAAGTCTTGGTTCGCTGATGTGGGGGTTAGCACAAGTGACTCCATTTTGAGCTTGTCTTTTGTTGTTGTAGTTAAGATTTTACAACTCTATCTTAGAATATTTAAGTTTTGCTTTTCAGTTGAGCCAGTAATTTAAAAGAATACATTTAGTACTTAAAATAACAGGGTTTTTCTTCACTAAGAAAGAAGGGAAGAGTAGGTAGGGAGAGGAGAGGGCAAAAATTAGAATAGAAAAGACAAAAAAGGGGTATGTGCAGCTTTATGCCAAATACTTCAAAAACTAGAAGCCAAGGAAGGAATGAGGAGATACTCGGTGTATAGGACAAGCTTTGTAATTCCAATTACATATTCCAGAGGCCAGACTAAGGAAAGACAAGGTCTACAAAACAGTGAGCATGCTCACCAATACTCTCCAGGGAGGCAGAGCAAAGAGGTGAGTAGGGAGCAAAAAGTCAAGGAAAAATTCTTGAGAAGATCCTACATACTAAAGCTGAACCTCACAAGAGTCAGAGAAAATTGCCATTTTGAATTATGCTTTGATTATGGGCAAGAGCTAAAGCTGATGAAGGTACAATACAGGACACTTAATGAAATTTTAGCAGTGGCCATACTCAATCCAAGCTTAGGTCTCCCTTTTCCTATTTCCTGCATCTCTGGGCTACAGAAAAATAGATTTAAAAGCAGTATCCAGTTCTCAAACTGAAGATTGTGTGTATGTATGCATACACATACACACATGTGAGTATAGAAATTAAAATGGTTCCAGCTAAGGTGAGAAGGGTGTTGAGGTTGTCAGGCAGAACCTGTTGGATGTCAGAATAAGCGGGAGCTCAGTGTTGGCTTCCCTATGTTAAACACGATCAAGATTTAAATAAAAAAAGAAAGCATGGCAGCTCTATAGATATGCCACAGGAAAGAAATGACCATGAAAAGACTGTCATGCATCAGAATAAAGTGTATCCCTGAAATAGAGATTACAACAAATGAAAGAGGAAAAACTACTCAGAAATATAATACAAAAATTTCTGAAATGAAACATACATTTGCAAGTTGAAAGGCGCTAAATACCAGGAAAATTTTTTTTGAAATGCTTAAAATTGACTATACCCCAGTTGTTAGTAACTTCAAAAATGAGAGAATTATTTTGGCATCCTGACCAAAAAGAGAATATGACGTACAGAAGTGGGACAGAAATTTTGCAGGCTGTAGACTCCTCAATTATGGTCCATTCCAGGAGACAACAGAACAATGTTTACAAAGTTTTGTTGGGAGAAAAAGGTGACCCAAAAGTATGCCCAATAGTATCCTTTAGATTTGGTTGGCTGCTAATAACCGAAGCTGCTATCAGTCAGCCATATGATTTATATCGAAGTGATCTTTGAAAGGTGCTTTTTTTTTTTTTTTTAAGATTTTATTTATTTCACAGAGTGCACACTCAAGTAGGGGGAGCAGCAGGCAGAGGAAGAGGGAGAAGTGGACTACCTGCTGGGATCATGACCTGAGCCGAAGGCAGACCCGTAACCAACTGAGCCACCCAGATGCCCCTGAATGACACATATTTTAATTCAGTATACATTTGTTCAGTTTTGACAAATGCATATACTCTGTAACCCACCTCTGATTTTAAATATTGACAGTGTGTTTATGGCTTCTAAACTTATATCGCCATCCCTCATCTTTATCTCCAGCTTCAGACTCCTCTTGCTACCTATTTGACTTTTTTATTTTAATGTCTAGTCACTTTAACAGGTATAAAATTTTTTTTTTTTTTAAAGATTTTATTTATTTATTTGACAGAGAGAGATCACAAGTAGGCAGAGAGGCAGGCAGAGAGAGAGAGAGGGAAGCAGGCTCCCTGCCAAGCAGAGAGCCCGATGCGGGACTCGATCCCAGGACCCTGAGATCATGACCTGAGCCGAAGGCAGCGGCTTAACCCACTGAGCCACCCAGGCGCCCAACAGGTATAAAATTTTTGTATGTACTCTCATAAACATTTTTTCACTTATATTTACTTTTTTAAAAATTTCTTTTCAGCATAACAGAATTCATTGTTTTTGCACTACACCCAGTGCTCTATGCAATACGTGCCCTCCTTCTCATAAACATTTTTTTTTAAATGTGTGGCCATCTCAGAAAATGGCTGAAGCCAAAAACCTAGATTATTCTTTCTAATCCCTTTCCCCAACCTGCCTATCCTAGTCCATTTCCAGATCTTGTTGATTTTACCCATAAGTAAAACAGAACTACCCCCTTTGTGCCATCTCTACTGATTACACCTGAGCCCAGTATATTATTATCTTCTGCATGGGACTAAGACTTTCTTAACTAGCCTTACTGCTTCCAGTCTTAGCTCTTCAGTCCATTCTGTTCTCTATATCGCTGTCAGAGTGGTCTTTGCAAGATAGAACATCACTGCTTTCTAGAATCACTTCAATAACTTCCTGTCTTTGTAATAAGATTGTTTGCTATGGTACCTGTGACCCCATAGCCCTTATCCCTCTTTCGTACTTCATCTTAAAGCACTGTCACTTCAGTTCATTATACTTGTGTCACGTTGCCTTCCTTTCTGTTCCTTAAAAATACCAAGGTCAGGGTGCCTGGGTGGCTCAGTTGTTAAGCGTCTGCCTTGGGCTCAGGTCACTATCCCAGGGTCCTGCAGTGGAGTCCTGCATAGGGCTCCTTGCTCAGCGGGGAGCCCGCTTCTCCCACTCCTACTCCCCTTGCTTGTGTTCCCTCTCTTTCACTCTCTCTGTGTCAAATAAATCTTAAAAAAAAAAACCCCACAAAAAACCAAGGTCATTCCCACCGCAAAGTCTTTGTGTTTGCTCCTCCCTCTGCCCTCCCTCAATTCTTCCGTGGAGTTGGCTGTTCTCATCCTTCAGATCTTAGTTTACACGTCATCTCACAGGGGCTTCTTTGACCATTCTTTTCGAAAGTTCCCCACTCTATCCCAATCATCTCTCCTTATGTCCCTCAGGGCACTTCTTCAGCACAAAATTATCTTGTTTGTTGTTCATTTTCTATCTTTTCTCTTTACAATGTAAGTTTCATCATGGCAGGGACCTTGTTTCTTGTTCACCGTGGTATTCTCAGTGCCTAGAATAGTCCAGTATTAGTGTTTGTAAATATGTATTTTTATTAAATGATCAGACACTGGATTTACTATCTCTGAAGTAATGATTTTCAAATTTTATTTATAGCATTTTTGATGAGGTATAGTTAGCATTTTTTAATCTCTAAATAAAATCATTTTTAAGATTTTTAAATGTTTAAGCCATTTGAGTATTATTTAGTGCATTATTATTTTGATAAAGAGTCCTGGACCACTTATTTAGTTAATGTTTCTACTAGAGGCCAGTAATAACATATCCATATTTGAATGGAGCCTGGTTGGTTGATGGTAAAAATTTCTTGGGAGTAAATGAGGAATTTAAACCTAATTTAAGTGAGTTATAAGTATTTGATATTTCCAAGTGGCACAACAGTTAAATAAAAGTATTAAATATTAAAAAAAAACAAAAGAATGCTTAAGAAATAGTAGACATGTTGTGGGTATATGCTAAGGTTAAAAAACCCTGAAGTTTACAAAGTTGCATTAAAGGACATACAGGGTGGGTTAGTTGTACCCATCAGGAAGTTCATGGATGTCTTTATGGGTACTATTAAGGTTAGAACTCTAGAGATTCTCTTAAATTTCACAATAACCCAAAATGTTTTTGTACATGCAGCTTTAGAGAGAAGTTAATTGCCTGTAATTTTCCTTCTTAGATTAGGTTTTATCCTCTAGCCCAGAATACAAACACTACGCATTAGTGCCATGCAGGAAAATAAAAATTATAAATACTCTTTTTACGAACTGGTTGGTATAAGAGGAAATGCATAGCTCTTTGTATTAGATCTCATTTTGCTTTTCATTCTTCTAAGATTGAAAACAACTTTAAACATGTAGTATGTGGTGTTTATTTTTCACAACATTTTCATGAAATCATATCCTCATTTCAGCTTAAAAATGTTCTAAGAAGTTGTAACACTTTATAGGTCACATGATTAGAAAGTTGCAGCCTTGAAACTAGATTTCCTTCTGCCTATACCATGTTACCTCTACCAGAGTTTCACTGTTTTTGGTATCAGCATAAAAATTTTGATTTGACCGTTAGCATTTATTATCTTTTTAAGGGCAGAAGCACTTTGTTCCCGATTTCTGAAGTAAAAAAATTGGTTATTTTAGCTGTGGAGGAAGCAATTGAGTTATATTTAATTATAGCATTTGGAAATGAAGTTAGGCTAGACATGGCAGGTTTGACTTCAACTCTTTTTCATTGTACTTTTTAAATCTACAGATAGTTATATATTGGTTGAGTGACATGTCAGTAAAAACCTGCCGTATTTATTATACTTCACCATAATTTTATACCTCTTAGTGTTAGGAAAGAGTATGTTTTTGTGTTTATGCGCATAGCGGTTGTAGTACAAGAGTTGGAGCAGGTAGAATTTTCAGTTCTGGTTGTTAAATTGGTTCATCTGTGAGGGTATTTTGGCTAGCAGTTTTTAAATTTGGTTTGTGTTTAATATGTACAAAAAAGCTATAGGAGAATTCAGAGATAACAAAGACATTGGACTTCTCTCAAAAAATTTATGGTTGGGCTGGGAGCACATATCAACAAGTACATAAAAAACAAAACAATGTATTAAGTATAATGGGAACCTAGAAGGGGATAAGCAATCTTTAGTGGAAGAATTTGGGAGAAACTCATAGAGAAAGTGGAATTTAGGAGGCCTTCTGGAAATCCCCGGTGTTTTGGAAAGAGGTGTTAATTTGGGTACAGAGGTAGCACAGTGTAGAATATGTAGTGTGGTTGAAACAGGATTTATGAGAAGATGGTAGCAGTAATATTGGTAAGTAGGTTAGGGTGAGCTTTTAGAAGGTTTGAGTATAATTCTACAGGTAGTTGGTCTAAATGGTTTTCTAAAGGCAGTAGGGAGTGATCTAAGGTTGTCGAACAGAATAATAGTGAGATCAGGACTTAGGGAGATTTACATAAACTATCTTTTAAAAATAACCTTTGTTCCATTTTGTCTAAACATAGTTTTTGCTATGTCAAGTTCTGTATATGTAATATTGATTTAACTAATAGTAATGTTTTTTGGGTGAGTTAGTAAAGGAATTCAGAGAAACTCCTATACATTATTGGAATTGTTAGTTGTGTAGCCTTTATTGGTTTGTGGAATGTTCAGCTAGATGGCAAACATTCTCTTAAGTGAGAAACTAAGGAACTCAGAAACTTACTCAAAAGCACATAGCATTTAGCGTCAGAACTTGGATCTAGAACCCAGTTCTCCTGATGCTTAGTCATAGCTTTTTCTCTGCTCTACTTCCTCTACTGCATGTTATAATGTCCTGGAGGATTAGAGTCGCGAAGGAGGATAGACTCCTCTTTTTTTTTCCTTTACGATGTTTATATATAATCAAATGACTTGTGGCTATAGTGCTTTTCATATTTACTTGTTTATTTACTTAAGATTTATTTATTTATTTGACAGAGTGCACAAGCAGGGGGAGCAGCAGACAGAGGGAGAGGGAGAAGCAGGCTCCCTGCTGAGCAGAGAATATCCTGGGATCATGACCTGAGCCACCCAGGTGCCCCTCATTTTTATTTAAATACCAGATTTCATAGTACAAATCAGTGCTGGGAGAGCCATCAGGCTTCAGCACTTTTTTCCAAGTCAACCCTAGTAGGAAGCTTCATCTTGGAGTAAGTAGGATTTGAACTGACTTAAGAGGATGGATGAGTGGAGAAAAGGAGTAAGAGTGACAGCAAAAGCAAGAGGTCAGGGACGGGTGTAATTTGTTTCTGAGCACAGTAAGAGTCGTAATTAGAACAGAGAAATTTGTTTCAGAATAATGAGAGAAATGCATTGTAACACGTAGCGTTTGATAGACTGCCTTTTTTTCTAACATAGGGAATGGTTAAAAACCTGACCATTTCTTTGGCTACAAAGAGTCCCCCTGGGCATTACTATATTTGATAGTGAGATTTCATAAAAGCATACTTAACATACGATTTCATCATAGTTCTCCTTTTCCTCCACCCGGGCTTTTGACATCATAAATGCATTTTGTGTGGTCCTTGACATGGTGTAAAGAGTAATTTCAGATGTTTTGACAAGGTGTAATGATTAAAGCAGTGTTAAGGAGAGGATTAGCTCAGAGTAAATGTCTATACCGAGATTTAAATGTTGTGCCTACAGTTAGCTCTGTGGTTTTATAATTGGATTATTTCTATCTTAATACCCATCCTTCTGTCAGATCAGATGGTCAGAAAAGATTAAGATTCTCAATTCAAGGTACTCAGGAAGCTTTCTATGCTCCCTTTTTTTTTTCTCCTGTAAATTAACTTTAATGTGATAACTTAGCATTAAAACTGTTGGCTTGAACTGTCATGACAATAGAGACTATAAACCTGTATTCCTGGACTGCCAGAATCAAAGAAGTTAGAAAGGCTTTGGAAATAATCTTAATTATTCATGACATCATTTGTTGACTTATTCTTGTTATTTATATTCATGTGAAATTTGGGTGTCTTTGGGTATACTTTGTCAGATGTCTGATTCAGAACTCTATCTCAGCATGCTGTAAAACCTGTTTTAAAAATAGGTATGAGCCACTTGTGTCACTGAAAGGTTGTTGACACAATGGAAAAACTATTAAGTGAGTTTGCAGAGCAAACCTTGCCGTTAGTGAAGAAAGACTTGTGTTGGTTGTTTTTTTTTTTTTAAATAGAATTTTACTTCTATAGATCCAAATAAATAAAATGTGTATAACATTCCATATACCTTGTGTCCTGTTACAATTGATTTTCAAAATTTATTTCTAAGTGTAGCTTGGTATAAACCAAAGTATATTAAAAATTATCTTAAAAGATCATTTTATTTGGAGGAGGCGATGTTTTCCTCACTTTCATTGAAGCTTTTAAAAAAAATTATTAGTACTTATAAGTAACCACTTAACTATTCCCCAAATAGGTTAAATATCCCATACATTTAATAGGTGGAGTGAATAAAAAATCCTTTCACATTTTGTATATGAAATGCATGTTATTTATACTCTTGGGGGCTTAGGAGAGAGGGTCTTTATCTTAGTAGATAATCTGGAATTTTTGTCAGTAAAGATTGGGTGATGTGAAGGGAGGGTTAAGTGAAAAGTCGATATTCTCATAGCTTTTGTACCTTTTTTGTAGTGCATTTGGCAAGGGTGGGGGGCAGGAGAGGGGAGAAGGAGAGTTCTAACCAGTTCGGTAAACATGTGTCTTGACAAGCATGCATCTCGACAAATATAATGAAGGTGTAATGTCACAAATAGTCCTATAGCAGAATTAATGAAATGTGTTAAAACTGATGAATTAGCCCCAGACGTCTCCAGGACAGAAAAACCAAAATGGAAGATTTTAAGTCAGTAGAGGAGAGCTTCCCCAAAAACCCTGATGGGAGAAATGAAAGTAGCCACACCTGACTGAGAAACTTCAGTGGAGGTGAACTTTGAAATCCTCTAAATACGCCATGTGCATATAGTTGGGAATTGACATTGTGATTTTATGATAGTCTAGTAGCTATTTTTATTTTACATGTCAACAAAAACTGATCGCATGTGTTCCTTTTCTAAACTGTTTGCAATGTTTTAAAAAGGGAGTACAGATACTTCCAAGTTCCTGGCTTGCAGAATTTTTAATAAATTAATAATAACAAAAAATTAATAGTAACAATAATTATAATTGAACAGCTGCTGTATATCCTGGACTGTGGTAGGCATTTTAGGTATGGTATCTCATCAGTTACAGAAACCCTCCAGGGGATGAATAGGTAGTTATTCCTATTGTACAAGTGAAAGAAACTGACATAAGAGAGATTAAATGACATCTTCAATATTATATATACTGGATAGTATTTGAATCCAGGTCTTTGACTTTGTACTTCTTCTGTGACAAATGCCAGGGAATTTGTCAGGAATTTCAAAACCTAGCTTACTTGAATTTTGTCGAAGACAGAATTATTATCTTAGGAAAAGCAATAAAACAATCTGGTTCATAACACTGTCAAAAATACAGGCATCGAATAAATTCTGACTTAAATTTTATTTTAGAGATTGATTGTCTAAACATTTGACCTTCCTGATAGTAATTTTCTTTATATTTGAATCCTAATATGCTTCTGAGAATGATTTATAAACCTCTGGTATTCTGTGGACTCTGGGCAAACTCTGAAGCGGTAGCATCTAGCTGTACAGTAGCAGATCTGTGCGTGCTAGGATCAGCTCACTACGGTGTGTTACTCCCAGGATTGTCTCTGAAATCCTCTGTGGCCTTGGATGATCCTGGTTTGTAATGAGTTCTGGGGCACATGTCTGTGTTTGAACCTGTTTAGGCTCATCCTTAACTCCATACCAGAGGCACCCTCCGTGCCAGCCTGGTCTTATGACTATTGAAGTCGTCCAGAGTTAACTGGAATCAGCCTGGAATTAATTCTCTCCTGGGCTAAGGAACCATTAGGTTTAGTATGCAAAACTGTTTTAGGCAAACACAAGATGCTTATGAAATGGTCTGTGGTAAACTTCTAAATATTAGCAAAACTGTGATATCTGAAAAGTCTTTATAATAATTTTTCCTGTGTAATTAATTCTAATCTTGGTTTAGTATTTAACATAATTAAGTTTTTCCAGTTACTTGATTTTAGTTCAAATTGGTGTTTACTGAATGCCGGGGAATATTAAATATGATTATAAATTTTGGCATCTTTATCAAGCCATCCTTTAGCAACAGCAATTGGCATTAGTTCCCAGGTGGGAACTATAGCAAAACTGATCTGATACTGAGTGAATGAATTGATTTCTATCATATGTGAATTTTTAAATGAAGAATTTCCAGTATAACCTGGGAAATTCTGATATTTATTTAAAAGGCTTATTTTACAAAATCCACCGGGTTAGAAAATTCAGGTGTTATATTCACATAGAAAGATCCTTTTATTATGGCAACTGATTTTTGTTTACCTAAGAAGAACCTGTTGCTAAAATAGTAATGAGGAAGGGTGTAATATAAGTATAGTCATACACCCCTTGCTCTGCAAGTAACCAGATTGCTATGTACGCATGTTGTTCAGTCTCCTTTTGGAAGGTGGAAGTAAAGTTGTCTGTGTGTGTTTTCTCTCTTGCACAGCCTAAAATGACGAATGTGTGATTTCAGTGGAATAAATGGCGTCCAAAGTTACAGATGCTATAGTCTGGTATCAAAAGAAGGTAAGTTCATAGTCAAAGTTTTCAACCTCTTAAATATTCTTATTCTAAAAATGTGTACATTTTCTTTTGGTGCTGTGGAGTTATGTAAAATATTACCCGAAATAATGACAAATAGATTTCAGGAACTTTCAAGTGGAAGGGGGAGCAATTTGGTTTTCCTGGCGCTAATTTTACTTCTAAAGAAGTTAGAAAGATGATGCTTAACAATGTTTTTCTCTCTTGCCTTTATTCCACATTATTAAAGTAGCTAGATGAATTATTTTCAGCTATAATATAAGCCAAATTTCCAGGATTCTGAATATAAATAACATTTTATAAAAGCATTAAATTTTTCTTGGGTTAATTTCTTTTAAAGCTAGATTAGCAGAGCTGTTATAATTTTATAGTTGTTTTATATTGAGAAACTATAGTCTTACTCTGTTTCTTGTAAGTTACAGTTCAACAGCTGAATCTTTTCAGTAAAATAACCTTTGAGGACTGTATTTTTCAAACCAAAATATTAAAATGTTTATTTTGATGTTTTAGAATTAGTTGTTGTAACTACTTAACTAGCTGTGTCACCCTATGTGTTTCAAAATAAACTTTGCCAAAGTAATTTTTTATGAAGTGAAAGAGAATAAATGCCTTTTTTGAAAATACAGTATTTACTGCACTTGTGCAGGAGAGTTTACTCCTGAAGAGTGTTGTTTACACTCTTTAAGATGTATGTTGTTTTATGTGGTATTTTCAATTTTTAGTGTATTTAGTGAATTTTATTTCTTTTCATATTTTAAAACATTTTTGGTGCCTTATTCTTCAGGTCCCTGTTCACAAAATATAGTTATTTATATATTGAAAGCTTTTCCGATGGGGGTAAAATCAGACAATTTGTAAATTTAGTTGAATTGGAAGTGATAATTAGAGTGCTTTAAAGATTAAACCTAAGAATATAGTCTGTCTTCGGACGTGTTATTTCTTTTCTGTGTAGAACATGCCACAGATACACACTATCACATTTCATACAAGGTACTGATTTGGAAGTACGGACGTTAATCATACTATTAATTTAGTCTTTTGTAGATCTATGTTAGTGTCGTCTTTGCCTTTAAACTTCCAATTTCCTTAGAAGTGAATTAAATAAAACTAAAAATTATTTTGTATTTCCTACATAGGTCTTTGAAAGCTTTTCTCTTAATGTCTACTTAGGAGAGTTAATAATGTTTCTTGAACATCTTACCTATTTGGCTTTTTATGTTAAACATTTTGAACTTCACTGAGGATCATTTGTAGAACGTACTAGATTGACCTTTCTTGGTAACAAAGGGTTTGAAATACTATACTAACATTCAGTTAGCACACTAATACCCTTCTTATCTGAGGGTCATTTACCTAGTAGTTCTGGATATGTGCAACCAAAAAAATTCTCCAGAGCAACCATCACAAATGTCACAAATTATATCTAACAAATGTAATCATTCATTTTATGGTAGTGAGCCACCAGAACCATTAACCAGGTTTTTATTTGTTCTGTTCTTTAATATTGCTTTTAAATTTAATTTTCTTGAAGAAATACATGTGAATACTTTGAAAGATTAGTGTTTTAAGGCCTATTTAAAAAAAAAAAAAAAACAGCCACTAATACTATGTTTCTCTACCTTTACCCAACCTCTGAGTTCTGCTCCCCAGAGGCAATTACTTTAAATTCTTTATAGCTTAAACCAAAGTTCTACTAGTCCTCATCCCTGGTAGGGAATTGGGAAGGATGGGTTGCAAATGTGCAGTGTCAAGTTTTGGTTTTCATAATTACTTTTGGGGGAATGCTGACATTTGTGGGTTAGGAATCAAAGATACTAATTGCCTTACAATACTGTAAACTAGGGTTGGCAAACTTCTTCTGTAAAGGGCCATATTGTCAATATTATTTAGGCTTTGGGGACCATAAGGTTTCTGTGACAGTTACTCTATTCTGCTGACTTACAGTACAAAAGCAGCTATAGGTAGTATGTAAGCAAATGAAATGAATGGGGATGATTATGTTCTAACAAAATAATACGAAAACAGGCAGTCGGCTAGATTTGGCCCACAGGTCTTATCTGTGCTCTAACATAGCCCCACACAACAAAGAATTGCCCTGCTCAAAATACAGTAGTGCCCTGTTAAATTATATTGATTGTTTTTTTTAAAGGGTATTTATTTTATGATTTTAAACCTTGCTTTTTCTTGATTATTCATTATAGATGTTACTTTTGACTTCTGATTGTATAATAAAGATTTAGTCCCAGTCTTCCTTCTCCCAGTCCTCCCAAATGACTACAAATTTTCTACAGATTTTGGTGAAGTCAGGGCTTCTGTTCGTGTATGCATTGTTTATAACTGCATCATGAAATATACTACGATATTTTCTGTCTGTGCTACTTTTTTCCTCTTTCGCTTGATTTTTCTAATTCTCCAAAGTCTCTGATATCCTTTGGTTGTAGTCTGTCACATTCAAGTACTCCAGTAATTCCTTTTTTTTCCCCCTTTTCCCTTGGGAATGGCCTCCTAGAACTCTGCCCCTCCATGCCGGGAGATTGTTCTCTTGTTACACTTCTCATCTGCCATCTTGGTATTCCCTTTTATCATCAGCCTAAGAGTTTCCTTTATTGCTTTTAAATGTAAGCTAACAGTGGGATTCATTTAATGTTTAATTTTAAATGAGAAACTAGCCTGAGTAACATCAATGTGACTGACACTTGATATTCTCTACTTTTTTAGTAAAGTTCAGTTTGTGTGTGTGTGTGCGTGAGCATGCGCCCGTGCACGTGTGCGCTAAGTACCTACATGGAGCATTTCAGAGTTGCACAGGTGATTAAGTGTTACGTCTTGGGGCACGTGTGCGGCTGTTGGTTTAGTGTCTGACTCTTGGTTTCGCCCCAGGTCATAATCTCATGGGTTTTGAGAACAAGCCCTCTGCTCTTAGCAGGAAGTCTGCTTAAAGCTTCTCTCCCTCTGCCCCTCACCCCACTTGCTTGCTCTCTTGTGTGGTCTCTCTAAAACAAATAAGTCTTTAAAAAAAAAAAAGGGAAGAAGAAGAAGTATTAAATCTCCGCTTTCAGGATGCCTGGGTGGCTCAGTTGGTTAAGCATGTGACTCTTGATTTCAGCTCAGGTCATGATCTCAGGATGGTTGGTTCCAGCCCTACATCAGGCTCCACGCTCGGCAGAGAGTCTGCTTGGGATACTGTCTCTCCCTTTGCTCCTCCCCCTCTCATGCTCTTTCTTGCATGCGTGCTTTCTCTCTCTAAAATAAATAAATTTTTAAAGAAAGAAAGAAAGGGGCATATATTCCAGTTCTGGCTTATGAAATGTGAAGCTTCTGGGACTAGTCTGCCATCTCTTAAAAAGAGAGCCAACAATAATAATAGTGAAAGTTTTATGACATTTATTGTGTTCCAGGCACTTTCTAATTGCTTTACATTTATGAACTAATTCAACATGGGTAAAAGAATGAATTGAAAGAAAAGGTCTAGGGGTACCTAGCTGGCTTAGTTGGTAGAGCATGTGACTCTTGATCTCAAGGTTGTGAGTTCAAGCCCCATTGGGCATGGAGCCTACTTAGAAAAAGAGAGAGGAAGAAGGTCTGTTTCCTCTTTCTGGACATTGGTGGGTGAGGCTCTGTTGCCTGAAGCTGTCCTAGTGACTTGTTCCCAGGAGGGGAGCTTGTCAGCAGGCTGGGGATGGCAACGGTGACAGATGGAAAGAACCTGAGGCTTTCAGGAGTTTTGAGCCACAGAATTAACTGTGGAATGTCCTGCTTGGGAACTTCTTATTGTGAGAGTTAATAAATCCCTTATTTTTTTAAGTCACTTGAACCGGAGTTTTAAAATCTTTTTTTTTTTTTTTAAGATTTTATTTATCTATTTGAGAGAGAGAGAGAATGAGAGAGAGAGCATGAGAGGAGAGAGGTCGGTGGGAGAAGCAGACTCCCTGCCGAGCAGGGAGCCCGATGTGGGACTCGATCCGGGGACTCCAGGATCATGACCTGAGCCGAAGGCAGTCGCCCAACCCACTGAGCCACCCAGGTGCCCCTGAACCGGAGTTTTTATTTCCTCAAGCTGAAAGCATTCCAGGTGATACACAAGAAATGAATTCTAATGGGATGTGGTTTCCCATGTAGTCATCATTTGCCTCTGGATGGTTATAGTAGCAGATAGCAAATTAAGGCCTACCAAAATAGAAATACTGAGCCTCAGACAAATGGGTTTATTACATTTTCTCTATTAATTTTTTTTCTTGAACCGTGTTCTCATATGTACTATTAAATCTTTAATGTAATTTTAGGCTGCTATGACTCATAGTATGTTATGGTTGAAAGAACACTTGTATTGGATATTGTGACATCTGTCAGCTTATAATATTGAACATATTACTTAATTTCTCTGAGCCTCAGTTTCTTCTTTTGTAAACTGAGGATAGTCATGCTTCCCCTATGTGCCTCACAGGGTTATGAAGGAGCAAGTCTATTTTTAACTATGATGTTTAAAAAGTTTTTTAAAGTGGTTCATGAGTTCTTCAATAAATATGAAACATCATTCTTTAAAATAATATTTATGTATTTTGTGAGTTAGGATATAATAGATGAAGAATTAGAGTGGTTTTCTGTACTAAACAGTTTCTTTATTTATTTCTTTAATAACCATATTTATAGTGCAAGTATTCCTCCTTCTATGTGGCCAAAGAGGTGGCTATAGGGCTAAGACCAGACCAGAGATGGTACCTCAGCTCCTTGGCCACAGTAATTGGCGCAGGGATATCTGATGACCCAACTCTCCTTGTACAAATGCTTTTTCAATTAATTAATTTATTTATTAGAGAGTGCACAGGGGCATGTGCGGGGGGTGGAGAGCAGTGGCAAAGGGACTGGGAGAAACAGAATCCCAAGCAGGCTGGAGGCCCAGTGCCAAGCCCAACCCGAGACTCAGTTGTACAACCCTGAGATCATGACCTCAATGGAAATCAAGAGTTGGCCACCCTATCGGACGGATGAGCCACCCAGGTGCTCCTAACCTTTTTCTTTTTAATTAGAGCTGATGGAAAAGACCCTTTTGCTTCTTTGAAGGAGCTACAAGGATTGAAAGTCTGCAGCAGCCAGAAGAGAATGAGACAACACCAAAGTGGGTCAGGAATTGGGGGTCAAAAGAGACATCACAGGCCAACATGGTGGTCTAGTCCCTGGATTCACTCCACTCTGACATTCACTTCACCCCTGAACTTTTTGAGTTATTTTAGCCATGGCAGCCAAGAAACCCCCTGTTTTTGTTGATGCAAGTGTGTTTTGAACTTTTACTTGTAAAAGAGTTGTGAATAATGCAGAGGCAATATATATACATTTTAATGAGGTATAACATACTCAGAAGACCACACAGATTTTAGGCTTTCAGCTTCATGGATTTTGACAAACTGAACACCTGCTTGTGTTCAGGACTGTTTTGTCCTGTTTGTGTAACAGAGCTCAGGTCTAGAAACCATGTTACCAGCTCTACAAAGCCTCCCCCCGCACCCCTCCCCCCGCCCCGTTCAGTCACAACCTGTCCTCTTTGAGGTTGATCACTGTATGAGGCAGTATACCTTAATGGGTGAAAAGAACTTAGGTTTTGTGGTTGGAAAGCTGAGATTTGAATCCTTGTTCTTGAAAGCCAGTATGATTTTGGACAGATTGCTTAATATCTGAGTTTCACTTTCTTCATGTATATAGATGCTATTTTTTTGTATTTATTTGAGGATTAATTGATGATATATATAAAGTATTAAGCAAAGTGCTCCACGGGGTAAGCCTTCAATAAATGAAAGTTATTTCTATTATTATTACTTCATATTCCCCTTACTTATCAGATGAATTGCTCCTCAAATTTACCAGAGTGCTTTATTTCATGGATTTAAAAAAATCTCATGAGGCTAAAAAAAGATCCTTACTCTTACTTGTAAATGAAAAACCTAGAATGTCAGGCTTCTGATGCTCAGTGCGAGAACAGCGGTATTTGTTAACGTTTGCTGTCTAACAGTCATACAGTAAAGTCATGATTAAGTGTAGTTTATAAAGCCCAGCTGTCTTTGCTGCAGTCACTGGTCATGTTTTCCATTTCTTCCTTTTTAATGTCACTTACTTGCCAAAAACAAGATTTTCCTACCAGAAATAGATTGGTTAGCTTAGTTACTAAAATATTTGCCTTTTCACTTAAGATTTCCCCCCCCATTTTAGTCATGAAGTTCATTTTCCACCCTCATCCATTCCCAGGTTGGGTATTCCTAGCATAAATAATTCGAGTTTTATTTCTGTTTACAAGGAAGAAAGAAACTGTGCTGTGCAATAGTCATGATAGTTTGACTTTAGAGATCATCTAGTTTCTGTTAAACTTTTTGCTTTATAGTTAAGAAACCTGACGCCTGTAGATCTAATAACTTGATTGTAGTCATGAATCAGTAATAAAGCCAAAACTCAGGTCTACTGACTTTCAGGGCATTCTTCCTTTTGTACTAAAGTTGCTTTGAAAAATGAACTGAAGAAACTTCTATAAAACTTCCTTGTTTAGGGGTACCTGGGTGGCTCAGTGGGTTAAGCCGCTGCCTTTGGCTCAGGTCATGATCTCAGGGTCCTGGGACTGAGCCCCACGTCAGACTCTCTCTCTCTCTCTCTCTCTCTCTCTCTCTCTCTCTGCCTACCTCTCTGCATACTTGTGATCTCTGTCTGTCAAATAAATAAATAAAATCTTAAAAAAAAAAACAAAACCCTTCCTTGTTTAATGTGAGACTTTTTTGGGATGACTTCTGATGTGAAGGTGGGGAAGTATACATCTTATTTTAAAAAGATGATTAGTATAATATATCTATTGATTTAACATCAGTAATGACAGTGATGATGGTAGTACCATCACACAGTTAAATAGCATTTATTTTGCAGAGTGCTTCCATTTCTATTTTTATGTTCTATTTATTGTGATAATGAAATGACTTAACTTAGTGGTTATAGCAAGAAGATATTATAAGAAGTTGTATAAGTTTCCTGGGGCTTTTGTAACACAGGACCACAAACTGGGTTGCTTAAAACAACAGAAATTAAATTTTTTCACAGTTCAGGAGGCCACAGGTCCAAAATCAGATGTCAGCCAGGTTGGTTCCCTCTGCAGGGAGGCTTGAGGGAGAAACTGCCCCATGCATCTCTTTGGTTTCTGATGAGCGCAATCCTTGGTGTTCCTTGGCTTTCTGATGCATCATTCCAGTCTCTCCCCCCAGCTACTTCTAAGGGCATCAGTCAGTGGATTTAGTTCCACTCTAAATCCAGGAAGATCTCATCTTGAGATCCTTAACCAATTACATCTGCAAAGACCCTATTTCCAAATGAGGTAACATTCCAGGGTCCTGGGCAGACATGAATTTTTGTGGGATACTGTTTTCCCCACTACGGAAGTATGTCTGAAGCACGTGATTGGCTTGATTTAAGTGTATGTCGTGTGGAGATGTGTAGCTTTATGTCCTTCTGTATAGCTTTATCCTAGACCACGAGTATTGAATTGAATAAAAGAAGATTAGGATCCTCATATTTTCTTCATATTCTTAAAAGTTAAGGTTGTGATTTACTTAGCTCCTCCTATATGTAATGTTAAGGAATAAGTTTGTAATAAAATTAGGCACAATTTTCTGCTTCTAGTTCTTATTAAATACATAGATATTTATGGTCTTTATTTAATCTAATTATATGAGGATTAGTGTCTTAATATAAATAATAATAGTGTTTTTTTCCTTTAAAAAAGTGCATGTAAATGACACCACAGTGTATATTTCTCAATGTTCTAGTCCTTGAGGGTTGTCAGATCTACTTTTTTTTTTTTTTTTAAAGATTTTATTTATTTGACAGAAAGAGAGACAGCCAGAGAGGGAACACAAGGAGAGGGAGTGGGAGAGGGAGAAGCAGGCTTCCCACCGAGCAGGGAGCCTGATGCAGGGCTTAATCCCAGGACCCCAGGATCATGACCCCAGCCAAAGGCCCAGTGACTTAGCTACCCATGTGCCCAGATCTACTTTTTGATACATTTTTGACTGTCTCATAAAATACCAATTGTTTCTATTAGAACAAACAGTACTGTATGTAAAAGTAAATATTTAAATGTGTATAAAATATTAATCTATTGTTCCAGATAAAGGATTGTAGCAGTTGAGTTAAAGTGTGAAGTTTGAAAAATTGAAACTCTTAATGAATCAAATGTGTGAGAACATATTTTTTTCTGTTTTTTTCCCATAATTGCTGCAGACATTTGAACAACCATCTATCTCTTTGATGCTTCAGGTGTTTGTATTTGGAGCTAAATATACAACACGTTAGGCTGATTATGTGCTGGAGGACATATTTGGCTTTCCTGAGAGATTATAGGTTAACTCATTTAATTTTTATTTGCTCAGCTTGAGTTAGTTTCTTAACTTTACTGAGCTTAATTTGTCTATATTATTGAGATGAGAATCCTTAAGGATCACTCTGATAATTAAATGAGATGACATATTAACACCAAGTACATTGTTGGTATATAGTAGGTGTTCAGTGAATATTGCTGAATAGCAATTCCTCTGCCCTCTGTTCTCTTTCACTAAATATGGAGTGTTGTTAATAATATATTTGGATAACTAAAGGTTTGTTTAGTAGTTCTTCTAAACTGAACATTTATATATGTTATTGATATAACATATATAATACATACATACACACACACAATGGAGTATTATGCATCCTTAAAAAAACATGAAATCATGGCATTTGCGACGACATGGATGAAACTAGAGGGTATTATGCTAAGTGAAATAAGTCAGTCAGAGAGTGGCACTTATCAAATGATCTCACTGATATGAGGAATTTGAGAAACAAGGCAGAGGATCATAGGGGAAGGGAGGGAAAAATGAAGCAAGAAAAAACCAGAAAAGGAGACTAACTTTAAGAGACTGTTGATCTCAGGAAACAAACTGAGGGTTGCTGGAGTGTGGGGGCAGGGGGGTGGGAGGGATAGGGTGGCTCGGTGATGGACAGTGGGAGTGGTTTGTGCTATGGTGAGTGCTGTGAATTGTGTAAGACTGATGAATCACAGACCTGTAATTAATTAATACATTATATATTAATAAAAAATGATTAAATATTAATCCCATCCACCCCAAAAATAAAAAATTTAAAAGATAGATTAAATAAATAGAAGGACAGGTACAGTTTCTTCAGTTAAAATTTTTTTTTATTTTTAAAGATTTTTATTTATTAGAGAGAGAGAGAAATCACAATTAGGCAGAGAGAGAGGGGAAGCAGGCTCCCCGCTGAGCAGAGAGCCGGATGTGGGACTCAATCCCAGGACCCAGAGCCTGAAGTGGGACTCAATCCCAGGACTCAATCCAATCCCAGGTAATGAGATCATTACCTGAGCTGAAGGCAGATGCTTAACCCACTGAGCCACCCAGGTGCCCCCAGTTTCTTAAGTTTAATACCACCTGACTTTACATATATTTGCAAACACACACTGCACTATTTGGTGAATTTTGGGGTATCTTTCTTTAAATGACCAAACTTTGTTTTATTTTTGACTCTTCAAAAGTTCTTTAACTTTCACTGCAAATGGAATAGAAATGCCTTTTCTAATATTTTCCTGAGCAGTGATTGTTTTTGTCTATTAATTACAGCTTTGTACTAGAATGCATTGTGATTTATCTCTCTTCCTTTGCTGTGAATTTTCATTTTCCGTGGACTTATCTCCATTTTTTGTTTAATCAAGTAGGAGAATTGTAGGTAAATTAATTACATTGCCCTGAAGCAAAAATTTGAGAGAAGGCTCAAGGAATTTCAATTTGGGTAAAAATTCAAGTACTCCAGTGAATGGATTTTTCAGACAGATCCTTAAATGGTTGAGAAACCTTCCTTCCCTCTCCCCTCCCCACCTCCTCCTCTCCTCCTGTCCCCTCCCATCCTGTCTGGTCTGTTCACCTGAGGCTATCTCTGAGGTTGCCTTGTGCTAGAATCTAACTTCTTACCAAGAAATCATGAGTGTAGAGAGGGAAAGGACCTTAGAAAGTAACAATTCTAATATTTTGGGTTTACAGATGAGGACACTATGAGATAAGGAAACAAGGTTTTGTTTTTTAAATCTAGTCTGGAGATCTTGTCAGCTGTACCATGAGTTATAGAACTTCAGTTTTTGAATGAGTAGAACCTATACTTAATTGTGATAGCCAGTTCAACTCCCATGAGTAAAGAAAATGGAAAAAAACAAACAAACAAACAAAAAAAACACCTTGTGCTGTTCCCTAGCAGTATCCTTCTGGGTTGCTACCCAGTAATGTTTACAGACTCCAAAGGGACCTATATTCAGTACTCCTGAGTATAAAAGTACTGGTTTCACAAAAAACACTTTCTGTAGAAAATTCTTTTATCTATTTTTAAAGTTTTTGCAACACCTTTTTACTATGTCGAGACACCATGACTGCATAAACACCTAAATAGTATTTATGTTGGTCCTCTTTAGAAACTGAGTATTTGGTAATAGAAGATTTTTGTTTTTGTTTTGCCAGTACTTTGATACGTCAGAAGTAGGGATTTGTACATAGTACATAACTTTGAAATGCTGTGGTTCACTTACTTATTTGCTTATGACTTTTTTTTTCTTCTGGATAAATGGAGTAAGTTATTCCATTAAGAGGAGTCGTCTATTTGCCTGCAGCAGTTGCCAAATACAGGGTCCAATAATTAAAATAGTTTTTTACACAGGTATGAGAAAATCCAAAAAACGATGTTATTTGACAAGAGTTGAAGTTTTTAATGGATAAAGCTTAGTATACCTCTTGGGAGTTAGGAAGAAAATTATTTTATGACTACTGGAAAACTAGTTTCTAACCATTTTCACTTTCTGATGAATAGATTTAAAATAGAAATGTTAGTCAGGGATATAATGTTTGCCAGTTATATTCCAAATATCTTGCAGTCAGTTTATCTTTAACCATGGTAACAGACACAGTGGTAAAATAAGTTGGTAGGTTGCCACTGGCTGCCTAAAATTAGGCAAATGTACCAGCTTTGAAAAGGCCTGAGTGTCTAAAACACTGGTGTTAACCTGCTGTATGTTTATAGTTCCACAAAGAGTAACATTTATAAATGCTGTTTAACAGAGTAACTTAGAAGCTAAATTGCTCTTTGCCATATGGCCCGAAGAGTTATTCAAATGAAAGCTGTTAATTCAGTACCAAGGATTGATTCCTAAGAATGAAATGCTGAGGAAAGTATACAAGTTAAACATTTCTCATTCAAATTTTTGCCTAAAATTAATATCCTTATTAAATGGATGTGTTATACTTGTTCATTTAAAGAGCAGTCTTACCCTTACTTTGGTTTGCTTTCTGTCTTTAATGTCTTCCCCACCCCTCCCCATGATGGGATTAGAAATACCGGTAAAGACTTCTGGTTTATCTTGTTTATGGAGAAATGGGTTGGTATGTGGCTGTAACCAGGTACAGGACAGTATTATAAAGAGAAGGTCAGGTGGCCTTATTAAAATTTAATTCTTTAGAACTTTAGGAAATGAGAAGATGAAGTCTTATTTTTCCAACTCAAAATGGTAGACAGGAGGATATATTTTTACTTGCTGTTTTATGGATACTGCAACACTTTGTTATATGATTTATTTTTATTTACTAGTAGAAAACTAAGGAAATTGCTAGGTGAAGCCTTATTATATTGACTTCGTATAGGGAGAATTCAGTACATTTAGTTTTACCAGTATAGTTTGACTTTTAGAATTAAAGACTTTTATTATTACCAGGACTTTCTCTCTCTCCAGAAATATAATTTCCTGGTAACATTTGCATCTCTCTATACTTAAGTAACATTTGTGGTAGACTTACTATGTATTAGACACTGCGTACTTATCTTAATGCAACTCTGCATCATGGGGAAACCAAAATGCAAATAACTATTATATGTTATGGTAAATGCTACAATAGAATTATTTTTAAAGCACTGTGGGAAGTCACATAAATTTCCATCTAAATTTGTTTTCCAGTCACTGTTGTGTCACTACTTTTATCTCCTAAATATTTTTCGGATTTGCTATGATCTCCTTTCCTTCATTGTTTTCTTCTTATTGCAGTTAAATACTTTCTCCTCACAACCACCAGGGTGGTTTATCGTAAATAAAATTTGACCTTGTCTTTACCTACTGAATTATACTCTTCTAAGACTTTTCTCATGGGTGGTAGAAACTCACAAGTTTCTCCACAAGGCCAATAAGAAATTAAAAAAAAAAATCTAATTTCAATTAGCTTTCTAGCCTCATGCAGCCTTTAGTTTTTATTCACTAATTCCGTCCTCCACCAGATACAACTTTTTGACGTCTTCCCATCCTGTTTTTCACCTTCCTGCTTGGGATGCCCACGTCTGCTTTTTCTTTCTCTCTGTTTTGTGTGTATGTGTGTGTGTGTGTGTGTGTGTGTGTGTGTGTGTGTTTTAATCTAACTCAGCTTGATCCTTAAAACTCAAAGCTAGTCTTCTCTGTCGAGGATATCTTTCATAATCCAGTGGAGACTGGATTAGGTCCCAAGCTAGTGCTCCTCTACAAAAGTTGGATATGCTCTGTTCGTGGCAGTCGTGGAGTATTCTTTTTTTTTTTTTTTAACCTTGATTCTTTCTCTTTTTACTTGTGTACAAAGTAATGTGGTAGTCACCTACCACACTTCAAATATCAACACTGCTATTTTGTTTGTTTGTTTTTTAAAGATTTTATTTATTTGACAGAGATCACAAGTAGGAGAGAGACAGGCAGCCGAGCAGAGAGCCTGATGTGGGGCTCGATCCCAGGACCCCGGGATCATGACCTGAGCCGAAGGCAGAGGCTTTACTCCACTGAGCCACCCAGGCGCCCCATTTGTTTGTTTTTAATTATCATTGTGAACTCTGGGCCTAAAGATACTTGATGTGATTCAGCCTGGTGCAGTTGTTGATGCTCAGATTATTCTGTCTTGCCACTAGGCGCCTATTCAGATGGCTTCGGAGTCTCTAGTCATATTGGTGTTCCTTAGAAGAAACAAATTTGAAATGGGAGCAATCCTTTCTGCGTAGAGACAGGGAAAGCTACGGGGAGATCTTGGTCCTTTTTACCATCGTAGATAGAAACATGCTGAGTTGGTGGTAGAGTTACAAACTGAATTCATTCTGCTTCATCTAAAAGCAGTTACTGGGAGCTCACTCTATAAATTCATTTTTTTCTACCTCTTTTACAGTGGCATTTTGTGTATTTTGACATTTATCTCTGCTCAACTTGCATTACAATTAATTTCCTCCTGCTAGCCTGTAAGGGTAGAAATCATTATTTTTGTATCTCCATTATTCTAGTGCCTTACCTTATAGTTGGTACTTGGTAAATGTTTGCTGCTTGGGTAACAGTGCTGTCAGGAGACGATACTGACATTAAACTTCTATTTAGTTCGTGTAGTTCTTCATTATTATACTGAGTGCCTAGGAGGTGCCATGTACCAAGCTAGACACTTACTCAGGTAACTTAATTTATTTAGTAGTAATATGTGAAATAGTCCCTATGCTGAATATTAAGTGATAATAAACATAATGCTCTAACCTATAGCAACATTTCCCGAAGTATGTACTGCGTAATATTGGTAGGTGTTAGTAGAATAGAGGAATTTTGTTGTCAAAACGTTTGGGAGATACTGAGCTAGACAATGATAAACAAGTTTTTGATTTCAGGATTTTATTATACAAATATGTGTAGTGTTACTACTGAAGAGGCAGACAGGGAAGATATCATTTCTCAATTTACTAGACTTAGTTTTTTTCCCCTAAGTGTGTATAGAACATACTTAGGAAAATGCTGGCCAAGTTACATAAAAGAATGTGGTATAGTGGAAAGGGCATGGAGTTGTAAATCAGAACTTGGGTTTCTACCCCCAAATACTAGGTGTAGGACTTTCTGACACTTCTTAAAATCTCAGTTGTCCCATCAGTATAAGAAGTTAATACTGGTCTGTACAGCGTAACACTGCAAATCCTTTACAAAGCACTTGACAAAAATTGGTACTTTTGTACAGTCTTAGTGTCAAGATAATAGTTCATTACAAATTTAACAAATACTGTAAGTGAATATTTCTTCCTCTGTAGTTTTTCCTAAATCTCCATACTGAAGATTAGAGGTGTAACTTCTGTAGACAGACTTGTGTCATAACAGTTTTTTAAAATTATAGCATATCTTTTATTTTTTTCTTTTTATGATTAATTAATAAATTAATTAATTTGAGAGGGTGTGCATACGCACGCATGCACATGGGGCAGGGAAGAGGGGCAAAGGGAGAGGAAGAGAATCACTCAGGCAGATTCCTCATTGAGCATGGAGTCCAATGTGGGGCTCCATCCCAGGACCCCGAGGTCATGACCTGAGCCAAAATCAAGAGTTGGCCACCCAACCAGCCGAGTCACCCAGGCACCCCACAGCCTCCCTTTTCTTGACCAACAATGACGGTGGTCCAACTCCCTTATATTCTTATTCAGGGGAATCTGGACTAAGGACCCAAAAGCAATTTATCTTAAGTTTTTTCTCCATTTTAGTGTTATCCTATATAGTTAAATGGAAGGAAGCCAAACAAATTAATGTATTTGATTTTGAATAATTTAGTTCCATTTCATGGTCTCGTTTTTTATTTCAAATGATAGAATGAACAGCAGTCATGTTAGGTATTTCCTAAAATATAAATGTACTTAAATAAACAACATATATTCATACTCTTGACATTGAAATTGACTTTAAATATACACATTTTTATGCTACTTATAGTACACTGTTAGAAATATGTAAACAAGGAAGGTACTGTCATCTTGATTGGTATTATGTACACAAGGTTTAGTCAGGGTTATGTTTGAGAATAATAAACCAGAGTATATCCTATGATAAGTACTGAAAGAATGTAAATAAGGCAATATGTGTTCCTTCCTTGTCTCATGCTGCAGTATGAGGGAAAAGGAAGCACTGGGTAATTCATCCAAATGACATAATGGCTGACTTTTATTGAGCTTTTATGTGTCTGTTACTATTCTTAGCTCAGTATGTGTTAGCACATTGAATCCTCATAGTTACCCTGTGATTAATACTAACTATTTTACATATTTTTAGGGCTGAATAAGTTGGACTTTGTGAAGTTTTGTGTTTGCTTTTTTAACAGGGTCTGATAGCTTACCTACTGACAAGGCAGCCAGGGAGAAACAAGAGAGACAGAAGTATCTGACAGTATTTAGGGGTTAAATGCCTCCTTTCACAGGCACCTTAGCGATCAGAGCCAAGGCAAGAGAACATAGGTGGGTTTTGTGTAAGGATGTGAATGAAAATACTGGTAGGTAATTACTGGGTCAGTTGTGGAGCCAGTCACCTGGATTTGAATTCCCGTATTCTATTACTTATGTTTAACTTTGTATAATTTAATTTTTTGTAACTATGCAATAGGGATACAATAATATCTACTTTATAGAGTTGGGAGGATTAAATGAATTAGTACATGGAACATGTGTCTGGTGCCTGATAGATAATAAATGCTAACTCTTTATTACTATTATTAACAAAATGAATTGCCTTGAATGACAAGGGACCGGAAACCAGAGACCCTAATATCTTTCATCGACCAGAAGTGGGGCCTCTCTATCCAGGCTGGGTCCCAGTCAGTCCATGGTTAATTTAGAGATAGATAAGCTCTTATTGCCATCTTGGGTTGTATAAAAGAATATTACCCAACACCAACATATTTTTACTTTTATTTTCAAGTTACCCATAATGTTTACACATACTATTTCTCAAACAAAACTCCTGATACAGATGTTGTTTTATGATTTCTTAAAAAGGAGAAAAGTTAGGGGAGAGATTTCTAAAAAACGGGATATTTCTTCAGAAATTTCTCTCTAATAAATGAGAAAACCTGGAGAAGTAAAAGTAATTTGACTGAAGTCATTGAGTTAGTAAGTGGTAAGGCTGGAATTTAAATCTAGGAATTTAATTCTGTGCCCTTACTACTAATTAGTTCTTCCGCTTTTAAAAAGAAACAATAAAACAAATTATTTTAGAGTGAATATAGATTTTCTGATTTAATTTTTTTTGTAAGGAGGGTAATATTTTAAGTTGGTCATGTAATAGGACTAGGTTCCATTTTTTAAAAAATTGCTTTCATTTTTAAGTATAGAAGGATATTTTTCTTAAAGCAAGTACTGTGGAGTCAATAGACTATAGTTTGATATTGTTAGATTTTTAAAATCAAATCAAAATGGAGTTAAATATTAAGTCTGATATATACAGTATCTTTGGTTGATGTCTTTATATGATGCAAATTAGCACAAGACTTTTTTTAATTCACTTGGTGGTATATATTAGAAATTCCTATAAGGAAAATCCTCGTTTATGTAACCTCAAGCAATAGTAACTGCACAGAAATGCAGACCATTAAGGGGTGCCTATGTGCTTCAGTCCTTTAAGCATCCTGACTCTTGATTTCAGCTCAGGTCTTGATATCGGCATCGTGAATTCAAGTCTTGTGTTGGATTTCATGCTGGGCATGGAGCCTACTTAAAAAAAAAAAAAAAAAAAAAAAGGATTCCTGGGTGGCTCAGTCAGTTAAGCCTCTGCCTTCAGCTCAGGTCATGATCCCAGGGTTCTCGGATTGTGTCCCGCATCAGACTGTCTGGTCAGTGGGGGTGGGGGAGGTTGGGCGGGGGGATCTGCTTCTCCCTCTCACTTTCCCTCTGTCCTCTCCCTCTCTCTCAAATGAATAAATAAAATCTTTTAAAAACATGGAACTGTTTGCAAATGCAGCCATTTTAAAGTTTATTTTTGGTAATCTCTATACCTAATGTGGGGCTTGAACTTGGGACCCTGAGATCAAGATTGCACACTCCTCCAGCCGAGCCAGCCAGGTGCCCTAACAATTTCTTTATGTTAATATTTATTTTCCCAGTTGAAGTGAACTATAATTTACACTACATAATGTTTAAATATCTCAAATCCTGGGGCACCTGGGTGGCTTAGTGGGTTAAGCGTCTGCCTTTGGCTTAGGTCATGATCTCAGGGTCCTGGGATTGAGCCCCACATGGGCCTCTCTGCTCAGTGGGGAGCCTGCTTCCCCCTCCTTCCCCCTCCCCCCATGCCTGCCTCTCTGCCTACTTATGATCTGTCTGTCAATAATAAATAAATAAAATCTTAAATAAATAAATAAATAAATAACTCAAATCCTTTGGGAAGTAGCTCTTACTAATAAGCAAGTTAATGTTAGGCCAATATTAAAATCAATTAATAACAATCTAGCGTATGCACCCCCCCTCAAAAAAAAAAAAGCAGAAGCAGTCTTCTGGATATGGAGATGAAAAGCCTGCTACGAGTCAAAACCTGATGGAGAAATGTTTTTCATTCCAATTCCCCTAGGATCTCAGGTCTTCGAGGTGTGTGTTTGTGTGTGTGTGTGTATTTCCCTTTAAACACTTGTCATGTAATTTTTATTTGAAGAAATTTTACAGAAATACAGGTAGTCCTTTTTTAAAAAACAGCTTTATTGATGTACAAATAAGTGCCATAAAATTCACTTGTTTTAAGTATCCAATTATAATTCTGACTGGGGTGCCAGGGTAAGCATCCGACTCTTGGTGTTGGCTCAGATGGTGCTCTCAGGGTTGTGAGATCTAGCCCTGCATCAGGCTCCAGGCTCCTCAGTTGTAGCATGTTTGAGTACGTCAGTTCTTGAATTGCCCAGTAGAATCCCATTGTGCCACATTTTTGTTTATTCACAATTGAGGGACATTTGGATTGTTTCTAGTTTTTGACTATTATGAGTAATGCAAGTATAAACATTTATGTACAGATCTTTATATGAACATATATTTTCATTTCTTTTGGGTGGTTAAATAGAAGTAAAATTACCAGGTCATAACTGTCAAACCGTTTTTCTGCAGTGGCTGCTTCATTTTACATTCCCACAAGCAATGTATGAGGAGCTCCATGTCCTTACCAATATGTTACTGTCTGCCTTTTGGTTATAGCCACTTTAATAGGTATGAAGTAGTGTCTCATAGGTTATTTGCATTGCTATTTCTTTTCATTGATTTTTTATCTTGGGTATTGTAAGTTTAGTTTGAAATTACTGTAGCTTTAGAAATCCTGGAAGAGACTTAAACTGGCGTGATTGTCTTTGCCATGTGAAATATTGGTTTCCCAGAAGATTCCTACTCCATCCTGTGAAATAAAGTCTTTGAATTGTGATTTAAAATTGAGGTCTTAGGCGCCTGAGTGGCTCAGTAGGTTAAACGACTGCCTTCAGCTCAGGTCTTGATCCCGGAGTCCTGGGATCGAGTCCTGCATCGGGCTCCCAGCTCTGCGGGAAATCTGCTTCTCCCTCTTACCTCCACTCTCATGCTCTTTCTCTCTCTCTGTCTGTCAAATAAATAAATAAAATCTTCAAAAAAATAGAATAAAATGAAATTTAAGTCTCTTCAGGTAAAATCAAAAGGAAAAGAGATTACTTATCACAAAAACAATAATCAATCTTAGTTGGTTGGCATATTACTGATTATTTCCTACTTTAGATCTGCCATTGACTAGTTAAGTTGTAGGGGTTTTGTTTTTGTTGTTTTGTTTTGTCTTGATCTTACCTATTATCATTAAATATTACTTCATTTTCCTGAAAGTGTGATGATAATTGATGAAGTAGTCATGGAATTTTCTTTCCCCTTTCTAGTATATCAAAGAAAAAATATCAAATAATAGATGTCACTTGGCAAAAAATACTTTTTTTCATCTTCTTAGGTTGGGCAGTAAAAGGTGTAGTAAAGTAAATATTTAATCTGCAGTTTGATGCAGTAAAACATTTATGGAATTTTCCTCTTGGTTTTACTAGACTGATGAAACCCTGTTTAAGGAATTTACAAGTTGGACAGAACTTTGAAACAAGTTACATTTTTGGGTTAAATCATGCCCAGTACTTGTTATAGTTAAATGGTTCAGTTGAGAGGACATTATAAATATACACATTCATTTTAAGGAAATGTTTCCTTTTTTTTTTTTTCCCCCTCAGTCTACCTGAAGTGCCTTGGTGGGGACTTTCCCCACTTTTCCAGGATGGTCCTTACCCTCCTCTATGCACAAGAAGTAATAAAGTTGGACTTTAAATTATAATCCCAAATACAAAGAAAAAATGATAGGTATTCTTAGGCACACGATTAATTAAAAACATCTTGGCAAGTGAAAGAATGGATATATCTGAAACAGGTGGTATGTTTACTTAATTCTTTTGTAAACAAATAGTTTGAAATGGTTTCTGCTACTAAGATATAGCAGTTTCTACAGATTGCTGTTATTTTGAGAAAAGACAGTTAAGATTTATGTTAGGAAGGTAGCACTGTGTAATGGAAACCTAGCCTACGGGCATCTGTGCCTGGAGATGGGATCCAAATTATGTATCTTAAAGGCTGTTTGATCATGGGCAAGTTGTTTCAATCTCTCTGAGACTCCATTTCTTTATCTTTAAAATAGGAGTGAAAATGTTGATTTATGAATAGTTTGTGAGAAAGTTCTAGCATAGTGTCTGAGAGCTTTTAAAATAAACATTCCCTTTCATGTTAATCAGTTTGTATTTGTACCACACACAGATACTCTGAGTCTTAATAACGTAGAAATCAGTCAGGTACAAAAAAAACCCCCAAAACAATAACAAAAACAAACAAAAAAAACCAAGGACCTTGAGGCCAGACATCTTTTGTTTGAATCTGGTTCTGTCATCTGCTGTCTCGTGACTTGGGGCAAGTTATAGAACTTCTCTATATCTGCTCAATTTTCTTTGAAATTGGAATAACACTGTTTATGTCAGGGATTGTTCCGAGGATTAAATGACTTTGTGTAAGTAAAGTGGTTGGCCCAGAGCTTCCTCTGACACCAGTGTTTTGCTAGGTGAGAAACAACGGGTGACATTTATTGAGGACTCACTGTGTGCTGCCGACTTTCCTAAGTACTTTACATGCGTGTAATCATCACAACAATCTTTGAAATCGGAATTCCTGCCATCATCCTGATTTTATAACTAAGGAAACTGAGATTCAGTGAAGTCTAATAGTTTCCTTACTGCCACGCAGAAAATACCTATTAGAGCCAGAAATTTAAACCTAGCTACAACGGGCTATAGAATCTACCCTCCTTAACTGATAATGAGTGATTCCACTCCCAAAGTTACGTCCAAACCTGGCCTATTTCTTCTCGCTTGGCTGTGGGCTCTCAGATGGTTGTAGGTGATGGCATTAAATTTGCCTTTTATGCCTCGTTCCCTGTCTGTGCTGTAGCCTGTGAGGGATAGCAAGTGTTGAATGAGTGAAGCAGCAATTACTGTTGATACTACAGTTGTTTTAGCTTGAATGTGTTTGTCTATTGGCAGTCTTGTACTTGTACTTGTACTACTAGCTTGGTTTGGGCCAGTGTTATTTAACTGAGTAAATTAATTTTCATAGATGCATGTTCAGCTAAGTGAATTATGACATCTGTTATTGCCAGAAGCCTTTTATTAGACTAGGTGGGAAGATGAAGTTCATGCTGTTTTGACGTTTTTTTCCCCCCTTAAGTTTGATACATGATATAAGAACCACAATGTTAGTCGTAAAATGAAGAGAAAGTAGTTTGTGTTTGGTCTTTCACTGAGTTTCAACGATTTAGAAGCTAAAGAAGTGAAATCTTATTTTTTTTTAACTAAGCTGTTTAATAGCTTTTAAAAAGCCATTTTAAATAGTTTTATAATTTATTTTAACTATTTTAATAAGATTAAATTTTTATTTAATAAATGAATTGTTGAGATAACATTTAATGAAAAATTCAAATAATTATTAAGTAATGTTAAATTTTAAGGGTTTGGTTTTAAAACCTGGGGATTAATATTACACGTTTATTAAATAGAACTTTAGTATTTACCCTGGATAATGTGTTTTGATCCTCTGTTTAATTCATGAAGTAAGGCACATTTGAATTATTTCGTCTGATTCATAAAAGCCACTAATAATCTTTTTTTCCTCATTAGCAGGATTCTTCACAATTCATGATGCCAGGTTAGGTTAAGTGGAAAAGCAGAAGTTAAATTATCTTTGCCAAGATGACTTCTTGGGAAAGGTTATTAATTGGGCAGTACCTTGATTAATAAATCCACTGAGAATGTACTGCCATGTACCAGCAAGTTGGAAAATAAACAGTCTTCTTAAATTATGCAGAGTGGTGTTGGTTTGCATTAACAGCAACGTTCTCATTAAAGTTGGGCCAGGAAAAAACACCACTGTGTTCTGCTTCTCCTTTTCACTACACACATCAGCTGCGCCAACAGCAACAGCCAACACCTGGGAAGGAAAGGCAAACCAGGCGTGTGTTGGGCCCCTTAGCAGCAGAATTTCTAGAAACTTGTCTATAGGGCTTTGTTGTTTAATTTTATTCTCCTGTGTTAGGCATCCGTCTCTGTTTCTCTCATTCATCTGACATTTGGAATGGGGAGAGAATCTGATTGGCTCAGCATGAGTCAGCTGTCTAGCTTTGGATCACTGTGGAGAAGGGGTGTGCGCAGGATCCAATAACACAGACCCGGCCCTTGGCAGTGCCCCTCACCAAATAGGTCCCCAGTTCTTCATGCTTAGTGATTTTATGATTTTACTTAAGTATAAATGAGAGACAGGTATGGAATCAACTAGGTATTTGCTTTTAATCTTAAAGATTATGTTCTTATTAAAGATGGGGGCTTGGCATTTGAGGATTATTGAGAGACCCCTGAAATCACACTGTGTTGAGTAAATAGATCTGAAGGTTAATCTTTTTCATCTCATGGGAACTGAGGGGGTACAGAGAACAGGTTTTAGATGAGATAGTCCATGTCTGCTTCTTTTTCTCATATGGCCAATCCCTGGTGGTTGCTCTGAGGGCCAAAAAGCTGATGATGGCCTTCTCTCCTTGGCTTCCAGAACTTGGAGTTCTCCCAGTTCCACCACGTAGCAGTTTACTGGGCTCCCTTCCCTCCATTCCCCTCCTTTCCTGTGTGAACCATTTGAATTCCTTCCATTACCACCTAATGCAGTTTGAGTTACCCTTCTGCCACAAGAGTCCTATTTGGAATGTTGTTTTCTGGGACACTTGGTTGGGGAAAAATCACAAGGTTAACAGTAGGGCAATTGTGTGATTTTATAGTTACCTGCATTTTTCACTTTTCCTATGATAGACCTGTACAACTTTTTTTTTTTTTTTAAAGATTAATTTATTTGAGAGAAAGAAGGCAGGAGGGGCAAAGGGAGAAGGGAGAGGAGAATTCTAAGCAGACTCCCTGCCAAGCCCAGTGAGGAGCTCAATCCCATGTCCATGAGATCATTACCAGGCTGAAACCAAAAGTCAGATGCTTAACTGACTGTACTACCCAGGTGCCCCAGCATGTATTACTTTTAAATCATGATAAAAATAATTTTAAAAAATCAAGAGAAAATGAAAGCTAATATTGAAGCAATATCAAGTGTTAGGTATTGGGCTAGATGCTTTCCAATACATTTTTTCAGGGAAAAGTACTGTGAGAGGGCAAGTCATTAAGAAACCAATTGCTGCTGCACAAAATCAATTTGATTAACCATCATTATGAAAGTAAACGTGGTTTTTTCCTATGAGTTATGGAATAAAAATTTCAGCCAAGAAGTTACACCTTAATTTTTAAAAAAGTTATAACTTAGTAACAAAACTGTCTAAGTCTGTTACTATAAAAGGGCAGATAGATTCCTACGTCCTAGGATATAAGGGGGTGAATGAGTTAAAGAACCAAGATGCTGGGGCGCCTGGGTGGCTCAGTGGGTTAAAGCCTCTGCCTTCGGCTCAGGTCATGATCCCAGGGTCCTGGGATCGAGCCCCGCATCGGGCTCTCTGCTCAACGGCGAGCCTGCTTCCTCCTCTGTCTCTGCCTGCCTCTCTGCCCACTTGCAATCTCTATCAAATAAATAAATAAAATCTTTAAAAAAAAAAAAAAAGAACCAAGATGCTAAAATGCATACCAAGTGTCCCAGAAAACAGCAACATTCCAAATGGGCTCTTGTGGCAGAAGGGGCCCCAAACAGAGTGTATTTAGTTTTTCTGTTATCCTGTTTTCATGTAACCTACCAGAAGTCTTTTCTCACATCACTGAATATCCTTTTAAGACATAATTTTAATGAGCATAGTACTTTATTGTATAAATAAGACATAATTTTTTAAACCCGTCCCCTGTTTACACACAGCATTCACGTCATTGAACTTATTTCTTTAATAGCTTTATAGGTAGAGATTTCTAAAGAAACAGGGGTGAACATTTTCAGGCTATCGAGACCTCAGTCTCCACATATGTAACCAGTCTCCTGTCTCAGCTGCCATTGCATTCTGTATATGGATACCCTTTTCATCTCATTCAGACTTTTTATTCTAGACCTCTTCATCTTTTCTTGGGCTCTGACACCCACATTAGTATATTCTGCAATTGAATGTTCTCATCACCATGCATAGGTTTCAGCTCCCTGTCTGTGCTGACCCCAAAATGTGGTCATCTTTCTCACCCTGCTCGGGCTCTGAGTCCCCATAGCTCATAAGGCTCCCCTTTATACCCCACGTGGGCTGATAACCTCACACCTAGCAGTACATGTGTCAGAAACTGTCCCATTCTGCTTGGGGCCTCTATGGTTGGTTCTGCCCTATTTAATGACTTTAGCCCTAAATTGTTTCGGCAAGGCAGGGGAAAGGGCAAGGCCAAGGGAAAATAGATTTTCTGAGGGGCCTTGCCAGGTACATAGCATTATGCCTCGTGTACTGTAGGTATTTGGTGGCAGGGTGTGCGTGTGTGTGTTTGATTCTTCCCCCTCCTGATCCTGGTCTTGGTGGTAAAAGGAAGAATACAAACATTACCCAGTAGACTGCTTCTAATACCAGCTCAGCTATGTCTGCTCTTCGTGGTATCCCTAATCTAACCCTCTAGTTGACACTATGGTTCTCCCTGACCGTTTTTATTGTCCCCCATTCTCCAGAATCTTCCATATCAAGGCTAATGACTTTTCCTCCTATTTAAATGAGCTCAAGATTATTTAACATGAACTACCTACCTAACTGCCTCAGAACATTTCAATATTTCCAACTCTTCTTATTTTACCTTCTTTCTTGAAACTCTTTTCTCCTTTGGCTTTTATTATAATGTATTGTCCCACTTTTCTTCCTTCCATTCTAAAAAAGTTTTCTAAAGTTTCCTTACCTGACTTTGATACATCTCCCCTCCAGGTGATACTTACCTTTCTTTAAAAAAATGATGTTCTTGGTCTCCTGAAGCTGTTCTACTTCCCTGGATTATCATTAACCACAATTTGTCCAAACACCTAGTTTTTGCTCCTAAGTTCCAGTTTTCATACCTTCCCAACTCTCTGACTCTAGCCCTGATTCCTAGCTGGCTTAGAGCTCCAGTAGCCTTTCTTTTTTTTTCAAATCTGTTTTTATTCTTTGTCATGTTTAATGATACCACTGCCATCCTAGGTACTTAAGCTAGAAATTGTCATCTCTGTCTTTTTCCCATGCTGGTATATTCAGTAAGTTTCCCAATCTTGTATCTTTTACTTCACAAATACTGCTGTTTTTCAGACTATCTCTCATTTACGTATAATACAGTAGTGCTTACTTGATTCTGCTTTGGATTATAACTAAATCTCTGAATATTTTTCTTTGGACTTGTAACTTCTTAGAGGCAGATTCTACCATAATCATTTCTTTTTGTTGAATTAAAGAATACTCTTCAAGGCATTTTTCCAAACTTGAGTCAGTGTTTTACTCTATCATTAACTGGTTCTCCCTAGGCAATAGGAACTTGGTCATGAATCATGATTTGATTATATGTATGTGACCTGTGATACACTTCTTAGGGTTAATGCAGGAAAGGGTGTGTTTCTGGATAATGCATAAATTGATAGAATATGTGGGCAGATTTTTTTAAGTGGCTTTAACTATTATTACTTATACTTAATGGAATCTGTGCTAATTACCTAGATTTTAGTATCTGCAGATGATAATATGTTTTCAGACTTAAGTGTTCCTGTCTGAATGTCAGAGGCTAGCTAGATATGTATTTTAAAATTGATTGGATTCTAGAAATGTTTTCTTTCTTGAAAAATTGTATTCTTCCCCCCCAAAAAAGATTTTAATCTTTTTAAAAGTTTTATATTTTTACTCAAGCAGCTTTTCTTTTCTGTAGTTAACACGTTTGATTATATGACTCCGCTAGAAACTAATAGAAGAAATGAAGGACGGTTGTAGCAAAGAGGCTACAAAGAAACTCTTTGCTTATAATTATTCATATTTATTTCATGATTTAGACTTCTCCAGTTAAGATATCTTAACTTTTAATACTTATCCATGTCCTCACCTCCCCCAAATAACACTAGAATTGTAGAAGAATGTTTTAATAGATTAAAAGGCTTCTATGATTTGGCTTTTCATGTTTTTTAGAGTCCTAAGAAAAGAATGATTCAGAAGAATTAAAGATTTGGTAAAATAATTTGGTAGTTGTTATACATTCAAAAGAGTTACTGGCTCTTGCCATGTCCTCAGACCATACCTTTTTGTCTGACATCATCCTTGTTCATAGTTCATATCATATAATTAAGTGATTCAACTTCCTCATTTGTTCCTCATCATTAAAGTAATCTGTCAGACTTCGATAGGTATGGGTACGTGTGCATGCACATGATGGGCAATCACAAACATTGGGCAGTATGTTGATTAAAATAGGACATTGTGAAGAAACAAGAGAATAGAATAGGAGACCATATAAATGGAGAAGTAAGGGGAATTGCTTTCAGAATAGTAGGTTAGAAACAGGGCTCTTCGGGAGCAGTTAAAAGGACTGCCTTATAAGCAGTTGCAAAGTTATATGCCAGGCATTCAATAGAGAAACCTGTTTGTAAGACAGTAGTTATTAGCAAAGAACAGTGAAAACTTACTTGATAAACTGTGAGGGCTATACTTTGGAATTAAAAATTTTTTAAAAAGTCCAAAGAATTAGTTTCTACTAATGCTAGGTAGGATTTATCTCAAAGCTAATCAATAGTTCTAATAGTTCTGAGTGACCCTAATAGTTTCTTTAGTATGTTTTAGTGATGTGAATGGAGGTACTAGATCTGATTTTAAAATATCTGTTGTGGCAACATAGTTTGGGGGATTATAGATAAAAGTTTTCTTTCATTGGATATCTTATTCTCAGAGTCACTGTTTTGTTTGGTAACTTTAATTTTATTATATTGTTCAACACTTCAATTTCTCTTTTTTATCAAACTTGTTGGAATGAAAGTTACATAATTTAGGTGTCTGGGCACATTAGGTTTTGGGTGCTGACAGCCCTGTTTTCATTTATAAACTGTGAACAATTCTTTAAAATAAAGTATAACATTGGTTTTAATTAAGAAAATTACATTTATCTCCACACACGTTATTTTTGTTTTCTTCTTTGCACCTTTTGCTCAGGCATTTCTAGCTGCTTTTATTGGTTTGTTCTTTTTTTCATAGTAGTAATGAGTCTTTTCTGTCCCCATACTCATACATTCAAAAATTGTGGCCATCCAAATCATCATTAGTGAATATTGTTATAAAAATTAATTTAAGTATAGGTCAACCTTATCAACTTAAAAATGAGGTATTAAGGGCAGCTGGGTGGCTCAGTTGGTTAAGCGACTGCCTTTGGCTGTCTGTCTGTGCTCGCTCTCTCTCTCTCTCTCTCTAACAAATAAATAAAATCTTAAAAAAAAAAAAGATAAAATTCTTAAAAAAAAAAAAAGTGGTATTAAGGCTCGTAGGGGCTGACTTACCAAGAAGGGAAAGAGCTAATATTTAAAGAGCACCAACTATATATCAGACAACACCCTTTTTACATTCTAGTTCTATGAAATATGTTTTGTTGTCCCCATTTTACAGATGCTCAGAGGTCAAGAAACTTGCCAAGACCGTAAGACTGGTCATGATAGAGGCAGGATGAAAATCCACTTCTCTTGCACAGTTTGGTCTTTTCTGCTCTTGTCAGCAAACATTAAAGGCTGTTCAACTAAGGCAATGAGGGAACAAAAGATTAAAAACCAACACTCCAAATATAACAAAGGGTATTTTCTGATTGATAACTTCTATTTTTATAAAAAGAACAAAAAGGACTCAAGGTTAAAAATTATCTTTGGTTGTATAGCTATTAAATCACTAATAAAATAAGACACTTGTCCCAAGTGTAAAAGCAATACGATATTTACCTATAAGGGTCTTGTAGTTGATGATAGATGTACAAAAAAATAGTCACAGAAAAAGTAGAGTGTATTTACTGTCACTTTAGAGATGGAAAAAATCAGCAAGGTCATGGGCATCTCTCTCTTATTTATTTATTTATTTATTTATTTGGATGAAGTTGTCTCAAGAAATTCTTGAGCTTTTGTATCCTTGTCATGCTTTTTAACATACACTCTTGCTACCAAAGGTGGACTACATTTGTCCTGGTATACGATTGGCCTCTCTGATGTTTATTGAGTGGGCCAAGCTAGGAAGGGATTTGAACTCTGTGTTTACTTTTTGAATTAAATTTGATGTTTGTGGGCACCTGGGTGGCTCAGTGGGTTAAAGCCTCTGCCTTCGGCTCAGGTCATGATCCCAGGGTCCTGGGATCGAGTCCCCCATTGGGCTCTCTACTCAGCAGGGAGCCTGCTTCTCCATCTCTCTCTGCCTGCCTCTCTGCCTACTTGTGATCTCTGACTGTCAAATAAATAAGTAAAATCTTTAAAATAAACAATAAATTTGATGTTTGTGGGAATTAATAGCTTGCTTTTCATTGTTTCTGAAATGAGATTCCAAAAAAAGAAACTGAGCATGATAGAAGTAGGAAAAATTAGGATTTTGATATATAGCTTTATGGTCTATCTGTTCATTTGCTGAGGAAATGAGGTGCTTAAAATATGTGTCCAAATCTGGGCCTCCATTTGCCCTGCTTATATGTATTTGTGAACTCTAAATCTTTTATCTAAGCACTTAATCTAATTAAACTATTGGTAACTACCTTTTTGAAGCAAGACACCTTCTCTTTAGCCTCTTGATATTTGAGCCACTGCTGTTCTGAATGTGATGACCTAAGAGGTAATCAGATCACCTAAGAGTAGCTTTTCAAATTGTTTTTCAGATGTTTCTTTTCTAGAATTCCACAGTGATATGTGTTTCCCATTTCACCATCTAATTGTCTAGGTTTTAACATTTGTACTCTTGATACCATCATATTCATTACAAAATTTTTTTTTCTTAGAAGCCTGATTCTGGTAGACTCCTGAACAAAGACAGGCTTTTTCTCCATTTACCAATCTTCTCCTCCCTCATGGCTCTTCCCATACATTTATATTTAATGTAACATTAGTTACATTAATTTCAGATTTATACCATATACATTTCCCTTTTATGATAGTCTTCAGGTCAGAAAATATCTGTAGTATTCATTTAATTGAATTTCAGTTCACTTGATATTACTGTAATATCTTAATTCTCATTTTTTTCCTTAAAAATTTTTTTTTTACCACTTTCAGGATGCTTTTTCCTCAATTATTTATTTATTTATTTATTCGGTTTATTTTTAATCAGCCTTAACTTCTGTAAAGGTGCAAAGTTCATTTGTAAAAAGAGGAGGAAAGAAAATACTAGAAATAATTGATGAGAAAACAGATACTAGAGATGGAGAAGATAGCAAATAAAGATATTTGCATCTTATAGCTTCAATCTTAGTAGTTGAAGTAGTTGGCTAGATGTTCTGCCGGAAGAGGTAATGCTCATAGTAATTAGGAATTAAAACCTGTGAGAAGGAAATTTAGAATTGTCCTTTATGTCATTATAGAAAGTATTCTAAGAGATCAATATAGGATTGTCAGACCTGCTGTTGAAGATGCAGGATTGATTTATAGAGGGCAAAGTGTTGGGTCTAGGACCAGGTTAAAAAAAAAAAGGTCAGCTCTAGTTGGGGTAAGAGGACACTGAGGCTTAAGAGGCTTAAGGTGTCCATGGCATCTGTGGGATTAAGAACCAGAGTGTTGGGGCGCCTGGGTGGCTCAGTGGGTTAAAGCCTCTGCCTTCGGCTCAGGTCATGATCCCAGGGTCCTGGGATCAAGCCCTGCATCTGGCTCTCTGTTCGGCAGGGAGCCTGCTTCCTCCTCTCTCTCTGCCTGCCTCTCTGCCTACTTGTGATCTCTGCCTGTCAAATAAATAAATAAAATCTTAAAAAAAAAACAACAACAACCCAGAGTGTTAATAAGAGTGCTTACCATAGCCAGGCACCAGAGAATGAACTTTCTTAAAATGTACCAAGCTGTTGCCTGCATATCAAATGTAAATCAGGATTTCAGAGTCTTCTCTCATAATAAGAGAGAATTAATGTTTTTCCCTCCTTGAAGCAGATCATCGGTTATGAAGAATGGGTTGGAAAACCGTAGTACTACTCATACACTATTTGCCTTGGTATTTGTAGGTCTGTCTACCAAAAAAGCATTATTTATATATATACCCTGTATGTCCTTTTGTTTCCATAGAATGTTGGGCACTTTTCTAGACACCCAAGTAGTGGAGGCATTGTTGGAGGCAGGGGAGAATCATTAGGAGTAGCCGAATTATGGAAGTAGCCAACATATTACATAATATTCTTTTCCTAGTTGAAGAACGTATTATCTGATTAAAATTTCTGTTCTTAGGCAAATGTTACTGCTGAGATTCCTTTACTCTTTTGTATGGCATTTAAAAAACAAGGAAATTTTTTGTCCTCAGATTTTGCAGAGAACTATAATTGAACTCAGCTTTGTGATTTAATTTTATGTAGAAGAAATAAAAAAGGAAAAGAAACATTTTCAAGTTTAGATGATTTAGTCAAATCTGCCAAGTGTCTCTGTGTCAGAGGTAGAATAGAACCAGAACCTTTAGAACATTTGTTGAGTTATTTGCTTTTAATTTTGTTAGCACAGCTCTGCAAGTTATCCTTCATCCCTGACCCTAAGTCTTGAGCAGATGGTTCTTAAAGTTTCACTTCTTTTCTTGCTTTGTGTCGACTAACCAGAAGATTGTTTCTTATAGGAGAATAGCTTGACCTCAGCCACAGGTGTTCTGATCTATCTTGACAGATTTCATTGTGCAATTAAATGAGGCTTTAGATCAGAAGGGGTCTTTAGAATTCCTTCCCTGTCCCTTCTGGCATCCTGCCACCACCCTGATTTCAGGAGGCCTTTGATGTGCCACACACACATCCCAAGAAACAGATAATTTTCAGACACAATTCAGTCTGAATTTATACTTAAGGCTAATTTGTTAATGGCATGTGCATTATTAAGCAGAGCCATGACCAGGTAAAATACCCGTATTTAGGTTCATGGCACCCTCACACTGTTTTTCAAGAAAGTGGTCTATTTGCTCAAGTAACTGAAAGGTCTATCCGGTAGTGTTTTTAAAACAAAATATGTCCTCTGCAAAGGAAAACTGATGTCTCCCCTGGAGAGACATTTAATTGCTTGTAATTGAAAGTGACATTTATCTAGTTTAAAAAAAAAATAAAGGTTAAGATCCCACATTCTATTACAGTGAAAGCTGTTCTTCCTCTAACCCATCAAATCTTTGGGGGGGGGGGATGAACTCTCCAATAAAATAAGCCATCTTTATCCTTTTTATAGGATTATACCTCACCACCACTGTCCTTTTTTAGAGTTATTTACAAGTATTATTTACAAGTATTTACAAGTATTGCTATTTACAAGTACCTCAGCCTTCAAAAAGCTTTTCCACTTTTAGCCACCATTTCCCCACAAGATTTATTAGATTTTCTGAGCCTTTTTAAGTCTGGAGCTATTGAGTACCATGCTGGGATTGCATCAAACCTACGTAGGCCAAGGACTGACATGCATTTCTGTTTTGGTCTTTTGCATATGCATTATTTTATTTTTCCTTATTTTAAAATTGTGGGACATATATTTCCATGTCCATATTCTTGTCATCTTGACATAAAAATAGAGTTCTTTTTAAAGAGAATTTAGTGCATTCTTTTGTATGTGAAAACAAAATACTGCCAGAATAATCATTAAAACATATCAGTACCTATTCTTTATTAGTTTGGGTTGTTGTTTCACTAAAAAGCATGCAGTGCCATTGAAATTGTTGCACATTTTAAAAATAAGTTTTGATTGAATTAAACTCAGTCATTCTGAATTATCAAGTTAGAGCAGAATTGCTCCTGTAGAATCTGTGTTCCCATACTTATCTTTTTTGATTTTTAAAGATGATTGATTGAATTTAAAATTTAGGAGGGTAAAAGACAACTAGTTACTGCAGGTCAGTTCTGCCATTAAGTCCAACCAGTTGGTTCTTGCTAATCTGTCCTGCTTTAGAGAGAGACTCCTGGCCATTTTGGTTACATGTATGTGAGTTGTTCAGTCCATGTGGCTTGGTCTAGGTGTTCTAAGATTTTAATTTGCAGGGTATATTATATCACAAAATGATTTTAAAAAATAAGAAAGAAGTCACAGGAAGTTGATGAAAAAGAGAAAAGGATTTAAAGGACCAGAGAAGTTAGTATGAATAAGATGATACATAAGAGAGAATAATCAAAATGAAAGGCACTTATGGAGTCATGTAATCATTTTAGTCTACCCCCTTCATGTCTGTCTTTAAACCAGCTTGGATTCTTAATTTCTCATTTCTTGAAACAAGATTTTAAAGAGTGTTATAGATAAAAATTCTTTTGGGTAGAATGATGTCATGAGTCAGAAAATACTCTTTCCTGAATATCCTCATAATACCTCTGCCTGAATCTGGTCTCTATCTGTCTCATCTAGTAATTAACTGAAGTAATTTTAATTTCTCAGAATTCTAATTTTCAGTTAATGCTAAAAGTGAAAATCCTCCGTTAAAACTATAAGCTAATGACCCACTTCAGTGTCCCCTTGGACACTGGGAATTAAAGGTCTGGGGACAGTATGTGTTAACAGCAAAGAACTTAGAGACAGACAGTAAGAATGGTTTGTTCATCCTGCCCAGGTGAAGGTGTAGTTCAGAGAACTTTACAGCATCTGAGAGTGATGGGCATAGAAGCTAAAAGGAATTCTACTTCTCGATATTCACCCTGTGTCTTCAATCACTTCAAGACTTTATTTTCTAGTTTAAACTGTAACCCAAGTGGTAATTTTGATCTATATGCTTTATGAATTTTTAATTCTGTAGAACATTTGTATTTTCTTTTTTTAAAGCTTTTTAAATTTATTTGAGAGAGAGAGAGAGAATGAGAGAGAAAGCATGAGAGGGAAGCGGTCAGAGGGAGAAGCAGACTCCCTGCCAAGCAGGGAGCCCAGTGTGGGACTTGATCCCAGGACTCCAGAATCATGACCTGAGCTGAAGGCAGTCGCTTAACCAACTGAGTCACCCAGGTGCCCCCATTTGTATTTTCTTTAAAAATAACTCCATAGGATTTATTATTGGTAGTTTTTTTCTTGGAGGTACCAGAGCTATGTTTATTTTAAATAAAGGATTCCCTTAGGGCATGGTTCTCAAACTTTAGTAGTGTATCAGAATCATCTAGAGGAATTTTTAAATTGCAGACAGTTGGGGCCATAGCCATATGACTGAGCAGCTCTGGGGTGAGGCCAGAGAGTTGGCATTTTCAGCAAGTTCCCAGGTGATGCTAAAACTGCTGGTCCTGAAACTGTACCTTTGAGAACTACTGCAATACAATATTGATCCCAGAAGTCTGAGACACAGCTGAATATACTTGGTGCCGAATGAACGCGGAGTTGCTTATACTGCAAGCAGAGTTATAGCTACTGGACAGGTACCAACAATGATTGTTTAATGCAGTGTTGTATTTTATTTATTTACATAGATTGGAGCATATGATCAACAAATATGGGAAAAATCTGTCGAGCAAAGAGAAATCAAGGTAACAAGTTTATTTCATTTCATATATTCTGAAACATAGTTATATAAATTGATTGTTAACCACACTTTGTCGTTTATCTTTCCATACACTTTTAAGGTATAAATATTACTTATTCTGTCCAAACTTCTAAATACAGAGGTAAACTCTTATGCTGGTGGAGTCATGTGTCTTTACCTCTGAGGGTTTTTTTTTGTTTGTTTTTTTGTTTTGTTTTGTTTTTTTTGCTTTTTAGCATCCTCTGTTCTTTTTAAAATTATTCTCTAATGATTATTTTTTATCAGCTCTCTTCCCCTTTCACTTGTCACCTTATACTTCTAGTTTGCTTTTCCTCCCCTTTGATGCTGTCATTGCTCTGTACAGTTTATTAAACTGGTAAGTGTTTCAGGACTTTTCCCGCCTGAGTGGTCCCGTCAAATGCTGCTCTGCTTCATTGAGATCTGCTTTTGTTGCTACTAACAGAATGACTTGGACGCAAGTAGAGCCGCTAAAGAGTTGGTCATTTTTAAAAAGAACTTAGGAACGTAAAGCATTAATAGAAATGTTTTTGTAGTAGGTGGTTTCTTCTTGAACATGTAATCACTTATGCTGATAAGACATTCTCATAGGCTACCTTCCTAGCATGAAAACTGTTTTTTCACTAAACTTGTTCTGTTTCTTAGCAATTGCTCCTTTTTGATAATAAGAGTTATATTTTTCATTTGCATAGATAATACTAATCTGTGTGTTCCTGCACGAGCTAAATTTAATCTGAGCCCAGAGAATGTTACTTCAGTGGCTTGCCATTTTCTATTTGTATGAAAAGGTTTATGTTAGATTGGAAACCAGTGTCTATAGTTTCTTAAAAATCTGTCAAAAAAAAAAAAAACTCAGTGTTTAGACAACTTAGTCATCTATGATAAAGAACAAGATTCTTTGTCATTGGTCAGTTTTAATCTTTAAACTATTTTCACGAAGAATGTAAATTGCTGTAAGCACCTGCTGTGTGTTAAATACAGGATTAAATCATGGGAAGGATGGAATGGATTATAATTTTGTAGATGAGATTCATAATTACAAATGAGATCGATTCAGTTTAGGTCTCTGTTGGGGAGTGCAGGGGGAAGCAGCCCTGGGGAGGTTGGGAAAGATTTTCAGAGGAACTGACTCATGAGCTGAGTTTGACAAACATTGGGGAGAATGAGGAAAACATTCCAGACAAAATGAAGAGCATATGAAAATAAACATGCAGGAAAGAAGGAACAGAACTGACTGAGGAATCCTCAAGGAGCTTGACTGGTAATAGGTTGGATGGAGGAAGGAGATTGGGGTGGTTGGGCATGAATCTAGAAAGGAAAATGGGAGTCAGATTGTGCAGGGGCTTAACTGTCTCACCTGGGAGAGTCTGGACATAATCTGGAAAATGATGAGGGCGACATTGAAGGATTTTAAACAGAAAAAGTTACCTGATTAAATTTGTGTTTTAGAAACATCACTCAGGCATGGTGGGAAATACTAGAAGAGGAACAGATTTGTAATTGTGCTTTAGAAATACTCAGGTGGTATTTGGGAGAGAGATTTGGGAGTCCTCGGTATGAAAGTGTGTATATATCAGTATGTATATGTGTGCTATATACATTTATTATAACACATTATATCAACACAACTGTAGGAGTGAGATTTACACTGGCTGATGACAGGAAAAGGCTGAGAACAGCAACACTGGGAAACAACATTTAATGGATAGGTAAAGGAAGAGATAAAAGGGAAGGAGGTAAGAGATCCATGAGACAGTAGTCTGGCAAGAATATCGTGCAGAGTGAGGATACAGAGCGAAGAGCAGCATGCAGGTTTAGTAAGAGGCCTTGAAACTGTTTAAGCCGCTCATCAGAAAATACTACATTCCTCACTTTTAGAACTATTTTAATGCCTAAATAGAAGTTAGGATAACAGAGGATTATGTTAGCGGTTCCTTGATGTACTGACAGGGTGAACTTGGGGAAGGCTAAGAACTGTAATTTTTTTCTGAAATATGTCTCCCTTTAAAGATAGCGTTTTGTAATTGTAAGTGAAGAAGTAAAAGCAGTTATTAAAGCTTATTCTTATTATTTTGAATTAAATAAAGGGGTCACTTTGTTGATAAGCCTAAAACATTCCCTTGTGGAGGCAAACTGTTTATAGTGTAAAATAATTTTGCATTTATTCTAAGGAAGGTAGAGAAACAACTGTGGTCTGTTAATATTAATATTTGATTTAAAAAGAAACCCAAAAACACTGTACCTCATCCTTAGAAAACACTGTACAGAATGCATTGAGTTTGTCCTCTCTTACTGTCACAGCAGTGAGCAGCAACTAAAGAAACCAAAGAAAGCCATGAGAATATATTCCTTGGAAATGTTTATTTTTTTAAATCAAAGACCTTAGTTGATATTGCTAAAGTTTTTTCTAAGTTGCAAATTATTTTTTTTCTTAAACATTTTAGAAATTATAACCGAAAATTTCCATTTTCTGTTTACCTTGACCCAAATTTAAAAGTAAATGGAGGGACGCCTGGGTGGCTCAGTTGGTTAAGCAGCTGCCTTCGGCTCAGGTCATGATCCCGGCGTCCTGGGATCGAGTCCCACATCGGGCTCCTTGGTCGGCAGGGAGCCTGCTTCTCCCTCTGCCTGCCACTCTGTCTGCTTGTGCTCGCTCTCGCTCCTCTCTCTCTCTCTCTCTCTCTCTCTCTGACAAATAAATAAATAAATAAATCTTTAAAAAAAATAAATAAATAAAAGTAAATGGAATTTCCCCCAGTTTTAGTACTTACTAGAGTTATAAAGCTTCAATAAAAAAGAACCATGCTATTTAAAATCATTATAGAGGAAAAACCGGATGGGGAAACTAAATAGGATTTCTGGAAAGTGAAACTGATGGTTATGTCCTTTGGTGGAATCGCAGTATTATAATAGTTCCATCCATGGGACGTCTGCATTGTTGAACAGAAGTACTTTCTAAATTTAAACTGCTGTTATAAGCTTTTTGACTCAACATTATCTGTGTACTTACAGATTTAAAAAAATTCAAAACTTCATACAATTTGTGTTCTTGTGCCTTAGGAATGTACTCTAAGACTTTAAGTGTATATTCAATAAAGAATATATTACTTGGATTGCTTGGAGATTAATTATATTTATAGTGCCTGATTGTTTCTACTTTCTAGTTAAGTGAGTAGTTGCTAAAATCTTTTCTTTTGAACTTAGTTTTCATTTTTTGTTTCTTCATGTAAACTTTTTGATGGTCAGTAATGATAGTCCTGAAAGCTATGCCATTTTGCGTGAACATAGTGCATTCTAAACCAACTTAAAATTTTCCAGCTTAAAATATCTACATAATTAAAATCAGTATCTTACAAATGCTTACATATGGGTACTAATATCTTTTGTGTTTAAAATCATTAATGTTAGAAGATTTGTCAGTGAAGTTGTTCTTTGTTTTTCTTATTTTAAACTCTCTAAATATTCTGATATGTTACTGTGAAGGTGAGTTTTATCAAAGCTGGCAATTAGAAAAAAATACAATAAATAAATAGTTAAGTGTCTGACTCTCGATTTTTGGCTCAGGTCATGATCTTAAGGTTGTGAGATGGAGCCCTATGTCAGTCTCTGCTGGGCATGGAGCTTGTTTAAGATTTGCTCTCTCCCTCTCCTCCTACCTCCTCCTGCCCCTGTTCATGTGCACATACTTTCTCTCTCTAAATAAATAAATAAACAAACAAACAAACAAACAAACCGGCAGTTGTGCTGTGACTCTACAATGTAGCTCAAACTAAAGTTTTAATAAAATATTAAATAGGAAATGAACCACATATGAAAAAGGTCAAGAAGAATGAACATGTTGAAAAACAACACAATTGCATAAATCAAGTTAATTTACTGTTCCTCTCATAAGAACTTTTAAGTTCTTTAAACAACCTGATAAAAATTTTAGGTATACAGCAGTAAGTTAAGCTTCAGATTTGTCATAAAACACTGGCAATAAGATTATTTTCAAATTATTTGAAAAAATAATGTATAAAAGAAGTAAATCAAAATATGTAGTACTGTTAAAAAATGTTGGCAGTAATAAAGGTTAAATCTCAAATTTCATACCAAATTTAAATAGTTCTCTATTAATGAAATTTTGTTTTTACATGTATGTATTATTAGAATTGCTTTTCCAGTTTGCAAAATACTGGGGATGATTCATAGTCTGCGAGCCACTCTATCATGAGTTAAAATGGGAAATGAAGTACAGATGCAGTCAAGTCTCGTTAATTCACAGGAGTTGTGTTCTATAAAGTCAGCATAAACACTGAATTAGCAGATACTGACCAATTTCTCCACCTCTAGTCACACTTTCATCAAGTGATCAGTACATATCCTTGTTTTATGTATGTTTCTGTTGAAAGACACCTTGTTTAATAGATGTTGTTGCTGCATTAACAACTGAATTCATGGCCAACGACACTAACTCAAGCCCAAACACAGCTCATCTAGCACACATCTTCTCAGTGAGGTACATCACAGCCTTCTTTACACGTAGGAACGCTAGACCACTTGACCGCACTTCAGTACTGTGCTTGAGGTCCATTTTTAAACAACAAAATTACCAACAAGAAGTACAAAAAAAGCAAAACCCAGCATGAAATTGACTGTGAAAAGGATACTTATTTTCAGCATGAGAGCTGAAATAAGAAGGCAGATTGTTGCCTTGTTTGACTGCAGCTGGGAGTGTGCACATTGGGTGACTCAAATTTTTTGCCACTCTTAACTTCGCGCCTATCTGCAAATGACTGCAAAAGTGCAGCAAGTATTGATTTGAGGATCAAATAAATTTGCAAATAAAGAATTTATGAATATGAGGACTGACTATATATAAAACTACCATGACTATGTCTTCTATCCTCTTTTTTTCTCTTGTTTTTGTACCTATGAGTAGTTTTCAACTTCACATGGACAGACTATTTGAAAGGGTTCAACAGTTAATTGCTTCTTGATTTCAGGGTGCATTTGGTTTAAACATCTCAGTTAATTCTGAGCTCAAATAGTTTCCTCTTCTTTGTTTTGGATGCAAACAGTACTTAACTAAATTTTTACCTTAGGGGTCATCGTTTTTTGGATGAGGACCAAATAGAATTTACTGCTCAGTTACTTGATTAATTGAATGAATAGTAAACAAATCATCTAAATACTGTGTCTCATATCTCAGCACTTGGCTTCTGGAGGAATTTAGCCTAAGCCCTTCCAATTCTCAACATCCTAGTTTTAAGTGTGTGTGTGTGTGTGTGTGTGTTTTCGATGATTTTTATCTCTACCCTTATTCCCACTCTGTACACTGGTGGCAGAAACTTAACCTTAGTGTTCAATAATTCTGAGTTTAAACTAATTCAGTTTGTGACTTCTGCTTTTCCCTCCTCCTTCGCCTGGGCATGGCGTCTAAGTTCTAAGGTGATTAGGTGGTATCGTGGTCTCCTTAGTGGTTGGCATGTGAACATAGTGGCGATCCTGAGGTATGCTTCATCCTCTCTGGGTCTCAGCTAATACCACCCCCACATGTTGGCATCAGCTGAGAAGTCTGCATCCTTGTCTGTCCCCAGCTTTGTGAGCCACTGCTTCCTGCAGCAGTGCCCCCACCATTGCCCCTTGAGGGCCTCTCAGGGCCCCTGCTCTTCCACCCATCCTCAGCACACTCTCCTGTGCAAACCTGGGCCCACACAGTCTCATGGACCGTCTCAGACTGCACATCCAGATTGGGTGGTAGTGATAGTCTTTGTTCTAGAATTTTGCTTTCAGTAATAAACAGCTCTCCCCTGTCCACACATCCCTAAATTGATCCTTTTGGGAAATGATAAAATGTATTAAAATACTACAGTTATGTTCCAGTTGTAACAAAGATGTCGTGTTTTATATTTTTCTCCAGTATATTCCTTAAAGTTTTTTTTTTAGTTGAAATCTTTAGAATTTGATTATTTTGTATTAGTCTAGATTTTAAAATATATCTATTGAATTCCAATACTATTTTTTTACTGAGGTATAATTGACATATAGGATTATATTACTTTTAGGTATTCAGCAGGATTCGATATTTGATATTTGTATATGTGATATGTATATATTGAGAAATGATAACCACAATAAGTAGTGAACATCCATTCCTATACCCAGTTACAAAGATTTTTTTTTCTTGTGATAAGGACTTCTAAGACCTACTCTCTTACCAATACTACTTTAATATATTATAGGGTTTAAGGAATAAACCAAAGAAAACAGCACATGTGAAACCAGACCTCATAGATGTTGATCTTGTAAGAGGTGAGTCTTGAATAAATTAAAGCTTAATGCAATTAGAAATTGACCTTGAAGGAAGAGAATTCAAAGTGGGTTAGATATATGTTTGTAGGAATAAAAGCAATGTGAGCGTAAGTGAAGGCAGGACTTGTACAAGAAAGAGATAATGGAGGTATTTAAATACCATTGTCTAGTCTTTACTCCCACTAAAGATTGGGCTAAGAAATAATGAAAAGAAAACCAGCTTGTGTTTGCTTAGCAAGCTATATGGCTTGGTTATAAAAATTAAAGTAACTTTTTTTTTAAAGTAACTTTTAATTCCTAATTGAAACTGACATTTGAACATTGTCTTATATTTATAAAATATGTGGGAGAAATTCTGCTGTTATTTCAGTTAAAAATTGTTTTTTTCAGAGTACCTGAGTTAATATGATAGCATGAAGAATGTTTTTAAATGTGTCTAATTTCTCACAGTGTAATGCAAAATAAAATTAGACATGGTTTTTCTTCAAATGTTGAAATTTTTTCTCAAAGGAAATTAAAGAATGATAAATGTACTATGTCATTTTATTTTACTTTTTCCAGGGTCTGCATTTGCTAAGGCAAAACCTGAAAGTCCTTGGACTTCTCTGACTAGAAAGGGAATTGTTCGAGTTGTGTTTTTCCCCTTTTTCTTCCGGTGGTGGTTACAAGTAACATCAAAAGTCATCTTTTTCTGGCTTCTTGTCCTTTATCTTCTGCAAGGTATAATTAAGTGATAGAAATTCATTTTGCTTTTAACTTTCAGGGTGTTATGTTTTTAGAGTTACTAAGGCTTTTTAAAAAACATATACTAATTATACAAAGTGTGAAGATACACATTGATTGTGATATTTCATTTAATAAAATACAGCTGGTTTGGTATTAAAAATGTTTGAGAAAACAAAGCAGTTATTTTCCAGTATAATTTAATGAAAATTAGAATCTGTGGATGGCTAAAGAAAAATACAGATTGAGAGGTATTTAACAATTAGAAAGTCTCTTCAAATGCACATACATACCACATATACCTACCACCAGTCTTTTTTATACAAGCTGTATGAGTTCATTTTTCCTGTCTCAGCCATGGTTTTTTTCTTTTAACCATTGTCTTCTGAAACTGTCCTCATTCCATATGGAGAATCTATACCCCATTTTCTGAGTGCTCTTCAGATTCTCGTTTAATTCTCACAACCACCATGCAGGGAAGTACAGGTACTGGTGTTCCACCTAACTGATAGAAAGCGATCCGAAGGACCTGAGGGTCCAAAGTCACACAGTCTGCAGGTGCAGGAGAGTCCATATTCAAGTCTAAGCAGTCTGACTGCAGAGCGACATGCTCAACAGTCCCAGCATGCTGCCTACCAGCCTGGACGCACTCGGGTGCCCAGTCAGAGCCACAGCATTTAATGCATAATATATGATGCTGGAGAGTGCTCGGAGGCCTGAGGAAGACACCACTTACATCCCTGCGCTCTAATAAAAACAGTGATTTTAATTTAGGGGTTACCCTTTCAGTCATTCTAATGTCTTGCTTTTTTAAAAACATGATTGTAATCCTGAATGATTATTTAAATATGTTTTATCAACAAACTCTTAAGTAAAAAGATAAATATCTTTTCGTTTTTCAGATAAATGTCTTTTAAGTAAATGAAAGTGTAATAAAACCTATAGACATTTATTTAGGTAAAGTTGTTTCTTTTAAGGCAGGGTACATCTTCTATACATAAAAGGGAGTAAACTCTGAAGGTTTGTGCTTTTTATCAGTAGAGAGACTATGTGTGTGTTTCTAATTAAAGAAATGATAAATGTTCTTTGCAGAAAATTTAGAAAATGTAGGAAAAATTTTTTTTTAAATTTACCTACCCAAAATCTTGCCTTTCAGTTTACTTTGCAACATTTTTTTTTAAAATTTTATTTATTTGACAGACAGAGATCACAGTAGGCAGAGAGGCAGGCAGAGAGAGAGGAGGAAGCAGGCTCCCCACTGAGCAGAGAGCCCAGTGTGGGGCTCAATCCCAGGACCCTGGGATCATGACCTGAGCCGAAGGCAGAGACTTTAACCCACTGAGACACCCAGGCGCCCCTACTTTGCAACATTTTTAAATGTTGAGATTATTCTGTATAAAAATTTATATTTTCTTGCCTTATGTCATCACAAGTATCAGAGTCTTAAAAATACATTTTTAAATTTTTGTAAAATATTCTGTGCTATATCAGTATTGGACATTTAAGCTTTTTGCTGTCTTTTGCTATTATAATAACTAGTTTCCATTGTAACTAGAGTGCACATACTGTGTCTGAAATTTACTTACTGGCTTGTCTATGTTAAATAAGGAAGACAGGTTAGATCAGACATGAAAAAGATATTTTTCATTTCAGAACCAAAGTTTGACATTGTAAGTGTTCCTAAGTGGTGAACACTGAATATTCTCCTACCAAATCAAAGAAGTGATTTAACCTGCTTTGAGTCACAGCCAGTGACAAAATGATGATATGAGCCTTAATGACCCCAAGAATCTGCTGGTACTGCTCAAAACCCCTGTGCCTCCACATTTTTGCATAGAAAAGTAGGGTGCAGTGCTCTGAATTACCTCATTCTCTATCCCACCTTTCTCCTAAGAGGTAGAAGGAATCATGTGCAGTCAGATTTGGTTTTGTATAACTGTATAGTTTTTTATTTCAATTCATGTCTTTTAAGTATCTCGGCTATGTATTCTCTACTCCATTTATGCTTTTTGCTTATGTCATTTCTCACCCAGATTACTGCCAAGAGCCCTTATATCATCTACCTTCTGTCCTTTTACCTTTTATTTATTTATTTATTTTTAAAGATTTTGTTTATTTATTCGACAGAGATCACAAGTAGGCAGAGAGGCAGGCAGAGAGAGAGGAGAAAGCAGGCTTTCCACAGAGCAGAGAGCCCGAGGTGGGGCTCGATCCCAGGACTCTGGGATCATGACCTGAGCCGAAGGCAGAGGCTTTAACCCACTGAGCCACCCAGGTGCCCCGGTCCTTTTACCTTTTAAATTGGAAATTCAAACCAGCCACTTAAGGTCTAAATCTCTTCCTAGTTATTGTTGCCTTCAAGAGGAAAGCCACGTTTTTAGTCCGTCCCTTGTTGAATCTCTCCCCAGGTTTTACCAGGCTAGATTAGCTCTTTGCTCTTTCTTTTTTGTGTTGTTTGTGGTGTGTGTGTGTGTGTGTGTGTGTGTGTGTATGTTTAATTCTGTCTGCCTTAGAATGTGCCCCTTTCTTTGAGTGGCCTTCATCCCTTATATTTACCTAATCTGCATCTACTTGTTCTCTCAGTTAGACTAGGCATCAGGTGCCACCTTCTTTGAGAATCCTTTCCTATCCACCCTCCCAATATATAGCACTCTTCATAGGTATTGTATTAGTCTGCTTGGGCTGCCATAACAAAATACCATAGACTGTGTGGCTTAAGCAGCAGAGATTTATTTTCTCACAGTTCTAGAGTCTGGAAGTCTGAGATCAGTGTGGCATCAGAATGGTGTCTGGTGAGGTCTCTCTTACTGACTTGTGGATGGCTGCCTGCTCACTGTGTCCTCACATGGTCTTTCCGCTGTGTGTGAGCAGAGCGAGATCTCTGGTATCTCTTTGCCTTAAAAGGACAATGGCCCTATCGGACTAAGGCTCCATCCTTATGACTTCATTCAACCTTTACTACATCCATATAGACACTGTAGGGCATCAACGTATGAATAGGGCGGGGGGCATAATTCAGTCTATTATAGGTATTTTGTTTCTTTATGTGTCTCCCTTTTCTTCTAAATTGAGGAGAGGCAGTGAGCAGAGACTGTGGTCTTATTTGTCTTACTATTCCTAGTGCCTAACATCTGCCACTAAATCTCAAAGATTGACCTAAAAATTAAACTTCAGATATCTTATATTTTTGATGATTATCCCTAGAGTTCTACTTGACCAGTATGTGAAGTCCTGCCTTGGAACTTTCATGCCTAATAAAACATTTTGTCTTAGTTGAGCTGTTAGAGGAATCTGTAGAAGTACTGCCCAGCAAAAATCTTCAGTAGTTCTGTCTAGTTCATTGGACTTCATTAAATGATCAAAAAGTATAACTTAACAGTATATAAGAGAAGTATTTCTAATGATTTCTTCGTAACCCTCACTTAAAGGGGAACAACAGGTTGGAGGTTATATCAGAACCACTGTCTTAGGAACTGAGGCCATAGAAGGGATATGGATACAGGCACAACCAGAAGAAAAAGGGAGAAATAAAGTTGCTCCCCTGCCTCCACCTTTTCCCGATGCTTTCTACTGGTAGAATTTTACAGAATATAACAACTTCCTGTTAAGATACAAAATACGGTTTGTTGGTTTCCAGCCCCACCAGAGGATGGTGTTGATAGGGCTGAAAGAATACAGATAAATAACCAGAAAGAAGTTATACAAAATCTGAAGTTCTTTAAGATGTTCTTGTTTGTGCCCACAACTCAACCTCTTTTTTTTTTTTTTTAATATTTATGTATTTATTTGAGAGAGAGGTTGTGGGGGGAGGGGTAGAGGGAGAGAAAGAGAGACTGTCAAACAGACTCCTTGCTGAGCATGGAGCCCAATGCCAGGCTTGATCCCAGAACCCTGGGATCATGACCTGAGCTGAAATCAAGAGTCAAGGGCTTAACCCACCAGGTCCATCCAGGCGCCCCAGGAAACTGAACCTCTTTTTTCTTTCTTTTTTTTTTTTTAAATTTAAGATTTTATTCATTTATTTGACAGAGAAAGAACACAAGTAGGGGGAGCAGCTGAGGGAGAGGGAGAAAATATGGGGTTTGATCCCAGGACCCTGGGATCATGACCTGAGCCAAAGGCAGACTCTTAACCCACTGAGCCACCAAGGTGCCCTGAAACTCTGAACCTCTTAAGTTGCATTTGCATCCCCCTTCTTTTTAAAGATAGTTAAGTTAGTGATAGCAAATAAAAGTACTATTTGCCAGTGTTAAGTACACATTCATTTTTGTAAGAAGCTTCCCAAAGTGTTTTGTATGTATTACCTCACATGAATTTATAGTACCCATATCCTGTTTTATTGTACAAAAAAATAAACCAAGGCTCAAAAAGGTAAAGGGATTTAATAAAGGTCACATCAGAGTTCATATTAAAAACAACAAAAACTATAGTTTTCAAAGTTCTGGACTCATAAAACAACCAGAGATTTTTGAGTTACATTCCTGGGTAATTCATAAAGATGATTGGCATTTTAAAAAATTTAAGTCTTTTTTTTTTCTTTTTAAAGGAACTTATTATTCAGGGGAACATAAAACTGAGTAGTTGTGTTTATGATACCTCTTAACACATGTGAGATGAACTGGTATTTGAAGCTTATATCTTGGTATGGTAGACCAGGATCCTTTCAGTTGCAGGTGGCAGAAACCAAATGCAAGGGGTACCTGGGTGGCTCAGTAGGTTGGGCCTCTGCCTTCAGCTCGGGTCATGATCTCGGGGTCCTGGGATTGAGCCCCACATCTGGGCTCTCTGCTATGCGGGGAGCCTGCTTCCCCCTCTCTCTCTGCCTGCCTCTCTGCCTAGCTTGTGATCTCTCTATCAAATAAATAAATAAAGTTTAAAAAAAAACCCAAATGCAAGCTAGCTTTTGTAAAAAGTGTTGTTTTTGTTTATGCCACTGATCATAAAAATTTTCAAAAAACCCAGAAAACTAGATAGACTACTACAAAAACAATAACTGGGATAGCCATTTATTCAGTTTGCTTGGGACTGTCCAAGTGTCCAAATCTACTTGTGTTGTCCTTGTGCTGTTATTAACAACTCTCCTTTCACTCTCAAAAGAGTCCTGATTTACATAAGTTACATAGTTGTTCTAAATAGCATATGCCCATCTTTTTAATTAAATCATAATATTTTAGAATAGGTACTTAATATAATTTGTTAAAGTAAATTATATACATCATGATGTTTTACTCCTGAATACATTGACATGCATCTCTTCAAAATATGCACCTTACATAAGCACATTACAATAATCACACCTAACAAAATGGCCAAAATCTAATTTTCAAATTCTCCAATTGTCCTGAAACAGAATTAGGATCTCCTAGGCCCTGTGTTCAAGCATTTCTGGATCTAGAGCCTCAGATGATATCTTCACTTTTTATACTGGTGATTTTATTCTCATTGTGCTGGTCTCATCTCTCTTAAGGAGGTGGCTGATGTGGCCCCTGGCAATTTCATATTTCCGTAGTCCTTACTGTTTGTGATGTGGGAGAAAGACCTTTCTAACTACCTCTGTTAATCCCTGAAAAAGATACTGATTGGTCCTGCTAAGGTTACATGCCCATTTCATTATTAATTCCTGTGCCCACAATTAAGACCCTGGTAAGACTAGATTACACATCTGTCCCTAAAGTGGGAGAAATAAGACCATTTGATTGACAGATAAAGGAGGCAGGCTCCCAAAAGATAGAGAGAGGTAAGGTCGGTCTGGAAAGTATAAAGGATGCTGAGCAAGCAAAAACAAGATCTCTTCTTCATGTGGCAGTCGTTAGCATTGGTGTTTACTCGTTTCCCTGAAGAATATACCCAATTAAATTTATGTTGTTATTTCTGAGCAGATAAATCTCTATTTGAAAAGAAGCTCTTTATAGCCTTATTACACACCTATCATAGACTTCCTTGTTTGTAAAACAAAGAAATTAAGTGCACTTGAGGTTAGTGGTTCTTTTGATTGTCTGTGATCTTATCAGGAATGCCCTTGGATTCATATGCAGCTGGTTTTCATTGCAGCATAAAAATGTGTGCTTTAGAGACTGTGTTGGATGTTATCTTGTTCCAGGAGTTTATTACCGACTGTAGTTAGCCAGTGGCAAACAAAAAAACAGACTGAAAGAGCTTGTCTACAATAATGTTTTTAACTAATTTAAATTTAGAAGAGTAATCTGGAAGAAGCAATGTTAGTACAGTTTTTAACGTTTTGAAGAAGTGACTGTCAGATCTATAATTAAACATATTTTCTTTCCCTCTTTGTAGTTGCTGCAGTAGTGTTATTCTGTTCCGCTTCTAGCCCACATAGCATACCTCTGACGGAAGTGATTGGGCCAATATGGCTGATGCTGCTCCTGGGAACCGTGCACTGCCAGATTGTGTCAACAAGAACACCAAAACCCCCTCTCAGTGCAGGGGGTAAAAGAAGAAGGTACTCTTTTAAAAGCAGCCTTTTTGTGAATTTGTGTAATTTGGATCTAGGATTGTTCTTGACTCGAATAAAATGTTATCTTGTAAAGTCACTCTTCCAAATAGACCAGGAAGCTTAGGTACCAAATGATTTAGTTTATGCATTTGCTTCAAGGCCATTATGAGACCACATACCTGTTTTTGTTTTCTTTCCTAAAGCTCATTTCCAAGGCACCTAATATTATAGGGAGTATATTAGCTGGAATTGCTGATAATTCCCCCTGTTTACAAAATCTTGTACTTACAAGATACTTCAGCAAAAACAATAGCCAGGAAAAAAAATTCAGCTAAATTCTGTTTATTAAATACTATTCAAAGTTGTTTAATATTGTCTCTTGATTAAGTAAGCGTAGCAAGTCTCACTGGCCACTCAGCACAATGGAGTTCTGTTTAAGGGTCTCTTGGAGCAATTCCTCCTTTGAATATGGTTGCTAAGAGATTGCGACATTTGCAGTTTGGGGATGTTGAGATTTAAGCCCTTCTCCTTGTGAAAAGATAATACCGACATTAGATAAATAGCATTGTTGATCAGTTAGATTGTAATTCTGTCTAAATTTTTTTCTTTCTTCTTCTGCAGCTAAGTGACATTCAAATAGGGAAGAAATGCTTTGTAAAAATCTGTCCAATGATATCGTTACAACCTAATGTTCACTGACCTGTCAGTGTGAACAAGGAACAATAACCCAACATTTATAGAAGTTGCTCTTGAATATGTACCTTAATGTTGGCGTTAACTTTTCTCCAGTTAATAACTGAATTTTATTGTGTATTAAAGTTCCTGTCTTTATGTTTGGTCACAATTTTGAATGTGCTACCAACAGAGTGGTTGTTAACATTTTAAAGCCACCTTCTGCTCTTAATCTCTTCTGATCAAGGAAACTAAGAAAAGCAGCCCATTTGGAAGTCCATAGGGAAGGAGATGGTTCTAGCACCACAGATAACACACAGGAGGGAGCAGCTCAGAGCCACGGTACCAGCACCTCTTACAGCGTGGGCGCTGTCTTCAGAGATCTCTGGCACGCCGCTTTCTTTTTATCAGGGTTTGTATTTATTCAAGGCTTTATATGGCGTAGAGATGCACTGTCCCTTTTCTGGCACTTCAGTCTCAGGTAATATAATATTAATGACTTCAGCTATGACATTCCCATGATGGGTTTTGTTTTGATAAATTATAATGCTATATAGATAATGGAATAATAGAGACCATAAAGTTTACTTTGGGATCTGTGTAAATATACCTGTGTGAGCATGAGTGTATATACATCAAAGTATATCTAGTTGGAATTTCTTGATTTTTATTTATTTTGTGATTTCTCAAGTACCACCTTACTTCTATTAAATTGATTATTCTGTTTTTATCGGCACTATAGGTCAAATTGGGCATTTTGTATAGTTTGTATCACAGTAAACATTTACCAAATAGGAAAATGTAATTATGGCAAACTGCAAAAATAAACCTAACTCAGTCTTGTATTGTTATTTTGAAAAATTAATTCAGAACATTTCAGAGTTATTTTAATAGTGAACATAGACATGTAATAAATGTAAAAAATGTTAAAATGGTATGATCAAACTACTGAGTATACGGAGTAAACTGAGTATAATGATAAAAGTTGCTAAGTTAATAAGTCAAGAAAAGGGATACTGCACATAACTATTTTGAACACTTTTGCTAACTCCTCTCCTAATATAATTATTTCATCCCCTTGTGATTGTGCTTTTATGATCAAGTTTGTCATGCATTGGAAAATTAAGCAGTTGTATCCTGGGGTATTTTCATTGCTTTTAATTTTGAGGGAAATTGCACAAAAACCTAATAGTTTGAAATAACGTGGCATTAAATTGGATCCCCTGACTATTCCAACCACCTCTTCTTCGTCCAGAAAAGATTTACGTTTTGTTTTATTTTGTTGTGTTTTGTTTTGTTTTGAATTTGAATTGCATCCTGTCTCTGTTTTTTTTCTTTTAATAAATAGCTCTCTTTTCTGACAGTAGGATGTGATAATTTTATCTCTGCAAAATCAGTGTCTTACACACATATCGCAAGACTTTCTGATGAGATGAGCAGTTATAAAATAAATAGCACAGTGCCTGTGTTTTGCTTTGGGGGAATCATTTAGTTGTTTTGGTTGTCCAAAACTGATCTTCTATTACATAGCATTCAAAATGCCCCTAGATCAGTAGGTTTTAGTGCCTTTGGATTTCTGCTGTGTTTCTTTAGTCAAATGAGATTCAGACTTCAATTTTCTTCCTTTGGGCTGTTGAATGACCTTGACTACCACTCATTGATAATGTAATGGCTAAATCCCTTTGGATTTATTCGCTTTAAAGTGACAACTTTATAATCTAAATGTTTTTAAAGTTGTACTATTTTCAGCTGTTTCGTTTGGAACTGGTTTGCTAGCATATGAATGAGAATGTTTTAAATATTAGGTACAAAAAGATCTTAAGAAAAATGTTAATTTTGGAAGTTCTAAATTGAGTTCTGAAATCTTGATGATGTCTTGTTCTTTCAAGTTTTGATAAGTTAGAAAGGCCTTAAAGTGGAAGATCAGCTGAGACTTAAAATTGTTTCTGGTGATAATAAATTGAAAAGCTGGATACTTCCATTAAGGTATCTGAATTAGCATCACCGATGCGAAAATAAATGTATAGCCCCTCAAATGTCTAAGCTTTGTGTATAGTGTCTTTTGGTTTTCTAGATGTTAGGATGAAAACTACTATTTTTACATCCTGTGTTTACAAGTTGGAACGGCCCTATTTATAATTTCTAAGTACATTTCATTCTTAAGATAAAACTACTTTTTTAAACAAGACATATTTCTCACTTGAAAAAAAGATAGTATTTATGTAAAAGAACTCTATGAAACTGAGAAACAATGCCAAAGAAAATATCAATTTACAAAGATGTAGAAATCAACCATATTTCCTAAGTATTTAGTACTTTAATTTCAAAGAATTATAGTCTTAAATTAGCATAATTATAATATCTGCTAAAAAGATTGAGTAGGAAGAATTATATCTAGATAGTATATCTCTTCAGCATAATACCTATTTCGGAATTCAAATACTGTTTTTTTTTTTTTTTAATGTGTCCTTTAGGATTAATTTCACCATCACAATATCACTGAAGAACAGTCAATATGAATTGACTTGGCGGATTAGAGACAGATGCCAGAGTAAAACCAGGCCACAAGTTAACTCACATGCCTAACTGACCTAGCCTTTAATTTTTTTTTTAAAGACTGGAGGGTATTTGTGGGCTGCAGGGGGGGGGGGATTTGTTTGTTTTTAAAAGATTTGTTTATTTTTTGTTGGAGGGAGTGGAGGGGCAGAGGGAGAGAGAGTCACTTAAGCGGACTTTGTACTGAGTGCAGAACCCGGCACTGGGCTAGATCCCACAACCCTGAGATCATGACCTGAGCCGAAACCAAGAGTCGGACACTTAACCAGCTGCGCCACCCAGATGCCCCCTGACCTACCTACCTTAAAGATTGCTGTCCCATTTAACCTCCATATTGAATGTTTTTAACACTTAAATGAATGTTAAAGACTTAATAATTTGGCTTTCTTCCCATAATAGAGTACACTATATAATGTAAGTAAGAGTGGTATGTAGTCCCACCATAAATTTTTGGTACAAGGATTAAAAATTTGGTTTTTAGTGACTGCAGTTTAAATAGTTCAGTCATTTAAACTGTAAACTAGGTGAAGTCTGTCTCCCACAGACAAGAATGAAGACCATGTAAATGTCAGTATATTCCAGATTTTTAAAAATAACTTGTGCCACAACTAGATAACTCATTAACGTTGCTGTAGCCACTCTGTTTTAGAATTGGACTAGTTCTAGAACAGTTACGGGTACCGTACATAAATCTGGTACATAATACATAATTTGGTGCATACCTCTCAAACTTAGGTGTTGTAGAGGATACTTAGGGAAACATACAGACCCAGAAGTCTTTGAAAGTCTTTGTTAGCATATCTTCAAGGTGTATACATGGCTGCACACAGCTGTGATGGTAATATGTAGGCTCCTGTGTCATTTTCTTATATCTGAGATTGTATGCATTCTGTTACTCTAGCCCCCCCCGCTCCCTTATAGAAATGAGAGCAGGACTAGAAATTTCATACCATGTTTTAGAACAAGAGTTATTTGCTACTGTTAACTTTCCCCATAACCACTCTCTAATGTCCTTTAGTACTGGAAGGATGATCTTCAGTTGGATCTATTGATATACCCCTGAGTATTTTCTAGAGCACCAATAAATACTCTCAGCTTCTTTCCCTGATGAGGTTTTTCAAATAGAAACATACTGGTTTTCCTGTTTGATACAATACATTTGAGATTTCATAAACTAGTAAATTCTTTAAAAGTTGTATTAACTCTTCAGTTAAAGTTTTCAATGTTGAAAAACACATCCAGTTTTATGATTTATTTATGGTGTAGGTTGTACATTTATTTGCATTTTTTTCAGACAAGACCAAAATCATCATCCATCTCACAAAGGAACTACACTAATTAGACTACTTAAGTTTCTAAAAGTCATTTCCTCCTATGTGTATTTGCGTCATAGAGCTATCCTTTCTGAATGGCAAGCATAATACTTTAAAGAAAATTCTACACAGGCCATGCCATTCAAAGATTAATGTAGTAGGCGAGTTACAGAATTAGCTCTGAAGTTACAAAACATGGCAAGCCTTAACCATGGTAGTGGAATTGCACATTGTTTCTTTGCAAATGCTTTTTGTTCAAAATCCAATGCAGGAAATACTTCGTCTATCACAGAATAAGTAAGATCGCTGTAGACTTATATGTCTCCTGTTTTCAAGGCAGTACTAACCTCTCTGCCCACGTGCCTGTGACTCATGGTGTTTGGGTTGATCTAAGCAAAAATTGTTAACTCTGCTCTTACTAAACGAGTGTATTACATGCATTCAGTGTAGCTGTCAAAAGGTAGATTTTTTTTGTGGATAATACTAAGAAGTACCATTTTTTTCTACACTGCAGTGTTTTAATTCCTGATACCAGCTTCTTTCTACCCTGTTTTTAATTTAATTTTATTTCATTTATTTTTTTAAACAGCCCAGTTCAGGGCTTGAACTCACGACCCTGAGATCAAGACCTGAGCTGAAATTAAGAGTTGGATGTCTGACTGAGCCACCCAGGCACCCTCTTCCCCTATTTTTTATTTTTGGTAGAGAATGATGATTTAGAAGTATATGCTTACTTTAAAACCAAAATGCTCTTCACCTTGCTTTAATTTACTTTTGTACATTTTTAAAAGTTGATTTAAATGAGGTAGCTTCCCTTTAAAAAATAGTCTAAGTAGAATTTTACAATATTAGTATTTTAAGTAAATCTCTCAGTCCCACTGCCTTTCCATAGTATCTTTATGCTCTAAAACAAGGGAATGAATAATTAAACATCTGAGTCTTGGTAACCTGTGTTCCTTTTGAGAAGTAAATATTATTCTGTGAGGTTCTTAATTTCGACTGTTAATGTCACTATGAGCGAAGCAGCACTAGACATCACCCAGAGCAGTCATGGGCTTTAACCCTCTTTACCTCATTGATTGCAATTTAGCTCTCCCAGCTCTTTGTCCTTTCAGCATTTTCCCTATGCTCAAATCCAGAATGTCCTAATTGGGTACAAATCAGTTTGTACTTTTGAAAAGATATGATTTTATTTTTAAACAATTTCAAACTTACAGAAAATTTGAGAGAGCCCACATGTCTTTCACTCAGAGACCCCATTTAAATTCTGCTGATTGTCCCTATTAATAGCCTTGTTCCTTCTCCAGAAGCTCTAATCTGGGATCATGCACTGCACACAGTGGTCATGTCTCTCTAGTCTCCTTCATTCTGGAGCAGACATCAGCCTTTCCTCAAGTTACATGGTTTTCACATTTTTGAAGACTACAAGGTAGTCACTTTGCACAAAGTCCCTTAATTTGGGTTTATGCCCCTGGTTGGGATCAGACTCCCTAGTGACTTGTGAGTCCGGAATATGCCTATCTCTTCCCAACTCCTAGGTCCACATTATCAGTTGGTAGTTGAAATTGGCCGTGGTGGGATTATTTACACCATGCAAATCAGGGCACACCACAAACAAGGAAGGACTTTTTACCTCTGGAGAGCTAGTTGTTTAACAATTAGCAGCATAATACTGAGTTAGTAGTGTGATGTTTCTTCATGAAACCCAAGTTATGCAAATTTGGCAGGAATATCATAGAAGTGATACTTAGTTCTTCTCATTGCATCCTGTCAAGTGGCAAACAACATAAAATTTGTCCCCTTACTGGTATTTACATTAATCACTTGATTAATGTAATATCTGCCAGATTTCTCCATTGTAAATTTGTTTTTCCCTTTATAATCAACAAATGTCCTGTGTGGAGACACATTAAGATTATAAAAAATAACTCATGCCTCATCCCACCTTCACCTTCTAGTTTTAACATGCATTGATGATTATTACCAGAATTTTTGCTATGATGGTTGCCAAGTGGTGATTTTTTTTCTAACTCCGTCATTCCTTCTGCATTTATTGACATTTTTCTGTAAGGATAAGCTTTCCCCTATTTATTTACTCATGGATTTCTATTTTTTTCAACTTATTAATGTCATTATTCATTTTGATGATCAGGTTGGCCTAAATTGGCCAATGGGACCCTTTGAGCAGTTTGTCTTTTTTGATATGTCTCTTTCATTCTTTGATCACTTTCTTTCTTTCTAGGGCCGCACAGTGTTTTAGGTTCAGTTTATCCTTCCTCTGCCTCAGCCCTGGAGTCAGTCATTTCTTCGAGGTGGGTGGTAGATAGAGAGCAAGAGTGCCAGGAGTGCTTATTGCTGTTGTGGTGTTACTACCTTTAGACCTTGAGGCTAGAGCTAGAAAGGGTGTGTGTGTGTGTGTGTGTGTGTGTGTGTGTGTGTGTGTGTGTGTGTATTCCTCTACATTTATATTTACCTCTGTATTTAGATGTATTATAAACCATGGATTTGCAATGATAGCTCCAGTTCAAATACAGTACCTCAAAGTTCATTTGATCTTGTCCTTATATCTTCCTTCTCTACCACTGAAAAACCTGGTTCCCATTTATCCTCCATATTGATTCAGTTAATCTCTCGATGTAGCCCCTTTCCAACCCCATCGGGCTGCGCCTGACACCTTGCCTAAACTTGTCTTCGAAGCAGGTCCGTTCTTGGCTGCTGCAGGGTTGCCCCTGCCGTGCTGTGGCCACAGTTCTTGTGCGAGAGGTATTACTACCAGCTATAGCCAAGCTGCCTCAATTTGTATTTTGAGGTACTTTGTAAACTCCGAGGGTGGTATGTATATTTAGTATTTTCTTTGTCCTTTCAGCTTGGTTTGCAACTTACATGCATTTTCTTGAGAAAAATCAGCAAGCTGCCAACTTACTGTTCAGGCCTCCTGAGAGTGTCCTCTGTGCTTTGAGGAGATAGTGGGGAAAGAAACAATCCAGAGGAGACTGCAAGTAGGCAGAGATAAGAGAGGAGGGGAGATAGCTGAAAGGTGTGTGCAGTGGGTACTACTAGTGCTTACCAGTCTTGACCGGGTCCTGGTAAGGAAGGTGCACATTCCCCTTACAAAATCCCTGAAGCAGCACTTACTACTGATTCCTGATTCCTTGCCCTTTTCACAAGGCCCTTATCTTTTTGCCCTCTAGGGTTCTGGTTCACTCCGTAAGTTTTCAGCCACTTTTTCTACTCTGACTACTGGCCTCCAGGGAATGTTTTAAACTGCCTAGTGATCTAACAGTTTTCCTAAGCCCTTGAGGTCCAGCATTTCTGTCCTTCCTCCAAAATACCTTTCTCCTCTTGCCTATCCCCATTAATGGTTCTACCAACTCTCCAGTCTTTTCCCTTATTCACCGCCTTTCCCCCATTTTTCCAGTCCAGTGTAATTTCCAAGAAACTTCACAGATAACTTTACAGCGCAGGCCTTCCCTGTCTTTTCTCACTTCTTTGGGATATCAGGAACTTTACCTCCCTTGGTCTTTTTCTACATCTGCATGTTGCACAATGTTCAAGCCCAGTGTAATTTCCAGGAAACTTCATAGATACCTTTCCAGCACACGCCTTCTCTGTCTTTTTTTTAATAACAAATTCTTTTTTTTTTTTTTAAGATTTTATTTATTTGACAGAGATCACAAGCAGGCAGAGAGGCAGGCAGAGGCGGGGGGGGGGGGCAAGCCCCCTGCTGAGCAGAGAGCCCGAATTCGATCCCAGTACCCTGAGATCATGATCAAGCTGAAGGCAGAGGCTTAACCCACTGAGCCACCCAGGCGCCCCAACAACTTCTCTGTCTTTTGAGTTTCTCACATTTTTAAGATACTAGGATCTTTACCTCCCTTGGTCTTTTTCTACATCTACACATTGCACAAAGTAATGGGGATAATTAGTAGCTGGTGTTTTTATCACTTTTTATTTTATTGTTTTTATTTCTTTTATTACGGAGAAAAGGTACAAGTTTTCTCTGTACCTTTTATTTTCTGTTTTTGCCCTTCCTCTTCTCTAATCCATTTTCCTCCTTCCCTCTGCCACTTTTTTTTTTTTTTTAAAGATTTTATTTATTTATTTATTTGACAGTGAGAAACATAACAAGAGAGGGGACACAAGCAGGGGGACAGGAGAGGGAGAAGTAGGCCTGGGGCTGAGCTGGGAGCCCGATGTGGGGCTTGATCCCAGGGTCCTGGGATTATGACCTGAGCCGAAAGGAGATGCTTAACGACTGAGCCACCCAGGCGCACCTCCCTCTGCCACTTTTAAGTGGTCTTTGTTCTGTGGCTCTTTCCCTTGGTCTTGCCATGTCTCTTAGGGTCATATAGAAAGAAAAGGGTCAGAAGACCGGACTTCTGAACCTTAGAACTCTGTTGGGATGTGTTCTGAATTATCAGAAAGCATCAGAGCTCTGTGAAGCATGTAGGAAGTGAGGTCTCTCTGTCCCCTTTAGTAACCTTGCAGGAGAAGGTCAGAAGGGAGAAGGGTCTGTTTGTATAAAACAAAAGCTTTCTAGACTTTGATGAATGTGTGAAGAAGAAATCCTATCAAGGAATATCCCCAGGAGTGGGCATTTGGAGGTGGTATAGAGGATATAATTAACCTCATGGTCAGAAGGTCTGTATTCTAGTGCTAGCTTTACCTCTAAGTGGTCGTAGGACCTTACGTAAGTTGCTTAGACCTCTTTATATTTCTGATCCATTGTTTCCAAAACGAACATTTAGAATAGGTGAGGTCTAAGGTCCTATACAGTTCTAAAAGATTCCAGCAGGACTGAGTAACTCTAGTGTTAAAGGTAATTCTTATGTGCGATTTTTTTAAAGATTATTTATTTATTTATTTGAGAGCGTGAGAGCACTCGGAAGCATGGGTGGGGAGAGGGGCAGAGGGAGAGAGCAGCAGACTACCCTCTGAGCAGGGGCTTCCCCCTCTCCCGCCCACCACCACCACCCTGACTCTGGCTCATCCCAGGACTCTGGGATCATGACCTGAGCCAAAGTCAGACGCTTGACAAACTGAGAGCCACTCAGGTGCCCCTCTTTTCTGTGTTTTGAAACACTTTTGTTTTTTTAACTTGTATGAAGGCAGTATACTAATTTTTTTTTCTTGTAAAATGGATACTCTGCAGAAAATTCAAGGGGATTTATTTAAGTAAAGTTAAATACAATTGCTTTTCAAGAAATTTCATGATAAACTTAATCTGCGTTGAGCACATTTTAATTTTGTGTGGGCCTTAAACTGTATTTCTGCTAACCATTTATTTTGGATAGCTATTCTTTCACTCACTGTAGTCTTTGAAGAAGATCCCTCAAGCTTTAGCCTATTAATCAAAATGTCTTAGTTATTACTTTCCATGTTGTATTTTGTATATTGAAAAAATTAAGTTCCTATAAATGAAGAATGTCATTTGTAGCCTTTTAGGTAATTAATGGCTACATGAGAGTACTATTTTTTCAGGACTATTTCAGTGGGTGAAAGAAGTTACTTTATTTTTTTGGTTTTCTTCATTTCTACTTCTTCCATTATTTAGAAACTTGTATTATAAGATTTTCCTTTTCTTTTATATTTTTATGTTAGAGTAGGTCCTATGGCTCCTTTGTACACTAAAATGAATTTATCAGAGATATTTATACATATATACTAAAAGTATTTGGGTAAATGGAAGTGTTAAAACCAAGTTAAACCACTAACACAAATTAACCTAATAATTATAGAAACTGTTTTATTTTTTATTTTTTGAAGATTTTATTTATTTATTTATTTGACAGACAGAGGTCACAGGTAGGCAGGGAGGCAGGCAGAGAAAGAGGAAGGGAGGCAGGCTCCCTGCCCAGCAGAGAGCCCGATGTGGGGCTCGATCCCAGGACCCTGGGACCATGACCTGAGCTGAAGGCAGAGGCTTTAACCCACTGAGCCACCCAGGTGCCCCAGAAACAGTGTTTTAAATAAAACTTTACAATACATTGTTAACCATAATAAAACTGGCAAAATTTTGATCATAGATTTTGCACAAAGACCAAGTGATTTTGACCAAGAGTCGTTTGGTAAGTTAGGGCATGTCTCCTAGAATTGCTATTGTTAAGACTTAAAAACCTATCAAGTAAGCTGAATGAGGACATTGATTTACAACTATTGATTTATTTTATATGATAGGTATTATATTTCTAAGTTACTTATTATAAAAATAAAGTAGCAATTAAAATTCTGAGAAATAACTACCAGATTTATAACTACCAGATTTAATTAACAGATCATAATTTCTCTCAGTAACGCATCCAAAATAAGCAAGTCCACATAACATGCTTTTGCAATTTTTTCTTTTTAGATCAAAGAAAGCAAAGAATTCAATTGATAAATCAACGGAGACTGACAATGGCTATGTATCCCTTGAAGGGAAAAAGACTGTTAAAAGCAGTGAAGAGGGAATCCAAAGCCATGAACCTCAGTGTGAAACTGTTCGACCAGAAGAGGCAGCCTGGCACCCAGGAACACTGAGGAACATTCCCAGCAAAGTAAGTGTGATTTTTAAAATAGTTTGCTTGTATTAAGGAGGACACGTATTGCATGGAGCACTGTATGTTATATGCAAACAATGAATCTTAGAACACTGTATCAAAAACAAATGATGTACTGTATGGTGACTAACATAATAAAAGAACTAAAAAGATAAATAAAACACAGGTTTGAACACACACCAAAAAGATTAAAATAAAAATAGTTTGCTTGTGTGATTTTACATCAATGAATGGCAAGTGACTTAGACATTGGAATCACCTTTGAATTCTGTATTTGCTCCAGAATTTATTCTGTAAGCCATTACACATCACACCGATAAAGCTGGAAATCAAATAAAGTTATATGAATAAATTTGATTTCCAATGTAACATGGCATCTTCTGAATTGATTGATGCTCCAATTTTTCCAAAATGCTAATAAGGCACTTTATAATTTATAGTTGATGTTTGTTAAACCTTGTCTTCTCTTTCCTCATTTGTGTGTGTGTGCTAATTTGTTTAAATGGAACATCTAAATTACTTTAGAAACTGAACTAGAAATCTGGCCTTTCATTCTTGTTCCCTGTAAGAAAATATTACCTTGTTTTTCCCTACCTTCATTACCTTTGGGGTCAACACATTTGTTTTTAATTTGAAAAAAAAATTTCTTATTGAGGATATAGTTGTTAAGAATAACAATTATTGGGACGCCTGGGTGGCTCAGTGGTTAGGCCTCTGCTTTCGGCTCAGGTCATGATCTCAGGGTCCTGGGATCGAGCCCCGCGTCGGGCTCTCTGCTTGGCGGGGAGCCTGCTTCCCTTCCTCTCTCTCTGCCTGCCTCTCTGCCTGCTTGTGATCTCTGTCTGTCAAATAAATAGATAAAATCTTTAAAAAAAAAAAAAGAATAACAATTATTTGTTTACTTTTCCAAAATAGTAAAGAAACCCTGCATTTATTGTAACAAAGCCTAATGCAGTATCATCTCTGTCTTTGTTTCACTGAATTTTTTGGGTTAAATAATTTTTTCTTTAAAAAAACTTACAGTAAATTGGGCCACCTAGGTGGCTCAGTGGGTTAAGCCTCTGCCTTTGGCTCGGGTCATGATCTCAGGGTCCTGGGATCGAGCCCCATGCCGGGCTCCCTGCTCAGCAGGGGGCCTGCTTCCTCCTGCCTCTCTGCCTACTTATGATCTCTCTGTCAAATAAATATAAAATCTTAAAAAAAAAAACTTACAGTAAAAAAAAATTTTGGACAAATTAAAAATGTTTCTGTTACATATAGAAATGTGAGCATTAACATTTGTGTTGATTTTTCAATTTTGAGTGAAGTATGTGCTAACTACTTGGCAATACATGTGTTTTCATTACCAGTAGCTATACAATTAATAGCATGGGCTGCAGTGAAATAGAATCCCTTACTCTGATTTTAGATTTTTGAAGCATTTAGCTCTCTGATCATGTGGGCCTCACATCACTATCATCACTCAACAGATTAGTTTTTAGTCATACAGCTTTCAAACACATTTTCAGCTATTTGTTACCTAATGAAGTTATATGAGAGGAACGTAAAAATATGAATAAAACTTAAGCTCTGGGGCTCTCAGTTTCAGAATTTCCAAAATCTGGGTGTCTCTTAAAAATTGATGCGCACATAATGTTGTCTGTGTCACACATACAACTCCACTTCCTCCTGCTTCGTGTCATTATTAAATCATTGATGGCATTTGGGGTTTGTAGAAATAGTGTAATTAATTCATCTCCTTTTTCTCAGCTTCTTTTAAATGGTCTCTTTTCTACTTTTATCCTATTTTATATTTTTAATTTTCTAAGCTATTTCAAATCCTTTCTTGAACAAAAATGTTATAGAACAGTATTTGACAAATGGCTGTTGAATTACTCTTAAAGTTAAAATAACAGTATAGTCACTGATTTAAGACAGTTTTAAAGAAGATCAGGTAATACTACTCAATCACTTTGAGGTTTTTGAAGATATTTGAAGGTATACCTGTATGCACGTATAATTTAAAATTTTGCGGTTTTAAAGCTACAGTCATAAATTACCAGTAATTCTCTTTGTGTACTCCCAACTTAGGATACTCAAAGGACAATAACAAATGTCTCTGATGAAGTCTCCAGTGAGGAAGGTCCTGAAGCAGGTTACCCCTTACGCCGTCATGTGGACAGGACTTCTGAGAGCATTCTTCGGAACAGAAAGTCACACCATTATAAGAAACATTACCCTCATGAGGTATATACTTTATCCTTATGTATATGCATACACACCTATTTTATGAGTTACTAATTTACAACTTCTTTCAACAATTGAATATAATTATTGAAGTAAATATTTCCCATCAGTATCAATATCTTGTTAAAGATCTGGATTTATAGAGTAACAGTTTTAGATTTAGGTATTACACACATGACAGAGTGCTACACATTTGTATTCATTTTGTACAATATCTCTGAAGATTCATACGTTCAGTTTGTTGTTTACTTTTAAAGACAACCATCCTAGAGAGACACTTTGTGAACTCCTGTGAGTCTTTTTCACAATTTGAAAGGCTTTATAGCTTCTGGATCATAGCAGAGTTATTCTAAGTGACTTTCTTCATGTTACTGAGTTAAGTTGCCCATTCTATAAAATTCAATTCTTGTTTCTTCTTTGATTCTGTCTTTATTAATATTTGTTTTCTATAAATAGTTTTTATAACTTTATCACGTCTCTTGAAGTTATCACATCTCTTGAAACTATTTCAATAGAAAAAGAATTTCATTCAAATATATTTTCAGTTTTTGTTCTAAGGACAGAACATTTCATTATCTCACTTGAAGGCAAATGTCACTTATGACACTTTTTTGATAAACATTGCCTTCTCTTTTTAGACTGTATTAGAATTTTTTTTCTTGATGATGTAGGGCATCATTTGAAAATGATCATTTGAAAAATCATATATTATGCTGTGCTGGAGTGTGAATACCTTGATTGTTTTAAGCTGAGAAGAGTTACTTGTTCTTTATACAGTCTTCTCTGTGGTTGAATCTCTATGTAATCTTAGCGGTGACTGTGGCTGTGTTTCTTCTCTCAGTGGCTGCCATTAGACACAACTAATGCCACTGTGTCTACTGATTGCCTTCACCAAGATCATCTGATATACTGTCCCCTGTTCCTTGTGAAATTCAGTCTTGTGAATTTCTCAGTCTTACACTAAGTATAGTCAGAAGCCAGTTCATACTGGAAGGGATTTAGGGCCTTCTATAGAAGGAGGTCTTCACTCTCCAGTAGATAAATTGTTTGGCTTTGGAGGTCTCACCCCAGAATCTTTCCCTTCTTGGTTTGCAGCTATATGTTGAACTCTTGAGATTCTTGAAGGGCAGATCAGTATCCTACTGACCTTATCTTTTAAATAAATATGTTGCCTAAAATCTTCTGGATTTCAAGCTAAGTAACACTGTTAATTAGCTAGTAGGCTAATTTGTTTTAAGTCTTTTTTTAATGATGTAAAAGACTACCTAAAAATAAAACCTGGTCTTCAAATTCTTTATCTGCAAAGTAGTGAGCTTTAGACTAGAAAATATTTTAAAAGCTGCATTTCAGTTCAAGATTTTGATTCTCAAATCAAGCTTAACCTCAGGGTATTTTAAAAAAGCAAAAGAAAACTCCTTTGAAGAAGTAATATTGAGACAGGATAAAACAGTGTTGTAGTGTTTTTTACAACTTTATATATTTATTATTCTGTTCACTTCAAATTACTGGTGATATTTTTCCTTTAAGGGTGAGACACAAAGAAAGCATTTTGGAAGGCACTTTGTGTCTGGGTAGAACTCGTGGTCTTCACCATAAAATGACTGGTTAGGGCACAGCCATTTGTTTTAAGCCTCCCATATGTCAGTATCTGTAGATATACTTTTAGGGATTTTTAGTTTTTCTGGAAGAATCATCCAATCTTCTGGTGGTATGGGAGTAGTAGATACTATACTAGGCAGCCATGGTGTTTGGCATCAAGGGGTTTGGGGGTATGAGGTGGTGATCTTGTCATTTAGTGTGTAGACTTTCACTTAACCCCCCTTTCCTTCTACCCTCAACTCTCCCACCCCGACCCCTGCCCCAGTTCTTCCCTTTTCTGCTATCTGCTGTGTGTATCTGGTTGTCGTCTTCTAGTCTCCTGGATGATGGTGGTGGAGTTATTTGATTTTCAGGAATAAGAGGTATCCTGTGGAATTGATAACTTCCTTTAAGCATTTACCCTATTTCCTACTCTCTCCTGCTTTGTTTAACTCTACAAGTATCTTTCAGTTTTTGTTCCCTATTGAAACTTAGCTTTTCCTCTAATGGAGGTAGCATTTGTTGGGAAGCATAATGAAGAAACCATGGGCTTGGACTCAGAACGTTTAAGTGACTTTGGAAAAATTGTTTAACTTCTCTGAGTCTGTGTTTCTGTGTCTGTACAGTAGAGAGAGAAGACTGCCCATGTCAGATTGTTAATATTAAATAAGATTATGCATAATTGCCTGGCACAAAGCATTAATGTTATAAATTCTTATTCCCTTCAAATAATTTTTCTCTCCTTAATTCGATTATATGCTCAGTTTTAGCTATCTGTCTAAAGATTTAAAATAAGCAGACCGAACCAAATTAAATGAGCTGTTAACTTGGCTATTTTCTTTAATTCAAAAATTTCTGATTTTTAGCCATTTTTCAGCAGTTTTTAGTGAAATTCAAAGTGACCATTAATCACCTAAATGTTGCAGGCAAAATTCTGTTTGACATATAAGTGGTTATAGGTCATAAGTTTTAGATTTTACATTTGTAAAGTGGCCCACTTATTAATCAGTATTTGGCAAGATACTTTTATAAAGAAAGATATTTCCTTATCCCTGAAATCACCCATTAGTTTCAGTTAAATAATCATGAGGCCTTTAATCTTGTATTTCTGTATCTGATTAGCAAGTCTGCATCAGAAATTAGTCATCGATAAGTTAGCTTTACCAAAATTTTTTAAATTAGCGATTTACTGGTTACTTAATACTTTCTGTACCTTACTATCTAATGAAAACAGTTGTGATAAAAACTGTGTATGCTTCAAGTACTCTGGTTGACATTAATGAATCAAACCTTTTTGGAGTGCTTTTTATAAAACAAAGCAGACTGATTCTTACCTTTTTTCTTTCTGAAATTCTTTTCTTTGAAAACATTTTTACTTCTCGTTCAAACAGCTAGTTCTCCTCCCACAAATAAATCCCTAATCAACACACTAAATATATATTCATGGTGTCCCATTCTAATATCAGTAAATTAATTATCAATCACCTGTCTCATTCAAGATATTTTGTTATGTATGGTAAAGGTGGCAAAAAAATTGGTTTTTGTCTTCTATTGACTTACAGTGTATTTGAGAGTCACGACTTACTTGAGAAATTTAAATACATCAACATTTAATAACATAGACAGTATTATAGATGCTGAATAGCAATGTAAAATTTATTGTCATGAAAATAAATAATAATACCTCACTTTAGGGACAAAGGGATCACTCTGAATAGAAGGCTTCAAAACTAACATTTGTGGAGGCCCTGGTTTGTATTAAAAGCTACAGTCCTCATTTAATATTCAGTGTATCTTTAAGAAAATAGTTTTATCCCCCATTGCCAGAAGACTAAACTAAGGATCAGAAACAAGGTAAGCCAGCTAGAAAGGGAGAGAAATGGTGTTTTCCTGATATTTGGTTGAGGAGGCTGTAAAGGAAGGTAGGATACAAGGTAGGCACCTAATCAGAGGCTAAAGGGACAAAGAACCAGCTGTGTTTAGGGGCAAGGGAGTAGCCCAGTGTCACTGGAGGAGAAGGTTGTGGTAGGGACGAGTGGAGAACAAAGTCCAAAAGTAGCACATTTGAAGACAAGGCTGCTGGTGAAGGAGTTTGAACTTTATCCAGAAGAGTGATGGAAACCAAAGAAGAACTTTGGTCAGAGGAATGGGGAAAAAAAAACAAAAACAGCTCACTTTAGGAAGATTAATCTGGAAAGTAGGGAAGGCCTTTCAGATAGGGGTCAATTAGGAGGCTCTTTATAGCAAACAAGGCATGGGTGATAAAGCCTGAACTCTGGTGATACCATGAGCAGAAGAAAGGGATACATCTAAAACATTTTAAAGGTAACATTGACAGTCTTAGTGACAGAGGATAACTAAAAACAAATCTGAAAATTTCAGCATACTTGGCTATAAGGGATGGCTGTTACCATTCTTTATTCAGTAAAAGTTATTTTGAATTATTAAATGAAACTTTTACTCAAAAGTACTTATTTTGTACAATAACAACTTCTAGGAAAAAAGTAAATTGATTAGAAATTACTTAACTCGTGCCTTTTAGTTTTTCACTTCTGTACCATAGATTATCTCAAAAACATGAATTGGCAATTATCTTCCTGGTATAGATTATTTATTTTACATTAATTTATTGAACTTCTGTTTGAAAAACTAGAACAGTAGATACATGAGATCTACTCTTGCTAAAAAAAGAGAGTAAGAAAATAACTCCATTAAACACATCAGTTAAAGTTGGTTAATATTCAGTGATAATATAATACCAATATATATCCTGATAAAATAATAGCCATGCAAATCTAAGCTAGTCTCTGCCTGCCTGAATTTTGAACTTTGTATAAAAATTTAGGAGGAAGCAGGCACAACCTTTGCATGCAAAACAGCACTTGAGCTGAGATGTGAAATCAAATTTTTTTTCTCTTTTTCAAATAAATTTTGATATGAGGAAATTTTGTTACTCCTTAAAAACTAACATATTTTTAATGTTTGCTCTCTATTTCACTGTCATTTGACAGTGTGTTTGTTGTTGTAGCAAAAAGTAGCAATGTATGGTTCTGACAGAATCCTTTGAGTTGGAAAGGGTACATAAATTGTATTAATGTCAAAGAATATCTTGATTTCAGGATGCCCCTAAATCGGGTACTAGTTGCAGCTCTCGCTGTTCAAGTTCCAGACAGGATTCTGAGAGTACAAGGCCAGAATCCGAAACAGAAGATGTATTATGGGAAGACTTGTTACACTGTGCAGAATGCCGGTCATCTTGTACCAGTGAGACAGATATGGAAAATCCTCAAATTAATCCAAGTGTGAAAAAAGAATATAGAGACGACCCTTTTCATCAGGTTGGTTTAAGTATTGGGTTATTTGGGGCTCTCAATCCAGCTCTTTTGAATGTATGTACAAATTTTATAGAGGTGAAAAAAAGCTACATTCAATTAAAATAATATTCCTGTGATTTTTTTTTTCTTCTGACTTCACTGGAGCATAGAATTTCAGTATTTATATTATGGTTGTATCTCTTACCTTGCAAACTTATGTTCCTGAGAAGTTGTTGGTAAATGGAGTTTTATAAGTCAGATTGTGTTTAGATGCATTAGTCCTTTTCTCATTCAGCATACCTTCGTACTTCATGGTCATATCAGCACCCGTGGCCTTAACTCTACCTGTGAGACCATAATTCACAAATCTATATCTCATGAATATCAGATTTCTATCTCTCAACAGCTTTAGCAATGCTATCCAACAGAAATCTAATGAGAGTCACATATATAATTTTGAGTTTTCTGGTAGACTCCTTTAAAATGTTTAAAAAGGTGAAATTAATTTTAATGTATTTCACTTAACCCCATATATTCAAAATGTAGCCAGTATGAAAAATACTAATGAAATATTTTACTCTTTTTATACTACATCTTCAAAATCTCTTGTGAGCCCTTTGAGCACATTTCATTTGGACTAGCCACTTTTCAAGTACCCAATAGCAACCTGTGAGTAGGGTGCCATATTGGACAGCACATGTCTATGCCATATCTTTTTTTTAATGTCCCACCAGTATCTCAGATTTAACCAAACACCCCATCTTCCCTCACAAATCTGTTTTTCTTGTAGCTCTCAAAATCTTATCGAATAACCTCTTCATCCATCCACTCACCAGTCGGAAATCCATGGTCATTTAAAATTCTCACTCTTCCTCTTCTTTCTCTTATGTAACTTCTCATCAAATCCTAATAAAACCAACAACTAAGCTCTTAGAAAATTAAAGTAGGAGGGGAACTTACTTAACCTGCTAAAAGGTAGCTACCAAAGAACCTTCTAAAAACCTATCATATTTAATAATGAAATTTTAGGATTATTTCTATTAAATGCAGAAACATGTCAGAGATACCCAATATCTCTGCTTTTTCTCTCTCAAAATCCTACCAGTTATGTTTGTCTTTCTATCTGGTAGAACTTAGACTGATTTAAAGTCCACATTAAAGAGCAAAATGTCGAGCATAACTAAAACAATTTTGGAAACAACAGGGAGACTTCCCTTACTGGATATAAAAATTTACTTTAAAAGTATAGTAATTAATATAGGTAGTATGGTATAGTTGTATGCTATGGCCTGAGTGCCCAGCCCCTCCCACCTGTCAGTTCATATGGTGAGACCTAATGCCCAAGGTGATGATATTTGGAGATGGGGCCTTGGTTGGGGGTGATTAGGTCATAAGGGTGGAGCGCCCAGGAGTAGGTTTAGTGCCCTATTAAAGAGACCTCCGAGAGCTCCTTTGCCCCTTTCACCATGTGAGGCTACAGCAAAAAGAGTGTAGTCTTTGAACCAGGAAGTAGGATCTCATCATACAACAGATCTGCTGGCACTTTGATCTTGAAGTTCCCAGCCTCCAGAACTGTGAGAAATAGACATCTGTTGTTTCTAAGCCATCCAGTCCATGGTATTTTGTTAATAGCAGCCCAAGCAGACCAAGGCATATGTAAACAAATAGACCAGTGGGACAGAATAGAAAACCCTGAAGTAGTACACGTCTACATGGGTTCCTCTAACAAATGATGTAAGTGACATTATGACCAGTGGGGAAAGGATGGACTCTTCAGTATATAGTTGTAGGTCAGATGTTTACACAAAAATATATTCCAGATAGTTTCTAAATGTGAAGAAGCACATGTTAAATATTGACAAGAAAATATAGGAGAAAAATCTGTTACTCTTGATAAGAGAAGAATATTATATTTCATTTCATTTCATTTTATATTTTAGACAGAGAGAGGGTGAGCAGCAGGTGGAGCGACAGAGGGAGAGAGAGAAAGAGAGTCCCAAGCAGGCTCCACACTCAGCACAGATCCCAATGTAAGGGCTTGATCTCAAAACCCTGAGATCATGACCTGGGCCAGAACCAAGAGTTGGATGCTTAACCGACTGAGCCAGCCAGGCACCCAAAGAGAAGAATTTTTTAAAGAAGATACAAAAAACTCAAGCATATATAAAAAATGAAGAGATTGATAAGTTTGAATATCCTAAAATTTAAAAATTTGGGCTACAAATTAAGCCATAATCATTTTTAAAAGATGGGGAAATAGAATTGAGGGAATATTCTGGTCCCCACTCCCTGAGATGTGAGATATTTAAGTGTATATGTACATAGGGGAACAGCAGGAAGGAGGGATTGAAGAGATACTGGAGAAGAAGTTGTTGAGTGAGGTTTCTTAAAGTGCTGGAGGGGAAGCATATCTAGGAAGTTTTGCCTTCGATAAGTAGGAGAACATATCTGCTGCTGAGATAGGAGGAGGAGGAAGTACACGGAGAAAGTAGGATGCTTGAGGGTGCAGGAGGTCTGTTAACAATAAGTGAGATGATAGGATTGGAGGCTTGTAGATGGTGGTGAAGGCTGGTCGTGGGCAATATAGGTGGGCAAGATAGGTGGTGGGCAATGGAGAGTATGTGTGTGCATGTATTCAAGTCAATGAACACATTGCATATTGCTGAGGGTCTAGCTGGAATCTGAAACCACGAATTTGTGGTTGCCAGTCCACACACTTGTGTGATATTCTCTGGAATATAGTTGTGGTAGTAAGTAATAGCAAACATTTAAAAAGTATTCACTGTCTGGCAGGCACTGTGCATAGTAATCTTGATGCGTTATGTCACGTAATTCTCACAACCTGTGACAATGGGATGTATTTTGTATAGATTTATTTTGTAGATGAGAATTATTGAGGCTTGGAATTAAATAATGCGCCCAAAGTCACACAGTGTAGGTGCTCAATAAATAGTTGCAATTCAAGGGACAGGAGAGGCCAAGAAATAATGGATATGGTAAGTATCTAAATGTGTTAGACTGAGAACGAAACGAAACCAAGAAAGGACTATAGATTGAAGAATGGGTGTGTTCAGAAGTATTTTGGAATTGAAGTTTTGAGAAACCCAGTTAAGAGGAGCTGTGTTTGAAGACTCAGTTCAGAAGTTGAGCAGTTTAGTGTGTTGACAAGGTCTAGGCCGTGGCCATGGGAGTAGCTGTAGGTCCCTGGATTTTAAGAAGTGAAGAAAACAGTGAGCAATCCATGAGAATAGGGTGTTGGATGAGTCATCTGGGTATTCACCTATGTCACTGAGCATAATAACTGGAATTGAAGTTTAGGAAAATGCCTGAGAGCTATTTTCCCAGTGATACCATAAAGAGGTGCAGAAGCAGGGACCATGTGTTCTTTTGCTCATTGTTGAATCACACAGTGCTTTGTACATAGTAGATGTTTAAACAAAATTGGGTGAATGAATGAAAGGAAATACATTTTTTTAATGCATGCTATCAGAATAAATTGACCCTAAATCTCTCATACCACTCTGCTCCTTTTCTGATAATATTTTTAATGCTCTAGTCTGCATATTAATTATAGTATCGTAGGCTTACATTGCTTTTGCTTTTGGATTAAAGACTTGATTTTATGCACATTATTCTCAGGCTTCTAAAAAATAACATCAATATTTTCAATTTTAATAACAGCCAGGTAATGGAAATTAGCTCCCTTTAATGAAAAGCTACCAGTTTTTTTCTTATTTGATTGAGGTCTATATTAGGTTTGGAGGACCGTTTTCTGCCCACCGTAAAGACTGAAAAATCCCTCCTTAGAAAGAAACAATGAGCATTTGAATCCATGTGTTCCAGTTAGGATGTTACCAAATTTGTAGTTTTGTTTTTTTGGCAGTAGTAACTAAAACATTTCTACAGCAGAAAATTTCTCTCCTCCAGTCATGGCTGAGTATATGATAAAGTATGAGGCCATATTCAAGTGAAATTTATTTTTTGGCAGGCAAAGACAGATTTTAATGGGTGCAGCTCCCACAGGTAGAAACTCCATTAAAGCAGTTGTTGTGGTGAATCTACATAAAACACGCCACCCTTTAATGTTAAGGTTTTGAGGCAGTTCTGAATGAACACAGAGCAAAGCAGTTGAGCTTTTGAATGAGGATAAAGAACAATCATTAAAAGAGTTCCAAATTTTGGATTGAAAAACTTACTGAGATAAAACTATAAAATTGAATTATTTTCTCTGATGTTTTCCTTGAGCCTTTTTGGAAAAATGTTTCATGTAATGCTGTTCATACACTGTATGCAGTACATGTTTCAACAAGACTGCTATTTCAGAATATATTTCACACACACAGATAAAGAGCTGGTTTTTTTGTTTTGTTTTTGTTTTTCAATTAATTCTTTTTTAAAGGTACCAGTTTCTGGTTGCTCTCTTCTCCTGCCTTCTGGCTTTCTACTAGAAGTAGGAAGATGGTATCAAATACTAGAGTAACTGCAAAAGCAGCTGGGCAAAACGAATACTTTAGGAAAGAGGGTGAAGAACTTCTTGAATTCCTATTTCTCTCTTTAGATGGACCTTCTTGATATGCCTTGCTTCATGTAATTGGGAAGCCTTTGATTCACTGCTGACAGACTGAGAGTTTAAAAAGATTAGAAGCCTGTAAATCAGTGGTTGAAGACTTGCCTCTCAGACTGTACACTCTGTACACTGTATACACTGAAAGACGATTCACTTTCTCCCACTTGGTTCTGGCTTTGTAGTTCCATTCCATTTCATAATTAACTAGATTTCCTTGGAAAGTTTGATACATATTTTGGTACAAATTACTTCTTTCCTAGCTAGAATATTGTGGAATATTTGTGTAATTAAGTGGATAGGTAATAACTAGTATCTTACAGTTTTTAAGGCTCTCCAGTAGTGAAATATATGCTGTGATGGTTAATATATATTAAAATACTGTATCTTTGGAAAAAAGATAAATTTTTAGAGGAAACTTCTTCATAGTCAAATGAACTACATGTAAAAGAGCTTTACCAATAATATGGCTACTCGCATTACATAAAGAAAATTAATGTACAAGTCAGAATGATAATTTTCCATATCTGCTTTCTTACATATTATAAAAGTGTTTTTTTATATCTTAAATCAAAATGAATCAATGCAGTTCTATTTTCCCTACAGGAAAATGTTATATTCCTTAAGTTTTCAAAAACATATCTTTACCATATTTTAATCATATTTTTATTCTTCAGAGAATAAATATAAGTAGATTCTTCTGTTCATTGTTAGAAGTTATTTTAATGAAATACATTGTATAAATTAGTTAGCAATACTGTAATGTAAACAGATTCATCCCATTTTGGGGGTCTGGTTTTTTTCTTTTTTTAAAGATTTTATTTATTTGACAGACAGGTCACAAGTAGGCAGGCAGGCGGGGGTGGGGGTGGGAAGCAGGCTCCCTGCTAAGCAGAGAGCCCGATGTGGGTCTCGATCCCAGGACCCTGAGATCATGACCCGAGCTGAAGGCAGAGGCTTAACCCACTGAGCCTCCCAGTTGCCCCTGGGGTCTATTCTTTTAATGTTAACTTCTCTTATTAATATCTGATAATGTAAAGATTAGTGTATTAATTTTATTGCTATCTTTAATCTCCAACTATCCTATTTTTGAAGTTTTATTAATTTTTTAAAGGTTTTATTTTTAAGTTATCTCTGCACTCAAATGTGTGGCTCAAACCCACAACCCCCAGATCAAGAGTCACACGCTTCATCTACTGAGCCAGCCAGGAGCCCTGCAGTTTTATTTTTTAAATTATAAAGCTAAAACAAACAAAACAACCCCCAAAGTTAAGCATCTGATCCTTTGTATTAAGGCTTTCAGTTTTTCTTTTATCTTTCTATTCTTGAAATGTTGAGAGATGCTTTATCCTTGGGAGGGTACTTCTAGTTCCATGTATTTCCATTTGCAATATTTACTCTAAGGAAAAAAAAAAGTTAAACTGATTCTTTGGGGAATTGCTAGATTAAAATATCAGAAAAGTAATTAAATCAAATACTGAGGCTGAGGTGTGAGGGAGAGTCTCTTGCAGGATGAGATTGTATCACCATTTAGTCTTTCAAAGAGGTTAAATCGCACCTGTCATGTGCTTTTGTATTGAATGACCATAAGCTGGAGAGTCAGTAATATGAACAAACTTGTATCCATTTGTCTTGGAACATTAGTATATTAGTAGCTATGTGAACAGATTGACAACTGAGTGCTTTTGCTGACTCATTTTACAGGATTTTTGAACAGTAGCTTGCCTAATACCTGTTACAGGATGTTCTTAACTTACACATTTTTTATAACTGTGTAATTTCATATGCTGACTGTTCAATGTATATGCTAATCAATATTTAGATAGAATTTTAGTGTCGCTGATATTGGGTGTGTGCAGATACACATATACCCATGTTCAGATATATATACTATTTATAAAATATGATACATGGATTCACCAGTTTGTTTTTTTAGTGTCATTTATTTATGGATTCACTTATTTCTGTTTATTTTTTATTCATGGATTCACTTATTTCTGTTTATTTTTTCGTAGAGTCATTTGCCCTGGCTCCATAGTTCCCACCCGGGATTAGAAAAAATCAGTGCTATCGTATGGGAAGGCAATGACTGTAAGAAAGCAGACATGTCTGTGCTTGAAATCAGTGGAATGATAATGAACAGAGTGAGTTTTTAAATTCTGTCCTTTTAGTTCAAGAATAAGACAATGATTATTAATATATTAAATAATTACCAGGAGGTTGTATTTACAACTTACCTCATTTCTTCAACCTGAAAAAGACTGTTATTTGTATTTGGCATTGTGATTTAAATGGTGATTTATCACCAAACTACTGTCGTCTTGTGCTGTTTTCATTCTTCTAACAAAGAGTAGATGGTACAATCTAAGATTTTCTTCTTTTATGTTATTCTTTCTTTGCTTTTCATGGGTCAAACTGAGGAGCTGCTACATACACAAGTGTTGATGAAGGCTTATTTTCTCCTGTATCATTCCTCCTGCTTCATTTATTTATGAGTACACCAAAAGTTCAAAATAGAGTATTTGTCTGCATACTTGCTTGCTCATTTAAATATATAGAAGTAATGCAGCTAGTGGTGTAAAAATCTTGAGTAGTTTGAGGAGGTAGAGTACAAAAACTATGGGTTTTAATTTGTATTTCTATTCTATTTTCTGTTTCTATTTCTATTCTATTATTCAGTTTCTATTCTAAATTGTGTCTTTTATCAGATCATCACAGTTTTTAAATTGTACCTGATTCCTCTGGACAGCTAGTCATGATTTAACTTGCAACCCTAAATTTCTTATCTTTTGTCTGTTGCATGAGAACTATGATGCATGCTTTCTGAAGGACAGAAATTAAAGTAACTGCTCTAGAAATTGATCTCCTTCCTGTTACTTTTGCAGAAGTCTCTGGAGATTTGGATCTAGTTGGTTTTCCATACCTTAACTGCCTGTGAACCAGCAGGTCATTTACAGAATGTATAATATGATGATAAAAAGTTAGCTGGTATTTAAGATCCCTCATAGTCCTAGCAGTCTTATATTTCCCATTATTTAATTTCCACTTAACTTTTCTATAATTCCCTTCCCCTCCCCTTTCTTAATCCTCCCCCCACCCCACATACTCTTATCTTCTAAAAAGGTTTTAGAGTTTAAGGAGATATCCATTTGTATTTTGAGCTATTTGAAGAAGAACACAAATTGCAAATTTATCAAATAAGTAGAATTCTTGATTTTTCTTTTTATGAATTGAGCTTAAGTAGATGTGAGATCTTCTCATTCTTTTTAATATTAAAGTGTCTGTGACTATTTCTAACTTTTGAAATAATGAGGTACATAGAATTTTTTTTCCAGATCTAGGTAAGACCAACATAGTTTATCCTTTTGCAACTATTTAATGAATTAGAAATCTTGATAATGAGCTATTTTTAAAAACTGAGGACATAATGACTTAACAGTTTTCCTGTAGTATGCTCTCCAAACATTGAGTCAATTTAAATTTCATTATTTGTGTATTAAAACTCATATATTTTAACAAAATGTTTCATATGGCTGTAAATAAAATAATGCTTGATAAGAGCTCATTTTACTGTAGTTAAGATTTGTGCATCTTTTTTTTTTCTTTTTTTCTTTCTCTCTATAAAGGTGAACAGCCATATACCAGGAATAGGATACCAGATTTTTGGAAATGCAATCTCTCTAATCCTGGGTTTAACTCCATTTGTTTTCCGACTCTCCCAAGCTACAGACTTGGAACAACTCACAGCACATTCTGCTTCAGAACTTTATGTGATTGCATTTGGTTCTAATGAAGATGTCTTAGTTCTTTCTATGGTTATAATAAGTTTTGTGGTTCGTGTGTCTCTTGTGTGGATTTTCTTTTTTTTGCTCTGTGTAGCAGAAAGAACTTACAAACAGGTGGGTATAATATAGAATTCTGAATAGAGAATTATTTTATCCTTTTCATATTTAAAGAATTCCTGAAGTATTTTAGTATTTCATTAAATCATTTTGACCTGCTAATTATTTTCCTGTTTTGTTTTTGTAGTACTTGAAACATATTTTGTCAGTTATTGTTTTTCTGTGGTAATCTACTTGAAAATTAATACATATCCTAATCTTTTTTAGCGATTACTTTTTGCAAAACTCTTTGGACACTTAACATCAGCAAGGAGGGCTCGAAAATCTGAGGTTCCTCATTTCCGTTTGAAGAAAGTACAGAATATAAAAATGTGGCTATCTCTCCGGTCCTATCTTAAGGTAGAATGATGGTGATAAAAGTTCTCTTAGCATGCTTACTCCCTATGAGAGTTTTAGTCTTTTTGTCAATATGCTTGTATATCTAAATGTATAGTCACCTGTGTACTAATGTGGTTCTGTGTGGCCGTAGTGTTCTTTTCATTCCATATGCAGAAACCCAAAATCGGTGTTTAACTGGTTCTTTCTAGTAAAATACCTGAGGTCTAAAAGGCTTAAATACATTTTAGGTAGATTATTCAAGATCAGATTATCCTAAATATATCTTTTTTTAAAAAATTTTTTTTCTTAATCGAAGCATAGTGAACACACAATGTTACATTAGTATCAGGTGTACAACATAGTGATTCACCTTCTTTCTGTGTTATGCTATTCCTATCACCAAGTGTGGCTACCATCTGTCATCATACAGCACTATTACAATACCATCAACTGGGGGCGCCTGGGTGGCTCAGTGGGTTAAAGCCTCTCCCTTCGGCTCAGGTCATGATCCTGGGCACCTGGGGATTGAGCCCCGCATCGGGCTCTCTGCTTGTCAGGGAGCCTGCTTCCTCCTCTTTCTCTGCCTGCCTTTCTGCCTACTTGTGATCTCTGTCTGTCAAATAAATAAAATCTTTTAAAAAAATTAAAAAAAACAATACCATCAACTGTATTCCCTAATCTCTGCTGTCTATTCCTGGGATTTATTCATTCCATAACTGGAGGCTGTACCTCTCACTCTCTTGTACCCATTTTGACCATCCTCCTACCCGCCTTCCCTCTGTCAACCATCAGTTTGTTCATTGTATTTATAGGTCTGATTCTGCTTTTTGCCTTTTTGCTTGTTTATCCATATGTTTTGTTTGTTTAGGTGTGACACCTTTTTTTTTTTGTAAATCTCACCAACTTCTACTCATTAAAAAGCTTAAAGATTTTGTTTGTACCTAGAATAGTTATCAGAAACCAGCAGAGGGAGCCCACTGCTTAAAAAAAGAATTTTTAAAAAACGAATCAATGAGTAGCCTCATTGAAGTGGCCTATTAGCTTGTAAAATATTTTATTTTATAAAATAAAAAATATTAGCTTGTAGGTTAAGCCATTCTTTTCATGCTGTTCTTTTCCTTTAATTTTTTTAAATAACTTCCCTAATTATGGAAGTAAGATATAAAAATGCAGGAGGGAAATGGGAAACATCTAAATTAGGTTTAGGAAAGCACTTCTGAGGATTATTTCTTTGCTGCATTAAGACACAGTGATTTTAATTATTCATGGAGTAATCAGGTCTTAAATAAAGTTGACCCAAAGACCAGAAACTCTCTGATATACCTAGATCTTTACTTTTTTTTTTTGAAGTAACAATGAAAGAAGTAAAAAAAAAAAAACAAAAAACTTTGCACTATTTGTCTAGCCTTTTTTTTTTTTTTAAAGATTTTATTTATTTATTTATTTGACAGACAGAGATCACAAGTAGGCAGAGAGGCAGGCAGAGAGAGAGGGAGAAGCAGGCTCCCTGCCCAGCCAAGAGCCCGATGTGGGGCTCGATCCCAGAACTCCGGGATCATGACCTGAGCTGAAGGCAGAGGCTTTAAACCACTGAGCCACCCAGGCGCCCCACTATTTGTCTAACCTTCTATTTTAAAAATTCGTTATTCTGTTCATTGATTTAATTTGTTAGTCTCCACTGGGAAATGCTAAAAATTGGCTTTCATTATTTTGTCCACTGTGGCTTTTCTATTGTATGGAGGGATAAATACCATCTCTGTTATGTAGCTTAGTAAAAAGCCACCTGAAATTCCTCCTCATTATCAACCTTAAGGAGGTCTTGCATTCTTTTGTACATTGTTTTGTTTTATTCAGTAATCATTTATTTATTGTTAACCATGTAATATCCACTACTCAGGACATGAGTAGCTTTAGGAGCTTATATTTCAGCGAGGGAAACACGTAGCCCTACACCTAGGAATTATCCTTGGTTGTTACTTCCCTCTCTTACATTTCCAACATCCAACTTACCACCATTTCCCACTTTTTCTACTTCCAAAATATTCTTGGGTCCATTTGATGAAGTTCTAGAACCTAGGTGAGGTTCCGTGGGGTGGGGTCCGGAGCCGATGACCAAGAAAGAATTCTTGAGACATCTTTGGTGCAAAATAGTGGTTTATTAAAGCACAGGGACAGGACCTGAGGGCAGGAAGAGCTGCTGCCCCGGGTTGTGAGGGGTAGCAGGTTATGTACCGTGGGGGGCGGAGGAAGTAGGGAAGAGGGAGGTTTCGGTAGAACTTTCATATGCTAAAGAGAACCTACAAGATACCAGATACCAGAGGCCTTGCTATTGCCAAGGTGGTTCTGCCCTTCTAAGCAAGCTATGAAGATAGTTGGGAGATTCCTAAAGAATGTCATAATATGTCCCACCCAGGAGTGGGGGTGGGGGTAGGTTGCAGGGAGTCAGCTTTTGCTTTGTCCTCAGCCAGGCTTCTGTTCCCTCATCATGTTTGCTTCTCTTTGTTTTCATACCCGCCCCCCCATTGAAACTGTCAATCATCTGCTTTGGGCTGCTGTAGTTGCCTGTTTCTTTGGCCTCCCTGCATTCAGGTTCCCTCCTTCCAGTACATTCCTCAGTCTGCCACCAGCGATCTTTTAAAAATGTAGATTTTGTCATATAATTCTTAAAATGTAATTCTTAAAAACTCTTTGGAGTTTCTCCGTAGCTCTTAAGCTGAAGAGCAAAATCTGATTAGGGCCTATAGGGCCCTTCATGACCTAGCTCTTGAGGATAGCCTCTCTCTCGTTTGATTTTGAAACATTTTCCCCTCTCCATTCCAGCCATATTAGACTGCTTCAGTTCTGTAATTGCAATATTATTTTACCTGTTTTATGGTCTTGCACTTGCCCTTCCTTCTGCCAGTAACACTGCCATGAGCCATCGTGCCCTGGCACCTTACTTTGGCATAAATACCACTTTATTAGGGAGATCTTCCTAGGCTATCTTCCTAACTTGATTAAGAGTTAGGAGTTTGAGCTGGGAAAGATCTCCCTAAGGAAGTGATATTTACACCAAATTCCCTACCAGTTTTCTCAAAGCATCCTTTACGAATACTTTAATAGCACTCATTACAGTTGATCGCATAGGATCTGTGGTTATAAGCTTGATGTCTGGCTCCCGGCTAGTTCCTATGAAGGTAAGGACCAAGTCTGTTTTGTTCTCTGCTATATTTCCAGTACCTGACACAGGCCCTCATTCTGAGCAGGTGCTCAAGAAACATTTATTGAATAAATGATTAGTGTTTGACAAAATATTTGGAATGAAATGAAATGAAAAATGTGAAAATTATGCCAAGAATTCCATGCTATGTGTTCACTGTCTTCACTGTATTGCAAATCCTCAGGAAATAGTAACACTTTGTAATTAAAATTCATCTGACAAATTAGGTATATTTTCGACATTGTAAGTTACGATCAACCTGCAGGGATGGATCAACACTTTAATTGAAAGCATGGAATTAGCTGCTAATTAGTAAATATATTTAAAAGTGTTTTCCCTTTTTTTCCCCAGCGTCGAGGTCCTCAGCGATCAGTTGATGTAATAGTTTCATCTGCTTTCTTGTTGACTATATCAGTTGTGTTTATCTGTTGTGCCCAGGTGAGTTGACTTGCCCAATGTGTAAAAATTAGATAATCACAGCTATAATTATTTAGCGCCACAAGGCTTTCTAATAATAAACAACCAAAGTAATAATACTTATAAACCTAGTTATACAGGTTTTAAAATTAACTTTTTGCTGTTTATCTTTTTTTCGGTAGAATGAATAAATGGGTCTGTTCATCTCTGTGTCATGAACAGTGGCTGGCATATTCTCAAATGTCTGTTGATTGAATATATAGTAATTAGTTTTTATCCACCATTCACTTGGTTATCTTTATTTCCCAAAACAAACTTATGAGTAACTAGAATTATGAGATTGTTTCAGACTGTTTTTCATGAATCTCTGCTTTATTCACATTTAGTATTAATTCTTTCATTTTTTATCTGGATTGTCACTGTGACTTGACTGCCTCAGGCTCTGAAAAAGAACTCTCATTGTCCAAGATTAGTCAGGAAGCACAAAAATATCTCAGGCTATTCTAGGTTATAAAATTAAATTTCCATTTCAAGTAATATGACATACTAGATTATCTGAAGGTTCTTATGCTCTAAAGCACTATATAATGCTGCAGGGATTATACACATATATAAACTTTTTAATATACATATTACATACATACCTGAGTTTATAAGACAGTAAGAGGCCAAACATGAAGATAAAATTTAAAAACAGAGTAATTAAGTATATGCATTAATCCTGTGGCAGCCCTTGGATAAACTGAGGTATGTTGTCAATCTTAGTATCTTAGAGACTTGAGATTATCTGTCCAGAGAGGACAGAAGATGAGGCCTCAGCCTGCATACCTCCTTATACATGCTACCCCTTTAAAGGACTACAATCTCAGTGAAAAGGTAGAATAAGAAAAACAGCCTGCTCGCCAGCACAGGAGGACAATAAGAAAGTTCATCTGACTCTGCCTGGACTGACAAGAATTGGGGGGGATAAGTCTCTCCTCTAAGAATATATAACTGTAGGTCATCCCTTATTATAGGTTCAGGGTTTAAATTGTACATTACATGTCTTGTCCTATAACCTCTGTGTCAAGAAGTTAATATGAAAAGTGGTCCTAGGTTCCTGAATACCCAGATACATGGCAGAAGCAAAACCAAGATTGTTCTTGGCGGGATGTGTTTTCAACTTAAGCCTCCTAGGATTTCCACAGATGAAGCCCCTTCAGGTTTCAGAACAATGAAGAGGCAGTCCACGTGAGTGAGTCAACAGATCGACAAACACTGGGATTAGATCTCCAGCTACCTCAGATGATAGACTGATCAGATAGGAACTCTAAGATAAAGACATGGATAACACTATGGAAAAAAGACAGATTTGAAAAAGAACTGACACCACTTCAGAGAAATGAAAAATATAGTTATTTTCATTTAAAACACACTAAACAATAAATAGCAGATTGAAGACAGTGAAAAATAGTGATTGGGAGGTGGTAGAAGTTACCCAGAATATAGTACAGAGATGAAGAGATGGAAATATGAAAAGGACATTGAGACAGATGAGAGAGCCAATGAATATCTGGTAAGAATTCTAGATGGAAAGGAGGAGAGCAATATTTGGAGATGTAATGACTAAGAGTTTTTCCATATTAATGAAAGATATTAATTTCAGATTTAGGAAGCACAGCAAGAACGAAAAGGAGCAAAAGTAAATCCACAGTTAGACATATTGTGGAGAAACTGCAGAACACCAAAAACAAAGAGAAAAATTGTAAAAGCAACCAAGAGGAAAAGACTGATTTCTGTACTCAAAATTCCTTATTGCATCTCAGTCTTCCATGTTTAATTTTCACGTTCCCGGAGTACATGCTGTAGTAGTTGTGACTCTTAGGAACATAAAACCTTTCTGTGCCTGTCAACAAAGACACATGGAATGTAATAGCTTTGGAAGGTTTTGAATGTAGGATAGAAAAAGCTACTGCAGGCAAATACTAGCCAAAAGAAAGCTGGTGAGTTCACATTAGTATTAGCTGAAATAGACTATATTAAGTATAAGGGATAAAAGGAACCTTGACAAAAATTAGAAGAATTTATCAGGAAGGTTTAATAATTCCCACCTTGCATGCATGTAATCACATAACTTCAAATATATGTATAGACAGCCAAAATTAATAGCACTAAGATGAGAAATTATAGAAAAAAACTCATTGGGAAGTCTCAACACATTTCTTTCAGTAAATGATAGATTAAACCGACAAAAAAATAAAAAGATATGTATGTAAACAACAGTTAAAATTTTGTTCTAAAATTAGAGAATACATATTCATTTCAGACACAAGGACAGTTTATAAAACTTTCCCATGTACCTGGACAAAAGTAATTCTCAGCTCAGATGGTATAGGCCACTTGATCTAACTAATGCAGTTACAGTAGGAAGCAATGACAGCAGCAAGAAAACTCATGCAGTTGGAAATTTTAAAACATACAAATAATAAATATTTAAAAAGAAAAAGTACAGTATATTTAACCATAAGCTACTGGCACAGTTTAGAAGCTTTTTTAAAGAATGCTAATATAAGTTTCTTTATATCATTAAAGTGGAAGGCTTCGGTGGACAATTTTTACATATGCATACTTTATTAAAACTGACTCAAAACATAATTGAAAATCTGAGGAGAACTATAACTATAAAGCAGCAGTGATTCAGTTAAAAATTTGCCACCAACAAAATCCACAAAATTCACAGTTGAATTTTGCTAATTATTCAAATAAACAGCTAATTCTATTTTTTTAAAGATTTTATTTATATGAGAAAGAGCGCACAAGCAGAGGGGAGGAACAGAGGGAGCCAGATGTGGGGCTGGATCCCATGACCCTGAGATCCTGACCTGAGCCGATGGCAGATGCTTAACGACTGAGCCACCCAGGTGCCCCTAAACAGCTAATTCTAATCCTACATAAAACATCTAGAGAATAGAAAAAAAGGAATATTCCCCAACTAATTTTAGGTGACTAACAGAATCTTGGTACCAGTTGATTAGAGAGAGAGTATGAAAATGGAAAACTATGAACTAATTTTCCTTGTTAACGTCAATGCAAAAGACTAGCAAGATGAAGCCAGCAACTTAATAACAATAAATATGCCATGACCAGTATAGTTTATCCCTGGAATGCAAAGACTTTCAACTTGGAAAATCCCTGAATCTGGTTTGAGTTCCTTTAGTCGATTTAAAGGAGGAGAAAACATCTGATCATCTCAACAGATGTAGAAAACAAATTGGTGAATTTCAGTAGACATTCGTAATACTGGCAAGTACTGTTCTTAATGTGATAAAGTATATTTTTCAGATACTAGAGCAGACATTGTTCATATGATATTTATTACCTTATGGGTATTTACTTTAAATTAGGACTAAGACAGTTACCCTCTCCAGTCATAGGTTTTGATTATACGTTTTATGTGTTTGAAATATTCCATAATAAATGTGGAATGTTTTTAAAATGTACTACTACATTCATGATCCATTTGTATGAAACAAAATGTTACTTCCTTTTGAAAAGAAATTGTTTGAATCATAATGCTGCTTCCTCTTGCCTTTTTCATACACTTTTAGTTGCTTCATGTGCACGAGATCTTCCTTGATTGTCACTACAATTGGGAGCTAGTAATCTGGTGCATCTCGTTAACGCTTTTTCTCCTAAGATTTGTTACCCTTGGATCAGAAACAAGTAAAAAATATAGCAATACCTCAATATTACTTACTGAACAGGTGAGAATGCATGTTTATTTTCTTACAAGTTAATGTCTATAATCTACATATTAAACTACAAATTTTTTCATTTACTTCAAGTTTTTTAGGAACCTGTTGTTAGATTGCATTTGTGTACAAAGCAAAACTTGAAATTTGATAGAACACAAACCTCATCTTCAGTGCTCCTGCCTTGATGCAGATTTCAAATCTAACCTGCTGTTTTTCTGTTGCACTTTTATTTGACAAGAGGGAAGTACTATTTATAGAAATGATGAATTTTAAACCATTAGTGGGATATATTTGCTTTGCAGTGTGGCACAGCCATATTTGAATAAGTATGAATTTTTATTCAATGGGAAGAGTAAAGCATAATAGTTTTTTTTTTAATTTATTTATTTATTTTAATAAACATAGAATGTATTTTTATCCCCAGGGGTACAGGTCTGTGAATCGCCAGGTTTACACCTTTCACAGCACTCATCATGGCCCATACCCTCCCCAATGTCCATATCCCCACCACCCTCTCCCGTCCCCCCTCCCCCCAGCAACCCTCAGTCTGTTTTTTGAGATTGAGTCTTCTATGCTTTGTCTCCCTCCCGATCCCATCTTCTTTCATTTTTTCTTTTCCCACCTCCCCCCAACCCCCCCACATTGCATCTCCACTTCCTCATATCAAAGAGATCATATGATAGTTGTCTTTCTCCGATTGACTTATTTCGCTAAGCATAATACCCTCTAGTTCCATCCACGTCGTCGCAAATGGCATGATTTCATTTCTTTTGATGGCTGCATAGTATTCCATTGTGTATATATACCACATCTTCTTTATCCATTCATCTGTTGATGGACATCTAGGTTCTTTCCACAGTTTGGCTATTGTGGACATTGAAGCATAATAGTTTCGATGGTTAACTTTATTTTGTGTGAATTTGTTTAACAGTTTCCTTACCATTTCATAGGAATTAATTCAAAGAAACTTATAGCCAATGAAAACCTTTTTAGTATTTTTTTCAAGGATAGTTTGATTTTAAAAAATTGGTAACCCTGTCACAGGAGCTCAAAGGGAAAGGGGAGAGGAACAAACCAACCAACTGATTTACTTTACTCTAGTTCTCACTTATTCTTTAGGTTGCTTTGGCTCTGAGACTAAAGTGTTTCACCTGTTATTAAATAATGACATCTAGTTTGCCTTTCTTATGTCAGCTTTCATTATACTTGAAAAGTTTAAATAAGTCCTTGATTTCTTATCATAAAATACCATGTTTATTGTAGGGAATTTGGGCTATACAGTACAGTATGAAGGAGAATATTAACGTCTTCTGTTATCTCAATCACCAGAGAACTGCCGTTAATATTTCAGTGACTATCTTTCAGTTGCTTTTAAAAATGAGTATCTGTTGTAATTTTAAGTGTTTTTAACTATTTTTTCCTTTTTTATAAAAAGATAAACCTCTACTTGAAAATGGAGAAGAAACCTAATAAAAAAGAGGAACTGACACTAGTGAATAATGTTTTAAAGCTGGCTACTAAACTGCTAAAGGTAAAAATAAATTGAAAATGGATATAATGTAGAATATGCTGTTCTGGCACTATATCTGAGTCTTCTGTGCAGATCCTACCTTGTGTTTGGTTCTTATGATTATCCAGATTGTTTCCAAATTATATTTGACCACATTTATGCCATGAGTCACAGTAATCCAAATCATTTCATTTTGAAATTTTAATAACTTTTTTAAAAATTAAGACTTTAGTAATGTCTGAAGTATTGTAGAGGTTGGCATCTTTGGAAATTTTGCCTCCTAGAACTTAAAATAGATTTCAAAAGGGAGTTTTTTTTTTTTTAAAGATTTTATTTATTTATTTCACAGAGACAGTGAGGGAGGGAACACAAACAGGTGGAGTGGGAGAGGAAGGAGAAGCAGGCCTTCCGCCAAGCAGGGATCCCGATGTGGGGCTCGATCCCAGGACCCTGGGATCATGACCTGAGCCAAAGGCAAACGCCTAATGACTGAGCCACCCAGGCGCCCCTCAAAAAGGGAGAATTTAATGTTAACTTGGAAATTTTCTCACTTTATATTTCTGAAAGCAGTCTTCTGCTTGGCCTGAGTTAGGTTAAAAAGTAGAAATACATAATAATTATAATAAATATGTATTACCAGTAGACATTTGAATTTTTAGATCATTTCTCATAACCATCAAAAAGAATATAATTTCAAAATATCTGGTTTCATAATAATAACTCCTTGGAGGTAATTTGATAAAATATTTTTAGCCCTGTTTTGCAGTGTTGGTAATGCTTTTCTCTCTTAAAAGGAAAATGTCTTGGGGCGCCTGGGTGGCTCAGTGGGTTAAAACCTCTGCTTTCGGCTCAGGTCATGATCCCAGGGTCCTGGGATCGAGCCCCGCATCGGGCTCTCTGCTGGGCAGGGAACCTGCTTCCCCCCTCTCTCTCTCTGCCTGCCTGTCTTCTTGTGAGCTCTCTCTGTCAAATAAATAAATAAAATCTTTAAAAAAAAAAAAATAAAAATAAAAAAAAAAAAAAAGGAAAATGTTTTTTTTTTTTTTTTAAAGATTTTATTTATTTATTTGACAGGCAGAGAACACAAGCAGGCAGAGAGGCAGGCAAAGAGAGAGAGAGGTGGAAGCAGGCTCCCTGCTGAGCAGAGAGCCTGATGCGGGGCTCGATCCCAGGACCCTGGGATCATGACCTGAACTGAAAGCAGAGGCTTTAACCCACTGAGCTACCCAGGCGCCCCAGGAAAATGTCTTTTAAAGTCTTAATTTTCATAGCAAATAGAATACAATTCTTAGAGATGTTTGTAAGTGTTCAGAGAATGGTACAACATTAGTTGTGTCTCAATGTTACCATTATTTCTTCAGTCGGTTAAAAAGTCTTAATGGGCTCTACTGCCTCACAGCATACACTAGGCCTGGATAAGATTCTGAAGAGGTAGGTGGGCTTGTCTGGTGTCTCTGTGGGTGGTGTCTTCAGAGTATAGGCACTATGCCAGGCAGGATGGGACTTAGGAGCGGCTTCAGTCCCAGAGTAGAGAAGTAGGAGATAACTAAAGTACAAAGCACAACAATATGATCCTTTTTGATCGCACACAGTTGTACACAGTCTTCTACTCAGAAACTAAGGACTTAATATCGATTGTTCCCTCTCTCTCCCACTTCACTGCCAAGAAATTCTGAGGCGCATTGATTCAACCTCTCAAATAGCTTCCAGTACATCCCCACTTCCCTGTCAGCTCTGCGCTGAGTCAGACCCTCATTGTCTCTCACTTGAGCTCTGATCCATTGAACCCTCAAGGCCTTCCTGTTTCTAGTCTCCCGCCTCTCCAGCCTGTCCTCCACATTGCTTCCCCTCTGCCGGCGATCTTCCTCACCTGCACAGCACATGCACTTCTCCCCTAGTTAAATTCGCTGGTGCCAGTCTGTCAGCCCAGTCTGCATCAAGAATGACCCTTACCTCAGTAGCCAGTTTTACAAATTTGAAGGACTTCTTTCCGTGCACTCAGGTTCTAAAATGTTAAGCAACCTGTAGTGATTCAAAGGAGCCATGTTCTCATGTGTCTAATGGAATGCCTGTTACCTCTTCCCACGAAGTTTTAGAAACACCTTCCTCTAGGGCCTGTACCTCTTATATACCCCTCTTCTGTGGGAGACTCACAGTTGAATTGTTTATTTGCATGTCTGTTAGACTATAAGGTCCTTCAGCACAGGAACTGAATCCTGATTTCCCAGAGCCTAACACAGGGCCTGCTATATAACTTTAAATCTGAGAATCAGTAGATCAAAGCATATTAAATCTTTGAATCAGTCAGTTCTTATATTCAAAAAGTAATTGTTGGGGCACCTGGGTGGCTCAGTGGGTTAAAGCCTCTGCCTTCGGCTCAGGTCATGATCCCAGCGTCCTGGGATCGAGCCCCGCATCCGGCTCTTTGCTCAGCGGGGAGCCTGCTTCCCTTCCTCTCTCTCTGCCTGCCTCTCTGCCTACTTGTGATCTCTGTCTGTCAAATAAATAAATAAAAATCTTAAAAAAAAAAAAAAAAAGATACTGTTCTCTTCCATGTTCTCTTCTTATCTTAGAAAATGTTTTCAAACCTCTTGATAGCTACTAAACCAGTACTTTACTAGTCATTCATTTGAGACAGAAATTAGAGTTATAAATTTAGGTTATAGAGTTCTTTTAATGAAAATCACTTCTAAAAAAAAACCAAAAACCCATGAGGTGTACTTACTTCTTTCAAGTTTAATCAAGTTTATCCTTTCTAAAAGTACCCATAATTTGAAACTGTTTTTTGAAAGTGTTTTTGAAAATTCTCTATTTTGCCCTGAATTCGTTTAACTGATAATTCTTAATGAGTTTTTGAGCTCATGGATTTTTTTTCTCCTGCTAGGAGTTGGACAGTCCCTTTAGATTATATGGGCTTACGATGAATCCGCTGCTTTATAACATCACCCAGGTTGTCATCCTGTCAGCCGTCTCTGGTGTTATCAGTGACTTGCTTGGATTTAATTTAAAGGTAAGCCCTTCCTGGTACTTTTTTATTTCATAGTGCCCTGTTATATTTCGTGACATTTATTTTACCCTATCACTCTTTTGAGATCTCCTGTGTGCAGTGATGAAGTCGTTTTGATAATGCTGTACAAAGAGAATGAATAATATTCTTGGTTTATAATGCTGACGGAACTCCTAATTTGGAACAGTGTTCCTACAAATAGAACTCTTTTATGGAATAAGTAAAAGGATTTATTTTTACTTATATAATCCGAATCTAATTTAGGTGATAAAAAAGGAGAAGAAGAGCCCTATTTCTTTTTTTAGCCAAAAGTGATATTATCTGTTATATAGCAGTGCATACATCCTCCAACATACACACAGCTCCTGGTGAATAAGGTGTAGATTATTCATATTAAACCAGTAGTATGTATATACTGCTACTTCCCAGTAAAAAAAAGCAGGGGAAATCTGATTTTCACTTTTTTATTTTAAGGTGAATTCTTCTTAAAAACACAGGGATAAAGGAGTTTAAAATAGTAGAGCCTGCCCTTGTTTATGAATGAAATTTAGATAAAAGCATTATGTGATGTAATTTAGTAAGTTGTAGTATTAAAACTGACGCTAATGGTTACTACTTCTATTATTTTTTCACTAGCTGTGGAAGATTAAATCATGACAATTCAGAGAAAAGAAGATGTAGCCTCTTTTCCAGAATAAGAGTACCAACTAAGCTGCCTGAAAGCAGTCACTGACTCTTTGCTTCAGGAGTCTCAGCTGGGAAATCGAAGTGTTTACATCAGACTGTCTTGTGCAATTCTTATATTTATTTTACTTGTTCATTGTTTTTTTACATTTATTTTAGTCTTTATATTTTATTTTTAGCATTGATGTACTTAGTTGTTGTTGCAAGGGTGATAAAACTGATATCCAGATACTTGAGATCCTGGTAATTGTTCACAAATAATTGACAAAATAACAAATTGTGAGACTAGAAGCCATTGCTAAGTACTGTTTGTCCATCGATGCCGTGAACTTGCCTTACTTGAGGAAAATGTTTTTAACATTGGAATATTGCATTGGATTCATCTAAACACAGAAAGTATGTTCTTTGGTAAATCAAGATCCAGTCAGGGTTTCTTTTGAATTATTTTGGAACAATGCCAGGATCTACACTGATTAAGCTGCAGTTATGCACCCTTCAGTATTAATATATATGGTATTACATAACAGGTCAACAAGTGCTCTTTGATGATAAAACTCTTAATAGAGCAATAATTGTAAATGGTTACCATACTGTAAGATATTTTGATAAAAATTAACTAGTAATAATTGTATTTATTTGAAACACTGGGCTGTTTGCACAGCTCCAACTGTGCATGCTCAAAATGTGCACTTTTTAAAATTGTTACTTTTAAACGCGTATCTTTATATGGGATATGTTATAGTGTACTAGGGCATGATCTGGTATCCTTTTGAGTGAGGTATATACTCATCTCACAAGTGAAGTGCCTATTGATATTACTAAAGTACATTATGTTTACTCAAGTAAAATAATTTTTCCCCATGGTACACTATAGTGTATACACACTCAAATGAACAACTTAAGAATAAGGTTAAGAACCAATAGAATATTCCTCTGATTGCTAGTTATAAAACTATATCTGGATTTTCAGAAAAGAGCTTCAGTTTGCAAATTCTATCCTCTAAACTTAACCTGGTGCATCCCCCTCACCCTCAATTTTATAAGGGCTATTTTAGATGCTTTTAACCTGGAAAGTTACCTACTCCCCCAACTCCACCCCCCACCACACACACACATGCAATTTGCCAAGTGTCCAAATGAGAATTTATCATGTTGGCATGTTAGGTAAGTAGGGCGAATATGATGGTATCTTACATTAGGCCTTGATTTTAAGTTGTTATATTTGTACAATCAAGAATATATTAGGAATTACATGAAACATGAAATGTTTTTGCAGGTTTTTTTTTAAACTGGGTATCTAGTTTCTAAAACAAAGAATTTATTTGAAACAGTGTAGAATTTTCTTGGTGCAAGGTGTATCATGTTGAATATCCTCACATTTTTTACCATGTTTTAGGGAATTTAAAATAATTAATTGTAAATGATTTATTTGATTGGTGCAGTTTTAATCCCCAAGTCATAATCTTAAGATCAGGAATGTGTAGAGAACAGAGCCATGTCATAATATCACTTCGCTCTTACCATTCCTTTTGATCAGCCTCAATTCAGCCTCATTGTGCAGTGTATTTTCTTTGTGTAAAAAACAACAAAAGCAATTTGTTTTACTTTCCTATGTTCTCATATGTTTAATAATGACCAAAGTGCATTCTGAGTTTTTTCAAGGAATGTATTACTGGAGCTTTAAGAACATACTTATTTTCTCATGTGAAAATTAGGCTTTGTTTGATATGTTTCTTCTTCCTCTATTGTCTAATGTTGAGGTTGTTTTTAGGAATTATATTTTATAAACTTTTTCAGAATAAGGTACATACCTATACAGAACTTAACATTTTGCACAGAATATATCAAATATATTTTGAGAAAAAAAGTACAGCATGAGTTCTGTTAGGAATAAAAGATAAAACTATTGTATCTCACAAAAAAAATGGCTTATTTCAGAATGGAAATATTTTTGAGAAAGGTAGCTGAGTATACTGATGTAGGAAAATGCTTGTTTTGGATTGAAGTTCGTTTTAACTTAAGAGTTGGGAGTTGATTTGTTGAGTACAGTATACCTCTCAACAACCTATAAATAATATGAATTATGTCACTAATGTGGGCAGCAGTAGAATACCAAAAGGAAAAAAGTCATTTTAAGCAATTTCAAAACATTAATGGAACTATTTTCAAAGCAGAAATATTGATATTTGCTGCCTTTAAGAATACCATGAATGTAAGAAATGGAAAGAAATTGTAACATATCACATAATATAGAAAAGGCAGTTCAAGGATAGAATTGTGGCAGATGTTGTGTGTTAACTGTTGTTTCTTTGCCACATGTGTTGTATTTGAAAGTTTGAACAGCAAGTTTAAAATAAAATATTCTATGCTGGCAGTGTTAAACTGGAGGTGTTTCCTGTTTGTTTTTTTCATTTTTAATTCATATGCATTTCTATGGTAATTTTGTATTTGCTATAGCATGAACTTTAGTTATAACTCTTAGATTTCAAGGGAATGGAAATAAATTCTTTTAAACTCCCTGACATTTAAAATTTTGTTATGATTCTTAACATGAAAGAATAATAATACATATGCAGGTCTTTCATCACCAAAATGCTATGATATCATTAATTTTTTTTTTTGCTTGTTTGTTTGTATTTAAATACAGAAAACTGGCTGTGGCCTGGGATATTAAAACTCATTGTCAGAAGGATAGTGGTATTTTTAATCAAACAGTTTTGCCACATGGGTTCAGCATGAGAGATCATGGCCAAAAATAAGATGGGTAAGCATTCTAATATTTCTTATTACCTAATTGGTACAAGTGTTAATAGGATTTTAATAAGTCAGGGACTATTAATTCAAGTGTACTTTCAAACTTACCTTAAGCTTAGAATTGGCTCTTTTAATGAATCTCCTTTCAGACTGCAAAATGGAGCACATGACTAGCACCTCCTTGAATTGCTATATCACTTAGAACACTAATACTCCCACCTTTTTTCATTCACAGATGCTTATCAATAGCACTGGTTCCCCCTCAGAGCTCAGCTCCTGGGGATGAGACTGTGGATCTAGGAGACAGTATATTTTCAAAAAAAGATATTCTCCAAATAATTTGGAAAATTTGTCTCACCTGTCAGTCCTCACCACCTTGAGAATTACTACCTTAAGATCAGGAATTCCATGAGATTTTAGCTATATTCCTAGCACATAAAATGGTGCCTAATATATAGAAAAATCTCAGTCTATTTACTAAATGAATGAATAAATGAATGACCTGAGTTAAATAGGACCTTAGACACCACCTAGTCCAAAGTTCTTATTTTACCAGATAAAAACACAGACCACAGAAGAGGTTAAGAATCTTGCCCAGGGTTGCTCTAGTTAGGTAATGATAGAACCCACAATCTCTTTTATTCTCTTTGAAAATATATTCTGTAGAGACAGGAGGATGGTGCAGTAGGAGGACCTTAGGCTCGCCTCATCCTGTGAATACAACTAGGTAATTATCAAATCATCCTAAGTACCCCATAAATTGACCTGAAGACTGGCAGAACAAACTCCACAACTGAAGGTAGAGAAGAAGCCACACTGAAGAAGGTAGAAAGTATGGAGACATGGTTTAGGGGAGAAACAGATCCTGGCTGCTGTGGAGGGGAGGTAACCGTGATTACACAGAAGGGAGAGAGAGAGAGAGGAGCTCACAGGGGAACGCAGAGAAACATTTCCCTATAGCCATTAGTTTAGAAAGTGAGAGGAGCTGAATTTTGTGAGTTCTTGCAAATAGTGAGGCTTAAAGCCTGGAGTTTTGTGGGGGTTTTTGTTTTTGGGTTTTTTATTTTATTTCTTTTAAGATCTTATTTATTTGACACACAGAGAGAGAACGCACAAGCAGAGGGAGCAGGAAAAGTAGAAGCAGGCTCCCTGCTGACCAGGGAGCCCAATGTGGGGCTTGATACCAGGACCCTGGGATCATAACCTCAGTTGAAGGCATACACTTAACCAGCTGATACCCCAAGTGTGGAGCTTTAAAGGTCAGCAGGCTTGGATGGAATATAGCCTGAAGAGAGCATGGTTCTGGAGACAAGGGAGGCAAACAACCGGTGGGTGGCAGTGGGGTGGGGTGGGGGGGACGGGGACAGCATAGAAACAGTGATCTGGAGCATGCAGTGGGGAGACCATTTGCTCTTCTCAGAACATATCCCAGAGTGGCAGTATTCATAGAGACACATTATCGGGAACAAAGGAGCTGGCCAGTACCATTTTCCCTCCCCTGCCCCTCAGCATAAACATAGAGCTACCTGTGGAAAGCAGCACAGTGTAGACAGTGGCTACCTAACTTTCTTGTGGTAAGCCCCATCCACCTGTACTCTGGTGGAACTGCCCTTCTCAGTTACTGTTACCTCAGTCCCAGCATGGTGGGCCCCTCCCTAGAAGACTAGCACAAATTCATGCCCACACTACTTCTCCCAATCAATGAGTTTGGCAGGGCCTCATTTTTGGTGGAGGTGGTGACAGGTCTCATTTCACAAGCAGACCAGAGCACACCGAGTTAAAACTCACCATATTCTGGCCAAGGATCAAACACTGCCCACAGGCAAGGAGAGCCTCTGCAAATGACTGGCCTGAAGGATAGAACAGCCAGAACACCATAACAGAGAGCACATAGCACACACTGGGGACATTCCCTGAAGTGACAGGCCCTGGACATTACCATGATCTCTTCTTCGTAACAATATTACTTTCAGAAGCAGGAGACAGCTGGCTTTCCTAACACAAAGAAGCGGGTGTAGACTTAGACAAAATGAGGAGACAGAAGAATTTATCCCAAGTGAAAGAACAAGATAAGCCCCTGGCCAGAGAGCTAAGTGAAAACAGATACAAGTAATATGCCTGATGTAGAATTTAAAGGAATGATCATAAGGGAAATCACTGGACTTGAGAAAAGAATGGCAGGCATCTGTGAGACCCTCACTGCAGAGATAGAGTTAAAAAAGAATCAGAGATAAAGAGTGCAATAAATGAGATTAGAAACATACCTGGTGCAATGAACAGTGGGTTGGAAGAAGCAGAGGAATGAATGACCTGGAAGAGAAAGTAATGGAAAACAATGAAGCTGAACGAAAGAGAGAATGAATTATGCAGCATGGTAATAGATTTAGGGAATTCAATGAGTCCTTCAAACATAATAACATTTGTATTATAGGAGTCCCAGAAGAAAAAGAGAGGAAAGGGGGCAGAAAATTTACCTGAAGAAATAATAGCTGAAAACTTCCCTAATCTGGGGAAGGAAAAAGACATCTAGATCCAGAAGGCACAGAGAATTCCCATCAAAATCAGCAAAAGCAGGCCCACACTGAGACATACTGTAATTAAATTTGCAAAATACAGTGATAAATCTTAAAAGCAGCAAGACAAAAGAATTTAGTCACTTACAGAGGAAAACCCATAAAGATAGAAGGAGATTTTTTTTAGCAGAAACTTCGCAAGCCAGAAGAGAATGGTATAATATATTCAAAATACTGAATGGGGAAAATCTGCAGCCAAGAGTACTCTATCCAGCAAGGCTATCATTCAGAATGAAAGGAGAGGTAAAGAGTTTTCCAGACAAAAACTAAAGGAATTCATGATTACTAAACCAGCCCTAGAAAAAATATTAAAGGAGACTCTTGAAGTGGGTAGGAGAGACCAAAAATGACAGTATGAAGATAGTGAACACAAAAGCAGTAAAAATATTTCTGTAAAAAATCATTCAGGAACACACACACACACATACACACACACACATAAAGGGATATAAAATGTATTAACATACAACTAAAACATGGGGAGGAAAGGAGAAAAGAATGAGTTCAAACTTAAATGATCCCCAACTTTATATATAGACTATTGTATGAAAAGAGGTTACATATAAACCTAATGGTTAACCATATATCAAAAACCACTAATGTGCAAAGAATAAAGAGAAAGAAATCCAAATATATCAGTAAAGAAAATCAAAGCATGAAATAAAGACAAAGGATCAGAGAAAATCTCCAGAGACAACCACGAAACACGTAATAAAATGGCAATAAATACATATCTATCAATAATTTCTTTGAATATAAATGGACTAAATGTTCCAGTCAAAAATACAGCATGTCATAATGGATAAAAAAAAATGAGACTCATTTTTTTTTAAAGATTTTATTTATTTGACAGAGCTCCCAAGTAGACAGGCAGGTGGGGGGTGGGGAGCAGGCTCCCTGCTGAGCAGGGAGCCCAGTGTGGGGCTTGATCCCAGGACCCTGGGATCATGACCTGAGCCGAAGGCAGAGGCTTTAACCCACTGAGCCACCCAGGCGCCCCGAGACTTATTTTAAACCAAAAGCCACCTGCAGTTTAAAAGTGAGGGGATATAGGAGCATCTGGCTGGCTCAGTCAGAAGAGCATGCAACTCTTGATCTTGGTGTCACGAATCAGAGCTCCATGTTAGGTGTAGAGGTTACTTAAATCTTTAAAAAAAAATGGGGGGCGGGGGGTGATAAATCCATCAAAAGGAATGAAATCTTGCCATTTGCAATGACATAGATGGAGTTAATATTATACTAAGTGAAGTCAGGCAGAGAAAAACAGACACCATACAATTTCACTCATGTGGAATCTGAGAAACAAAACAGATGAACATATGGGTAGGAGGGAAAAATAGGGAACCAGACCATAAGAGAACAGCCCAAGGGTTGATGGAGGGAGGTGGGCGGGGTGAGTTAAATGGTTGATGGGTATTAAGGAGGGCACTTGTGTTGAGCACTGGGTGTTATATGCAAATGATGAATTACTAATTTCTACTCCTGAAAACAATACTACACTATATCTTAACTAACTAGAATTTAAATAAAAATTTTGGGGGGAAAAGTGAAAGACTTAATGCAAAATATTATAAACCAATGAAAGCATGAAAGTTAGAGATTATGTCTAAGTAACTTTTTGAATTTTGGTTTTGAAACTTATGACATGTTTTTAAAGATTATTTTTTTATTTGTTTGACAGAACAAGAAGAGGGAGTGGCAAGCAGAGGGAGAGGGAGCCTAATGCAGGACTCAATCCCAGGACCCCAAGACAGTAACCCAAGCCAAAGGCAGACACCCAACCGAGTCACCCAGGCACCCAATTTATGACATTAATTATTTTTCTATTAGAAAAAAAAAGTGAGGGGATAGAGAAACATGTATCATACAAACAGGTCAAAAGAAAGCCAGAGTAGCAATACTTGTATCAGACAAACTAGACTTTAAAACAAAGACTGTAACAAAAGACAAAGAAGGGCACTATGTAATAATAAATGGGGTAATCTGACAAGAAGCTACAACGATTATAAATATTTATGCACCCAACATGGTAGCACCCAAATACATAAAACAATTAATAACAAACATAAAGGAACAAATTTATAATACTACAATAATAGTATAGGACTTCAACATTCCATTTACATCAATAGATATATCATCCAAACAGAAAATCAACAAGGAAACAGAGGTTTTGAATGACACACTGGAACAGGTGGGTCTAACAGATATATTCAGAACATTCTATCCTAAAACAGCAGAATACACATTCTTTTCAACTGCACATGGAACATTCTAGAAGTCAACCACAAGAAAAATCTGGAAAGACCACCAATACATGGAGGTTAAATAACATGCTACTAAACAATGAATGGGTCAACCAGGAGGTCAAAGATGAAAATAAAAAATACATGGAAACAAATGAAAACGAACACACAACAGTCCAAAACCTTTGCAATGTGGCAAAAGAGGGAAGTATATGACAACACAGACCTGACTCAAAAAGCAAAAAAATCTCAAACAACCTAACCTTACACCTAAAGGAACTAAAAAAAGAACAACAAAGCCTAAAGCCATCAGAAAGAAGATTACAGCATAAATACATGATACAGAAACTAAAAAACAACAACAAAAACAACAATAGAACAGATCTATGAAACCAGGAGATGGCTCTTTGAAGGAATTAATAAAATTGTTAAACCTCTAGCAAGGCTTATCAAAAAAGGGAAAGGACCCAAATAAATAAAATCACAAATGAGAGAAATAACAACCAAAGCCTCAGAAATGTAAAGAATTAAGAGAGAATATTATGAAAATACTATATGCCAACAATTGGACAACCTAGAAGAAATGGATAAATTCCTAGAAATATATAACCTACAAAAACTGAAACAGAAAGAAATAGAAAATTTGAACAGACTGATAACCAGGAAAGAAGTTGAATCCATAATAAAAAAACTGCTAACAAAAACCCAGGACCAGATGGCTTCTTAGGCAAACTCTTCATGTAAAGAAGAGCTAATACCTCTTCTTCTCAAACTATTCCAAAAAATACAAGAAGGAAAAATTCCAAATTCATTCTCTGAGACCAACATTACCCTGATACCAAAAGTACTAAAAAAAGACCACTTAAAAAAAAAGAACTACAGGCCAATATCTCTGAGGAACATAGAAGCAAATATCCTCAATGAAATACTAGCAAACCAAGTCCAACAACACATTAAGAACATCATTCACCATGATCAAGTGGGGTTTATTCCTGGGTTGCAAGGGCAGATCAGGATTGCAAATCAATCAACACGATACATCACATTTATAAATATGATTGAGGCACCTGGGTGGCTCAGTAGGTTAAGTGGCCGTCTCTTGGTTTTAGCTCAGGTCCTGATCGCAGGGTCCTGAGATTAAGCCCCACATTGTACCCTGTCCTTAGTGCAGAGTCTGCTTGTCCCTTTCCCTCTGCTCCTCCACCTGCTCTTTCTCGCAAATCTTTTTTTTTTTTTTAAAGAACCATATGATCATTTCAATATATGGAGAAAAAGCATTTGACAAAGTACAGCATCCACTCATGAAAAGAAAAAACACTCAACAAAATAGGTTTAGAGGGAAAATACCTCAACATAATAAAGGCCATATGTGAAAAATGGACAGCTAACATCATCCACAATGGGGAAAAACTGAGACCTGCCCTTTATGGTTAGGAAAAAGACAAGGATGTGCACTCTCACCATTTTTATTCAACTTGGTACTGGAAGTCCTAGCCACAACAATCAGACAACAAAAAGAAAGAAAAGGCATCCAAATTGGGAGGGAAGAAGTAAACTTAAACTTTTTGAAGATGACGTGATACTATATACAGACACCCAAGATTGCACCATAAAACTGCTATAACTGAGACACCAATCCAGTAAAGTCACAGGGTACAAATGATGAAGCAGCGGAAAGTGAGTAAGGAATCATTCTCGTTTACAATTGCCCCAAAAATAATAAGATACCTAGGAACTAACCTAACCAAAGAGGTGAAAGAGCTGTACTTTGAAAACCATAAAACATTGATGAAAGAAATTGAAGATGACACAAAGAAATGAAAGACATTCCATGTTCATGGATTGAAAGAATATTGTTAAAAATGTCTATACTATAGAACGTAATGGACACATTCAATGCAATCTCTATCAAAATACCAATAGCATTTTTCACAGAGCTAGAACAAGCAATCCTAAAATTTGTATAGAACTAAAAAGACCCATGTAGCCAAAGCAGTATTAGAAAAGCAAAATTGGAGGCATCATAATTCCAGATTTCAAGTTATACTACAAAGCTGTGGTCATCAAAACAGTATGGTGCTAGTACAAAAATAGACACAAAGATCAATGGAACAGAGTAGAAAACACAGTAATGAACTCACAATTATATGGTCAATTAATGTTCAACAAAACAGGAAAGAATAGCCAAGGGGAAAAACACAGTATCTTCAACAAATGGTTTTGGGGAAAGGGGACAGCAACATGCTAAAGAATGGAACTAGACCATTCCTAGTCACCATACGCAAAAATAAGCCCCAAATTGATTAAAGGCCTAGATGTGGGAACTGAAACCATGAAAAGTCCTTGAAGAAAGCACAGACAAATTTCTCTGACATTGGCTCTAACAACTTTCTTAAGTCCCTAAGGCAAGGGAAACAAAAGCAAAAATAAACTATTGAGTGTACATCAAAATAAAATGCTCCTGCACAGTGATGGAAACAATCAACAAAACTAAAATGCAACCTACTGAATGGCAGAAGATATTTGCAAATGACATACCCCATAAAGGGTTAGTATCCAAAATATATAAAGAACTTATAGAACTCAACACCCCCAAAATAAATAATTCAGTTAATAAATGGGCAGAAGACATAAATACACATTTCTCCAAGAAGACCTGAAGATGGCCAACGGACAAATGAAAAGATGCTCAACACCACTTATCATCAGGGAAATGCAGATCAAAACTACAATGAGATGTCACCTCACACCTGTCACAATGGCTAAAATCAGTAACACAAGAAACAGCAGGTGTTGGCAAGAATGTGGAGAAAAGGGAACCCTCTTGCACTGTTGGTGGGAAGGCAAACTGGTGCAGTCACTGTGGAGAACAGTTTGGAGGTTCCTCAAAAAGTTAAAATTACAACTACCCTGTGATCCTGCAATTACACTATTAGGTATTTATCCAAAGAATACAAAAATACTAATTCAAAGGTCCACATGCACCCTGATGTTTATAGCAGCATTATCTACAATAGCCAAATTATGGAAACAGCCCACGTGTCTATCAACTGATGAATGGGTAGGCAAGACATGGTATACATACACTACGGAATATTAGCCATAAAAAAGATTGAAATCTTGCCATTTACAATGGAATGAATAGAGCTAGAGAGTATTATGCTAAGCAAAATACATTAGTTGGAGAAAGAAAAATACCATATGATTTCACTCGTGGAATTTAAGAAACAAAACAAATGAGCAAATGTGAAAAAAAGGCCAACCAAGAAATAGACTCTTAACTAAAGAACAAACTGATGGTTATCAGACAGGAGGTAAGCGGGGGGATGAGTTGAATAGGTGATGGGGATTAAGACACATACTTGTTGTGATGAGCACCGGGTGTTATATGAATTTGTTGGATCAGTATATTGTACACCTGTAATGAATATTACACTGTTTGTTAACTAATTAGAATTCAGATGAAAACTTAAAAATAAAGTCAAGACTCCCCTATTAAAAAAAGAAAGAAAAGAAGGTATATTCTGTAATAGTATCTCTGTATCTCTTGACTGATCAAAATACTTAATCATAGGAAAAATACTGTGAAGAGAACAGAGATACTGATAAATCATCCATATTTGTAGTGAGGTCATATATAAGGGAATAGGCCTTGGCATTAGGAAAAAGTCCGAAGTCATTTGACATCTCCCTATTCAACTCCCGGCAGTGTGGTTTCTTGGGAAGTAGTACATATGCTTTGGAGTCACACTTTGTAATCTTGGGCAGATTTCTTAGCCATGTGTGAGTTTGGTTTTCTCAGCTGTAAATTACTGATGGTGATACTAATACTATCTTACAGGGCTATTGGGAGGATTAATGAGAGAACATATGTAAAGCACCTAGCAAAGAACTGACAGGTATGGGTTATGTAGAAAGATTTTTTTTTTTCCCTCTTCAAGTAAGTAATAGCCTAGGGCAATTAACAAGAATTTCCAAGCTAAACCATTCATATTACATATGATATCATGTGCATTTCTGGCAAATATGAGACATAATTAAGAATTATACATCATATAAATTATCCTACAGGAAGAATTCTTTTATAGGGAGTCAACATTTAATTAGTTCATAAGCAGGCATACTAAATGTGGAAGGGAAGTCTCATTCTTTTTTAAGCCTTTATGTTCTATCCAATTATGAACAATTTTACTTAATTCTCTGGTACATATCCCATTCATATCTTTTTATTTTGAGTTAGAACTCTATTTATATGTGGATCCCTCACTAATAACACCCAGGAGCCTTTTTATCTTCTGCCTCGTCTCAACCCTCAAACTTAAGTTCTCTGTTCACTGTTGATGCTTTGAGTTGCTAGCAAACATTTGCCTTGACTTTCCACAAATTGTACTTAGGAAGATTTTACCAGAAACTCTGTGTTGTATATTTGGCAGGAGTTGTTTTGTTTTGTTTTGTTTTGTTTTGTTTTGTTTAATCTCTTGTACATTTGGATGTTCTCTGCAATGGCTCTTTCAAACTTTCTCTGTCATCCTGGAGCTCCTAAATCCCTCTCATCCCAACACTATCAGCATCTTTTTCCTCTATACCACAGAGACAGAAGTCATCCTGTGTGAATTCTATCACTTTCTCCCTTTGTCAAGTGTCAACACTCAGGACTCTGTCACCCTTCTGTGTGATACCTCTTTGGTTTTGCCCTACCATCATCTTTAATCTTCTCCTTTTCTGATGTCATGCTATAAGCTATTTAGATCTCAACAAGAGTCTGAGAACACTATTTAAGGTTTGTGGGTTGGTTGGAACCATGGTATACTGGATGGCACTGTGTGGGGCTTGTCATACCCTCAGCCCTAATCTAAACAAAGCAGGAAGGTGCTTCTTCAAGTTCATCAAGCTCTGTTGGACCTGTGTTCGGGTATCCCCTGGTTTTTGGAAAGTTTGTGTGATGCTACTTTGCTCTTATGAAGGACTTGCATTAGTACCTGTTTTCTCAAGCCAAAGAAATCAAAGAGGATTTTGGCTATTACAAAAAAGGGTAAAAAGTAAAAGTAGCGTTGAGTGTGTTTCTCAGGGAGCCATTATAGAAGCTGCAGGCACCCTGAGCCCTAGGAGTGGCCCTGTCAAGCTCCTTCTAGCAAACGAAAGAATCTCAGCAGCAAGCTGCCATAGTTTGGAACCATGTCTGCCAGCATCTGTGCTTTATCTCGATTTGTTGTGTGCATCCGTTAGCAAGACAAGTCCTAAGGTATCTGAAAAGCCTAAGACAGGTTATTTTAGGGGTCTAGGGACACTAAGAAAGTTTTCTTTATAAAGTAATGGTAACTTTGCTCTACACTATTCAGTTTCCAAAATAGGAAATCTGTTCTTTCAGATAGCAAGGGAACACTCTATTACTTTTCTCTCTCAGACACAGCTGAATGGGTCAGTGATTGATGCCCAGCCCAAAGGTAGCCCACGATTTTATGGGCCTGTGAGTAACCTCTGAGCCTGGCTGGCACAAGAGCTGTGCCAGGTAGAGGCACCCTGTCCTTGGTGGTGACTTGGTGACCCAGTCAGAATCTCTCTTGCTGCAAGTTTAAGTGAGCAGGGAGTGTTGCTAGAAAAGCAGAGACCCCAAAAGAAGCCATGAATTAATAAGCAGAGCCATAAAGTAGGGAGGAGGTTGTTACAATGGAGAAGGGAGGAAAAAACTGACAGAAACTGTCCCCAAATGGGCAGAGGCAGAGAAACAGTGATAGCTTGGCAGACTGTGTTGTTGGGTCAGTAGTCTCAGACTAGGGTAGCTTCATTCTGTAGCCTGAATCATGAGGCCAAGATGTCCCCGTTTATCTTCTGATAAATTCACCACCTGAAGTAAGCGAAGGATGGTTCTCAACCTGAACATTCCTCACACATTTGGCCGCCTGTTTCATCTTAAGCCCCTTTTCTTCTCTAATTTGCTCTCATTCTGTGTCTTTCTCCCCATATCCACTTAAGTGTAGTACTTGGCAGTCTACGCTTTCAGCATATTTAGACATCCTCTGTCTATGCAGTCGTTCTCAATCTCCTTGCCAAGAGTTGTGCTTGTCGCTTAGTTTATATAAAGTTATTCATTTCTGTGTATTTATTCAACAGTGACCTGAAATTCAAATTAGTGGCTTGATTTCTTTATTGCCTTTTCAAGCTAATCCAACTCTTACTGCCAAATTTAATCATTGACTTTCTGTAGTTATTTAATAATCTCCTTGACAGGTGCATTGTCAGGAGTTCAAGGTTGTCTTAGTCAAATTCTCGTACATGTTTTGATCAATTATTTACATATGAGAATTTCTGTTTTCCCCAACTTTGGTACTAAGAGGTATGCTTTAAGGCAAAATAGACTTGTTGCTAAAGGCTACGACCAATTTGTGTCCCTTGGGATCTGTACCCAGTGTTAGCAAATGCATTTCCTTGTTTCTACCCAGAAATGCAGACGGGGAGCTAACAGCTATTCTGCCTTCTATTTATAGCCTTCCTCTTGCTCTCAGCCAGAACTGCTGGTCAGGTTAGTGGTGCTGGAAGAGCCTCACAACACGAATGCTGCTGTTTGGGGGAAGACATTAGCCTTGGAAATGTGGAAGGCAGACCAAATACTTTTAAAATTCCGATGCTATTCAGTTTCTCTTTCACCCATTCCATGAACACTTTTTGAATACTATGTGCCAGGCACGGAGCTAGGTACGAGCTGTACAGAAATTAAAATATAGTCCATCTTCTCATTTAACTTGGAGGTAGGAGGTGGTATAGTCATGCAAATCAGTTACAGTTTCTGGAGGGTACGTGCTGTGATGGAGTTGCCGGTGTGAGTGTCCCATGCAAACAGTAATAGGCCTGGAAGTTGCCTTTGTGAAACCAAGGAATTTGAGTTTTATCCTCAAAGATTAAGACAGCCTGTGACAGTGTGGGTATGTCATAGTTGCTTGCTGAATACCAAACTGAGGTGTCACATTCTTCACGGGAACACTTAGTCACTGGCTCCAGACTGAGAATTAATTTTTGTTGCTTAAAATTTTAGTGCATGTTAAGGACTCTTAGAATTTTTATATAATTAAAAAAAAAAAAAACAACGCTGAGATGTCACAAATTTGTATCCCAGAATGTATATAATTGACCTCAGTTTCTTTGTCCACATTTGGATGATTACGTTAATTTATAATTATTTGAAAAATGATTTTTTTGAAAAAATTACACAATAAAGTGCACCAAAGTCATGTGCATTGTGATGAAGATTATGGGTTCTGGAATCAGGCAAAGCTCAGATTCTTTGCATGTGTATGTCCTTGGGCAAGTCACCTTACTTCCCTGATTCTCATCTGTAAAATACAGTGCTAATGCTGGAGCCTGATGCAGTTTTTTTTGTCCCTTAAGATTTTATTTATTTATTTATTTGAAGGGAGGAGAGACAGTGAAGAGAGGGAACACAAGCAGGGGGAGTGAGTGAGGGAGGAAGAATCAGGCTTCCTGCCGAGCAGAGAGCCCAATGTGAGGCTCGATCCCAGGACCCAAGAACCGTGACCTGAGCCAAAGGCAGATGCCCAACTGAGCCACCCAGGTACCCCAGCCTAATGCAGTTTTTGTGAGTATGAAAGCAGGGAGGGTTTGTGTAATGGGCAGGACTTGCCCTACAATCCTCCTCTGCAACAAAATATCAACTTATTTGTCCTCTGTCAAAGTAAATCTGGCATTGAGCACCTGCTCAAAAGATTATCAAGAAGGCAATCTGTTAGGTTTGGAGGAACCCCTCCTTCCTCAATACAGAAATCCAGGGGATTCGGCCAGTGCCTGGGAAGTGTGGAAATGGCCTTGTCCTTATTCTCTGGTGGTAGCTATTCCTCCGTCCTGGTACAATGTGTGGCTGATACCTCTTGTGTCTGTTGGGCATGGATGCTCCAGCCAACTCAGAGATGCTCCCGATAGAGGTCCTCCCCTGCTGATCCCAGATGGCCTCACAATCATCACCTCTGCTTCAAGGCCTTAGATCTCAGTGCCCATCTCCCACACATACCCCTCAGCCATGCTCCATGGGGCACATCTGCAACCTATCTGGAGGAGGAGCCCCTCTCCCAGCAACTCCCACTCCCTCAGTTTTCACTAGCTGCTTTCAATCCACTGGACTCCCAAGCCAAAGCCCAGCTGACTTGTCTTCTGGGACTTGACAACTTCTACTGTCAGCCCAGGAGCTCCAGCAGCAGTAACCTCCATGGAGGGGAGGGAATCGAGCTCGAGATAGGATTGTGTGATGATCTTCTTGGAACAGTGCTTATTCTTCTGAATCTCTTTCAGCGGCAAATATCCCAGGTTATCTTTCCACTTAGGGAACATGCTTAGTCATCTCACAACAACTATTAACTATTAGCATTATTTTTATTAGCATCCCTTTTGGCTAATAGACAAGGGTTCAGAGAGATCTCTGTGAATTAAAGAAATTATCCAACTAGAAATTGAACTGGAGAAACTGAAGCTGTCTAAGGAAACAAGCCTAAACTGTTAAAGGGGTGAAAATAAGGCTGTGGGAGAAAGCATTAGGATTTTTCAATATGGAAATCAAACAAGCGGCAGGCTTATATTTGTCTTCAAGCATGCGACAGGTTTCAGCCAAGGTCCTGACCAGCTGTTCTTCATCAACCCCAGGATTTAGAGCAAACAGACAGTAATCTGAATTGCATTGTGAGATTTTGGCTGCTCACACTCACACACAGTATCAAGTACTTACTCAATGCAGAATGCTAATAGGATTTGTGGATGCCCTGACTGCAGGGTGTGGAGTTTACCTGCTCATTGACTGGAGGTGGACAGGCTGAGTTGATACATTGGGTCCCCCTCAACACTATGATCTGCATATGTTTTTGTCACTTAGTGGGTGATCCTGAAAGTTGTGTTTTCTCATGTACAGTTAAAATACGCAGTGATTTATGTCACAGATGGAAGGTCTCACTCTGAGTACCAGGAACCTAGGCTTGGTGTCTGCTGTTAGACTGATTTCCTGTGCAACCTGGAGTGGCCGTTTACCCCGTATCTTACCATTATGTATAGGAATGGTTCAGAATTAGAATTAGTTGATCGATCTATCTGTCCTTTAGCTTTACTATTCTGAGCTGTTTTTCTTCTCTTTTCTCTCCACTCGTGAGCAATAGAATTAAGAATTATTTTCAAAGATTTCACTGTGGTTGTAATTTCCTAATATAAATATTTAATTTATAAGCATCTAGTCTCTAAAAGGAGATTAAGAGGTTTCTTGTGGAGAAGTTTAGCTGCTCTGTTATTCCAAGAGCAGTATGTTTTCATCAGTTGTTCTAATTTGAGGGAACCAATTTTTCATGGGACAGGTAGTAATTGAATACAGTTTTGTTTCTTACCGAGATGCATCTCTTTAGCAAACTGGGCTTTTTCACTACTCCCAAGTGAGCTTTCACTTGTTTGGGGTTGGTAGGATCAAGCCATCCCACTTTTTTTTTCTTTTTTTTAGATTTTATTTATTTATTTATTTATAATTTTTTGTTTCTTTTCAGCGTAACAGTATTCATTGTTTTTTCACCACACCTAGTGCTCCATGCAATCCGTGGCCATCCCACTTTTAAACTGAGCCTAGGTGTTCAAGTAAGCCCCTCTTCGGTTTCGGGTTTTCCTGATTCCTTGAAATCAGTCGGTCTTAATTAAGCCATTTTGCAACCTGACCATGAAGTTAGTTACTCAGATCACATCTCATTAGTAGTTTTGTTTTAGTACTCTGAGAGCAAAAGTTTTTTCTCCTGTTTATTTTCCACCCATATCTGAAAAGTAGTTCTTGGTGGCCACTCCTTTCTTAATTTTTTTTTTTTTTAAGATTTTATTTATTCTTGTGAGAGAAAGAGAGAGCAGGAACAGAGGAGGGGCAAAGGGAGAAGCAGACTTCCCTGCTTCTCCCTTTGCCCCTCCTCTGTTCCTGCTCTCTCTTTCTCTCACAAGAATAAATAAAATCTCTCCCGCTGAGCCAGGAGTCCCATGGGGGACTCCGTCCCAGAACTCTGGGATCAGGACCTGAAGCTGAAAGCTGACGCTTAACTGACAGAGTCATCCAGGTGCCCTTTTTTCTTGTTTTCTGTGGGGTTGTCCCATTCTAAATAGGTCAGTTACAGGATTGGGACATAGCATCCTTGACTGATTTCCATTTCATTCTTTCCTCCTCTTGCTGTAGTCCCTACCGGGTCTTAGACAGTGGGTGCAACCTTGCTAGAAGGTAACGGAACCTCTGCACTTGGTTCTTTGTGCATTGTGTAGTTGGATCTTTAGTTACAACTTACTTTTTCTATCCTCTTTTAAGGTTAATAGAGGTTGTCCTCTTTTAAAAGGCCAGGTAGGCATATAATGTAAACCAGCCTACTTCTACCTCCATGATGGTAAATAGCATCTATGTAGCTAGTTTCAAAACAAAATCTGTGTTTTACCATTTTTATGATAAAATGTACCCAAAAAATGTAATGTAGGTCTTTGAACATACATACTCACTGAGGGGAGGATAAAGGGGGAGCCGCAGAGGGAGATCAAAAGTTTTACGAAGAAAAAAAAAAAAAGTTTTACGAAGAATGTGATGTCTTCATAATGGACTCAATGCTGGCCACCTGTTTGAATGGCCTGGATGCACACGCACATGCACAAAAATAATGGTTTCTTGGTTCCAGTCCTAGACATTCAGAGGGGAGGAGCATTCTTTTACTCCTCACCAAGTTGTTCTTGGAGAGCAAGAATTGCCATTATTAGAACATTGATCTACATTATCAAAAGGATTTAAACAGTGATGAAGACATTGTCAGTGGATACACAAACAAAAGTTGTGCTGACAACTTAAAGTTTTGTGCCCTGAATAATCTAACACTATTTTCCATTATTTATTTACTTATTGGTAGGGGGCAGTTCTCCTGCCCAGAGACCCTTATCCTTGATACATGCTGACAGCACACCCAAGTGATTACTGTTCCTACTTCAAGAACTTAGAGATAAACGAGGTGTTCGGACAATATATGTCAGCTGAGTAGTAGCAGTGACATTTAGCCCCTCTGTGTTCCCCTGGGTGCTCATCAGTGGTATGCAGGTACTGCAAGTCTTTTAGGAACTTTGTTTCAAGAGGCTGTTTAAAGAGGACTGAGTAGCAGTTCATTGTGGGAATTGAACCAATCCCTACTACCTACCAAAGCTTGTCTAAATTAGCATGAATCTTGCCTTCCTCACCCTGTCACAGATCCTCTAAGATTGGCTAGGCTGCCGGAATTGCCTGCATCTTAGTTGGTAACTTATGTCTTTTGTTTTGTTTTGTTTTGATTGAATAATTTAAATCAGTGGTTGTCAAAGTATGGTTCTGGGAGTTCTGGGGGTTCCCACGATTCTTTCAGGGGTCTGCAAGGTTAAAATCATGCACAGGTAAGAGATCCATACAAGTGTATTATGGACTGATGGATTTCAATGTAACAGTATAAAATGTGCATGGTATGGTTTCAGATTCCACCCTGTGCTTTACTTTCAGGAAAATAACATGCCACCTGAGTGGCTCTTCCGTTCAAGTGTCCTTGATTTTGGCGTAGGTCATGATCTCCTAGTTGTGGGATTGAGCCCTGAATAGGGCTCCATGCCCAGCAGGGAGTCTGCTTGGGATTCTCTCCCTCTCTCTCTGCCCCTCCCCCCACTTGTGTATGCATGCTCTCTCTCTGTCTCTAAAATAAATAAATAAAATCATTTTTTTAAAAAAGAAGATAACATGCCAAGTTTTGCTACAATAGCAAAGGAGAATATCTGCAATTATCAGAAGCCTAATAAACTGTTTCTCTTTTTCAGCAACATACCTGTGCCAAGCTGAGTTTTCTTTTTTTTTCTTTTTTTCCTCTTCCAAGATTTTTATTTAAAGTCAAATTACTTAACATATAGTGTAGTATGGGTTTCAGGAGTAGAATTTAGTGACTCGTCACTTATATGTAACACCTAGTGCTCATCACAAGTGCCTTCCTTCATGCTTATCACTCAATTACCCCATACTCCACCCCCCTCCCTTCCCCTCCAGCAACCTGTTTCTTAGAGTTAAGAGTTTCTTGTGGTTTGCCTCCTCCTCTGTTTTTATCTTATTTTATTTTTCCTTTCTTTCCCATATGTTCATCTGTTTTGTTTCTTAAATTCCACATATGAGTGAAATCATGGTATTTGTCTTTCTCTTATGGACTTATTTCACTTAGCACAATACACTCTAGTTCCATCCACATTATTGCAAATGGCAAGATTTCATTCTTTCAGACGGCTGAGTAGTATTCTCGTGCGTGCGTGTGTGTATGTACACACACCTCATCTTTATCCATTCATCAGTTGATGGATATTTGGGCTCTTTCCATATTTTGGCTATTGTTGATAGTGCTGCTATGAACATTGGGGTGCATGTGCCCCCTTCAAATCAGTATTATTATATCCTTTGGATAGATACCTAGTATTGTAATTTCTGGGTCATAGGGTGGTTCTGTTTTTAACTTTTTGAGAAAACTCCATACTGTTTTCCAGAGTGGCTACACCAGCTTGCATTCCCAAGGGTTCCATTTTCAAATATCTTCTCCCATTCCATATTGTTGCTTTTTAGTTTTTTTTTTATTATTTCCTTTACTGTGCAAACTTTTATTTTGATGTAGTCTCAGTGGTTCATTTTTGCTTTTATTTCCCTTGCCTCAGGAGACATCTAGAAAAAGGTTTTCATGGCATATATCAGAGAAATTATTGTCTGTGCTCTTTTCAAGAATTTTTATGATTTCAGGTCCATAAGTAATACAATTTCATTCTTTTGCATGTGGCTGTCCAGTTTTCCCAGCAACATTTGTTGAAGAGAATATCTTTCCCATTGACTATTCTTTCCTGCTTTGTTGAAGATTAATTGATTCAAAGTATAGGGATAGAGGGAACATTCCTCAACTTCATAAAATCTATCTATGAAAAACCCACAGCGAATATCATCCTCAATGGGGAAAAGCTGACAGCCTTCCCTTTGAGATCAGGAACACAACAAGGATGTCCACTCTTGCCACTGTTGTTTGACATAGTACTAGAAGTCCTAGCAAGAGCAATCAGACAACAAAAAGAAATAAAAGGTATTCAAATTGAAAAAGAAGAAGTCAAACTCTCTCTCTTCACAGATGACATGATACTTTATATGGAAAACCCAAAAGACTCCACCCCCAAACTACTAGAACTCATACAGCAATTCAGTAATGTGGCAGGATACAAAATCAATGTACAGAAATCAGTTGCTTTCTTATACACTAACAATGAAAATATAGAAAGGGAAATTAGAGAATTGATTCCATTTACTATAGCACCAAGAACCATAAGATACCTGGGAATAAACCTAACCAAAGAGGTAAAGGATCTGTACTCGAGGAACTACAGAACACTCATGAAAGAAATTGAAGAAGACACAAAAAGATGGGAGAGCTCATGGATCAGAAGACTAAACGTTGTTAAAATGTCTATACTGCCTAGAGCAATCTATACTTTCAGTGCCATCCCAACCAAAATTCCACTGGCAGTTTTCAAAGAACTGGAACAAACAACCCTAAAAATTTTATGGAACCAGAAGAGACCCCGAATTGCTAAGGAAATGTTGAAAAAGAAAAAACTGGGGGCATCATGTTGCCTGATTGCAAGCTTTACTACAAAGCTGTGATCACCAAGACAGCATGGTACTGGCACAAAAACAGAGACATAGACCAGTGGAGTAGAGTAGAGGGCCCGATATGGACCCTCAACTCTATGGTCAAATAATCTTCGACAAAGCAGGAAAAAATATACAGTGGAAAAAAGACAGTCTCTTCAGTAAGTGGTGCTGGGAAAATTGGACAACTATGTATAGAAGAATAAAACTCGACCATTCTCTTATACCATACACCAAGATAAACTCGAAATGGATAACAGACCTCAACGTGAGGCAAGAATCTATCAAAATCCTAGAGGAGAACATAGGCAGTAACCTCTTCGACATCAGCCACAGCAACTTCTTTCAGGATATGTCTCCAAAGGCAAAGGAAACAAAAGTGAAAATGAACTTTTGGAACTTCATCAAGATCGAAAAGCTGCACAGCAAAGGAAACAGTCAACAAAACAAAGGTGCAACCCACGGAATAGGAGAAGATATTCGCAAATGACACTACAGACACAGGGCTGATATCCAAGATTTATAAAGAACTCCTCAAACTCAACACACACAAAACAGATAATCACATTAAAAAATTGGCAGAAGACATGAACAGACACTTCTCCAAAGAAGACATACGGGGCACCTGGGTGGCTCAGTGGGTTAAAGCCTCTGCCTTCAGCTCGGGTCATGATCCCTGGGTCCTGGGGTCGAACCCTGCGTGGGGCTCTTTGCTTGGCCTGGAGCCTGTTTCCCTTCCTCTCTCTCTGCCTGCCTCTCTGCCTACTTGTGATCTCTGTCAGTCAAATAAATAAAATAAAAATCTTTTAAAAAATTATTTAAAAAAAAAAAGACATACAAATGGCTAACAGACACATGAAAAAATGTTCATCATCATTAGCCATCGGGGAGATTCAAATCAAAACCACATTGAGATTCCACCTTACACCAGTTAGAACGGCCAAAATCAACAAGACGGTGAACAAGTGTTGGAGAGGATATGGAGAAAGGGGAACCCTCTTACACTGTTGGTAGGAATGGAAGTTGGTGCAGCCACTTTGGAAAACAGTATGGAGATTCCTTAAGAAATTAAAAATAGAGCTACCCTATGACCCTGCAATTGCACTACTGGGTATTTACCCCAAAGATACAGATGTAGTGAAAAGAAGGGCCATCTGTACACCAATGTTCACAATTAATCATATAATTGTGGGTTTATTTCTAGATTTTCTGTTCGGTTCCATTGCTCTATGTGTCTATATTTATGCCAGTACCATACTGTTTTAATTACTACCACTTTGTAATGTAACTGCAAATCTGGAACTGTGATACCTCCAGTTTTGTTTTTATTTTTCAAGATTGCCTTGGCTATTCAGGGTCTTTCGTGGTTCCATACAAATTATAGGATTGTTCTAGTTCTGTGAAAAATGCTGTTGGTATTTTAATAGGGATACCATTAAATTTGTAGATAGCTTTGGTAGTATAGATATTTTAACAATATTTGTTCTTCCAATTCATGAGCGATGGAAAGTCTTTCCATTTTTTTGTGTTGTTGTAAATTTCTTCCATCAGTGTTTTATAGTTTTCAGAGTACAAGTCTTTTACCTCTTTGGTTAAGTTTATTCCTAGGTATTTTATTATCTTTGGTTCAATTGTAAGTGGGATTGTTTTCTTAATTTCTCTTTCTGCTGCTTCATTATTAGTATATAGGAATGCAATAGATTTCTGTACATTGATTTTGTATCCTGTGATTTTACTAAATTTATCAGCTCTAGTAGTTTTTTGGTGGAGTCTTTAGGGTATTTTATATATAGTATCATGTCATCTGCAAATAGTGAGAGTTCTGCAATTTCCTTACCAATTTGGATGCCTTTTATTTCTTTTTGTTTTCTAATTGCTGGGGGGTGGCTGATTTACAACACAATATTGAATAAAATCAGTGAGAGTAGACATCCTTGTCTTGTTCTTGACCATAGGGGAAAAGCTCTCAGTTTTTCACAGTTGAGTGTAATATTGGCTGTGTTGAGATATGTTCTCTCTAGACCTGCTTTGCAGAGGGTGTTCATCATGAATGGATGGACGTTATACTTTGTCAGATGCTTTTTCTGCATCTATTGAAATGATTATATAGATTTTACCCTTTCTTTTATTGATGTGACATTTTATGAATACTGAAACACCCTTGCATCCTGGTAGTAAATTCTACTTGATTGTGATGTAGAATTTTTTAATGTGTTGTTGGATTTGTTTGCTAATATTTTGTCGAGAATTTTTGCATCTATATTCATGAGAGTTACTGGCATGCAGTTATCTCTTTTGTAGTGTTTTTATCTGGTTTTGGTGTCAGGGTAATACTAGCTTCATAGAATGAATTTGGAAGTTTTCCTTCCTCTTGCATTTTTTGGAATAGTTTGAGAAGAAATAAGTATTAGCTCTTCTTTAAATGTTTGGTAGAATTCACCTGTGAAGCCATTTGTTCCTGGACTTTTGTTTTGGGGGAGTTTTTTGATTACTGACTGAATTTCATTGCTGGTTTTCAGTCTGTTTAAAATTTCTATTTCTTTCTGTATTAGTTTTGGTAGGGTATATGTTTCTGGGAATTTATCCATTCTAAACTGTCCAATTTGTTGACATATAAGTTTTCATAATATTGTTACAATTGTTTATATTTCTTTTTGTTTTTATTGCTAGACTCAATTTGCTAACATTTTGTCAAAAATTTCTACATCTATGTACATGAGAAATATTGGATCATGGTTTTTCTTTTCTCATTGTATCTTGTCTGGTTTTGTCATTCTGGTCTCATAAAATAAGTTGGGAAGTATTTCTTCCTCTTCACTTTTTTCCTTTTTTTCCAGAGGAGCCTTGTGTAGAATTGTATTATTTCTTCCTCGAAGGTTTGGCAGAACTCCTCAGTGAAGCCATCTGGGCTCTGACTCTTCTTTGTAAAAAATCTTAAACTACAAATTCAAATTTTTTTAGTAGAGGTGATCTTTTTTTTTTTTTAAGATTTTATTTATTTATTTGAGATAGAGAAAGAGAGAGAGAGTATGAGAAGGGAGAGGGTCAGAGGGAGAAGCAGACTCCCCACCGAGCAGGGGGCCCAATGCGGGACTCGATCCCAGGACTCCAGGATTAGGACCTGAGCCGAAGGCAGTCATAGTTGCTTAACCAACTGAGCCACCCAGGTGCCCCAGTAGGGGTGATCTTTAGTAGCTTGTGTCTTTCAAGGAATTTTCCATGAGTTGTAGTACTTTGTGTCTTTTAAGGAATTTGTTTATTTCATCTAAGTTGTTTGATTCATTGGCATAAAATTTATTCACTATTCCCCTTATTTTTCAAACATCTTTGGAATATGAAATGATGTCACCTCCCTCATTCCTGATATTAGAAATTTATATACTCCTTCCCCTCTGATTAATCTAGCTAGAGCTTTATAAATTTTATTACAATACTCTAAGAATCAATTTCTTTAGTTGATTTTCCTTATTTTTGTGTTTGTTTTTTGTTCCATTGATAAACATTTTGATCTTTAATTCCATTCTGCTTTTTTCCCCTCAAGCCTCCAAGGGTGCAGATAATCTTTCTGTTGTTGATCTTAATTCCATCATGGTCAGAGAACATGCTTTGTATGATTTGGATCCTTTTATCTATTGAGACTTGTTTTACAACCATGAATATGGCTTATCTTGGTAAATGATTTATGTATATGTGAAAAGAATGTGTAGTCTGCTATTGCTTGGTGGATTATATGACAAATTTCAATAAGGTGAAACTGGTCAGTAGTGTTATTCAGGTTTTGTATATACTTATGATTATCTATTTTTGCATCAGTTATTGAGGAAGAAGATTGAAATCTCCAAGTATAATTATTGATTTAGCTATTTCTCTTTTTAGTTCTGTCAGTTTTGCCTCATTTATTTTGAAGTCTTCTTATTTGGAGCATAAATGTTTACCATTGTTATGAACTCTTGGTAAATTGATTGGTATATCGTTATGAAATGGCCATCTTTATCCCTGGTAATATACTCTGTTCTGAAATCTACTTTGTCTAATATTAATGTAGCCACTCAGCTTTCTTTTGATTCATGTCAACATGATATATATTTTCCATCCTTTCACTGTTAGCCAACTTCTGTCTTTTTATTTAAAGTGAGTTTTTTTGTAGCCAGGATATAGGTGGGTCTTTTCTATCTATCTTACAATCTCTGTCTTTTAATTGGGATGTTTAGACTATGTACATAAAATGTGATTATCGATATAGCTGTGGTTAAGTATACCATGTTGGTTTTCTGTTTGTCCCATCAGTTCTTTGTCCTCTTTTATCTTTTTTCTGCTTGCTTTTAGATTGAGCATTTTTTAACAATTCCTTTTTATCATTTTTGTTGGCTTATTGGCTATAGCTATTTGTTTGGTTTGGTCTCACTGGTTGCTTTAGGGTTTGTTTTAAACTTACCACATTCTACTTTCAATTGACATTATATACTTCACATGTAGTAAAAGAACTTCATACTAATATACTTCTATTTCTTCCCTCTGATAATTTGTGCTCTTCTTATCAAACATTTTGCTTTTACATGTGTTATAAATTCCACAATGCATTGTAATTGTTTTTACTTTGAATACTTGAATAATAGTAATTTGAATAATTTGAATAATTTTAAAGGTATTTAAACAATACAAAGAAATCTTTATAATTATTGACACAATTACCAGTTCTGGTCTTCTTTATCCCTTTGGTGTAGATGAATATTTCTGTCTATTGATTTTTTCCCCTTTGCTCAAAAGACTGCCTTTAATATTTCTTTTTATGTAGATCTGTTGGTGATAAATTCTTTCAGCTTTTGTATGTCTGAAAAAGTCTTTATTTTGCCTTTGTTTTTAAATTTCCTTTTTTTTAAAGATTTTATTTATTTACAGAGAGAGAGATCGAGTACAAGCAAGGGGAGTGGCAGGCAGAGGGAGAGGGAGAGGTAGACTCCACGCTGAGTGGAGAGCCCAATGCAGGACTTGATCCCAGGACCCTGAGATCATGACCTGAGCTGAAGGCAGCTGCTTAGCCGACTGAGCCCCCTAGGCACCCTATTTTGCCTTTGTTTTCAAAGGATATTTTCATGGAATAAAGGCTTATAGGTTAGTAAGGATTTTTTTTTCCCCAGTTCCATTTGTCTTCTGCCTTGTATTGGGTTCATGACAAAATCTACCTTCATCCTTATCTCTTTTTCTGTATATATTATGTGTCTTTTTTTTTTTTTTTTTTTCCTGGTTGCTTTTAAGATTTTCCACTTTACAACTAGTTTTATGCTATTTGGTTATGAGGTAGTGTTTGGTGTAGTTTGGTGTAGTTTACTTTGGTGTAGTTTACTTCATATTTCCCATGCTTGGAATTCATTGAGATTCTTCGATCTGTGGGTTTATGCATTTTATCAAATTTGGTTTTTTGAAATCTTGGCCATTATTTTTTCAAAATTGTTTTTCCATCCTCACCTGCTCCAGGGTATCCGAAAACATGAATATTAATCTGCTCAAAACTTCTCTGCTCTGTTCATTTTTTTCAGCCTTTTGTTTCTCTGTTTCATATTTTATGGTTTCAACTGTGATATCTTCAAGTGTACTAATCTTTTCTTCCTCAGTGTCTATTCTTCAATTAATCCCCAGTATATTTTACATCAGAGACATTGTAGTTTTCCTATCTAGAATTTCAAGTTGGGTCTTCTTAATGAACCCACAGCTCTACTTAACCTGTTCATTCTTTCACCTTATTCCTTAAACATATGGAATATAGTTAGGATAACTGATTTCTTGTCTAGTAATTCTATTATCTGTATCATTTCTGGTTCAGTTTCAGTTGGTTGATTTTTTTAATTTTTGGTTATATTTTCCTGCTTCTTTGAATGCCTGGTAATTATTTACTAGATGCCAGATATTGTGTATTTTACCTTATTGGGTGCTGGATATTTTTGTATTCCTATAAATATTCTTGAACTTTGTCTGGAAAGTGAATAAGTTACTTGGTAACAGTTTGATCGTTTTGGGTCTTTCTTTTTAAGCATTTATATATTTTTTTTATTTTAATTTTTTTAAAGAAGAGTAACATTTTTTATTTATTTATTTATTTATTTTTACTTTTTAAAGATCTTATTTATTTGTTTGTCAGAGAAAGAGAGCATGTACAAGGTGGGGGAGTGGCAGGCAGAGGGAGAAGCAGGCTTCCCAATGAGCAGGGAGCTCACCATGGGGCTCAATTCCAGGACCTTGGGATCATGACATGAGATGAAGTCAGACGCTTAACTGACTGAGCCACCCAGGCATCCTGTTTTTTAAGCTTTTAAAAGGAAGACCAGAACAGTCTTTAGGATTAGTTTCAGAATAATTTTTCCCCATAACTGGGACATATTCTTCTGAGTACTCCACTTTGATGCCTCATGAATTACAAAGTTTTCCACTCTGGCTTGTGGGACTAGACACTATTTTCAATCTTGTGTTCACTTCCCAGTCTTTTCAGGTGACTCTTATGTTATCTTCAGGTAGTTTTCTTACATGGATTCTCTGATCCCTTCTTACCTCAATACTTGAGAGGTGTTCTCTGAGGCCCCTGGAATTTTCTCTTTATGTAGCTCTCTTTTTTGTTATTCTGTCCTGCATACTCTATTTAATTTGACTTACCCACAGTCCAGCTTCATCTCAACTCAGGAAGACCACAGAACTTTACTGGGTTCCCCTCCTGGCACTGCCCCATGGGAACTCTCTCAAGGCTTGGGCAATTTTAGAACTCATCTCATTTGTTTTTCATCTCTGAGAGATCATGTCTTTCATTGCCAAATGTCTCGAGAATTACTGTTTTATGTATTTTGTCAGGTTTCTTAGATGTTTCAAGTGAGAGAATAAACCTGATTCCTGTTCCCTCATCTTGTTTGGAAGCAGAAATCCTGGCCATCTTCCAGTAAGCTGGGTATTAAAGAGATTTGCAAAGACTTAAAAAAATTCTACTCTTTATTTTGTTTGTTTTGGAAAATAGTTTTTATAAAAACATTTAGGTTAACTTATAATTGGCTTATTACCACTACCATTAAATGAATTAACAAATATTTACAAATTTTCTTTTTTAATTTCACATGGTAAATATCAATAGATATAACCCATGTGAACAAAAGACCTTTGGATTCAGTAATGTTTAAGAGTGTAAAAACTGCAAACAAAAGACCTTTGGTTCTGAGACCAAAAAGTCTGAGAACTGTTGATCTGAATGTACTGAAGTGGTTATTGTTGGATGCTTGAATCTAAAAGTTGGGTAACCCACATGCTTGGGAGAGCATTGGTACAAAGACGAGGAAAAAAACCCCAACAAACCATAACCAGAGAAAAGAGGAAGAAGAATAATAAAGGAAAAGTTAAGAATCTATTTGGCTCCCGAGAGACTCAGAGGGTAGCATAGATTTCTCATTTTCCAGTTGTTGTCTAAACATTTGTAAGGCCCAGTTATTTCTCCTGTCTTTGGGATCTTTAAGATAATACTAAAAATAAATTCCGTCTTTTTTTCCTTAGAAAAAAGAAACCGGTGGGAAAAATTAAAACACTATGGTAGGCTTGAAAGGAAGAGATTTTGAGAGTGTAGCGGTCCTTTTGGAGTCCAGAAATCACAATGTTATGACAAAGGTTGATACTGTTCATGATGCTCAGAGACTAACAGATCACTCATTGAGGTGTGGAAAAGGATTCAGTTCTGTGATTTTATGGTGATTTTCAGTATGCTGGTTAGTCTATTGGCAAGACACCGAGGAGAACCAGAACCTTCCCTCATCTTACTATCTAATCTTCGGCAACACCTTGCTGGAACTTAGTTTCTCCACATTTACAAAATGAGGGAAGTTTTCTAGGTCTTTGTTTGCAAGTGACAGAAACCTACATCAGTTTGCTTAAGCAAAAAAGAACATTAATTGCCTCGTGTAACAGGGAAGCCAAGCTGAGCTACTGCTGGCTCTGACACAATGGGAGCCAGGTGTTCAGTGTCTCCATGACTTCATTCTATTTTCTCTTCCCTCCTTCTATTCCTTCCCATTAACTGCCCATTCCCTTCTGCTTTCCTGTTTGCTTTGTTGTCCATTCAACCACAAAATAACCCCCCAGAAACTTAAGCATTTAAGGATCTTTGCCATCATGAGCCCGGAGATGGAAATGAAGATGCACTCTCTCCAGGCAGCTACAGGCTGGATCCCTTTCTTTCATTGGCTGTACTTGGGTCACATGACCATCCTTTGACCCAGTGACCTTAGAGGGCTATGGAGAACCGAGATCAGCCAGACTGGGCTATGTGCCCACACCTTTGGCAGGGAGTAGCAGGCGAATTGCTACTGGCAGTCCTGTCAGAACCACCTAGAATGAGGGGCAACTCAGGACACAGTGGGGTGCTGAGCAGACCGCAGTGTACACTCTTGAAGTGTCATGACGCAAAGCAAACTCTGTTATGTGTTCATAATTTTATTTTTTTATTTTTTTTGAAAGATTTTATTTATTTATTTGACAGAGATCTCAAGTAGTTAGAGAGGCAGGAAGAGAGAGAGAGAGAGGAGGAAGCGGGCTTCCTGCTGAGCAGAGAGCCCGATGCGGGGCTCGATCCCAGGACCCTGGGACCATGACCTGAGCCGAAGGCAGAGGCTTAACCCACTGAGCCACCCAGGTGCCCTGTATGTTCATGATTTTAAAAAGAAATACAACCATGTAGCTATTGCAACATTGCTGGGAATATGACATTTTCTTCTGAGGCCCTGATTATCTTCTTAGGAACAATTTCATCCTTTCCTATTGCTTTTCAGGTATTTCATCCATATGGTTTAAATTCCATCTTGGCTCTGAAGCCTTTTGCCAACTTTTGTTATGTCAAGAATAGAGTCCGCTGTACCCAGAGCATTCCCAGTCAGTAGTTCCAGTTCCTGCTAACACCTTCATGCTTCCTTTCAGGTCTATCTAACTCTCTTCTACCTGAACCTCTTCTTGATGTGTAACAGAGATGTAAAGTCAGGGTTGGTGCAAAAAGACTACAAATCAATAAAAAGCAAAGAGGATGATCTCTTGCTATGGAGTCCTCATCAGATTTAACATATAGTTGAGTCATCACCTCTAGCCTCCCCGGGACCGCGAAGCAGAGTGAACACACAGGTGAAGGATTTAATCCCTGCACCAGCAATGCTTAGTATGCAAGACATACTCTCTTCTCCCTGAAGTAGCAGCCTCTAGTAAAAAGCTCTTTCTGCTAATCCACTTTGGAACTCATTCTTGTTTTTTTCCCTTCTGTCCAGAAGGACTGAATGAAAACGTAGAGTCTGAATCTGTTTACTGAGAAAAATAAGATCTATGAATAATGTCATTTTAGCCATAGTTTCAGAAAGCAGCTTAGCCCCGACATGCTATATTTAGATCAGTACTATCAAAATGAAAAGGCAACATGCCAGGTGGTTATTATGCTTGAGAATATTCAAGCAAATTTGCATTTGAAATTAAATATAAAGCCTTTGCTCTTCCGCAGATCCAGCTAATGCTCATGGTTCAGTAAGGGACAAGAATCACCTGTGTGCCCTTAAATGGATGGGCTATAGGAGAGAAACACTAGAAATAGAGGAAGTTGTCTCTGGAGGTGAGAATATGCGTGATCTTGATTTTCCTTCGTCCACTCTTCTCTACTGTTCAGATTTTCTGCAGTGAACACATGCCACTTTCATAATATAATTTTAAAAATCCCATCCGTGCTGAATTGTGAAAGTTCTTGGCATACACCAAATTATGTTTAAGCAACATATACTTACTGAATGAAACTGACTGATGCCCACAAAACTCCTTGGCTTGAACCGCATTCTGGGAACAACTCTGATTCTGCCCTTGACTCTGCAGGAAGGAGACCAGCGTGGGGTGACTTGTACACACGCCTTAGGACCCTTTGCTGTACCGTTAGGGCTGCAGGAGTCCTGTCTGCGCGGCATTATAACGCCTCTTAGGACAGACCCAGAGGGGACTCTGGAGCTTAAGTTCAGGTCTGCAGTTCGTAAGCTTTCAGATGAGGTCAAAAAGGAAAGGATTTTCCCCCAGCCTCTGGGAGTGAGGGTCGAGATGGAAGGTAGGAGCATATCACTGTAAGTGTGTGTGTGTGTGTGTGTGGTGAGGAGAGCCACAAGCAAACTGCCTGAGAAGCAGACCCTTCACTCCCGAGTCTTCATCTTGACCATTTACCTATCCTACCTGGACTACATGCTAGCAGGACCTGGCTCGTCTCTGCTGAGCCCCTGCAAGCTCAGGTGTCAAGTTTGGATAGCATTTGCCCAGCGCCTAGAGAGACCCCCGTTGGATGAAGAGTGCACCTGAGAACAGGGCAGTGTGGTAGCGCTCAGATCTCTGACCCAGACTTCGTGAACTGCTCTTTCTGCCTCACAGTCCGCATGTTCAGGAACAAAGTCACGATTTGAAGCCTACAAAGAACTGTGAGCACCCACCAGTAGCATCAGGTCGCCGTGAAGAGTGTGAAAGGGCCTGGGAAGCAGATCGGGTGTGAATCTGGCCGTCACCCAGCAATGGTAAGATCTGGGGGAAGCACATCTCCCTTCTGGGGCTTGATTTCTTCACGGGTAGAAGCGGGTAGTTTATTCAGTTACCAGAAATAAAATGGGGGTGAAATGTTGGCAATAGAAATTGCTCAATAAATGACAAAAATTATTGTAATTACATGCTAAATCATGTTATATGCAGTAAGTTTACTCCCCTCCCAGTCATTTCTGTCACACTCAAAAACCCCATTCTTCAAGTTCCCCACTGAACCTCTTAGTAAAACCAGCAACCATTTTAGCTCATCTCTGAACTGGCTGTGAATTGTCTTTATCCTGTGTCAGCAACAACATAGAAGCTGAAAACGACTTAGGATTCATCTTTTGGATCCTAAAGATGGTTTTTATCACCTTGGGAGGCCTGAATGTATTTATTCCTAGGAAGTGCTCATAGCAGGGAAGATCGTCATCATTAATGTTGAAATTGAATGTATCAGTGTTCTTTTTTCTTTTAAATAAAAGGAGAAAGAAGAAAAAAAAAATCCTACTGAGTCTGTTGATCCTACAGAGGAAGTTAGGTCCTCACTTTTTTGTATATTCGTCTATAACTGGATCAGCTTTCATATTTTACTTTCCTCTGATTAATAAGGCCATGTTTGACAAAGTCATAGCCACCAAATCAGTCTGTTTCTCTAACAGAATAAGACATGTTAAAGATAATGGAAGTCTTAGAGCATGTGATCGTACCAAGAAGTAAATGTAAGGTGGGCCACAGTGGACTGAAGCAAAGTATAAGCCTTGGGATTGTCATTGTGCCGTAGACATTATGGATAATCTTATTTTCCATAGTATGTTAGTATAAGGAAATGGCTACATTTTATTTTTAGTCTAAGGAAATGGCTACATTCTATTTTCCCCCCAAATCATAAATCACTCAATGATTTCATGTGAACAAGTAGTTTGCCGGACAATGTTTTATTGAATTTAAGATACCTTCTGTTTGAAAGTACGTCATTATTTTGTGTACTGCTAAGAAAGACAAGGCACTGCCATTAAGGGGGATGTTAAAAGTGAGAAAGTGAGTCTGGAAATCAATCAAAAATGGTACATCCTTCTGTTTGATGAGCTCATTTTGACATCTTTTGTGTTTCCCCTTTCCCATTCAGTTTTAAAGACATTAGAGGACTAGTTTGAGAACATTAGTCACAGTTAAAATAGAGGTTCCACTTTATACAACAGATACAACCCGTCAGCCCTGGATGCCTGAATCTTAATGGCATTTTAAGCACTAATGAAATGAGGCTGGTTTATGTTTCTTGAATTAATTAAATAAAATAAGGGCTAAATCATTAGGCAAATCATGACAGATATCACCAGGAGGACCAGCTGGGTCTTAACAATGTTCAAAGGATTTGTAAATGGAAATGTCATTTTATCTTACTCCTGGCTTCTTGAGCATTCGTTCCTAACAAATCCTTGGGATAATACCAGATTTCTTTTTCTTTTTCTTTTTTTTATTTTTTCCAGAACCAGTCACAGAAGAGCTCCAGATTTAGGCTAGTACTAATCAGTTCACCCTAGGCGGTTATGGCATATTCTTCAGGAGTATTACAGGTAGAACTGTTTCGACAAGAGATTTTCCTAGCAGAAGGCTAAGAAAAAACTCAGCAAGGAAAATGTCAGGAGGGAGATTGGGTTTCTATTTTGAGGATAGTAAAGCCATTATGTTTTAATGCATTCAAGTTCAGACTGATTCGTAGCCAATGACCATGCAAGTTCAAGCCAGAAGTTGTACACTTCCATTGAGATGTAGTGAATTCAGTCTCTGTCTATCAGGTCAGAGGATAGAAAGTGGGGGTTTGACCTCTGGAAGCCTCAATTTCCTCATCTAGGCTGTTGGGCCAGATGGTCTCCAAGCTCCCTATGTTGATAGTGCTGTGTTCCAGCCAGAGGTCATGAGCCCTCCCCTGGAAGAGGGACAGCCTCCTCTAGAAGGAGATTAAGTCTGAGTAAGTACACCATGGTGATGAAGACTTCTGGCTTTGGAACGGTAAACAGGCCCTTAGACTTTTGATTCCTGGACCTTGCAAAGTGGTTTCTGAAGTTGTTGTTTGGCTGCCTAATATTCAAGCACCCTTCCTATGGGCAAACAACCCCACGTTAGGTGAGGTACAGGGGCCAGCCACCTGCCACAGAGACTCCTGGGCAGTCGGGACATGGGTGTGTGCCTAGCCAAGAAGAGCCATAGACACAAAGACACAGGGAGAGGTTGAACTTTCCAGGCTGGCCTCAGTGGTAGAGGTGAGCCTGCAGCAATATCACACAGCACCCCAGGGCACGGTTCTGGCAAGACTGTTCTGGGACAATAGTCTGCCTGTGTCCTTGCTGTGTGTTCTCCCTTTGTGCCCACCTGCTCTTGGAGCCTGTTTCTCACCTTCCTGAAGGTTCTCATTATAGCTCTCTTTGGTGTCCATGGTTTCCTGCTGGTTGCCACAAAGAAGTCTGACTCCCTGATGTCTGTCAAGGGGACGTCTGTACTAAGCTCTGGAAAGCTAGAGGTAAGGACCTAAGCAGAAAGGTGACCAGATGGGGGCTGCTGTGAGGGCAGCATGGGAAGACATCTGGAGTGGCATTGTCAGGTTGCCTGATGGCTTGGGAGGCTCTTCACAAGGAACCATGCTACCCAGTAGACTGTCCACGTTCCACGTCTGACCATCAGCCTCTCTTCTCCCATCTCCTCTCCCCTCTGTTCATAAACCATTTCTGATGCCCTTGGGCATGCAATTAAATACTATTTTAAAAAATCAACTTTATCTAAGCTCCTTATGGGTTATCTCTGCTCCCACAGAGGCACAGGAAACTGGCAGCACGTAATTACACCCAACTTGATAGGAGGCAGCCTGGGGAGTTAAGGCAGCTCTGTTCTTGGCCTGCCTCTCTTGGTGGGGTGGGGGGGGAGGTTTCAATGTTTATCTCTTAAGTCGCTGAGATTTTCGTTACAGTACCCCAGCCCCACCCCCACCCCCAGTATAGAGAGTGTCCAACATCACAGTGCTGGGGTAAGATGGATTTCTTTCTCACTTTTTAAAAAAAAATCATGCTTATTCAGACACTGGCATATAGTTCCTGGCATTTGAGACAAGGTGCCTGTTAAGCTCTGCATAAGGCCATTTCCTCTGCAATTAGAGACTTTTGGCTCAAAAAAGATCTTTTCTGAGAAACCATAAGTCTGTATTCTGGTATTCCAACATTTCATCCCTCATCCTCCTCTTACTCCTCACTAGGGTTCTTAATGTCCTAGAAATTGAATGCTACCACAAAGCAGTCACCCAAACTGATGCTTCCACTTTGCAAGCTTAAGAAAATGAAGTTAAAAACAGAGACACCCCAAGAACCTTTAGTCGAGCTTTAGACCTAATAGATGTGAAGGGCTGTTTCCAGAAGGAATAATAACTAGAAGGCACAAATAAAGCACTGAAATAAAAATCCCCCTTTGAATTATGTATAAGCAAAGTAAATTAGTAAAATCCAAATGCGCTTTAAGAATAGAGATTTGCCATTTGCCGAGGCTGGGATTTATTTTGTTACTGAAAAGGAAGGGGAAAAACAGAAATAATAAAGTTAGTTGTACTTCATGTCAAAGGCAAATGTGCTTCACATTTTGATGGTCTTCTGTGGGTCCCTAAGTATATGGTCTGAGCTGCTCCTGGGTTAAAATTGTCTCTAAGAGGAGAGCTGTTTTTTAAAGGATTGAGAGTTCTGGAAACACATGGTCTGATTTTTTTCTTTCTTTCTTTTGTTTGTTTATTTGTTCATTCATTCACTCACTTGTTCGTTATGAAGCTCCTTCTCTGTGCTCGGTACTGAGGGGGGATATTAACACAATAACACAGCTCCTATGCTTGGGGGGCAGGAGGGCTTCATAGTCTCCTTCGGTATTTAACAATGAACCTCTTACCAAATGTATTCTTCATTAGGTGGTTCTAGAAGCTACTTAACCAGTGACTTGCTTTCCATTTCCAAAGAGACCACCACTTCCTGTTGGGGAGGATCTGGGATGAATTCATGGAGAGCAGTGATTCTGATTCCAACTGGGTTTTCAAGGATAAGCAGGATTTTGATAGATGGAAACGGGCAGGACAATGGCACTGGGGGGATGGCGCGCATGGAGGATGGGGGTGAAATGTATCTGGGAGACTCTAGTAATAGTCATTCAGAAAAAGAATCCCTTGGTGTAAGATGAGAAGAGTGATTTGGAGCTGCCTAGTGGAGGCGTTTGAATGGAGAGCAGAGCTTTGTTCTGGGCAGAGTTTTGGGCAGGGAGGGAAGCTCTAGTTTCTTCTCTGTCCTTGACCCTTCCTCTAGGAATTGCTCCTCCACTTTTTATTTAATGGGCCTGGTTAAAAAACTGGAAACAAACTGGAAGGCTTGCAGTTGGGCTCTCCCCCTTGCACTTTCCCAGCTATTGAGGAATTCTGGCAACTTCAGTCCTCAGGAGTCTAGGAAGCCGGGAGTCCCTGAGGGGAGACTGTGTGGTTGAGGTCTGACCACACTGCAACCCTAGGGCTGCTGATCAACGCAGGTCAGCTGTGGGAGGGAAGCCATGATGCAGAAAGGAACCTGGGCCAGGGGCTGAAGATGCACCTGACCTTTCTGAAAAATGAAAGAGTGGGACTTGCTCATTCCTAAGATGACTTCTTGTCTTGCTTGAGTCTACCCTGCATTTGTCATTTGGATGGGGAGCCCCTCTCTCCTTTGACAATAGTTTTATGAATCTACAGGCCATGGTTTTCTGAGCTCCCTTGCTAATATTAAAGAATTACATTCCTCCCTTTTTTTTTTTCTTTGGATTGCTTAAACTTTTAAAGTTTGAAGAGTTTTTTAAATAGTAAGATTTAAAGTCTCAAGTCATCTTAGAGGCTATAATTCTCCTGTGATTTCAGCTCCCAAGCTGTTCGTGACTTTGATCAAGTCTCCTATTGTGATGGATGATTAAAGGCATGTGAACGTCAGGGGAAGAGCAGCCCGGGAATGACATTTGAAAGGCTCTATTAGTCTTCTGTGTAGATCAGGTAAGGTCAGGCACAGGATATTGTTAAAACTCTAAAATCTGGTATTTTGTCACTGAGTACAGGTACTCTCACATTCAGAGATTTTTGCTGCCCTTTGAAAATTGTCAAACTCATAATCTCATGCAGATAAAACTAATAATAGGGATACCAGCCAACTTTTACTGTGTGCACTATGCTAACCCTTGGGCAGGCCTTATTAGCTCATGTTATCATCAAAAGACGCCTATACAATGAGCCCATTGCACCCAAGAAAACCACAATTAGGAAGACTGCGTTTGTGCTCTAGGCCATTCACAGGTGAGGGGCAGAGCCTGGTCAGGAACTCTGGGGTTGCTCTTAAACCTTTGACAATCCTACCTTCCTCAGAGAAGTGTGGAACTTCACCCTTCCTACCTTGTGTGTGAGGGTTAAACTAGCCTGAACCACGCCCTGACAGAAGGCGGTTAAGCCTATCTGCAATTTTCTAGCAAAGGAAGGACCTAGGCAGGGAGATGAGGGAGGGAAGATGATAGGGGAGAAAAAGTTAGTCTTTTTCTATTCCTATTTATATTAAGAAATTTAAACAACTGTTTGGATTTGTTTTCTCTAAGAATTTTTTTTCTTATTTCAAACTATAAAGAAGAAATACAAAATTATCTTTTATCTCTTAATCAGGAGGAAACCTTATAAAATTTGTTTTGTGTACTTTCTATCTTATTTCTGTGTGTGTGCATGTGTGTGTACACTACATTGGGATTTTATATATATATGTATATATATAGTTGGGATTAATTATCCCAATTAATTATTAATTAATTATTATGTGTCTATATATATATTTGGGATTATATATATATATATATATATATATTTGTTTTAGTACACATTTATTACTGAAACCCTTTTTTTCTACAGCACTAGAGAGGTTGCACACTTGGCAAACCAAATCAGAATACAAAGTATTTTTGTTAAGTAGTTACATATGGCTTATTTGACTTTTCATTCTTTCTTGTATTGCAAGGAAAGATTTTCTCTCTTGCCAAGTCTTGCTGATTCATCCCCTGCCATACCTCTTGCGTTCTCTGTATGCCCAAAGCCATTTCCACATACAACTCTTGTTACCTTTCTCCTCTTCCCTTTCCTCCAAAACTACTCTCATCAAGGTCACCAAAGTCCCACCCAGTAAGAAGTCAGTACAATTTATCTCTTTTGTTGCTTGTGCTCTTGTTATTATATTTAAGAAACCACTGCCTATTCCAAGGTTACAAAGATTTATGCCTAAGTTCTTTTTAAAGAGTTTTATTGTTTTAGTTCTTATATTTAGGTTTTGATCGATTTTTAGTTCATTTTAATATATAGTTGTGAGGTAGGTCTCCAACCTCATCCTTCTGCATGAGGATATACAGTTGTCTTAGTACCATTTGCTGAAAACACTCTTCTTTCCCTATTGAATTGCTCTGGCTCCCTTGTCAAAAATCAATTGACTGTAACTTGGTGGGTCTCTCTCTAGACTTTCAATTCTATTCCATTTATCTATATATTTGCCATTATTCCAGCACTACACTGTCTTAATTATTGTGGCTTTGCAGTGATTTTTGAAATTGGGAAGTGTGAGTCTTCCAACTTTCTATTTTTTAATACAGTTTTGGCACTTTTGGGTCCCTTAAATTGCCATATAGATTTAGGATCAGCTTGTCAATTTCTGCAAAGAAGCCATCTGAGATTTTGATAGAAATTTTGTTGAAAATATAGGTCAATGTGGAAAGTATTGCCATCTTAACAATATTATACTTCTTTCCATTTATTTAGGTCTTCTTAATTCCTTTCCACAATGTTTTGCAGTTTTCAGAGTATAAGTTTTACACTTTTATGTTAAATTTAACCTAAATATTCTTTTTGGATAGTAAATGAAATTTTCTTAATTTTATTTTTAGTTTATTACTACTATATAATGTACAATTGATTTTTTAAATTTTTTTTAAGGTTTTATTTATTAATTTATTTGACAGATGGAGATCACAAGTAGGCAGAGAAGCAGGCGGAGAGAGAGGAGGAAGCAGGCTCCCCACTGAGCAGAGAGCCTGATGCAGGGCTCTATCCTAGGACCCTGGGATCATGACCTGAGCCGAAGGCAGAGGCTTTAACCCACTGAGCCACCCAGGTGATCCTATACAATTGATTTTTATATATTGATCAGATGTCTTATAACCTTGCTGAACTTGTTTACCAATTCCCATAGATTTTTAGTGGATTCCTTAAGTTTTCCTGTACACAAGAGGATATCGTCTGCAAATAGAAATAGTTTTTTTTTTTTTTTTCGTTTCCAGTTTGGATGTCTTTTTTTTTTTTCCTTTTTCTTGCCTAATTACCCTGGCTACATCTTCTAGTACAATGTTGACATCAAAAAAGCAGACTTCTTTGTTTTGTAGTTGGTCTTAGGTGGAAAGCATTCAGTTTTTCATCATTAATATAATTCTAGTTGTGGGTTTTTTTCATAGATATCCTTTATTAGATTGAGGGTGTTTCCTTACATTCCTGGGCTGTTGGTTTTTCTTAAATGTGTGTGTGTTTTTTTTAAATCATGAGTTGTGTTGAATTTTGTCATGTTTTCTCTGTGTCTACTGAGTTGATCATGTGTTTTCCCCTCCTTTATTCTATTGATATGGTATGTTACACTAATTGGTGTTTTTCAGATGTTAAAGTAGTCTTGAAATCTCAGGATAAATCTCAGTCATGATGTATGCTTTTTATGTATTACTGGATTCTATTTGTTAGTATTTTGTTTAGTTTTGCATATCTATCTATCTATCTATCTACCAGACAAATTGATATATAGTTTTCTTTTGATTATGGTATCCAGTTCATAGAATAAGATGAGAATTGTTTCCTCTTCTATTTTTTGGAGGAGTTTGTGAAGAATTGGTAGTAATCATTCGTTAAATGTTTGGTATAAGTCACCAGTGAAGCCATCTAAGTCAGGACTTTCTTTGTAGGTAGTTTTCAAATTTGTAATTCAATCCCTACTTGGTATGGGTCTATGTGGATTTTCTCTTTCTTTTCGAGTCAATTTCAGTAGTTTGTGTCTTTCTTGAAATTTGTCCATTTCATCTAAGTTGCTTATAGCATTCTTTTATAGTCCTTTTTATTTCTGTAAGGTTGGTAGTGATATTCCTCTTTCAGTCTGATTTTAGTAATTGGAGTTTTCTCTGTTTTTGCTAGTTAAAAGTCTGTCAGTTATGTTGACCTTATCAAAGAACCAAGTTTTAGATTTATTGATGTCCTCTATGGCATGTCTATTCTCTCTTCCATTAATTTCTCCTCTAATCCTTGTTGTTTCCTTCCTTCTACTTGCTTTGGCTTTCATTTCTCAGTAAATATTTGTTAAATTATAAAATAAGTGATATGTTTCTATCTCCATTAACAGAATTATACTGGAAGAGCTGAGAAATGGTGCTCTAAATAATAATCATGCATACATTACAGAATAACCAAATTCATTAATAATCCTCAAACTTATTGATCCTGCTTTGAAGAGTGACTTCATTTTGAAATTAGCAGATGTTGCATGTAGGGGTGCTAGGATGCCCTCAGGGTTTGAAGCCACACTCGGTTTGCTCTGATTCATCTTTTCAGTGAGGTTTCTTTGTTTCTTCAAATAGAGAGGCCAACGTCATGGCTAATATTGAGGTTTGAGGAGAAGAGGACTGGAGTCATGGTGGCTTGTAGTAGTTTAACCAGATGTTTGGCCTATCTAGGAACTATGGGTTTGGGTTTTTTTTTTTTTTTGGAACCGAAAGGGAAGCCCACTTATAAAGAGTGGGAAATATTCAAGTTTAAAAATAAGGAAGCTTCTCACCCAATGCCCTTGAGATTACCTAGGGTCTCTAAGGCTCTTGGCTTAGATGCTAGGGCCCTAATTAGTGACCATATCCTTAAGGGGAATGGCAGCAGAGAGGATCCGGAAATGGTCCTTGTGTACACCAACCCTGCTGCTTAACCCTCCCCTAGACTTTGGTGAGACTATGTGTTTGCTGATTGAACACTTTGAAGTACACTTTTTGATATTGGGAGCTGAAAACAACGTAACTGACATACCTCCTGCTAACTCTGTGCTTAGTTCTCTCTTAAGTCCCTGAGATGTGTGTTTGGAGAGACGAGATCAATATCTAGGCTCCAGATGCATCACGTTGTCTCTCTTCTCACCCCTCATGGTTAGCAGAGGTGACGTTTCCAGCTCTATAGCTGAAGCATTATCTTCACAGACAGCACGTAATATGCAAGTTCTCAAACTAGTACCGGTACGAACCACCAGGGTGGTGAGGGGGAAGCTGCTTCTTAAACAGGGAATGTGACTATGTGTGTCTTGGGTGCGGCATAGAAATCTACATGTTAAAGAAGTTTCCAGTTAATTGTGGTGCGAGCTATATGAAGACCATCTTTTGAAATGTCCCTCCCTACTCTGACCATCTTCTTCATTGCTTGCTGTCTACTGACCTTACTAGATCAACTTCCTTCCCCCTTCTGGCCTTCATTTAGAGCTTCGTTATTGCTTCTAAAGCTTCTCTTTCTAAACTTTTTCGTAGGGTAAAAACATTTCTCCACCGGGGCTCTCTAAGAGTTTGCAGGAGATGTTCATATGTATCATCCATGTCTGCAGCCCTGATTCACTGCTCTGTGTGTGGCATTGTGGTAAGTTCTGTCATTCATTTATTCATCTCTTCGTACTTTCTTTCTTTGAATCACAAATATTTATTAAGTGCTGACCACGTGGCAGCCACTGCAGTTCTAGACATTGGGGGATCCTAAGGAGGACAAGATGGAGTTTCTAGATATCAAGTTGAATAAGACAATGTGCTCTTCTCAAGGGAGCATAGGTATGATGTTTTCAGACAACTACAGTAAGGAGGACAGGTTATTAATCCTGACGTAGTGATATATGCAAGTAGTAGAGAATAGGGTCTTAAAGATGGCTTTCTTTATCCTCTAATGCCTTCAAAATACTTTATGATCTGTTATTTTTATTTTCAGGATATTGATAGAAGGAAACGTGCGGTGCCCTTTATTATTGCCTGCATTTCCCCCGTTTCCTGCCACTAGCGTGCTTGCCGCCCCCTTCCTTGCCAGCCCTTTAACGCTGGATTGTACTTCAGTACCGATGCCTGAAACAGGTGTCCTGGCTGGGGTTTTTGGTTGCAGAAAATGGAATCCATCAGAGCTACTTCACACACATTTATTAAAGGAAGTATTTTATAGAATTAGGAGAATTTGAAGATATCAGCTGTAGGTCAAGCTTGACACCTTCCGGACCATGTAACAGAACAAGGCTGCCAAGGAACTCCTGTCTTGACCATGACCGGGGTGTTGTGCCCCTTCTGGCTCCAGGGCCACCCTGCTTCTGTTAAGATCTACCGACATGTCTTCCCAAACAACTCGGAGCCTCAGTCTCTTCATTCATAAACTGTGAGCAGCATCGACCTCCTAGTCACATTGGATACATTTCCCGGCTGGTGTGGCAGAGGCACAGACCAGTGAGAATGGGTGTGTGGATTAGAAATCACTCGTTAAGACTTATTCGTGCCAACCAGCTGAATATCGGGCCTCTTGGCAGTATTATAAGTATGACGTGGGCTTGGCATGATAATGCCAAGAGGCGAGGGTTATACTATGGCCCTGTGTGCCTAGCGGATGAGTGATTTGGCTGAGAATGCACAAGGCACTGGTGGGCACACTGAGGTGAGAATTCTGTGAACACCCCCAGGGCCTTAAAGGAGAGAGAATGCTCTTGCAGATCCGGAGAAGAAACCAGGATGGTGGGGAGGGGGAGAGGTCAGTACCCTAGTCTCGGACTCTGAGGCACCTGGGCCACCCGCCTGAGCACAACAGTCACATGCAAGGAAGGGGGCCGGCTAGGGTTGGAGTGGGCAGTCAAGGACAAGGCTGCTTCATTTCTCAACTGTTGTTCTAGTGAAACAGTGGATGCCTTCAAGTGTGAGAGGTAATAAGGAGAGTAAGTGGGAGCGTTAGGCTTTGGGGTGCCCTCTGCATGCGAATGATGGGTACTAAACCTGTCTGAGGGACAGGATTAAACACACCAGAGACTGGAGTCCAGAACCTTGAAAGTTTAATGAGGACAGTTAGTGAAGCAGTGCTCTGTGATTAATCACATCAAAAGCATCACTTAAATCAAGTAACATCATGGTGGACAATGACCATTTAATTGAGCTACTGAAAGGTCATTTGAAACTCTTAGTAGTGCACTGTCAGTGGGATGTGGCTTCTCTATCCAGACAGATAAAAGGTCCATTAGGACCCCGGAGTGGAGGACTTAAGATCAGAACCAACTCGACAGGTGACACACCTGAAACAAGCAGATATATCAAAGCGAAGCAGAGTCACTGAGGGTTGTTTTTTTTTTCTTCTCCTTTTTCCTTTTGTATTTTTTAAGATCTTTTCACTTGAGTCCATAGAAAAAGGATATGAAGAAAGGCAATAACAGAATACAAGGCTGCAGGAACGAATAGTGCTGTTGTGTTTCGTGGGCAAATGAACATGTTATATAAGCAGCAAGTTTTAAAAGCTCTGCACAAAGAGCAGTTTCATACTACCAGAAAATAAAGCTTACAATTGAATGTATCTGATGCATATTTAATGAGGAGCGTAATCAAAGGATATTAGAGTGCTACAGGATCTGGCCGATTGTCTGCTTCAACCTCCTCATTTGCACAGGCCACAATGATAACCACAGAGATGACACCTGTGTCCTGACTTTACACAGTCACGGGGCTGTGGCAAGGATGAGCATTGAGTCCACTCGACTCTGTCCGGGCCCATCTGTCATTGGGCTGCAGACACACACTTCCCAGTCACTGCAACCAAACAAGACTCGGGGGAGGCAGCTGCGAGAGGGAGAATCCAACCGAGCCAGAGTTGCGCGGGAGATCCTGACGGGAGATCCCAAAGGGCAGAGCCCCCATCTCCTCTGAAAAGGGGTGTCTAGAACTTGGGCACCCTGCCTGCCCCCTCTTTGCTCCCACTCATCCACTCACCAGCCAGGAGGCTGCCTGGCTTGTAGGGCAGAGGGGCAGGTGCCCACAAGACAAGGGAAGGAATCCTCTTTCAAATGCTACAGACCCTTCCTCCTGGTGACCATCCTAAATGTCACCATTTAAATACACAGCTCCTTTTCCTCATCTTTCTAGACCGTTTTTGGAATGGATTGACTTTCTTTTGTTTGCTTGCTTGCTTTTCTTATTCCATTTCCCCCTCTTTATGGGTTGGGAAGCTTTACCCTCAATTTTACTTATTCATTTGTTTGTTGGTTTGTTTATTTATTTTACTGTTAGTCCTTGAAACCTTAACGTGTGTGCTTAACTGATCAAACTACTATTGAATCACATCGTAATTGCCTTCCTGTCAATATAAGGATATTCGATCTCTTTCACTCAGATCCCCCTCTCCTTACTTCCAAGCTCTGTTGAGGGTTTTTTAACCCTACAGATGACTTATTGCTATCCTTTCATAAAGCTAGTATTTATTTTACCTCTGTGTTTACCAATTTCTTTACCTCTAGTCCTTTCTCAGACCTGCCTTTTTTTTCGGAAGTATAACCCTTCTTCAAGTGCGGGTCCTGTTGGTGGGAAACTCTCTTAGTTTGGTTATTTCACCTGTGTTCCCGGAAGACATTTTCCTGGATGCGTCGTTCTGGGTTGATAGTTACTTTCTCTCAGAGGTTTTCCCACCCTTCCATGGCTTCCCGTGTGGCCATCGGCTAGTGGGCTAGTGGTCTAATGGCCATGGCTTGTAACCAAGTCATCTGTCTTCTGCGCTGGCTTTGGGGGTCGTCTCTTGAGTCAGAGTTACTACAACATGCTCAGGCGGGCATTTCTTTTTATTTATTTATGTGCTTCTCCCGTGAATTTTTAAAACTCTCAGCTGCTTTGTCTTTACACTTCCTCTACTCTTTCCTTTCAAACTGGACATTTGTTAAACCTGCTCATTCTATCTTTCCTCTCTTTTCACTTTCAGATTTTTCTGTTTCAGTGACGCTGTGTGCTTAATTGTGGATAATTTCTTTGGGTCTATCTTCCAGTTTGCTGCTATTTTTTTCAGTATACCTAATCTTCTGTTTAGCCCACTCTTGTTTTTAGTTTTTTTTTTTTTAAGGTTTTATTAGATTATTTGAAAGAGAGCGCATTGGAGAGCTTGAGTGGGGAGAGAGGCAGAGGGAGAGGAACAAGCAGACTCCCCACTGAGCTCGGAGCCCAATATGGAGCTGGATCCCTGGACCCCGAGATCATGACCTGAACTGAAGTCAGGCACCCTTGTTTTTATTTTACTTTCTTTTTTACCTTGCTTTTATTTTTAATAATATTTTTCTTTTCTAAAATTTTCTTAGGAATCATTTTCAAATCTTCCTGGTTCTCTGTTTCTTGATCATTTTCTGATTCTATCTTTTCTTTGAAACATTGTTACTCCTCACTCCCACCCATGTTGATCTGTTTCCTTCTGTATTTGGTAATTTTTACCCGAGGGATCCCGTTTGATTGAACTTAACTTGTTCTTCCGGAGACTTGGGCTTGCTTCTGCTCAGGCGTAATGTGGTACTTTTGCAATCCCTAAGGGGAGGGAGAGTGAATAGGGAAAGAGAAGAGACCAGTCTTCTAGGAACACATGAACACATTTGATTGGGTCCCTCCTGTGCTGTAAGAGTTCGTGCTACGTGCATTTAACCGTGTCAGCACCAATACCCTTAACAGGTTATTGATGCTTGGGGAGGAAGACAAGAGTAGAAAAATTAAAAAAAGAAGTCTGGAGCTCTTAGATGTTGCACTGGTTTTGTTTTTCAGAAGGGTGGGGCATATTGGGAGCTGCCAAATAACTCAGGGCAGTGGGTTTGCAGTGAGGCGGGTAGTGGACACCAGGAAATCCAGCTACGTCTTTGACAACTTCTGCACATTCCTGCTGGGTTTCAGGGGTGGTGATGAGACCCGCTGTAGGAGGTGTTTGCAGCAGGTGGAGTGGTTGTGAAAGAGGCCTGAAAGGAAGAGCATCTGCGCACGATCTGAAGGCTTTGGAGTAACTGTGCTGGTCAGGGGGAGCCACAGGTTGTTCTAGAGGAGAGCAGGGTCACAGCCAGAGTGTCATGAGTTGGGCGAAGGAGTGCTACATGTGATTAGTAAGAAAATGATCATTATGAAAAGAAGGTTAGGCCAAATGAAAATACTAAGTTCTACCTAGAGGGTGTGCTGATTTCATCCTTTGCTTTCAGCGTCTCCAGGAAGCCGTACAGGACAGCGCCCCTTTCGCCTAGGTCCCAGGTAGCCCTGGCTCAGCTTGTCCCTGGCTCTTGGTCTTGCTGTGAGCGAGGGGGCAGGCCCAGAAGGCATGGTGCCAGCAGCCTGGCAAGTGTCCCTGCAGCCTGAGAAGGTGACCGCTCTGCCGGTTCCAGTTGGGAGGGGACCGGGCAGGAACATCTTGAGTGGGGAGAGGAGAGTGCAGTGACCACTGTGGCTGTCCCCAGTGGATCCCCTTGTTTTAATGTTTATCCGAAAGCTTGATAGCATGGGTTAGGTAAATGTAGTCTCCATCCCAGGGTGAAATAGGGCCTGAGGATGCAGATTTTAAGAAAATATTATTCACCTTTTTCCCCCCTATAGTTTGGATGAAGACAGTTCAAATTCTGGATAAGTTTCCTCTGCTGGGAGGTAAATTATTTTTCTGTCTTAAACTTTCTCATGGGGTGTATTCCTCGGGGGTCCTGGCTCAGTGCCAGAGTCTTAGGTTCACCCCCCTACGCCCCGTCCCCTGCCTTGTGCCCCACCGCACTCCGCTGCCTTCTGGCAACCAGCAATCTAGTCTGTTTCTATGAGTCGGGGTTTTTTTAGATTTCACATAGAGGTGAGATCATGCAGTATTTGTCTTTCTCTGCCTGACTTAATGCCTTCTAGGTCCATCCATGTTGTTGCAAATGGCAGGACTTCCTTCTTTTCTATGGTTGAATAATATTGCATTACAAATTTGTATACCACATTTTCTTTATCCATTCATTTGTCAGTGCACACTTAGATTGTTTCCATGTCTTGGCCATTATAAATAATTTGGCAATACTTTAAAAAAGGATGTTTGTTATCATTAATTCAGGATCTAGTATTCTCACAGAAGGATTTTATAATAGCAATCCATAATCCTACCATAAGAGGAATCCCTACAAGTGCATTGATCTATTCATTTTTCACACCCACCTAGTTCCAAAATTATTTTAGCTGACTTACAGACAGTAGTATACTGGTGTCATCTTGTGTTGGCTTATGAGAAATTTACTGTTAAATTTCTAGGGATCTTGCAAGTTGTTTGTTAAAAAGCCATTGTTAAAAACTAAAATCTAGAAATTTGCAACTAAATATTAAAAATAAAAGAAATACTCAAATTCATCACCTTCTAATTCTGTTTCACCATTCCTTATACTATTGAGGCTTATTTATTTATGTACCTCATGATGAAAATGCTACAGAATGATATCCCTACTTCACATCTGTTCCTTTTCCTTTTTTTAAAAAGATTTATTTATTTATTTGTCAGAGAGAGAGTACAAGCAGGGGGAGCAGCAGGCAGAGGGAGAAGCAGACTCCCCACTGAGAAATGAGCCCTATGTGGGACTTGATCCCAGGACCCTGGATCACAACCTGAGCTGAAGGCAAACCCTTAATCGACGGGGCCACGCAGGCATCCCTGCACATCTCTTCTGAAATCCACATTCAGCACCCTCATGTTGGCACCTTGAAACTGGCCATGGTGGGAGTATTTATGCCATGGGAGTGGGCAAACAGTTCGAAGCAAGGTTACACTTATTGCTTTATTGATTGTCTACATTCCTAAAGGAGTGGATAGAATGGTAACAGTACAGAGTGAACTTAAAAGTGTGTCATGTCTGTAGTCATATTCTGACTAGCACAAGAAAAAAAACCTGAGCAAATATTCTTCAGATATTTGGAAACAACTAGCTTAGCAAAAAGTCGCTCACATCATGAGGGTAAAGTGAATTTCTAACCTACACAGGTTTTTATTGTTTTACTTTCATCTTCCTTGTTAAAGTAAATAAAAATATCAACCAACATTCATGTTTGAACTACTCTTAATTGATTGCAACTGTAGGTTAGCTATGGATAAAGCATTTGACAAAAATCACAAAAGCATTCTATGAGAAGCATTTGGCTGCATGAAATTTACAATAAAGAATATTATGTATTTTACTATTATCTGCTGATTATGGGTGAGACATCATTCTCAGCAGCAAAATTTATAATAAATTTGTGTTCATACATGCATTTTTTCCCCCAGAGAACCAGTTGTGAAACATTCACCAGCACATGTCTGCTTACAGGTATGTACAAATACAATAAAGTAACCCAGATTCACAGATGAAAAAGAGAAATGAACAGCAAGGAGAGGGACCTATTGGAGCTGGAAATGATGTTAATACAAAATTTTCTATTACAGAGTGTAGATAGATGCTATGATTGGCCAGAGATAAGTCTTTAAGCTTCCTAGCGAGTTTTCGTAAAAAGAAAAATTTGATCACGTACTGACTTTTCAGTGTTCTGGTGAGAAAATGTGGAGTTTCTCCTAAGCTAAGTCCAGAAGGAATTTTATCATGAGAGTTTGTGTAGAATAGTGTGTTTTTATAAATGTCAGTAATGTTCTTAGAGCAAACCCTCATTTAGGGGCATAGGGTACTTTCATCAGAGTCCTCTATAAAGGCTCAAAATTTGCCAAAGTGTATTTCTGGGTGAAATAATATGAACTCTGAGTTTTGTTTTAAAAATCCTTCACAAGGGCACCTGGGTGGCTCAGTGGGTTAAAGCCTCTGCCTTCGGCTCAGGTCATGGTCTCAGGGTCCTGGGATTGAGTCCCGAATCGGGTTCTCTGGTCAGCAGGGAGCCTGCTTCCCTCTCTCTCTCTGCCTGCCTCTTTCCCTACTTGTGATCTGTCTCTCTGTCCAATAAATAAATAAAATCTTTAGAAAAAAAATAAAATCCTTCATGAAACACATAAATAATTGAAGTACGTAACTAAAGCAAGAAGAGTAAAATACTGATATGTGTGTAAGCTGGAATTGAGCAATCAGAAATTCATTATACTCTCATGTCTACTTTGAGACAAAATTGAACCTGATTAGTAATGTCCCTTATTGCTTTTATTTTATAATAACAACTCCTCCTTTCTTCCCGACACACCTTTATCCCCCTCCGCCTACCAGTTCCCATGATATTCATGTGGTAGAAAAATTGGGCCATTTGTTCCATAGATTTTCCTACATCGTGAATTTGGCTGTTGCCTTCTCATGGTGACAGAAAGTGTTACCTTAGCGAAATCCACTAAATTTAATATTATCCCACAGGAGTGAGAAGCACAGCAGGAATGCTTTCATGGAAACAAAAGTGAAGGGAGATGAGACCATCTGACCCTACGTAAGGAATCACAGGAAACAAGGCCAAACCCACAAGAAAGGTAAGGGAGAGAAGCCAAAAAGAAGTCCTCCTCATAACCTTCATTTACTCTTGATCTCGGTGTGCCTTTTGTCTTCTGGTACCTTCCCTTTCTTACCTTGGCTCCTTAACCATCAAGCAGAGTGGTGGGCACAGGAGCAGCTAGGAGTAAGCTATCGGGCATTGTCCTCCTTCTGGCTGCCCTGCTGAGCTAATTAAGAAGGGATTTAAAAAATTTCTCTGAACCACATGCTTAAACAAAAGAACAAATACATTTAAAATCAAATAAGTCTTGAAGGGGCAGCATCTTTATCATCTACCCATCCTGGGGATTCATTTCACATTCAAATAAATAGAAAACCACTTGTAGAAAGGCACATTAGACCCAGATTTACCTGCAGGTGGCATTTTATGCCATAACTTAATGGCACTTCATCAACACCGGCTTTTCTGGGCGCACTGATTAGTGCCTGCTCTATGAAAAGTGCTTTGCCATAATTTTTCATTAGCTCCATGAGTTATGCAATGTGGAGCCATGTAAGATGGCTAATGTTTTCGTGATTTTGAAACACACTTTACAGTCAGGACTTCAAGTACCAAAGGCCAGTGACTCAGGGACCATTTGGACATCTGAGACATGCCTGTGACTAAAGACTAGTTGTCGTCATTTGGATTTTGTGGAGTCTCTGAAACGGAGGAACACTCATACAGTCATGATGCTGAGCTTCAGCCCCGTGGTGTTCCTGCAGCTGGGCTCCAAGCACAGGGTGGTCACTCTCAATCAGGCACACTCATTTGCAGTTTCACAAGAAAATGCCAGCCCCGTCCCCTCAGCTGTCCCATCTGCTGAGGCACACTGGTTCTGCTTTCCGGGCAGCACACAGCATGCCCCTGCCATACTCACCCGGAAGAACAATGTCAGTCCCAGTGCAAGCCAAACCTGGAAGAGACTTGACAATACAGAGGATTGATCTGTGGAGAATTGCCCAGAGTGTTTCTCTAGGACCTGTCAGTGGGTTCTACCTAGTTTTTAAGAAATGGACTACAACAGAATGAAGTGGAATGGGAATCCGTGAGAGCATGTTATAAAGATAAATACTATTTCGTGAAACTTTTGTTTCAGTATTTATGTGGGTATATCTGTGTACTGACACATAAGGTGAAATGTATTTTTTTTTAATTTTACATAATCTCTACCCCCAATGTGGGGCTTGAACTCACAACCCCAAGATCAATAGTTGCATGCTTCACCGACTGAGGCAGCCAGGCACCCCATGAAATGTATTTTTTGGTGTGAGTCAGGTCTAAAGGTTGAAGAATGCTGCTCTTAGAATTTAGAATTTACCCCTGGAATAAGCCAGACTAGTAAGAAGCTGTTACTTGAACATAACACATTGAACCAATGCTTGAACATTTCCATACAAGTTAAACACAATACTTACCTTTCCTCTCATTTCTTACCTCTCGGAGATATATGTGACCTTAATGAATTCCTCCACTCAGATAACAAGACTTAGTATTCATCCACTTATGCATTCAATCAACAAACATTTTTTGAGATTGTTCAAGCCACTGAGAATATAATGGTAGGAAAAAAACTTAACAAAAATCCCTGTCTTTGTGGAACTTAACGTTCAAGAGTAGAGGGGGAAGCACAGACAATAAACAAGGTATAAATAGAAAATGTTAAATGACTAAAAGTGTTAAGGCAAAAGAATAAACAGAAAAAGGTTAACAGAGAACATCTGGGGAGGTATTCGTTTTCTGTTTTTCTGCAAAACAAATGACTCCAAACTTAGCAGCTTTAAAACAACACATATGTTACTGAGTCACAGTTTCTGTGAGTCCAGGACTCTGGGCTTTCCTGGGTCCTCTACTCATGGTCTCACGAGGCTGCAGTCCAGGTGCCAGCTGAGCTGAATTCTCATGTGGAGAATAGAGAATTGACTAGAGAACTAACTAGAGAATAATCTTCTAGGCTCACTCAGGCTACTGGCAGAACTTAGTTCCTTATGGTTGTATGACGGAGAACTGTGGCTTTTCAATGACTCTCCACTGGAAGCTGCCCTTGGATCCTCAAACCCTCCCAGTTCCAGCAGACCTCTCACAACATGGCAGCTTGCTCTTCAAGCCGGTAAGGAAAAGCTCTTGTTCTGCTCTGCTAAGATGGAGTCTTATATAATGTCATATAATTATGGGTGACAGTCCAACACCTTGCCATATAATATAACTTAATCAAAAAATGACACCCTTGTTACGTTTGCTACCTTTTGTTAGAAGCAAGTAACAGGTTCTGCCCTCAGCCACCAACATTGGGGGGCATCCTTGGTCATGTCCACCACAAGGAGTTGCAGTTTTAGACAGATGACTGGAGAAGGTGTCCCTGAGCGGTATGATTTGGGTAAGGACCTGGGAAGGAGAGGGAGAGTGTCATGTGGCTGTCTTAGGGAACAGCATCTTTCCCAGCGGAAAAAGCAAATGCAGAGCCCCAAGGAATAAAATGCCTGCCAATTTTTAAGAAAAACAGCCTATGTGCTGATGAGAAAGATCAAAGAGAAGGACAAATGGATGATGCAGGAGAGAGAGAAAATCACTGAGCTATTGAGTAACCAAGAAGAATCTCGTGCATACGTGAAGGGATGGCATTTGCTACTGGCACAGACAAGCAGTTCACGGTGAAAGACCCGGAGGCAGAGTATATGGGCACAAATACAAGTGTAGATAAGGTGATGGGAATTTCTGCTTTCTCAATGACCTAAGAAGCAAGGTCATCTGCAGAGAGTAAGGGTTAGGAAGGGGGTGTTAGCGATTTCAGGAGAAATGGGAGGGTATAAAACAGCCACTCATGGGGATGGGAATGTGTGCATCCCTGAGGATGGACCAGGGAATGTCAGCCTTTTGGCTTGGCAACATACTACGCCCACCTGAGGTTAGAGGTCGTGAATTTTAAGAGAAACATGTCAGCAAGGGTGGGTGGTTTTTTCCAACCACAGCCAGCAGGTGTGGAGACAAGGCGAGGCATATACAGAGAGCTGGGCTGAGTCACAGCTGGGGTTTGGGTAAGTGAATGCACAGAAGCAGGGAAGGACAAGGTGCAATCAAAGGAATGTGGTGACTGGCCATGGAATTTAAGCTAGGTCAGATCCAACAGGGAGAAAATCAGTAAGGACATAGTTGAACTGAACAGCACCATCAATCAACTGGATCTAATTGACATTGATAGAATTCTCCATCTAGCCACAGCAGAATACTCATTCTTTGCACACTCATGTGGAACACTTAACTGAGACAGAACACAAGTGGGCTGTAAAACATATCTTGACAAATTCAGAAGAATTGAAATCTTATAAAGCATATTTTCAGGCCACATGGAATTAAACTAGAAATCAATACCAGAAAGGTATATGGAAAATTTCAAAATATCTGGAGGTTAAGTAATACATGGGTCAGAGATGATGCCACAAGAGAAATTTTTTAAAAATAATTAAAAAAAAATTTTTTTTAAAGTATTTTGAAGTAAGTGAAAACTTACTGTGGTGCAGCAAAAACAGTGCCAAGAGGGAAATTGATAGCAGTGAATGTGTGTATCAGAAAAGGAGAGAGGAACCCTATGGTTGAGTCAGATGACAAGAAATTCAAGGCTAGGCATTTTAGGGAGGAGGATGGAGAAAGGGCTGAGAATGGCAAGGAGATGCGAGAGATTCTCATGGAATAAGAGAAATGGTAGAGAAAACAGCTACCACTTGAGAGGCTACGGGGGAAACAGTATCTACAGGCGAAGTCAGGTTCCAGTGATAGCACAAAGATTCAGTCAAGTTCAGAGAAGATTTGAAGGCTATGGAGATTTTGCTGGTGATTTTTGGAGGGCTCAGTGGAAGGGCTTTAGGGCCCTCCTCCTTTAGGGAAGGAGATCAGAAAAGAGAATGTCAGAATGGAGTGGGGATAAGAGTTGGAAGGATAGGGGCGCCTGGGTGGCTCAGTGGGTTAAAGCCTCTGCCTTCGGCTCAGGTCATGATCTCAGGGTCCTGGGATCAAGCCCCACATCAGGCTCTCTGCTCCGCGGGGAGCCTGCTTCCTCCCTTCTCTCTCTCTGCCTGCCTCTCTGCCTACTTGTGATCTCTGTCTGTCAAATAAACAAATAAAAAAAAAAAAGAGTTGGAAGGATAAAGGATGCCCAACCAAAGCAAGGCGAAGAGGCATAATGAGACAAGCTGTTCCATTGTAGAGGCTGCTGTCAGGGTCTCCTTGGGGGCACAGAACTCTGTTATCAGAGTTTGCTCTGTTGTCAAATTTGCTTTGAGGCTGGCAGGAGAGTGGCTTTCCTCTCTTACTCCTGCCCCCAAGAGCTGCACAGGGCGCTCTTTTTCTAGCAGGAAAAACCATGGACACCTGAGTCCACCACAAAGAGTCTGGGATGAGTGCTGGGTGGTTAGGGTCTTTGAGCGAGTGACACATGCGAGGTGTCTTAGTCCAAGTTCTCTATAGTTAAGAGTCTGTTTTCTGGTTTGCTTCTCTCTTTTTTTCTCCCCTATGTTCATCTGTTTTGTTTCTTGAATTGCACATATGAGTGAAATCATATGGCATTTGTCTTTCTCTGACTGACTTATTTTGCTTATAATGTTGAACATATTTTTTATGTAATTATTTGTCTTCTGTTTGTCTTCTTTGGCGAAGTGTCTACAAATATTTCATGCCATTTATAAGTTGAATTATTTGTTTTTATTTTTCGATTTTCAGACTTTTAAAAAACATATTCAGTATGCATCTCCTTTATGAAATTTTTTTTGCAAATATTTTCTACCAGTCTGTGACTTTTTTTCCATTTTTTAAAAAGATTTTATTTATTTATTTGACAGACAGAAATCACAAGTAGGCGAGAGGCAGGCAGAGAGAGAGGAGGAAGCAGTCTCCCTGCTGAGCAGAGAGCCCGATGCGGGACTCGATCCCAGGACCCTGAGATCATGACCTGAGCCGAAGACAGAGACTTAACCCATTGAGCCACCCAGGCACCCCTTTTTTTCCATTTTAAAAAGTGTCTTTTAAACTTTGGGGTTTTACATTTAGGTCTATGATCCATTTTGAGTTAAATTCTGTATACAGTGTGAAGTATGCTTCAAAGTACATTATTTTTTTGCATATGACTAAGTGTTGAAAAGAGTATTCTGCTTCCTTTAAATTGACATTGAGCCTTGTTGAAAATTAGTTGATTGTATAAATATGGATGTATTTTTGGATTTTCTATTCTGTTCCATTGATCTGTGTGTCTGTCATTTGCTAATACCTTACTATTTTGATTGTTGTAGCTCAGTGGTCCTCAGCTGGGGACAATTTTGCTCCCTCCCACCCTGCCACACCCTAGGGTATTTGACAATGTCTGGAGCCAATTTTGGTTCTCATAGTTGTGGGTAGAAGTCAGAGATGTTACTAAACATCCTATGATGCACAAGACAGCCTCCCACCACAAAGAATTATCCAGCCCAAAATATTAATTCTGCCAACATTGAGACATACTGCATAGCTTTACAGTAGGTCGTGGGATGAGACAGTCTTAACAGAAGTAATTTTGCAGGAGTAGGGAGAATATTGTGAACATATGATGTTGCTTTCTGGATAAAACTGGACAACATATGTAAAAGGGCTGGGCACACCGCTCATGCTGACTAAATGCTAATTTCTTCATCCTTTGTTACTGCTCCTGACCTTGACCAAGTTTTCTCCTCTTTGCAGTCCCTTCACTGTGACTTCTGCACTTGTGAGGGCCTGCATATTCAATTCTGAAACTCTCACCATGATGTATTCTCTGTTAACAGAGCCCTGTTTGTTTCTCCTCTGCATATACCTGTGGTGCATGGTGCAGGGTCTGGTGTTTGCTGCCAAAGTAGTGTTTCCCCTTTGGTCACCAGCTCATTGAGGAGGCGTGAGCACCAGAGATGTCTGTTTGTCCACAAAATCTATCTTCCCAACTCCATAATGTGGAGTCGTAACTATCAGACAGCTGCCCAGTCAGGAACTACGTTATCCAGAGTGCTTTGTGTCCAGTTGTGGCCATGTGACTAGCTCTGACCAGTGGAATGGGATTGGGAGTTGCCTCTCATTTGAGACTTTAATGAAGCAAAAAAAAAAGAGGGGGGATGCATTTTATACTCACTCCATGCCCCTTTTCCCTTTCCGCAGTCTGGTGCAGGGGGCTCTGAGTTCCTAGTTTCTAGTTCTCAAACTTCTGTGTATATGCGTCCCCCACACCTGGGGATCTTCTTAGGATACAATGCTAGTGTAGTGGGTCTAAGGCAGGCCTGAGATCTTGCATTTCTAACAAGCTCCCAGGGACAGCAGTGCTGCTGATGCTCAGACCACTGTCCAGAAGCAAGGCTTTAGGGAATGGTGGAGTCATAGAATAAAAGGAACACTAGCCTCTGAATCACTAAATTAAAAAAATCTGCTTCTTTGATCAGCAACTCCTGACCTGTCACCTGAGTGAGAAATACATCTTTCTGGGCAGCAGCTAGTCTTCTGGAGGTGGTTGTTACAAGTCACTGCTTCTTTCTGAAAACACCACGAGGGTCTTTGATCCTGAGAAGTCAGTACAGGGAGCTCAGGTAGTGACGGGAGCCTGGGCAGGGAGTCAGATGGGATCTGTGGTGTGTGTTTGTGTGTGTGTCCTTGTGAAGAGCTGTCACCGGAGCAGAGAGGCAGGGAGAGACTGGACCAGTACAAGGCCAAAATCCTCGGGGGCCTTTGCATGTTTTCAGCAAACATTTACAGTGTGGAGGCCAAGTTCATCTGAGGAATGCTGACCAGCTGGACACAGTGTGCTAGAATTCAGCCAAGGATATTATTGGAAGGTCTCTCTGTGGGTTTTGAGCAAGGACGGCTGGAACAAGAAAGTGTACCCTATCATCATCGCTCTGTCTGTGACCTTACCTTCCTGAAATGAGAGCTAGAGTCAGGTCCTGCTCAAGCCCTCCTGGCTTTAGGATGAGGCTGGGCCTGAGCAGGAGCAGGAGAAAGTCACGGGGAAATAGTTAAATGGGCTTATTTTGAGTAAAGCTCTTGGGTGAGTTGCAGAAGCTAGACTTCATCCCATGCAGTTCTCAAATGATGACATCAAGCCACTCTGTCAGTATTTTGTAAAAATAGCAGCAGCAAATTTGAGAAAAATTGCAAACTGTCCACGCTGACTAGTCAGGGCCACTTACTTTGTTGAGAGCCATTCTTACTCAAGGGAAACTATACTGGAGTTAGAGATGAGGCCATTTAAAAAAAAAAATCTGATTTTCAGCAAGTGTTCGTTGAGTACCTATTATATGCTCGGCATCATGAGGGTTGATGGTAGAAACATGGAATGAGTCTTCAGTCCACACTGTGGTGGTGGAGGAAAGAGTGGAGGACCTATAAAATAAGAGTTGCAAGTGTGTGTACTGATCAGACAGGAAAGTTCTTTGCAAAGTTGCCAGTGTTCCAGCCAGGGCTCCTGAGTCCTTTGGGAAAGGCTGGCATTATCTACCTGAGACAGAAGATCCAGGAGGCTGAGCTCTGCGTCAGCAGCCCGGGAGGGCTGGAACCTCCCACAGAGGATGGAGAGGAAGGGACAGAGGACTTAAGGTCAAGGGAGAGAGGCAGGGAGAAGGGAGCAAGAACATGGTTGTCTCCTCTCCAGGCCAGAGCATTACATACAGGGACCAGTTGTTCTGCCCAATGAAAACCCAAAAGTAGCCTCCTGCTGCATTTTAAACGGAGACTCAAATCTTGGCTCAGGCCTGTTAGGCCCTGTGAGCTCGGGATCCCGTGGCTCTGCAGCCTCCTGCTGGCCGGTTCTTATCCTCCTCTGTACCTCAGGTGGGCTGGCTCCTATGTGACCCTCACACTTGCCAGTCCTGGCCACCGTGCCTTTCTATCTTGGTTTGCTGGGGGCAGACAGGTTTGCTGGAACACTGACTCACAGTTTGAAAACAAGGACAGGCCTTGACAAACTGGGGCAATTGGTCACCTCGTTCCCTGAGGCCCAGGCTCCTCCGTGCAGCTCCTGCCACCACTGTTCTCTTCTGACACCTGTGCCCATTCAACCCCTAGCTCGGCCACCATGTTCCATGCCAGCCCTCGCGCCCCATCAGTCCCCGCACTGGACCTGTCTCTGGCTCCTTCACTTCTCCTTTGTAGTTCTTATTCCATGAAGCTAGTCTGTGTCTCAAATGCATCAGGCTGGTTTGATGGAGCATCTCCATCTTTAGTCTGTGATTATTGGCTGGGTGAGTATTTCCTTCTTTGTAAACTGAGAGCCTGTTCACACTTTGCATGTGAATCATTTACCTTCCTGGCGGTTCAGACACTGTAAGCTCTGTGTCAGGTGGGGAGGGCCTGCCTGGTGAGAGGTTACCTTCTCAGACCTCTGTGCTGTGCCCGGCACATGGCTAACACCCCATAAATACTGAGACTCCTAGCATCACTGAAATTGTTTATGTATCCCTCAGTTGATAAATAATAAAAAATGTAGATAAAGCAAATATTCATTATTTGCCAGGCTCAGGTCAGGGTCCCTAGACGATGACTACACATGTACCTGATTTGAAACTGAGTAAGTTATCCATAGGTTTTTATGTACTTTGGGGGTCTATGTGTTATTTTGTCACAATAAGAATATTGCAGTTGGAGTCGCTGGGTATATATGTCTGTGTTCATATGCAAGTCATATGTGAGTCATATGTGAGTTTGTGTGTGTGTGTGTGCACATACACAGATATACATGATGTGTGCATATATACACCGTACATATATTTTCTTGGTTTTTATCCTGTATCTGCTCATTCGCCCCCATGAGCTTGCTTTGAAGCACAACTAAAGGCATCTCCGAGGTGGTAATCCGGATCAAGAAGCCAGAATCCAGTGGTTCCCACTAATGAGAGATAACACAGGAGTAACGGGAAGGTATGCCACGGAGTCGTACAACCCCTGCTAATGTTTAACCTGTGAGACGTGTGTGGACGGGACCATCGGTTTTGAAGTCTTCCTTCTGTGAATTTCTCCATGTTCTTGGCAGTTGAACCACTCACCGCTCACTTTCATTCTCTTAAGGACTCGGATCCTACCACGGCTCACTTCTTTCCCAGTGGCTCCTGGACGTTAGGTAGAAGGCAGACCTTTCCAGAATCCTTGCTTGCTTGCTTGCCTTCTGAAAAGATTTTATTTATTTATTTGACAGACAGAGATCACAAGTAGGCAGAGGCAAGCAGAGAGAGAGAGAGAGACAGGGGGAAGCAGGCTTCCTGCCGAGCAGAGAGCCCAATGTGGGGCTCGATCCCAGGACCCTGGGATCATGACCTGAGCCGAAGGCAGAGGCTTTAACCCACTGAGCCACCCAGGCGCCCCTCCTTGCTTTCTGTAACGATGCGCTCTGCATGCTGATACGTATGTGGATGTGTTTATAAGGCATAGGACGTCTCCCCTCCCAAATGGTCCCATCTCAGTCAATTATTTCCATCTCTGGGAGTGGGTCACAGCAAGGCTCTGAGGAGTTGGTGCCCCAGACTTACCTTAGGTTCAGTCTCTCCTCTGAACTTCATTCTTTTGGTGCATGTCCATCTTTTAAATCTACAATTATTGGCTGGATGAGTATTCCATCTGGGTGACCTGAGAACCCCTCACCCTTTGTATATCAAAAAATGTAATAATGTCCCTTCTAGATCAGTCCTACCCTCACCTTCTTTTCACGCAGGCTTGGGAGTCCGTGATTGTTCCTGAGTTTGCATCCGGTCAGTCGGGGAGGCCTGCTGCTTCTCCCTCCTTCAGAGCCCTCCTGTCTCTCCCCTCCATTCTGGGGGCTCAGGTCTTCTTATCTCTCACCTGATGTTAGCCCCTGCCAGCGTCTCCCTCCTCCACGTCACCCTGGACAGGGCTGCCAGGACTTCCTCCCACAGCCAAGGGCTGACTTTATCTTTTCTCTGCTTAGAAATCGTTAACAACTCCCAAATGTTCCTAGTGGCATTTGTTATCTGCCTGAAACTACCTCTGTTTAATCTTCTTCCTCCTTCTGCCCCTCCCTCCATCTCTCTCTCTCTCTCTCTCTCTCTCTGTGTCACACACACACACACACACACACACACACACACACACACACACACAGTCTTAGTCAAAGTAAGCCATTCATGGTTTCTCTAATGTATCTCTAAGTTCCTTAACTCTGACTTTGCTCATGCTGATCTCCCCCTTATACCTCATCTGCCTCTTGAAATCCCACCCACCCTTCAAACCCAACTAAAACGCCACATATCCAGGATGACAACTATTCCCACATCCTACCTAATCCCACTCTGTCTTGGGTTAGATTGTCTTGGTCTCCTAACTAGATGGTAGGCACTCCGAGACTACAGGCTGAGTTCCGTTCCCGGTAATGTTTTATAGATTGCAGACACTCCACACTCTTTGTAAACATTTATGAAACTGAGTTAAGTCAGTTTGTCTTACAGAGGGACCTTGTTAGCATGTGTAGCCCCTGAAATAGTTTTTTATAAAAGTCTAGATCCCATTTCATTTTAAAATTAACACCTGCATTTTTTTCCCCACAAATTTCTTGCAAAGGATGTCTCTTCTCTTGTATGCATGCTTTAAATATGCCTATTTAAGCCTTGCATTTGCAGACATAACCCATTAATCTGTGGAAACCACTGCCACATAACCCAACGGGCAAAGCCATGCATTGTGGCCAAGCCAGACGGATAGCCATCACACATTCGCTCAGAATAAGTGTGACTTTATTTTTAAATTCAAATAAACGTGGGTGCTAAGTTTTAGATGGAAATGCTGTCAGGGCTTCTGGAGGAAGGAAGGCATTGCCCACTTGAACATTTCTTACAGATGCTCTCTACTTTTCTCTCTTTATTCTCTTGCAGGAGGGCGGCGTTCTCCAATTGTCTCTTTTACACCCCGAGGTAATGTACCCGAGTGAAATGTGGGATCAATGGGAGGCCCACCTTGCTTCTCTAATGGAAAGGCACCTTGGACTGGGCAGGTGGCGATGGGGAACCGGCTGTCTATGGGTTTGAAATCCATAAAAATAGAAGTTGAATTTCTGAAAATGAATTTCACTGAAGTTCTCCCTGCCCGTGTATGCCCTAAAATGTCTCTTTGTACCCCAGGAATGTGTGCTTCTCAGTGTGAAGGCAGTTGACCTGGGATGAAATCACACAGATACACCTTGTTAGGCTTTTCGAAAATGGACCTTCTACCGAAGAAGGAAAGTCAGCGGTCACTTTGTTGCTTTCCCAAGATTCCCAGGTTCTACCAGGTGAAATCGCTCTCTGAGAGGCAATTTCATCAAAGAAAAGATCCCATCAAACTATTGGAACTCTTAAAAAACCCAGCCGACTCTCATGTGTGGTTGCTGGTTACACTCCGCTGAGTGGTAAGACACGCTTTCGTTTCTGTGGAGTCCCTGTAACTGAGCTGTCTGGGTGATATACCCCCCAGTGTCCAGCAAGGGGCCGGCTTAATTCTGGGATGTTGCTCCCTTGTTTATACCCAAATGCCGACCACCACAGCATTGCCTTAATAATCATAACCATACCCTTTACCACATTTAATTGGTGCCCAATTAAGTGAACTAAACACAATGTAGAACTCATCATGAGACTTAGTACCCTTCCTATTATTAACCTTGGAAAGGACTCATGTGATTTTACAGGAACCTGTCTGGCACTAGGGTTGTCTGAAAAAGAATCTTTGTTGAGTCCAAATTCTTCGGCAATTAGGTCATTTGATTTTGGCATGAGTTTGGCCCAAGAAAGAGTCCTATGAATAGGGCAGGGCAGACTCAGCTTTGGAGAGCCCCAAGCTCACATAGTTTGAGGCAAACTCATCAAGAACAAATAATAAGGGGCTCCTGGGTGGCTCAGTCGTTAGGCGTCTGCCTTCCACTCAGGTCATGATCCCAGCGTCCTGGGATGGAGCCCTGCATCCGGCTCTCTGCTTCTCCTTCCCCCACTCCTCCTGCTGGTGTTCCCTCTCTCACTGTCTCTGTCAAATAAATAAATAAAAATTTTTAAAAATGATAATAAAATTTCAAATGGCTTCAGTTGTTCAGCTTCACAGCAAACCACCTCTAGAGCAAGAGCCGCGATCAGGTTTCCGGCAGAGGGCCTCCCGCTCAGAATACCCATTTGAAGTTATTCCAGCACGTGTGGATTGAAGAGCCACATGCTTTTCCATCTCCGGGGTCTCTATGATCCACTGCTTGAAAGGTGAATCAGACCCCAATAAAAGCAAGCGAGAGGTTCTCTGCTGAAAGTCCGGCTGTGGTTCTAAGACGGAGGCTGCAAATCGGGGGCCTGTGAGCCAGACCTGGTCTGCAGATGGTTTGTGGTCGTAGTGTTTTGTCTTCTTGCTCAGTGTTTCTTAAAAACACGAATTAAGCTTGTCAAACTATAAAAACCACAAAATTTCAAATAAAAAGCTGATTTTTTTTTCCTTCTCTTGAGAAACTGAAAGGCTGTTCCACAGTGGACTTGGACCTGACAAAATGACAGCTTTAGAGGAGGGACATGCCTATCCGTTGGCCCAGTCCCCACCTGCCTCTCTCCATTTTCTCCTATTTCCTGCCTGACCTTGGAGCCATTTGATTCAAGGTAAGGCCCTTGTCCAGGCCAGGTGCCTCACTGGCCTCAGCGTTCGTCTCTGAATTCTAATCTCTTGGATGGCCTAATGATGTTTATATTTTTTTCTTTTAAAATAGTAGTTAGCTGTGCATCATTAATATTTACACCCCATCTTGTTAACCACATTGTTTTATAAGTCTCCTGCTTTTTTGCCTTGCCCCAGGCCTCTTTGATTAGTTCCTAAAGAATGACTTATATTTATTGCAAATACCTTCGCTTTTGTGCTTGATTGCGCACTTCATGTCAGCTTCTTCCCTTTTCTAAAAGTGGCATATACTTAATTTTTTTAAAAAAATTAATAGTGGAGTAAAAATGGTCAGTTTGGGAATGTTAGGCCCCCCCACTGATATCAGTGGGAAGTCCCAAGAGGACTAGGATTGAAAGCTGTCTCTGTGGACTGTGATCTCTGTGATGGGGGCGTTTCTCGTCCTCCTAGTACAGACCTCTCTTCTCCCCAGTGTCTGTACTGTAATACATTGCACAGGCCATATTCAGACGTTCATATTAGACCTCTACACTACTGTTCACTAAGTGTTGGCTTCTGCATAAACTCCTTGGGATTTTACATGAAAAAACTTCAGAATTAAAATGAAAAAAATGTGATGGGATTAATTGTTGATGGATACGCAAAATCCTTTTTGAAAAAAAGGCACAGTGTATCACTCAGGATAGCAAGCAACAGAAGCATACTACCAGTTCATAAATGATGTAGTTAGCCAACAGGGAAGTACCAATTAGAGTGTCTTTGAGAAAACTCTCCATTTACTGTGGGGGGGGAGGGGGGAGTTTGTTTTTTGTTTGTTTTTTGTGGGTTTTTTTTTGTTTTTGGTTTGTTGGTTTGTTTTTCCTGTGTAATTCTACTGCCTTTAGATTCAAGTTTGAAAAAAAGTCCTGTTTGGGGGCATTAAATTTCCACTAAAAAAACCCCCAAAACAACAACAACAACAACAACAAAACCCACAAAAACTATGAAAACCGCAGTTTGAAAAAATTAACTCCCAGTAATTCGTTACTTCAAATTAACACACAGCCTATATAGTTGGAAAAAGAAAAGGTTTTTGGATATATATTTTATTTGACAGTGTTTTAGAATATCATACAGTAAACAAGATTTCTGTAAAAGTTAATTTATCCATAGTGGTGCGTTTCATAAAAATAGTTGCTCACTTACAGTCTTTCTGTGACTATTAATACATGGAATTATATTTATAGAGATACAGCTGTACAAGGTAAATTCACAGCTAACACTACACAGAAATATTATTTGGAATGGGATTTAGATGATGTGCTGTCTTCACAGGTTATGGATTACAGCCGCATAAAGCAATTACTGCACAAGTAGTAGCTGTGAACTGTGCAAATTAGAGTTTATGCAAGCGTAATCTCAACTTTTTTATCCTTTTGTAACACATGAAAAATAAAGGTCAGAGGATACAGTACCAGGACGTGCAGCTACACTACAGAAGCATTGTCCAAAACCAGATTCAATAAATTAATGGCAAACTATACTGGATTTCTAGTCCAGGGGAGAAAGACTAATTGAGATTAAACCAAAAAGTACTGTAAACTGCTACATGTGTTTGTGCTTTTGTTTATTATGAATGGATTCCATTTTTGGCAATTGCTTTACAGGCTGCAAGATTCTTCACTTGAGGCTTTCGACCATATTCTCCTCTTGTCAAACAACTAAACTACCCCTATGCCTGATGGAAATGAAATAGCTAGTGCTCAGTTTACTGCAATTTACAGAGATGGAAAGTCAACAGAGGGAGGCTATTATGTGTGACCCTGGGTGATGGACCTGATCTCCTGTTTTACTTATTTGACTACAAGTTCAGGGAGGCTTATTTGCATTTGAACTCCTGTAAGGGCCAGTATCTGGGAAGGATGAAGCCTCATTCATTCAGAACAAATTAGAAAGAAACTGCCCTCAGAAACAGTTTGCCTTTTAATATGTGTAGCTACAAATAAGTACCAATGGATAATTAACTGAAGGTAACATTTTACAAAGGAATATTAAAAGGGCAGGGAAGAAAGGCAAGCCTTAGTATTCTGCTAGGGGATCAACCATAGATCAATGAAGATAAACAGAAACATCTAGAAGCTGCTAAAGAAATTTAAAAACGGCAGACTACAAAGACAAAAAAGCAAACCAAATGAAAATAAAAGGAGAAAGAATAAGGTAAGATAAAGCAGAAAAGAATGCTAAAAGGCTCACATTCTTTTATGAAAATAAATTGGCCATTGTATGATTTTTGAATATTAGGGATCCATTATAATCTGAGAAATACAGGAGAAACACTTTGCTTCTGCTCTATCAAAGTGAAAATGAAATACCGGAAAGAGGGTTTTAAAAGACAATAAAATAAGTGAAATAGAACACTGCTGTCAAAGAAGCTACTATCTTTGCTAGCCTGAGACAATAGGAAAGCCTCTTCATAAAGGAACTGCAGCCTTGCCAATCTTGATTAAACAAATTGTGGTCCTTCAATTATAAAATGCATATTTTAGATGAAAACCAATTAAGATCTATGAGCTAAACTGCAAAATTCTGACTTATGGCAATCTGTTCCCTAAGATACAATTTTTTTAAACCTTTTTTTTCTACCACTGAAAATGTACAGAAATATGATTTGATCACAGAAATGGCAGTAAAAATGGCATCACACCAATGAATTCACTAGATTTCTAACTCGTCCTGCAGTATGCAGGGAACGTTGCTGCTAATACCGGTGATGGATGCCACGGGTGAGCCATGGAAACATGTCATGGGCGAACAGTTCCGAATGTTTCAAAGAAACCTTTTAACCCCTGTCTAGATATGTCGAGAACAATTTATTTACAACTCTTTAGATCAATTAAAAGATATAATCTTGTCTCAGTTTCAGCTTGCTCCGTGCAGTTTGATTTTAAGGCGATATTCCAGTTTGTGATTGCTCTTAACTTGTCCAGTTTCTTGATATTAGAGTTTGGATAGCATCCAAATCCTTCATGCAGTGGGGGTAAAAATTTTTTTTCTCTTTCTTTTAAAATTTTTTTTTCTTTTAAACTAAAGCTACACTGCACTGTCTCTCTGTGATGTTCTTCACGTTATTTTGGTTCTTCCATAGCTGCCAAAGCCCCCACAATGGAACCGGGGGCTTTAGGATCAGTTTAGGTCTGCGCGTGGACGCCGTGCCGCCCATGCTCGCTGGACACGTGGGACTTCAAGTCGATGCTCCCAGGCCTTGGTGCCTCGTGGATCTATGCGTGTGACAGTGAAAATAAATTAAAACGCCGTGAGACGGAACCTAAGAAGAACGGCCTGCAGGCGTCGAGGCGGGGCGGCGGGCTGCTGCCGCGCAGCTCATCTGCCCGCGGCCGAGGCGCCCGGCTTGAGGACGCCCGGCAGCTTGTCGGAGCCGGGCACTTTCCAAGGCCCGGGCGCCACGGCGGCCTTGCGCGTGGGGACGCCCCCCGGAGGCCGCGCGCCCTGCCGGGGCCCCGCGCGCGCACCCGCCCTGCCCTCCGCCTCCCGCGCGCCCGGGCGCTCGGCGCCACCGCCACGGCCCGGGCCCGCGAACGCAGGCGCAGCCCCGGGGCCTTCGCGCCGGCCGAGCTCGGGGCCCGCCGAGGTGCGGGGCCCCTCCTTCCCGCCGGCCCGCGCCGCGTCCGCCGCGTCCGCCGCCGCGGGCCCGGGCGCCCTGGCCTCCGAGGAGGGCCTGCCGGCCTCCCGCCCCTGGCCGCCGGGCGCCTCCTCGAGCCTCGGCCGAGCGGCCCTGTGCGGGCTCGCCGAGCGCTCCCTCTGCTCCCCGAGGCGCTGCTTCTTCTGGCCGCCGGTTGAAAGCTCCTTTGGTTTCCTAACGTCGTGTTCCCTTTTGATATCCCAAGTTGGGTCTGGGCCTATCTGGTGGGAAGGGTCGGAGGGTGGGGCTGGATGTGATGGAGAGAATGGAGAGAGGACGTCCTCGAGGGAGACGCCTACTTCCGGCAGACCTGGGGAGGCGGCAGCGGGAGAACTCCAGGAGTTGGGTTCGTCTGTGGGACAGGAAGCACAGGCGTTAGGAGCCGCGCCGCGCAGCCCTTGCACGCTCCCGCGACCTCTCGCCACGGTAGGGACGAGAGCAGACGGCCAGGGGCGACTGCTTTCAAGGTCCCGAGCCATCGCCAGTCCCACCCTCACTGCCAACAGGGCAGCCCGCCGCGCCCCCCGCACCCCCCCAGGGGGCATGGTTCTGTGTCCCACCCCGCCAGACTTATTTACCCCACCTCCTTCCCTCGTTGATGAATCGGGACGGGCATTGCTAAGGCGGGGCCTAATCTGTCCCTTCGCCTCGGCCCTTACTAACTCCCTGGGGTGTCTTCAGATCTGACAGCCCGGTGTGGGTATCTAGCTTGGCAGCACTTGAATCAGTGGTTCTCAGACTCCGCGTCGGAATCACCTGGGGTTGGTTGTGAAAAATACAGATTCCCCGGGGGCGGCTTGCAGAGATTTCAGGAGCTCCGCTCCAGGAATTCCCCTGCATTTTTACCAGGCACCCGGCTGACTCTGAATGTGGTGCAAGAACTGAGCTTTGAGAAACACGGGTCTGAGTCCTCCGGAAGAAGTTGGGACAGTGACTTTCAACCATTAGGTGTCACTCAAAGCATAATCACCAGCAGATAGTCTCAGAATTTGGATAAAGTCATCAAAAAACATTTACTCTTGTCTTTTGGAAATCATTGTCCTTAATTCTTTTCGGTAGTTCTGATATGAAAACAGGGCCAGACCAAGATCAATGATTCTTTTTAGGAAGCCTAGTTTCAACATTTATTTGGGGTTTCAAATCTCCCTACTTTGAGAAAGGTTTTGAGACAATGTACAACAAAACACAAAAGAGAATGATAAAAATGAGAATTTTTTAAAAAAAGCTGTTCAGAAGCCAAGTAGGAGGACGGACGTGTTAGGAATCTGAGATGAGTTAGTTACTACTATGAGCACTAACGTGACCCTTGAGCTTCTAGCTACTAAATCAAAATTAAAGCAGGAAAACCCAATACAGTCATCCCTTGATATTTGTAAGAAATATGTCCCAAGACCTTTGGAAATCCTCAAATTTTGGAATAGCTTTCTAGAGTGTCAGTTCTCTTCACAGCATTGGCATACGGTCATGAGTAGGAACAAAGAAACCACACTGATGTCTGAGTGCTGGGTGGCAGGAGCGGCTCCTCACCAGCCGAGAGACTCAGCCCCACACACCAGCCTCAGTGCCTGTGAATCAGTTCCTGCCACTGTAACATTATATGTCACAATTAGAGGCTCTTATTCAGGCTCAGTCTGTGAATGTTTAAAATATGAGGATTCTTATTTAGTACTTTTGATGCTGATTTATAAAGCGATAAGGAGAGGAAGAGGGCAGTGAGGTTGAGAGTTCCAAAAATTCTGGGCCACCTGTACAATATCAAATCAATTATAAAAAGTTCCTCCTTTGATGTGATATTTGAAGGGAGTATTTAGGGCTCAGTGTTCTTCTCTTCCTTCTTTTCAGAGATATATCTATTATCATGTTCACACAGTGAGTAAAAAGTCCTGGAAAAGCATTAGAAGACCTGGAATCCAATCCTGCCTCTGGCATTTACCAAGATGTGATTTTGAATCAACTACTTGATCTCTCTGAGCCTCATTTTCTCCTTTTATAAGGTGAGGATGAAATGTTTACCTTGTAGAGATAAGACACGCACTTTCAAAGGGAAAAGCACTTTGCAATGGGAGGATTATAATGATTTTTCACAAATAGTTGAGTCAGATTTCTCTTCTGAGTCCCACTAGCTGCCCCCACTAACTAGCATACTTGTAGGTGAGGTTTTGAGTTAAGTGCAGTCAATCAGCTGTTCCCATCTGCTGTGATTCCCAGGTGTGGTTTTGCTCTACCCCAGGTAGCCTACCTTGGCTACTTCAAGGAATATTCGAAAATCCTTAAATGCAAATGTTTTTGTTGAAAATTGGAGTATGTTCTGCTTCTGGCTGGGCTAGAATTTGAAAATCAAACTGTTATAGCAAATGACAGACTGTGGCAACTCCATCATGTAGGAAGATGAGGCCTGAAAGAGTTAACAGCGGTCTTCAAAGGGCCTCACTAGAGGGTAGCTGTGCTATGGTAGTCTCTAACTCGGACCATGGTAATGCTATGTCACATTTTAGTATCTCTTCCCAACATCTCCCCCCCGCCCCCACCTCTGCCAATTCCATCACGGGTGGCCGAGTCAATTAGCTGGCCTTGAATTACTGTGAGATACGGGGAGGTTGATATTATTCACACCATTTCCTGAAGGAGGAACTAAAGCAGAGAGAGGTTAAGTAATTTGACCAAGATTACAACATGGGTCGGCCAAGAGTAAAACATTGGGTTTCTTTACTCTCTTTTACTTCCTGAGAAAATTTTCCTAACGGGGTGCCTTGCAAATAGGATCAAAGCGTGTGAAATGGACATGCTCAGTGGGCGCTGCGGCCCAGCAGGAACCAGACCCCATCGTCACAGAACAGAATGGTTAGCATCTATTTCCGCACATCTTACTCGTGACAGTAAACTAGAGGTGAAATCCGTCAAAATACAAAGATACAGTATACTCTTATTGTAAAACGATTTCTCAAGTATTCGTTTATAGATCATTAAATTCTTAGTGGGACAAACTGAAAGCTAAAATGTCCCAGCCAGTACCAACTGAGAGTACTAGTCAGAAGTTACAATGAGCTGGATCTTAAAGTAACATGATTTAAAGGATGGACATTCATGTAAGTGATTTAACAGTTCTCATTTTTCTGCACTCTTTCCTTATATCCCCATCCTGGTGAGCGGCAAAACCATCACCTGGAGTCATTCTCAATTCCTTTCTCTCCCTCAGAGCTGTGATCTGCCCTCAAGTCTTACTAGTCTTAACTTCAAGTACGCGTGGACTCTGTCAACTGAGGTTTGTCTTCCCTTTCACCACCCAAGGTCAAGACCCCGGGCAGGGCCTAGACGGATGCAACCAGCATGGGCTGCCCAAGATAATCACAGTGAAAAGAAGGCCATAGTGTGGACATCTTTCCTAAACCCTCATTGATACCGTTCAAGACAGAGAGTTCAAAAAACGAATTTCAGGTGTTGTTCAGGCAAGAGAAGTGACGTGTACGATACTGTGAACCACACGCCCTCTCCCGAGCTCGGAGTTCAGGACAGCTAACCTGGTTACCGGTACCCAAGGGATGCGCCTGCCAAGCTGCTGTTTCTCCCAGGGGCAGCTCCAATAACCCGCTCTTCTCTTTCCTCCTGGTCTCGCCTACCTCTAACGATTCTCCACACAACACCCACAACAACCTCTTTGCGACACAGATTAGATCATGCCATTCCTTCGCTTGAAACTTACAGGGGATTCTTGTTGCCATTAGATTAAAATCCACGAAAACCAAAGACCGGCATGATCTGGCCCCTGCCAGCCTCCTGAGCGTCATCTCTATTTATTCTCTGTTCTCCACCTACACTGGTCTCCGTTCAGCTCCTAAATGCACCGAGCACATTCTCTACTCTGGGAGGTCACTGCTGACTCTTTTGCCCAGAAGGTTCTCTCCCCAGCTCTTCATACGGGCGGGTTCTTTTTTTATTCTTTAGGATTCTTAAATATCACCCCCAATCCAAGGTAGATATTCTGCTGTCCTCAGGAGCATCTTGATTTTAACTCCTCATAGTACTTATAATTGATAATTACATATCTGCCTGCTTATTCAGTTGGTCTCGATTTCAGCTCCTAGATCAAAAGCTTCACGAGGGCAGTGGCCACAGTGGTCTTGTTTAGCACAGTGGGAATTCCTGCCCAGCAGAGTGTTTGACACAGTAATAAGTGCTCTGGGAATACTGATGAACAGACCAATCGGTTCCAGAAACAGAGATGGAAGACTTGAAACCAAATGCCTACTTGACCGAACACTTCAGAGAAGATCTTCACTTAGAGAATGTATCAGCAAAAACAGGTTTGTATCTATGATTTCTATCAGTTTCCAGAGGGAAGATGGTGGGGAAATGCTAGTGCGAGGGGAAATAAATACATTGGGGGCAGGAGTGCAGAGGGAGGGCCCGAGCAACAGAAAGGGCACCGGGAAGAGGTCTTGGCTTTTATCAGTGGCCCCTGGGGTGGAGAGAGAGAGAGACAGAAGCTCTGGATGGAAAACAGGCAGTTTTTAAGTTTTTAAGTTCCCCTGACTTTTCACAGATGTTCTTTCCCTTGTTAATCTTCTCAGCCATGATGATGTAATGACTTTGCTTAAAGGAGCTTCACATCTGGGGACTCATTAGTCACTGTGCCGGTGAATGTTCAGATGAACCACAGGCAAGATAGACCCTAAATATCTCACACTCTGCTGGGGGGGAGAAGCAGGTCCCTGTCCTAAGTTAAGACCAGGTTTCTTCCCCTTCTTGTTGTTTCTAGCCAATATGGATCTGTCCTAGAAAAATAGGCTGATTAATACATAATAGATATTAATAGTATATATGTACAGAAATCACACACACATATATATACTACTATGTTTGAGTTGAAAGATGTATGATCTCTTGAATAATCTTGTAGGAACTCAGCAATATTGAAAAATAAAATGTAGTCTTCTATGTAATCTCGCTATGCCTGAGATTAAAAAACAAACCCCAAATCCTCATCTAGTGTGTTTCAACAGCTTGTTTCCTTTTGGAATATAACTCAAGCGACAGTAACCAGAGAGGTGACCCACTAGGAAGAGACTACTTATTGTAGTAAGTGAGTATCTGCATTATTGGTTTTTCTAGGTGGCTCTTCAGCAAAAAATTGTGCAGAGGAAAATATAACTGGAATCAAGGAATAGTTCACTTGTGCTGAAGGGCGAGGGAGACGGGTTAGAAGGGAGCCAGGGATTGCTTCAGGGGAAGGAGGGCCTGTATCCCACCCCACACCTCACCTAATAGCCCTGGGGCTTTCAACTCTGGGCTGACAGGTCCCCCAAGGCTCTGCACTTCTCTCCTCCTCCTAGTACAGGGCTGGGACGCAGAGCCTAAAGGCTGCCTTTTGGATAAGGGTGGCCAGGGAGGTAACAGTAGTATTACCAGTATTGTATGGCTAATAATGGCAACAGCTAACATCCAGTGAGGGGCTTACTAGATGTCAGTCACTTTTATAATGTATTGACCCAAATGTAAATTGTACATTTTACAGGTGAGGAAACTGAGACGCAAAGAGGTTAAGTAACTTGTTCCAGGCTCTGTAGCTGGTTGGGGTGGATCAGGGTTGTTGAATGACTTTCTCAATTGGGTGATGTTCTACAAACTCAGCTCATACACTGTCACTAGACTCCTTTGCTAGCCTCTTTTTTTTTTTTTTAATTTGAGAAAGAGTGAGAGTGAGTGAGAGAGAAAGAGCACAAGCTGTGGGGGGAGGCAGAAGGAGAGGGAGATGCAGACTCCCCACTGAGCAGGGAGCCCAGGGCCCTGGGATCATGACCTGAGCCGAAGGCAGATGATTAACTGACTGAGCCACCCAGGCTCATCTTTGCTTCTTGGTTAGTATCATAAAATCCTCCATCAAAAGCGATTCTGTCAGAGGCCAATCCATCGTTATTCTAAGTGGAGGCTCTGATTGCCATTTGTGTCTGAACCTTGGACACAGAAGGGCAGTCACCACCACAGTGAGGGTGTTGATTTGTGAACACGCTGGAAATATGAGCGGAATCAGAGGATAAGGAAATTAGATTTCCTAAGGGCAGGGATAAGACTGTGTATTTTAAAAATGTCCCTCACAGTGTCACACTTTGATCCAGACTGATCTGGAAATACTCCTACTGGATATTGGAAACACTGAGTCAGTTCAAGACCTACTTTTACTGCTCAAATGAATGAACTTATTCTGCAAAGAGATCCATGGACGTGGTAAGTGTTCTTCCTTCTCATAAAAACCTTTCTTGTTGCAACCTACAGTTGGCTGGGTTGGAGAATACTGATGTATTATACTGAATTATATTCTCATCTAATTTAGAATATTATAGAAAAATACAAAAAATGACTAGAGTAGATCAAAGGACAGTAATGTGAAGTCATTAGGTGTTCAAAAGAAAAATCTTTTAAGGATGGGTCCAAGCCATAATGAATGGTTCATTTGGATCTGCTGAACCATCACTAAAGTGATTGCTTTTTGTAACAAAATACAAAGAAAAATGTGCCTTTAAAAAACTTCTGAACAAATTAATGATTTTCCTTTGCTTTTTTGCTCTTTCTCAAGCATTGTTTCCTATCTGGAGGCATTGTTAATGCCATTCAAACATGTATTTGTATCACCTTTGTTACCACAGAGATGTAAACAAGGTGTTACAAACATCAATACCTTTAAAAAATTGTGACCGTATTTGCTTATCTATGCTTCATATTTACACTTGTTTCGAGAGTGATCAAAGGTACAGGAGTAAACCTGTGGCAAACTTGACCTCTGGTGTTGAAGGGGCAAATCTCAGGGCTAATGGACCTATTGCTGATGGGGCTACCACTTACGGAGGACTTCAGCCCTCACAGGAACTGTGCCCCGTGAGTCCTATAGTGACCCTTTAAACCTCACAGCAGCTCTGAGGCATCTGGTGCTGTTATCCCCACTTCACAGATGGGGAAACTAAGGTTTATATACATTAGGCAATGTGTCAGGACCACTCAGCTGAGAATCAGGATAACTGACTACATAACTCCAGAGCCCAGTCCCAAGCCACTACTCTATTTAGGTGCTTTTCAACTTTTTTCCACATCACGACCCATGTAGAAAAATACATTCTTTAGTCAGTGCCCTGGAGTAAACAGATGGAAATGATCAAGGCCTGAGCAATCGAGCCAACCCTCTGTATGATGAGGGAGTGAACGGCTAGCTAGCTAAGGACAAGGCAGAGGCTGGCACCCTACACCCCTCTCCCCCTGACACGTGTGACATTCCTCAGGCACTCCTGGCCCTAACGGTTACCTAATAGAGATCACAGTCCTGCAGGACAGGAGTCTCCCTCAGTGTACAGACATCCCAGTGATTTACAATCACCTAACTTCTGGAAGACTCCCAACTGTCTTCATGTTGGTCCCTCAGTAGAGAAAAGACAAAACACAGCTTGGCTTGACCATAACCAGGCCTCCAGTACCCCGAGCGTCTTCTTTACCGTATGTCAGCCCTTCTGAACACCCCCTTTGTCCGCACCGCCCCACCTCCTGAGTATATAATCAGCCAGTCCTCGGGGTCACGGGGCAGCAGCTCTTCCTGCCCAGGGGTCCTGTGCCCTGCGCTTATAATAAAATCACCTTTTTGCACCAGAGATGTCTTAAGAATTCTTACTTGGTCGGCTCTGGACCTCACTTTTTTTCTAAAACGTCAGCATTTGGTGCCCGAATGTGGGGCTAGGAGTCTTTACATCTAGACTCTGAGCTTCAGTGCAAAATTGGTGAGTACTTTCTCTCCTCTTCTTTTACTCTCATTCCGGGGGCCCTTCAAGGAGTCCGGTCTTACTGAACACTTGCATGTCGATTGCTCAGGCTGTAATCCTCTAGCCCAGGGCTAGTCCATGGTGAGGAGAAAAGTCTGCCTTTTGGCTGGAAGTTAGTACCCTGGCCGGAATGGTAGTAAGACCCAGAAATCTGATGCCCTCTCTTTATTCCTGTTCTTTTACAAAGCTGTCTGTCTTGGGCATGGGACAGCCACCTAAGTCATCAGGACAGCTGCCAATCTTAAGAGTCCTGTGTGAGGTTTCCTCCTGATTGATCTAATGTGATCCTCTCCACATCCCTGGTCTAGCCACTTCTGGTGGTGGGACCTTCCCTGGGAGCTGGCTGAAATAGGTACCTGGTTGAATTAAAACCTGGGAATGTTTCCTAGGGAATTTGGCTGTAAAGGGCCATGTGTGTTGGAATGTCATTTAGACCATGATGGATTTTAATCTTTACTGTTTCTTGTCAGTGTCCTCTACTAAGCACTTAGAGCTACAAAATTGGGTTAATTTCCCCTTACAAAATTTTCTACTATTTTCCATGGGTTAAAAATGGCAGGGCAATAACACAACTTCTAGAATATAGGACGGCACAGTATCTTAGTCCATTCACCAGACACCCATCGGCAGCCTAGGATGCAATGGGGAAGGGGAGGGACGCCGGCACCCCTCCTACGGCCCTTTTAGGGCAGGAATGCCTTCACGGGAAGGCGGGATTGTGATCAATAGCAATGTTTTGAGGGACGCCTCCTGCTGCTTTTGACACACAGGAATTCTGATATCCTGCATGGGAGGCACAGGGAAGTCAGGGGGGTTTGGAAATGGACTTTCTTTACTTTTCTGGAAGCATGGCTTCAGTAGGCTTCTTTGGTTCCCAAGGACTACTACCTTGGAGTGCCTTTTAACCCACTGGAAACAATTCGGATTGCAACACTCAGGAAAGGACTGAGCTGCTGTAGCACTGCATGGCCTCAGTGGGATCTGTCAGTTAGATCTCCTCTGCAGGAAATAGGGCAAATGGACCTAGGATACCTGCACTGCTCACACCTAGGCCTTCGCTGCTCTACACCAGGACCCTGACCTAAGGGCCTCTTGCAGAATGCATTTCCTGAATATGTCTGGCTAGTAACCCCCTCCTGACATATTGGATGATAATTATCTACATAGGCCTCCTCCTGGTAAACCCAGGTTGCTGGAGGACACACAGGCCATCCCTAGCAAAGGGAACTCTGACTTTATCTTTCTCTGTTCCTCCTAATAGATGTGGGGGCTTCCCCATCACTCATTTCCTGGGTTAACGATTATAACTGGAGCCAACTGGGGTTAGTCTCCCTCGGGACGGGACTTTAAGGAATATTCCCAAGCAGCTGCCGAAACTCCCTTTGTTTTGGGGGAAATTCCCTGTCTGGCCCAATGTGGACTGCCTGACCCCTCTGCCCTTGTTGGCAGGAAAACATGGCGTCTGCTCCTCTGTTGGAGCTGATGAGCTCTAAAACCGGAACCCGTTCTCTGCCTTCCAGCAGCACTTTGTCTCTTCTGTCTCCCCCTTCTCCTGTTTCTGCCCCAACTTGGGTGTGGCCTGCATACCATCCACAGTGCCTCCTGCACCCGGGCTCCTTCTCTCTTCACTGTCAAGGAGCAAGAAGAGCACCCCTTGGACCTAACACCTCCCACTCCGGATTTCCCCACCAGTGTCTCAGGTAAAAACTGAAAATGGGGTGGACCCAGGTGGAACATAAATCATTATTTGAACTAAGTTAAGTTTGTTGGTTTAATTAAGATAGACATGTCTTTAAAGCTATCAGCACCAAATGTGAAACATTTATTCTATCAAGGTTTACTGAAGGTCAAACTCATGTTACCTCTGTTGCAATTTGTTAGCAAAAAGATAGCTTTATTGTCTCAAAGTTTTCATGGGTAATTGTTAAGATAGCTTTCAAAGACGTTGGTAACCTGAAACTTTAAAGTTTTGCTTGGATGATAAATGGAATTAAATTCACGGGACATCTAGGTCTTTTCCACATAGGATAAAGTGCTAAGTCATTAACTACTGGACATAGGTTTGTGCTTCTGACCCCTTATTGCAAAGAAACTAAGGATATTTAAATCTGTTGATAAACATGCCTCATGCTTAACTGATTCACAAATTTGTCATCTAAAGAATTCTGGTGTAACAGTTCATGATTGGTTACTCCTTAGTCTGCACTGGAGATTAAGGTTTTTAATGAGTGCAAAATTCTAAATGACTGATGGGAATGCATTTTTGTTGAAGGTAAAAGGAGGTAGTTTTGTCCTAACTGAGACTGGTTGTTTGGAGAGAAAGGGCTTGGGACAAAACCTGAATGCAAAGAAAAGTTGTAGAAGGCTAATGAATGAGTTCATCACTTGATATTTTAGTTACTGAAGTGTTACATGTCACAGAAATAACCTGATTTCCTCGCCAGCTATATTGTAAATTCTCACCTCCTCAGCTCTTTAACTATGTCCATTCTGAGTTTTTGTCATTTATAATTGTTGTAATTCCCTTGTAAAATGAGTTTCATCTTCAAGAAGATTCATATAAAGGACTTTTAGGACAAATACAGGTATTCAATATGTTGAAAATCCTAAAACTGAAATGGGTAATAATTTCCAGAACTAACTAAAGCTGCATTCAAACTAAACCAGAATTAGTAATGTGGAACTGAATGAATGAAAAGATTATAGTGTTGCAACTCTTGTTGGAAACATTGCTGGTCCTCTAATATTTGCTCTTCCAGACTAAGGAAACTTTTTCTTAAGATATCTGTGACTTATAGAAATGTAAAAATATTCATTTGTAAACAAGTCAAAGCATTCAACTCTTCTCTCTACCTGAACCCTCTGAAACTCAAAAGGTCTCAGCAAGTATACCTTCTTCCATGGCAGTCCTAGTCATTTATGTAAGTTCAATAAGAATCTGTTCTTGTAACAGGACACCGTTGAAAACATTGGTTATTTTACCAAGGCTTTGAATGGAATGTCTTATTTGAGAGACATGCACAGACTCAGATATGACCAAACAGGTTTAAGTAATGGAGGTTGACTTTATGAAACCTGGAGCCATAAAGCCCCTTGGAACTGTTGGTCTGACACCTTGCTTCCAGAGTTCTCAGCTGCCTCACCACGTGAGTAAAGAATGTTACTTCCTGGCAGGTGTGGGAACCTCAGGATACTCTGGGGACCTCAGGAAGAGGAATCTGCCCAAATCTACAGGTATTGCAGGCATGTCTGATGGCAAGTACTTGGCTTGGCTTCTGGCCTGGAGAAGCTACTAAAAGTTCCACCTAGAGATTCCTTATAAGAAGTTCCCACAAAGCAGATTCTAAAAGATCTGTATGATCATGTAAATAATTAGGCCAAGTTTGTTAAAACTGGGCTTATTTTCAAATAAGTTAGCCCTGATTTGGCTACCTCTGGAAATGAGAGTTATTTTAGAGAGAAGAATTGTTTCAATAACACACCTTTGTGGATGTTAAATTCTAGATCTGATTGTCTTTAAATGTTGTTTACCTAAGCTAGACAACTTGAGGTAAACTTCAGAGAAATTACCACAGTAACTCATATATAGACAATCTTCTTGCTTGTTATTCTGCGGGGATAATAACAGAACCCCATGGGCACATAATTATTTAAACAACTGGAAAATGGGATTAATTCCCCAACAATTATATGACTCAACTAGCACCTGGACCAGTTCTGTGTGGCTGGGATGATGACATCGTCTCTTTAAAGCCAGAGCATACCCCACTGCATGGGGTTGACTATACATTTATGAAAATAATGGATGACCCCACTTTCTTTATAATTAGATTGAGTGATGCAGTTGGGGATGCCCTTATCTCCTGAGACAAGTTTTCTCCCACTTGCCAGTGATCCTTTGTAATGAGAATATTAACGCTTCACCTCAAACAAAGAGGTCTTCTTAATGGTATTACTTTTTGTCATATTTATCCTAAAAGCCATCTCTACTGAGATACAATTACAAGTAAAGGCTTTAGCTAAGCATACAACGGTCCTCCTGGTAAAAGGAGCCTCAAAGCTCACTATGGGACAGTCCCTGACTGTAAGGACTTCACATCAGGTCCAGAGTGTCTTAGAAACCAAAGGCCACCAATGGATGATGGAAGCCGACTTACTAAATCCCAGGCTACACTTACAGATATACTTGAAACCTGTCAGACTTTAAACCTAGTTACCCTTATGCCTGGGCCTGACCACTGAGTTCTCTACAGAGCATAACTGTTCAGAGGTTACTGATCTTGCTTATTCTAGATGACCAGATTTAAAATGCCCCTCTTGAAAATACAAATGACAGTTGGTTTAAACATGTTCCCAAATAATGGTACTCCGGGCTACTGACTGGTTTGCTACTGATTGGGTAAGGCGGCCTGGCATCAGATGGCCAGCTCCAAATGGAAAACCCACTGGATGTGCGGAACAAACCTATGGTGCTGGCTTCCTCCGCAGTGGACAGGTCACTGCACCTTAGGTTTTGCCCAGGTTCACGAACACATTACTAAAACCATCACTGCTCCAGCTAATCTCCCCAATTTAAAGCAAAGATGGACACGATGTTTTTAAATGGTATGATCACTTAACATCCATTTATGTTCCATCTGTAGAGATAGAGAATGTCATTTGGCATGTAGAAGCCCTTAAAAAAATACATCATGAAGGCACTCAGTGATTCACTAAACAGCATCTCCTTACTTAATATCGAAGTCGCACAGATGCGCAGGGCGGTCCTACAAAATAGAACGGCCTTAGATGTCCTCTAATAGCACAGGGCGGCACATGTGCAGTTATCAAAACAGAATGTTGTGTGTACATCCCAGATTATCACAGAAATGTCCCAGGAGTAATAAAAGATACGAATGCCCAAATTGGGGCTCTACAAAATCCTTCTTTCTCTCTCAGTGATTGGTTAAGTTCCTGGTTTAAAGGAGGATTATGGTCAATGATTAAAGATCTCTTTGTTGGACTTCTCATTCTTATAGCCTTACTAATCTTTTTGTTAAAGTTATTTTTATTGACATATAATGTATTATTTGCCCCAGGGGTACAGTAGCCTTACTAATCTTAACGTGTTGCCTTCTTCAGTGTCTCTCTACTTGGTGCTGAGACTGCGCGGCTACAATGACTTCACGTCGACAGATGATCCTGACCACTCAGGGAGACACTTCCGTCCTGTCAGCATGGGATTCAGCTGCCTCCATCTTTCGAAACTCCCCTACACGCTCCCCAACTGACCCATGTTGACCCACAGGCAGTAGGGATAGCTCTGTGCCCCTGCTCATCAGGAAGAAGTTAGAGAAGATGAGACCTTCCACCTTAAACAGCCTTAGGGATTTAAGTGTCAAATTGTTCAGGGGGCAAATGATAAGGGAGCAAAAGGCTAGCTAAGGACAAGGCAGAAGCTGGCACCCTACACCCCCCTCCCCGGTGACATGTGTGACATTCCTCAGGCACTCCTGGCTGCCCTAACGGTTACCTAATAGAGATCACAGTCCTGCAGGACAGGAGTCTCCCTCAGTGTATAGACGTCCTAGTGATTTACAATCACCTAACTTCTGGAAGACTCCCAACTGTCTTCATGTTGGTCCCTCAGTAGAGAAAAGACAAAACACAGCTTGGCTTGACCATAACCAGGCCTCCAGTACCCCGAGCGTCTTCTTTACCGTATGTCAGCCCTTCTGAACACCCCCTTTGTCCGCACCGCCCCACCTCCTGAGTATATAATCAGCCAGTCCTCGGGGTCACGGGGCAGCAGCTCTTCCTGCCCAGGGGTCCTGTGCCCTGCGCTTTAATACAATCACCTTTTTGCACCAGAGACATCTTAAGAATTTTTACTTGGTTGTTTTCGTTGGCTCTGAACCTCACTTTTATTCTAAAACCACATCATTTATGCCTCAGGGGCCAAGGGGGTTGTTATCTTAGTATAACCCTCAGAGGTGTGTCAGGGAGTACAGATTATGCAACTCAGCTCCATTTTTCAACGAGGTAAAATCTTGATGACCCAGATTGACCTGGGAATATGGGGAATGCTCAGGGACCCGTCTCAATGAGTAAAATATCTGCATTATAGGACATATGAGAAATACACTGGTTCGGTTATTTTAAGCATGTTTTGGAAAGAAACACATTCTTCTTTTCAAATAAAATATTAAATGAAAGCCCAATTTGTAAAACAAAAACGAAAGACTGGTTAGGTGGGGTAGGTTCAAAGCCTCTCGCCATTCAACCTGCTCCCACCTGCACTGGTCTCTTCTGCCCTCCTTAATCCCCATCACCTGTTCCATCCATCTGCCCACCCACCTGCCCTGGTCTTTAGGCCATTTCTCAGGAATCTTGAAGCCCTAACAGAACAATTTAAAAACCACTACACGCAGAAGAGGTACCTCTAAAAGCCCCTGTTAAAATGCAAAAATCCCCATTCAGAGGAGGGAAGAGAAGAAAGTCAGGAAGATTTGTTTAATAGATTTTTTTTTTCCTATGTACTAGCAGCCGGGAGTTAGACTCCAGGGAAGGGAGACAAAGCACGGTGAGGTTTTGCTGGAGGAAAGGGACGGAAATGTCTATGGCACAGCTGGCGAGCACAGATGTTACCTTGCCATAACTTTGCCTGGGCTGGCGTAGTCACCCGGAGCCACTACTGACAGGACAGTCCGGCTGAGGAGACAGGAGCCCTATCTGTCTGCGGGAAGAGGAGCCCGCAGCTAGCGGGGGAACAGGTGTCAAACTCCAGTCCTGGTACTCGGCATGAACCCAGGCAGGTCACTTCACCATTCTAGCCTCAATTGCTCAGGGAAATGGGATACAGACTTGGGGAGGGATATCTGCCCTGCTTCCCTCCCAAGGTTGTGATCAAATGAAATAATCTGTATGAATGTTTATATACATGCCAGCCATTAAATAGTTAAATCCAATTTTAAAAATGGGCAAAAGAGGGTACCAGAGATGATATCTGAATAGCAAATGTGCACAGAAAAAGATGCTCAACATCACTAATAGCAAAATGCCAATTAAAACTACAACGAAGGACGCCTGGCTGGCTCAGTCAGTTAAGCGACTGCCTTCAGCTCAGGGCATGGTTGTGGGGTCCTGGGATGGAGCCCCGCGTCAGGCCCCCTGCTCAGCGGGGAGTCTGCTTCTCCCTCTGCCTGCCATAGTCCCTGCGTGTGCACTCTTTCTCTTTTTCTCTCTGACAAATAAACAGAATCTTTAAAAAAATAAAAATAAAACTATAATGAGATACTGCTACACATCTACCAATATGGCTAAAGTAAAAACCAAACCAAACCAAAACAACAACCTGAAAATAAAGGGGCAGGACGCAGAGCCACTGAAACTCTCATTTGTTTTTGGAAATGAGACGTGGAACACCCACTTGGGAAAACAGATTGGCAGTTTCTTAAAAAGTGAAACATTTAGTGACCACAACTCCAGCATCCCACTTCAAAGTTATCTACACAAGGGAAAGAAAGACTGACGTTCACACAAAAACCTATATGTGGGTTTCTACAGTGGCTTTATTCTGACTCACCAGAAACTGGAAACCACCAAATGTCCCTCAGGTGGTGAACGGATGAACACGCGGGGGCGGGAAGGACGGTGCTCAGCCACGGAACAGAATAAACTAGTTACCCACCCAACAGCACGAGGGAATCTCAGCCAGCCCATGCCGAGCAAAAGAAGTCAGGTCCAAGACGTTACATTCTGCATGATCCCCTTTATGCGACATTCTCAAATAGACACAAGTAAAGGGGCAGAAAACTGATCAGTGGTTTCCAGGGGCTGGGGTGGGAAGAGGCTTGACCACATGGAGAATAGGAAATTTGGGAAGATTATGGGATTGTACTGTATCTTGATTATGGTAGTGATTATATAGCTATGGGTTTTTCAGAACGGGTAGAACTGTACACTGAAAAGGGTGAATTTTACTGTATGTAAATTATACCTCAGTTGTAAAATGTGAAAAAAATAACAGTGCCGATAAGCCGTTTTTAAGCCTGGTGTGAAAAAGGCTTTTTACAGTGGTTACACCTTGGCAAATACCGTTCCCACCACTAGTTTGCTTAGTAACCTCCCTGCCTCCCTAAACATGGCTATAAGTCTTAGCCCAGAGAAACTGATAATGAATTCCGAGTTCACAGAGCTAGAAGAATCTGAATTGAATGGGTTTTACACTAATCTTTAGAAAGCATCTTTAATCTTAAAGCTTTTCTAGACTCGTGCACTTCATCACACAAGTACAGCCCTGTCTGAAGTGACAGCAGAAAGAGGGCTGGGAATCTTCAATCGTAAGGCACCTATCTCATGGGAGGAATGATTGAAACTGGTAATAACCACCTCTTGCCAAAGACAGAAGAAATGGAAACGAGCCACTCGGAGGATTCCCCTGCTCTCCAGCCACAGGTTGCCTCTGGGGTACCCAGACAAGATCTCGTTCACACTCCCGTCATCTGCTTCTATAAGCCATTCATGGGCAAGACTAGGCATCAGATTAACCAGCCTCTGGACTGAGGCCCCACAAGCGACGTGCCCCTAGGTCCCCCATCAAAATGTCCCTGGGGCACAAAGTCCCTTTTTAACAATTCTGGCTCTTTCTTCCTTTTTTTTTTTTTTTAATTGAAATTCAATTAGCCAACACATAGTACATCATTAGTTTCAGGTTTAGAGTTCAATAATCATCAGTTGCATATAACACTCAGTGCTCATCACATCATGTGCCCTCCTTAATACCCATCACCCAGTTACCCCATCTCCTTGCCATACACACACACACACACACACACACACACACACACACACACACACATTCTCTCCAGCAACGTTTGTTTCCTAGAGTGAAGAGTAATGCTGGCTCTTTAAAAAGAAAATGAATTAGTGGAAGCAAAGCTCTTGTGTCTGGAGGCATCCATGTTGTTGTAATCATATTCCATCAATTGTTTTTTTTCCTGTATCCAGTTTTATTTCTCGAAACACTGTCCTCTCATCCATCTCTCTCTCTCTCTATGATGGGACCGAAGAGCCAGCAGCTCTAGCTATCCTTTTTTTCCCTTTGACAAGAACTTACTGGGGTGCCTGGGTGGCTCAGTGAGTTAAGCCTCTGCCTTCTGCTTGGGTTGTGCTCTTGGGGTCCTGGGATCGAGCCCTGCATCTGGCTCTCTGCTCGGTGGGGAGCCTGCTTCCCCCTTTCCCTCTGCCTGCCTCTCTGCCTGCTTGTGATCTCTCTCTCTGTTAAATAAATAAATAAAATCTTAAAAAAAAAAAAAGACACCTTACTGATTTCTGATCACAAAATACAGGGAAGTGGCAAGGGCAATGCCTAGAACCTCGTGGGTGTAGGTCTCCCCAGCCTGCACATGACTATGAATACCCTTGTGCCACACCAGGTTCATACTCCCCCACAGACACCTTCCTACATTCCAACAGCTGCAGTGGGTAGTACACGACCACATGAGAAGTTTCAAACAGATGTCCCATTCACAACACAGGGTTCACCTCCAATGATGGGTTTCTAGCTCACTTTTGCAGATACCAAAACTGAAGGAACTGGTTGTTCCTATGCTTGATTTTCTAAAGTAGGTCATAGACAATTTATGCCTTCATGGATCTTAGAGATGTGTAAAGTAACTTTTTAATAGGCAAAGGGTTGATATCCAAGATCTATAAAGAACTTCTCAAACTCAGTACCCAAAAAACAAATAATCAAGTCAAAATGGGCAGATGACATGAACAGACACTTCTCCAAAGACATAAAAATGGCTAACAGACACATGAAAAAGTGTTCATCAGCATTAGCCATCAGGGAAATTAAAATCAAAACCACATTGAGATACCACCTTACACCAGTTAGTGTGGCAAAAATTAACAAGACAAGAAAGAACAAATGTTGGAGAGTATGTGGAGAAAGGGGAACACTCTTACACTGCTGGTGGGAATGCAAGTTGATACAACCACTCAGAAAACAGTATGGAGGTTCCTCAAAAAATTAAAAAATAGAGTTACACTATGACCCAGCAATTGCACAACTGGGTATTTACCCTAAAGATACAGATGTAGTGAAAAGGGCCATATAGCCCCTCCTCTTCCCCTCCCCTCCCCTCCCCTCTCCCCTTCCCCCCTCCCCTTCCCCCTCCCCTTCCCCCCTCCCCTTCCCCCCTCCCCTTAGAAAAAAAAAAAAAAAAAAAAAGGGCCATATACACCCCAATGTTCATAGCAACAATGTCCACAGTAGCTAAACTGTATAAAGAGCCAAAATGTCCTTCAACAGATGAATGGATAAAGAAGATGTGGTCCATATATCCAATGGAATAATACTCAGCCATCAGAAAGGATGAACACCCAACTTCTGCATCAACATGAATGGGACTGGAGGAGATCATGCTGAGTGAAATAAGTCAAGTGGAGAAAGTCAATTACCATATAGTTTCACCTATTTGTGAAACATAAGGAATAGCATGGATGACATTAGCAGAGGAAGGGAAAAATGGAAGGGCGGGGGGGAACCAGAGCAGGAGACAAACCATGAGAGACTGTGGACTTCAAGAAACAAACTGAGGGTTTTAGAGGCGAGGGAGGTGGGGGGATGGGTGAGCCTGGTGATGGGTATTAAGGAGGCACGGATTGCATGGAGCACTGGGTGTTACATGCAAACAATGAATCATGGGACACTATATCAAAAACTAATGATGTGGGGGAGAAGATGGTGGAGGAGTAGGAGACCTAAATATTGTCATCCCAGGAGTTCAGCTAGATAGTTATCTAACCATTCTGAACACCTACAAACCCAACAGGACATCAAAGAAAAGAATAGCAGTAATTCTACGAACAGAAAAGAGATCACCTACTGGAAGGTAGGACATGCAGAGAAGTGAATCCAAGGCAATATACCAGAAGAGAGACCTCGGGGGGACGGGCCGGCCCCCAGCAAGTGGTGGAGCAGCAGAGCACAAAAGTGGAAACTTTAGAAGTCTGCTCCACTGAGGGACGTCACTCCAGAGGCTAAGCAGGGGTGGGAGGGTGAGGGGGTGGAGCCCTCGCAGGAACAGTGTGGTCTCAGGACCCTCAGAGTCACAGAAAGACCAGGGGTGTCTGAGTGTGGCAGAGCTGCCAAGTATCAGAGTGGGGAAGCCAGCTGCTGAGACTGAGCTAAGGAGTGGGCTCTCAGCTTGGGGTTACCGTAAACAATGATCCAAGGCACAGTTGGACCACTGCTCTTTGAGTAGGGACCCCACATGTGGCAGATCTGGGGAGACTCACTTTCCTCCTATGGGAGGAATCGGCTTGGTTTGGAGACTCCAAATGGGGATGTGCGCCAGAGACAGAAACGCTCGGTCCCAGGCCAGGTGAGCCCAGAGTGTGGCCGGAGACCATGGAGATGGGAGTGATTAAGCACTTTTCTCTGAGGGTGGACTGAGGAGTGCAGTCCTGAGCTCTCAGCAACTCTGGGCCGGAAATTGGGAGGCTACCATTTTCATTCCAGGGCTCTACACAAAGCATTCAGGGAACAAAAGCTCCCAAGAGGGAACCTGAGCAGATTACTTAGCCGGGCCCCTGGCAAGGGTGGTACAATTACGCCTCAGGCCAAGACAATTCAGAATCACTACAACAGTCCCCTCCCCTAGAAGGTCAACAAGAACATCCAGCTAAGCCCAAGTTCACTGATCAATGTGAACTGTGGAATTCCAGAGCTAGGGGACAGCAACACATAGAATTCATGGCTTTTGGGGCACCTGGGTGGCTCAATGGGTTAAGCCTCTGCCTTCGGCTCAGGTCATGCTCTCAGGGTCCTGGGATCGAGCCCCACATCGGGCTCTCTGCTCAGCAGGGAGCCTGCCTCCTCTTCTCTCTCTGCCTGCCTCTCTGCCTGCTTGTGATCTCTGTCTGTCAAATAAATAAATAAAATCTTAAAAAAAAAAAAAAAGAATTCATGGTTTTTTCCCCATGATTTTTTAGTCTTTCAAAGTTAATTTTATTTTTTTCTTATTCCATTTTTTATTAATTTTTCCTCTTTCCTATTTTAACCTTTTTAAACTATTTTATCTTATCAATACCTTTTTAAAAAATCTTTTAAAATTTTCATTGTCATAGTCATATTCTATCCCTTCATTGTATTTAACATTTTTTTTTTTTTTGTATACACATAGATTTTTCTTTCTTTAAATTTTGGGATACGTTTTCTTTTTAAAATTAACATATAATGTATTATTTGTTTCAGGGGTACAGGTCTGTGAATCATCAGTCTTACACAGTTCACAGCACTCACCATAGCATATATCTTCCCCAATGTCCATCACCCAGCCATCCTATCCTTCCCTGTTCCACCAACCCTTAGTTTGTTTCCTGAGATTAAGAGTCTCTTATGGCTTGTGTCCCTTCCTGGTCCCATCTTGTTTCATTTTTTTTCTCTCCCTTCTCCCATGACATCCCCCACCCCCCAGCCCTGCCTCTCAAATTCCTCATAGCAGAGAGGTCATATGATAATTGTCTTTCTCTGATTGACTTATGTTGCTTAGCAAAACATCTTCTAGTTCCATCCATGTTGTTGCAAATGGCAAGATTTGGGGTTTTTTGATGGCTGCATAGTGCTATACAGTCACTTCTAACAGATCAAAATATACCCCAAATCTAGCACATGGCTATGTTGTAGTCTCCAGCCTGGTCACATTCTTTCCTCTATTTTTTTTTTTCTTTCTTTCTTTTTACAACCAGCTTATTTTCTCAATTCCTTTTTTAGTATCTTTTAAAATGTTCATCTTTACAGTGATATTCCATCCCTTCATTTTGTATACCCTTATTTTTGTATATATATAAGTTTTACTTTCTTTAAAACTTTGGGATGCAGTCTCTTCTGACAGACCAAATACAGACCCAAAATCTAACAGACCAAAATACACCCAAAATCAAGTGTGTGGCTCTGTTCTATTCACCAGTCTAATTTTATATATATATATATAAAATATTTTTTATATATAATATTATTTATTTAATATTATATTTAATATTAATATATTAATATATTATATATTTATAATATATATTATAGATTCTAATATATCATATATTATATTAATATTAATATTATTTATTATTATTTATCTATTATATTAAGATTATAATTATATAATTATATTATATTATTATAATAAATATTATTTATTACATATTTATTATATATTTTATATATTATAAATATATAAATATATTTAATTTAAATAAATATATTTTAAATATATTTAATAATTTATAGATTTATAATAATTTATATTTAATAATTATTAGTAATGATTTTTAATAACTATATAAATTAAATATATATTTTAATAAATATATAAATTAAATATATTTAATTAAAAATATATATATATTTCTTCTCCCTTCTCCCCCTTCTCCCCCTCATTTCAGGTCTCTTCTGATTTGCTTAGTGTATATTTTTCTGGGGTCAATTCTACCCCTTTAGTATTTGGTTCTTTTATTCATCTATTCTTAAATTTTTAAAAAAGATTTTATTTATTTATTTGAGAGAGAGAGAGAGAGCATGAGAGGAGAGAGGGTCAGAGGGAGAAGCAGACTCCCTGCTGAGCAGGAAGCCTGATGCAGAACTCAATCCCAGGACACCAGGATCATGATCTGAAGTGAAGGCAGTTGCTTAACCAACTGAGCCACCTAGGCACTCCTCATTCACCTATTCTTATCTGTATAAAATGACAAGGCAGAAAAACTTGCCTCAGAGAAAAGGAACAAGGGGCAGTACCAACAGCTAGGGACCTAACCGATACAGACATTAGTAAGATATCAGAACTAGAGTTCAGAGTGACGATTATCAAGGTGCTAGCTGGGCTTGAAAAGAGCAAGAAACATATGAGAGAATCCCTTTCTGGATAAATAAAAGAAATAGTATCTAACCAAATTGGTCAAAAAAGCTACTAATGAGGTGTAATAAAAATTGGAGGCTCTTACTGCTAGGAAAAATTAGGCAAAAGAGAGAATTAGTGATATAGAAGACCAAATGATGGAGAATAAAGAAGCTGAGAAAAAGAGAGACAACAACTACTGGATCATGAGGGGAGAATTCGAGAGATAAGTGATAACATAAGACGAAACAATATTAAAATAATTGGGACCCCAGAAGAAGAATAAGAAAGGGGGGGGCGGGCAGAAGGTATACTGGAACAAATTATAACAGAGAATTTCCCTAATTTGGTGAAGAGAACAATCATCAAAATCCAGGAGGCACAGAGAACCCCCCTCAAAATCAATAAAAATAGGTCAACACCCTTCATCTAACAGTAAAACTTACAAGTTTCAGAGACAAAGAGAAAATCCTTAAAGCAGCTTGGGACAAGAGGTCTGTAACCTACAATGGTAGAGATTGTTAGAAGACCTATCAACAGAGACCCGGCAGGCCAGAAAGGACTGGTATAATATATTCAGAGCACTAAATGAGAAAAATATGCAGCCAAGAATACTATATCCAGCTAGGCTGTCACTGAAAATAGAAGGAGAGACAAAAAAAGCTTCCAGGAAAAACAAAAACTAAAAGAATTTGCAAACACCAAACCAGCCCTACAAGAAATATTGAAAGGGGTCCTCTAAGCAAAGAGAGAGCCTAAAAGTAACAGACCAAAGAAGAACAGAGACAATATACAGTAATAGTCACCTTACAGGCAATACAATAGCACTAAATTCATATCTTTCAATAGTTACCCTGAATGTAAATGGGCTAAATGCCCCAATCAAAAGACACAGGGTATCAGAATGGATTAAAAAAACAAACAAACAAACACACCATTAATATGCTGTCTACAAGAAACTCATTTTAGACCCAAAGACACCTGCAGATTTAAAGTGAGGGGATGGAAAATCATTTACCATGTTAATGGACATCAAAAGAAAGCTGGGGTGGCAATCGTTATATTAGACAAATTAGATTTTAAGCCAAAGATTATACTAACAGATAAGGAAGGACACTACATCATACTTAAAGGGTCTGTCCAACAAGAAGATCTAACCATTTTAAATATCTATGCCCCTAACATGGGAGCAGCCAACCATATAAACCAATTAATAACAAAATCAAAGAAACACATTGAAAGTAATAGTAGGGGAATATGACACCCCCCTCACTGAAATGGACAGATCACTTAAGCAAAAGATCAACAAGGAAATAAAGGCCTTAAATGACACACTGGACCAGGTGGACATCACAGATATATTCAGAACATGCCATCCCAAAGCAACAGAATACACATTCTTATCTACTGCATATGGAACATTCTCCAGAATAGATCACATTTTGGGTCACAAATCAGGTCTCAACCAGTACCAAAAGATTAGGATCATTCCCTGCATATTTTCAGACCACAGTGCTTTGAAACTAGAACTCAACCACAAGAGGAAAGTTGGAGAGAACTCCAATACATGGAGGCCAAAGAGTACCCTACTAAAGAAAGAATGGGTCAACCAGGAAATTAAAGAATTTAAAAAGTTCATGGGAACAAATGAAAATGAAAACACAACTGTTCAAAATCTTTGAGATACAGCAAAGGCAGTCCTAAGAGGAAAGTATATAGCAATACAAGACTTTCTCAAGAAACAAGAAAGGTCTCAAGTACACAACCTAACCCTACACCTAAAGGAGCTGGAGAAAGAACAACAAAGAAAGCCTAAACCCAGCAGGAGAAGAGAAATAATAAAGATCAGAGCAGAAACCAATGAAATAGAAACCAAAAGAACAGTAGAACAAATCAACTAAACTAGGACTGGTTCTTTGAAAGAAGTAATAAGATGGATAAACCCCTGGCCAGAGTTATCCATAAAGAAAAAGAACCCAAATTAATAAAATCATGAATGAAAGAGGAGAGATCACACCCAACACCAAAGAAATGCAAACAATTATAAGAACATATTATGAGCAACTATGCACCAGCAAGTTAGACAATCTGGAAGAAATGGATGCATTTCTAGAGACATATAAACTACCAAAACTGAAACAGGAAGAAATAGAAAACCTGAACAGACCCATAAACAGTAAGGAGATTGAAGCAATCGTCAAAAATCTCCAACAAGAGCCCAGGGCCAGACGGCTTCCCAGGGGAATTCTACCAAGCATTTAAAGAAGAATGAATACCTATTCTCCTGAAACTGTTCCAAAAAATAGAAATGGAAGGAAAACTTCCAAACTCATTTTATGAGGCCAGCATTACCTTGATCCCAAAACCAGACAAAGACCCCACCAAAAAGGAGAATTACAGACCAATATCCTTGATGAACATGGATGCAAAAATTCTCACCAAAACACTAGCCAACAGGATCCAACAGTACATTAAAAGGATTATTCACCATGACAAAGGGGATTTATTTCTGGGCTGCTAGGTTGGGTCAACATCCACAAATCAATCAATGTGATATAATACATTAATAAAAGAAAGAACAAGAACCATATATTACCATACAATAGATACAGAAAAAGCACTTGATAAAGTACAGCATCCTTTCTTGATCAAAACTCTTCACAGTGTAGGGATTGAGGGTACATACCTCGATATCATCAAAGCCATCTATGAAAAACCCACAGCAAATATCATTCTCAATGGGGACAAACTGGGAGCTTTTCCCCTAAAGTCAGGAACACGACATGGCTGTCCACTATCACCAATGCTATTCAACAGAGTACTAGAAGTCCTAGCCTCAGCAATCAGACAGCAAAAAGAAATAAAAAGCATCCAAATTGGCAAAGAAGTAGTCAAACTCTCACTCTTTGCAGAATATATGATACTTTATGTGGAAAACCCAAGAGACTTCAAAACGGCTAGAACTCCTACAGGAATTCAGTAAAGTGTCAGGATATAAAATCAATGCACAGAAATAAGTTGTATTTCTATATACCAACAGCAAGACAGAAGAAAGAGAAATTAAGGAGTCAATCCCATTTACAATTGCACTCAAAACCGTAAGATACCTAAGAATAAATCTAACCAAAGAGGCAAAGTATCTGTACTCAGAAAACTATAAAGTACTCATGAAAGAAATTGAGGAAGACATAAAGAAATGGAAAAATGTTCCATGCTCATGGATTGGAAGGACAAATTTTGTGAAAATGTCTATGCTACCTAGAGAAATCTACACATTTTCTTTCTAAAGATTTTATTTATTTACTTGACAGAGAGATACACAGCAAGAGAGGGAACACAAGCAGGGGGAAGGAGAGAGAGAAGCAGGCTTCCTGCTGAGCAGGGAGCCAGATATGGGGCTCAATCTCAGGCTCCTGGGATCATGACCTAAGCTGAAGGCAGATGTTTAACAACTTGTCACCCAGGTGCCCCTACAGCAATCTACACATTTAATCCAAACTCTATCAAAATGCCATCAACTTTTTCCCACAGAAATGGAACAAATAATTGTAAAATTTATATGGAACTAGAAAAGACCCCGAATAGCCAGAGGAATGTTGAAAAAGAAAACCAAAACTGGCTGCATCACAATTCCAGACTTCAAGCTCTATTACAAAGCTGTCATCATCAAGACAGTATGGTACTCACACAAAAACAGACACATAGATCAATGGAACGGAATACAGAGCCCAGAAATGGGCCCTCAACTCTATGGTCAACTAATCTTTGACAAGGCAGGAAAGAATGTCCAGTGGAAGAAAGATAGTCTCTTCAACAAATGATGTTGGGAAAATTGGACAGCCACATGCAGAAGAATGAAACTGGACCACTTCTTTCACCACACACAAAAATAGACTCAAAATGGATGGTAGACCTCAATGTGAGACAGGTATCCATCAAAATCCTTGAGGAGAATACAGGTAGCAACATCTTGGACCTCAGCCACAGCAGATGTTTCTTCCTAGAAACATCGCCAAAGGCAAGGGAAGCAAGGGCAAAAATGAACTGCTGGGACTTCATCAAGATCAAAAGCTTTTGCACAGCAAAGGGAACAGTTAACAAAACCAAAAGACAACTGAGAGAATGGGAGAAGATATTTGCAAATGACATATCAGATAAAGAGCTAGTATCCAAAATCTATAAAGAACTTATCAAACTCAACACCCAAAGAACAAAGAAACCCATCAAGAAATGGGCAGAAGATAACGAACAGACATTTCAGCAAAGAAGACATCCAAATGGCCAACAGACACATAAAAACATGCTCAACAGCACTTGGCATCAGGGAAATCCAAATCATAACCACAGTGAGATATCCCCTCACACCAGTCAGAATGTCTGAAATTAGCGAGTTAGGAAATGATAGATGCTGGTGAGGATGTGGACAAAGGGGAACCCTTCTACACTGTTGGTGGGAATGCAAGCTGGTACAGCCACTGGAAAACAGTATGGAGGTCCCTCAAAAAGTTGAAAATAGAACTACCCTATGACCCAGCAATTGCACTAGTGGGTATTTACCCCAAGGACACAAATGTAGTGATCCAAAGGGGCACATGCACCTGAATGTTTACAGCAGCAATGTCCCCAATAGCCAAACAACTATGGAAAGAACCTAGATGCCCATCAACAGATAAATGGATAAAGAAGAGGTGGTCTATCTATCTATCTATAGATAGATAGATATACATATACATACATACATACATATACATACACACACAATGGAATACTATGCAGCTATCAAAAGAAATGAAATCTTGCCATTTGCAACGATGTGAATGGAACCAGAGGGTATTACGCTGAGGGAAATAAGTCAATCAGAGAGAGACAATTCTCTTATGATCTCTCTGATATGAGGAATTTGAGAGGCAGGGCAGGGGGTCATGGCGGGAAGGGAGGGAAAAAAAATGAAACAAGATAGGACCGGGAAGGGACAAACCATAAGAGACTACCAAGCTCAGGAAAAAAACCTGAGGGTTGCTGGGTTGGGGGTGGGGGGTAGGGATAGGTGGCTGGGTGATGGACATTGGGGAGGGTATGTGCTATGGTGAGTGCTGTGAATTGTGTAAGACTGATGAATCACAGACCTGTACCCCTGAAACAAATAATACAAATAAAAAAATTTCTTATATGTTAGTAAGAAAACCAAAAAAGTAATAATGTACTATATGGTGACTAACATAATATAGTAAAAAAAATAAAAAATGAAAGAAGACCTTAATTAGTATTGACTTAAGTCCTTTTTGTGTCCCCAGCCATCTACGCCCCTACACCTCTGGTACCTGGATGGTAGCCCTTGGGTTCCCCACCTCCCAGGGTGGTGATAGAGAAAGGGCAGGTCAGGCCAAGCATGAGGAATAAACAATCTTTAACGTGTTCACACTGGGAATCCTTGGGCATTAAGGATCTCTGTATATTGGTTAAATTCCTTCTCCATGTTATTTACGGTTTGTTTCTGGAACCTCATGAGCTGTTTTAATGGATCTTGGCCTTCTCCGTCCTCTTCCCCTCCAGGGTGTCTGTCAACTGTTGGTACCTCCAGCCAATGCTGTGAGCCAGGCATCCCAGGTGGACAAACTCTCACTAAGGAGGAGACACACAGCCTTGAGGGTGGCAGTAACCACCAACTACTTTTTCTTGTCGGAGGGTGGTGGGGTCTTCTCCAATACCCTGAAGAGGTCAGGGCAGCCTGGCCTCACTTAGTCTGTTGGGCAGCATGTCTCTACTGTTCACCCTGTTCACCTACTGTGTTCACCCTGTTCACCTGTGTTCACCTACTGTGTTCACCCTGTTCACCTACTGTGGTAGGGGCCACAGGACCAGTTGGTGTTCATCCACTTGCTAAGGAAGGCCAGGGATTTTAACTTGTTTCTGTAGAAATCGCCAGAAACATTCATTGCCCTAACAGTGCCCCATCGCCACCTTCCAGCCCAGTAGTAACTGCTTGGCAATGATGGGCCATGATGGGTTCCTGGAGGTCATATGGCACCAGAACCGCCTTTCTTGCCATTTTGTGCAGATGCTTGGGGAAACCTCTTTTTATTTTTCATTCAACAAACATTTACTGAGCACCTACTACTTTTCTTATACAGATCTGTGCACTGAAAATACACCTGTGAGATTCATGGGCCTTACTATCATAGTGAAAGAGACAGAAAATTAGTATACAAATTGGTAATAATAAGTCTGATGTGGGTCAGTACTACCCAAGAAAATACGGTAAGGCAGGGAGATGGAGAGAAACGCGGGCTGCTGTTCAGATAAGGCAGTCAGGAAGGCCTAGATGATGAGCTGACACTGAGTGGGCACTTGAATGCCGAGCAGCAAGTCAGGGGGGCAAAGATGGAACACGAGCAAAGGGAGGCCTCAACGTGTTGCAGGAATGTTAAGTTGGATCGGGAGGCAGAAGGGGGCAAGGGTGAGATCGAACAGGGCTTCAGGAAGGTTTTTGAATTTTATTCTAAGTATTTTGGAGGCCACTGGATGAGCTTATGCAGGGGAATATTTTAGAAGGCCAACGTGGCTTCTGTATGCAGAACGGACTGCAGGAGGAAGCAAGACCCCAGTCAGGAGGCTACCGCGGTCGCCCAGACAGGAGCTGTTGGTGTCCTAGGTGAGGCAGGCGGCGAGAAGGGGCCGGATTCAGGATGTGGTTTGAAGATAGGCTAAGATGGACCTGCTGGTGGACTGGATACAGGGTGTGAGTCGAAGAGAACAGGCAAGGGGGACCTGAGGTCTTCTTGTGTATTTTTCATCAGATGATGTGCTGTCAGGCAGGCATGTGCTACGCACTGGAGATGTGAACATGAACAAGACACAACTAAGGGCCTCAGAGAACTCCTCGTGCGCAGCTTCAGAGCTCTCGACTTCCAGATGCAAGTACGGGGTGCTGTGCGGTGGGCACGCACGGGAACAGACCGTCCTCTGTTTGGGACATGGAGATGGTTTTAGTTTAAAGGGAGCATAGATGCAGAAAGTATAGAAGAGTATTTCAGCAAGTGGGATCAACAAGAGATGTATCTCGGGGAGTGGAAGAAGAGAAGGCTGGGAGAGCAGGTTGGGGAGACCTTCACCCAAAAGACCTAAAAGTGGGGAAGCTTTGAAGCAGGACAGTGATCAGGGTGATCCTCATCCTGATCCAACAGGTGAGTCACCACTGATATCAACAAGGAAATTACACATGATTTAAAACTAATTCGATCGGTTTTGCTTCCATCAGATTCTTTTATAAAGAAATGAAACTCCCTTTTCTCTCATTGGTATTGGCAAACAGAAGCACGGTCACTCTTCGGGCGGAGAAATGCTATTATTAGTCTTGTTGTTCATGAATATTTATCGAACATCTACTCTGTGCCAAGCACTGTGTCGACTGCTGGGAATTCAGCATGTACGAGATGACATTCCTGCCCTTACAGAGCTTGTTCTAGGAGACAGATACAGAACCAATGATTTCAAATGTGATGTATCATCAAAAGAAACTTAAGAAAAGCAAAGGGTGTTACAGAAGCATTTAACGGGGCGCTAACCTCATTTAGGAGTTCAGGGATGCTCCCCGAGGAAACGGTCTTGAAGTGAAGACTAGATTGATTAAAATTTTAGTAGCAGCAGCAATGTCATCCCCTATTTCTTCAGTAATGAGCCTTTTTTTTTCAAGTGGTTGCTTCTCTTCTGCTTTGAACCATGCCCAGCTCTCACCTAGCTTGAAGAGAACAAAAACCCCAAATCTCTCACTTTCACATGCCCCAAACAAAACTTGACATTATGTTCCAGAGTGAGCCACACAATTCGGACTTCCCTGCCCTCAGAAATTCACACGCTCATTCCCGTGTTCAGGTTCCGGGCTGTGGACGTGGCACTGGAGGGGACGCGAGAGAGACCGTGCAGTTGAAACCCAGCCCATGAGCTGTCGTGTGACGGGAGACGAAACCATGATGAGTTTTCTCGTCTGAAGGACACACGCAGGCCTGCGGAGTCCATTCAGCAGGTGCTGGAGACTCAGTGGAGGGTTCAAGCCTGACCTTGTAATGTCAGGATTCATGAACATGGGAGGCAGGAAAGAGTATGAAAGTCCAGAGCTGAGGCGGCACGGATTTTCATCTCAGCTTTACCACTGACCAGCTGCGAAGCTTTGGGCAAACCGCTCAACTTTTCTGAGCCCAAACAACACATTATCTGCCTCAGACATCTGTTATGAAAATAAAAATTGCCCACACTTGTGTAAAAGTTAAGTGAGCACCTACCCCAGTTTTGGGCACATAGCAAGCACTTGTAAATAATCAAGACATACAAATGGCTCACAGACACATGAGAAAATGTTCATCATCATCAGCCAGCAGGGAGATTCAAATCAAAACCACATTGAGATTCCACCTTACACCAGTTAGAACGGCCCAAATCAACAAGACGGTAAACAAGTGTTGGAGAGGATGTGGAGAGAGGGGAACCCTCTTACACTGTTGGTGGGAATAGAGGTTGGTGCAGCCACTTTGGAAAACAGTGTGGAGATTCCTTGAGAAATGAAAAATAGAGCTACCCTACGACCCTGCAATTGCACTAGTGGGTATTTACCCCAAAGATATAGAGGTAGTGAAAAGAAGGGCCATCTGTACCCCAATGTTCATAGCAGCAATGGCCACAGTCACCAAACTGTGGAAAGAGCCAAGATGCCCTTCAACGGATGAATGGATAAGGAAGATGTGGTCCATATATATTATGGAGTATTATGCCTCCATCAGAAAGGATGAATACCCAACTTTTGTATCAACATGGACAGGACTGGAGGAGATTATGCTGAGTGAAATAAGTCAAGCAGAGAGAGTCCATTATCATATGGTTTCACTTACTTGTGGAGCATAAGGAATAAAGTGGAGGACATTAAGTGAGTTGGGGGAAATCGGAGGGGGAGACAAACCATGAGAGACTGTGGACTCTGAGAAACTAACTGAGAGTTGTGGAGGGGAATGGGGTGGGGGGTTGGGTGAGCCTGGTGGTGGGTATTAAGGAGGTCACGTACTGCATGGAGCACTGGGTGTGGTGCATAAACAATGAATCGTGGAACACTGAAAAAAAAAATTACAAAAAAAATCATGACAATGGTAAAACAAAACAAAGCAAATACTAACACCACTAAAGTTCACTCAGCACTTACTCTTACTGCTAAGTGCTGTGCGTGCATTCTGTCCTTTAAATGTCACAACAAACCACCTGAGAAAGGACTAGAGCCCAGGAGGCCTCCAGATAAAAAGAGCTGTCACAAAATTTAAAAAAAAAAAAAAAAAGCTGTCACGGAGGCAAGCAGAGGCTGGGCCAACTTGTCGGCACCGTGTGCACCTGGCCCGGCTGGGGTCACATCATGCCTTTCTCTGAACTTAGGACCCCAAGGGCTGCTGTAACCTTAGCTCTAATCGCATGTCCCTGGGTATTACACCCTTTTCCCCCGCCCCCATCAGGCAGCTGATGATGCCAAAGACCTTTACTCCCTATCCATGGGGTTGTGAAAGTCTCCTCCTGTATCTCCCCTGCTTTGTTCATCAAGAACAAAGGATGATACTATTTGAAACTTTCAGAGCCCTCATCCATGTTCAAGCTATAGTTCCCAACGGAGTATGGGGGGCAAGGGGTGGTATGGTGCAGGGTGTGGGTGGTGGGGCTTGATATCTTTATGGAGACCAGCTGAAGACACAAGGTGGTCTGGGGTGGGGGGGGGGGCGGGGAGCTGTGAGAGGCAGTGAGTCAGCCTCGCCTTAAAAAGGATAGTTTGGGCTGCATTTTGATAAATGCTGCCTCTGAATTCTTATCTCTGCAGATAGAGTCTCAGACCTTCCTAGAAACAAGCCAATGGGTATCAATTTCTGTAGCACTTAGGGATCATATGTAATGTCTGATTTCAAGTGGGTTTCATTTCATTTTAGCAAAAAATAAGGCTTTTTACTGAAGTCACTTCTCCAAAAATAAAACAGAACTGAGGGAAAATATGAGAAACTCCATTTGACAACTGCTGCAGGCGATACGGTCATCTGGGTGCTGGATTTTTACAGGTCTGTGCACATACAGAAAAACCCTCCCGGGCTAGCAAGCCCTGCTGAGCGCTGGTGCAGCGGCCTAAATAAGGGGCAGCCGAGGGGCAGGGGAGCCAGAGGCCGGCTTGGGGAAAGGATATTGGCCATTGAGTGCAGAGGGGCTGTGGTGTATTGTTGGCAGCAGTGCAGACTCTGGCCCAAAGGCCAAATTTGTGCAGCAGGCTCCCCCCTCACCCCGCCTGGAGCAATACAGATCGGCTGAAGGAGGAGGAGCTGGTTCTTGGGCTGCATGTGCATTTGTAAGCTAAACGCTGGGACCTTTGTTGTGTCACGGGGTATACCCTTCAGCCTCAGTACCACCTCCTCGGAGGCCTCTCTCACCACCCTGTCCAAAGTGGTTCTTTCCTGGTTCAGCTCCTTGGTTTCCTTCACAACGTTTACTACCACTTGTGTGTGTGTCTCTCTTCCTAGAATATAAATTCTCCTAGACACGGCCTGTGATCTGCCTTGTTCCTGGTTGCAACTTCTGTCTCTGACAGTGCTGGACACGTACAACTGTGCATTCAGTACATATCAGCTGAATGAAAAATAAGTAGATCAGTCAGAGATCACTCATTCCCCTTTCTTGAGAGTGGAACAGGAGCCAACCTTAGTAATTTACAGAAATGTGGAGAAATCTGGTACATTTGTAATAAACGCATGTATGAAATGTAGGGGAGCAAAATTTGCCACCCCAAAATGTGTCTCTTTGGCATGAAGATTATTGTAGGCTGATAATTTTTAAGAAACAAAGACTCAAGAAGTTTTTCTTTTTACCTCCCCTTAAACTGCCCAGAAACATTTAGATGGGGGTGCCTGCAACCAGAAAGAGGGCTATCACCAGAGAAAACTCTGTTTCATATCAGAAAGACTTGTCTGCATGGCATGACGAACATCGGCTCTTCCCATCTTCCTGTGAAATGTCTTCCTCTCCTTTAAGCCCCAAACCGCTACCCTCTTCTCCTTAGCTCAGGTACCATATAAGCCTCATCTTGCCCGGCTGCCTGTCGGTCTCATATTCTTATGGGGTCCCTCTACATATGTGGTTAAATGTGTCTTTCTCCTATTAAACTCTCTCATGTCAATTTGATTAGACTGCCAGCAGAATCTAGCAGGGCAGAGGAAAAACTTTCCATCCCTGACAGTTGGCAGAGTTGGCAGGATTTACTTCCTTGTCTGGATACTGCTGGCTCCAAGGCTATTACAGCTAAGAGGCCCTGACACCTCTGACAAGTGCCAGAAGAAGGTAAGAATTCTTACCATGAGGGTTTCCCAGCTCTTTGCCTGTTAGGGTCTCTGTTGGAAGCGAGCATGATGAGAATCCCCCCCCCCCAAATTTAGGTTAGCAGGATACAATATTTGTGGAAATAATTGCTTGGGTATAGCCACTGTGGTTAAAAAAAGAAAAAAGTTGGTAATGAGTACTACTGGATTTTTTTTTTTTTTTGATCCTTTTCCTCCCAGTGATGGTCCCTGTTTTTCTTTGTCTCTGTCTTTTGTGTAGTTTGTTATAAGGAGGAAAAAGCATAGGGTGGAAGGCCGGCAAAGGCTCTACAAGCCTGCGGCTCCAGCTGGCCTCACGGACAGGTGAGTTCATGGTCACCAGACCAGCCTCTGTTGAAACAAACTTTGCTGTGAGTCCCCTGTTTAAAAACTGGATGAAGCTTTTCCTTTTACGTCCTGAGAACTTGGCTCTGTGACTAGTGAGAATATTCTCTCTGTTCTCCACCATCGGGAAGGTACACCGACTGGTGCACCTTGGTGGCCGGGGGAAGAGCCCGGGGTTCGGTGGCACAGAGTCACAAGCGGCACTCTACTCGTCCAGCCATGCCGGCTCTCAGGGGAGCTTGCGATAAAGGGCCCCAGTCTGCAGGAAGCTTTCGTAGCTTCCCCCTTAGCTTCTTTGTTAGTGCTAGGAAAGTCTCATTTCAGTAGAACCTGCCTGGTGTCTGAGATTAGCAGGTTTGTGACTGGAGGCATCTCATGTTCTTGCGGGAAACCAGGGACGCTGTTTTCACTACACCCTCCTTTCCGCCTGTGCAATGAAGGCTTTTGCTTTCCTAGACAATCTCTGGGAGTGAACTGGCTGAATCTCGTGAGGGGCTGCGTATTTTGTATTCTCTTTTGGGATGCTCTTTTGCATCTTTGGTCAAGCCATAAAAAAGCTTATTAGTTGGAGTCGCTGTTGAGATTAATAGGTCTCACTTGTTGATGGCCAGAGGATGGATTTTTTGAATTGAAAACTTCTATATTTGAGAAATTTTGGAGACTCTCTTCCTAAACTATTGCCTTATTGGCACCTGTGGAAAAGACCAAATTAAAAAGTGGATACAAAGACTTAAAATGGCTTAGCCTTAGAGATTCCTTTTTACAAGATGAGAGAACAGAAATCAGAATAAAAATTAAAACTCCGTATTCAATGTAAATTCCTCCTTCTTAAAATTGAAAGAATTAAGCATGCCACCTTATAGTACACCTGCCTATTTTATGTCTCAAAACTGCTGTTCCAGAACCTGTAGGTACAAAAGAACAAAAAATTGCACAATCCTCCTAAGCTTATTCTGTGTCCTAATAGCTTGGCTTGGCTTTCTCTCTGCCCGAAATCTACCCGCTCTTGGTTCTTTTGACTCTTGGGGAGTGGCTCTGGATCTTGAGAAGGTAGGATCCTTTGCATTCTCTTTGAATACATCTCTTGATGCATGAAGTTGTTCCGTATTGCCCAAATATTTACTATTTGTCCCAGCTAAATAGTGACAAGATATTTAAAAGAATTTTTGGGGGGGGGGGGAGAAGGGGAAGCAGTTCTGTGGTGAAAAGTTGTTTGGAAGTTGGAAACTGATAAAAAGGCCAGAGAGGATTTTCTAAGTTCTCTTCCCCAAAGCTGAAAGGAAACCATGTGCTCAGAGGGCGTGAACCAAATGGAGATGATGTGACTGGATGAGTGGATCGCCCTTTGATATCATTTAGGCTGCAATTCTTCGGGGGGGAAAAATTGAGAGCAACTGTTTGCAACTGTTCTTATAAGTCTTTGCAAAACTAAAAAACGAAAACAAAAACGTAGCTCTAGAAGCAACCCGAAATCCATTTAATGCTTTTCACTGATCTTAAAACTTCCCCTATTTATTTCAAAAGGCTTATGAATTATGGGCCTGAGGAAACCAAAGTCCTTCTTGGAGGTACTTCCATTCTTTCTCTGTCCCTTGAAGAGGTAACCCTTACTATATCTTTGAAACATAAACACCCCAGGAGGTGTCTAAAATAATGCCCATATTCACCTAAAACTAAAGGGGAAAAAGAAAAGAGAAGAAAAGAAAAGAGAAAGAGGCCTTTGAAAAAATACACACTTCTCCACAGTTTCTACAAGATCACTTGTCAAGGACAAGTACAAATTAGGCACAAATCAGGCATTTTCACTAATATGAATAGAAAAAAGCTTTAGCCATCTGAGTGGGTAAACTTCTAAACTAGTGAGTTTTCTGTTATTGTATCTGATTTGTTGCTAAATTTTTAAAATTAAAAGCTACAAGCTCTGTTTGCGTGTTTATGTATGTCTATGTATGTATAATATAGATGTGGTATTTTTCTACCTCTGGATGGCACTGCCAAAATTAATTCATAAAAGAGTTCTATTTAATGATCAGCTTAATATGAAGTGCTTATAAATTAAGCATTTCTAAATCTCGGGAATATGAGAAATTAACCCAAATGTTTTTCAAGTTTATGTGATCTAGGGTATTTTCAGTTAAGTTTGCTGGTTTAATTAATACAGACATGCCTACAGAGTTATCCACATTAAGTATAGTACTTGTATTCCACTAAAAGTCAAATAAATTCATGTTATTTTTGTCACAAAATTTCTCAGCAAAAAACCAACCAAACAAAAAACACACGAAAGAAAATCTTAAGATGACAGCTAAGTGCTTTAATATCTCATGAAATTTTCACGAGTAATTTAAGTATGATTGTTACGAACAAATGAATTAAGTCGAAGTGAGTGAAATAAGAGTTTTTAGGTGAACTTTTTTGCAATTACTGCTTTATGAAATGTTTACTTAGTTTCCCAAATCTTTTTGGTAACTTTCACCTTGAGAATTTTGCTAAGTTAAATGAAATGATGAGACTTCACTGACTGTCTAAATCATTTCCAAATAAAATAAAATACTGAACCATTAATTGCTAAACAAGTCTAAGTTTACCTATTTTTGTCTTCTTATTGCAGGGAAACTAAAGATGTTTAGGTGTGTTAGCAAACATGCCTCATGCCACATTGGAAGATTGTATTATTGAAGAGGGGCATAGGCCTGTGTTCTGTGGGGTCTCTGGGATGGTTTTCTTACATCGCAGGATGGGGCCTTCATTTCCTGGACAGTTTTTCATGTGGGTTGGGCTCTGCTTTCTCAGGTTGCTGGTCATGTTGGATCAGGATGCACTCTAATCATCTCATCAGAACATGATCCCATTGGCAAAGACCGACTTTCCATGTGAGGTCTTCACGCACAGGTCCCCAACTGTGTCCACCATGTGCCCTGAAGTGTTCAAACCCTGAGAATAATCAAGGGAGCCTGCCTGCGGGTTCAGAAAAGCTGGCTCATGTGCTCATTCTTGCCACATCTCACGCCCTCATCTTTCTAGCACCTAGAGGTTCTCATCTGTGGCCATGAGGAGCCCTGAAGTGTTCATACCCTGGACCAATCTATAGGAGCCTGCCTGTGGGTTGGGAGGAGCTGGTTCATGTGCACTTTGTGTGGTAACACCTCCTGCCCTCTTGTTTCTAGCACCTCTGGGCCTTCTCCCAGGTGTATGGGAATGAGAGGAAAACAGAGGAGAACAGTGACTAAGCATCTCTCCAGCACAAGGTAGGTGAGAGCTGGAGACTCACCAGTGAAGAAAGTTACTCAACCCCCTGTGACCTAGTCCCTTTGTGGTCACCAAAAAGATGTTACTGGGTGAACTGGGGAGTCCCCAGGCCCTGGGGCCTCAACCTAGCCAGACCCAAAGTAGTTGCCAAAGGTTATAGGTTTTCTCACGAGAAGGAATTCAAGGACAGGCATGCAGCAGAAGGATGAGTAACAGAAGCAGAAATTTTCCTATTCTTTGACTTGGTTGTATCTTTTGGCTCAAGACTCAGCAATAGGTAAACCCAGTTTTGCATAATATTAGTATTCACTAGAAATTAAGGTTTCTTTCTTTTTCTTTTTTTTCTTTTATCTCTATATCCAATGTGGGGCTCAAATTCATGGCCCCCGATCAAGAGTCACAAGTGCTACCAACTGAGCCAGCCAAGAGCCCCTAAGTAATTAAGCTTTCTAAGGATTAAGAATTCTAAGCTTCCTACCAGTTAAGAATTCTAATTAATATATATAATTAAAGCTACTAGAAATACTAAGGGAAACATCTTGAAAGAGGACTTTACATCCATTTTGACCACAGTCTGTACATTCTAACTCATGAAGTTCTTTCCAGCTTAAGTTTTAACTCAGGCAAAAGATCCCGCATGCAAAGCATCCTGTGATAGGAACTAACAGTACCCCTCAAGCAATGATGACTGTCCTGATGCCATCAAGACCCAGTGTGATTGACCCTGAGACAGTATTGGATTTGACCTTTACTGCCCACCTACATGTACCCACAAACCTTTGTCTGACATTTTCCTAAAATAAACCTAAAAGTATTTTCAGCACTTTGGAGACAGTCTTTGAGATGCTAGTCTGCTGTCTTCTTGATGCTGTCCTCACTAAAATAAATTCCTGTCTTGTTTTACCACCACTCATCTCTCTGCCTTTGGATTTTGTCAGTGGCAAGTGGCTGAACCTGGTCTGTTTGGGACCCTTGGAGCTAGGTGCTCTTGCACACTTGGGCTCTGATTACAATCTCTGTATGCAAGGAAAGTAAAATGTGTGTTGAGGAAAAAGGAAGTTGTAAGAGGTTTGTGGAAAAGAATCTTCGGAAAGGAATTTTTTTGCATTGTCAGGGCTGACTAAGACTGGAATGAATTTAATTTAGTGAATGAACTTTAATATCAAAAGTCAGCTAGGTACAAAATTAAAATTTGGTTTTCTCTCTGTTAAAAGGACAAACTATCTATTGGATTATTGGTATGTTCTTGATAATAGATTGTGGAGGTTTTTTCATTCCCCTTAAAGTAATCTTCCTAGAAAACAAAAAATTCTGTGTTTTATCAACATAATGTCCTATGCATCTTGTTGTCTTAATCTGGTCTTTTATTTACTAAAGAAAACTGAATCTTCTCAACATTAAAAGAGCTAAGTTTGCTAACAACTATGCAAACATCTCTATTTGCCTTTTAAAACTTTTATTGTCACTTTCATTAAGTAAACAATTAAGTATTATTTCATAATGATCTGTGATCTGTTGGGGCGGAAGAATTTCTTATGTCCTTCAAGGTCCTTCTAGCTAGACTAAGAGTCACATTGACATGAGACAGATTAACAGGAGAAAATTAAATTTAATAGGATACATTTAGGAAACCCACACAGACATGAAAATTTCAAAGACAGGTAACATGATGCTTACATGAGTCATAGAGATGGGTAGGGGTCAGAGGATACAAAGGGGAAGGAGACCATTAGCAGGAAGGTAAGTGGAGGTGTTTAGAAAACAAAACTTGCCCTATTATGCAGATAAATTTCTGAGGTAAAGAAGAACTTCTGTTAATGGCACTTTTGCTGGTACAAGGAGGAAGATGAGGGGGAGATAAAGAGCTTTTCCTGAATCTGCTGGGTTGTGATTGTTTTTAACTTGAAATAATGCTCATGCCAAAGGAGTCAATCTTGGGGTGGCCTGCCCTTGGTCTTAATTCCTATTTAATCAAATATTCAAACTTTTGGGTACTGTTGACAAACCTTCCAGAATTCAAATTCTAAATTAAATCTTTTGACTTAAAAATAACTTTGAGATATGAGCTATTCTGTCCCTGGAATGTCTCAAAAGATTTCTCTCTCTCTAAAAAAGAGAGCAATCAACCTAATTAGGCTTGTTTGTTATGTTAAATTACATGAGAAGCATTTTCAAATAAGGGATGATAAACCTTCTTAGATTATATTGTAAGGTCAATATTATTAATATAAGTGTTCTAGAAATTATATAAAATTTTTAAGATTCTGATATGTCTTGGTAGGTTATTAGTCATAATTCTAGTTATTATCTTAAAATGTTGTGTGTCACAGAAATAATCAAATTTCCTTGTCAATTTTACTTTAATAAATCCTAATTAGACCTTTAACCAAGCCACTTTTAAGTCTTTTATCACTTATAGAACTTCTTCTTTTACTTAGATGCTTTTACAAAAGTGTTCCTGCTAAAATCCTTTATTTTCAAGGAGATTCATAGAGAGCATAAGCTGAGTTGAAACCAAGAGTTCAGTGCTCAACCAATGGAGCCACCCAGGAACCCCGAAAATGTTTTGAACCAGAACTTCAGAAATCTTGACAGGCTAACTTCAGATCTCAGAAATAAGTTTATAATTTGCTTCAAATATTAGCCATTGTTTTTTTCCTTGGTTCCCAGAGAAATGCCTCTTATTAAGTACTTGATTGCTTGCATAATGTAAGCCTAACTTTGACAGCCCATTTATATCAACACTTCCTGAAATGAGTTTTACTAAATGACCTATCTTCAGTCTCAGGGCTGAGACCGGTTCAGTGAGATGGAACAATCTACCAACTCAAATTCTGGACTGTGAAACTTCTTGGGTAGCATATTTACCTCCTTCGCCTGACTGCCAGTGGGTCTCATATCCTTATGGGGGCCCCTGTATGTACATAACTAAAATTTTTCCCCCATGTAATCTGTCTCATGTCAGTTTGATTATTAGACCAGTCAGAAGAAACTAGAAGGGTAAAGAAAAGTGTTTCCTCCCCAACAGTATCAGTATATGCATTTGTCTGTATTTATATGTGACATCACTTGATATTATGAAACTCTTATTTGGTTAAATTTTATTGCATTACTATACTGCTAAATAAAAAGAATTCAAGGATATATACTACATAAATCTGTGTGTATGGTGGGGGGATTTGTCTGAATTGCTAAAACTTTGCTACTCAAAGTGTCATCCATGGATCAGCAGCACTGGCAACAACTTAGGAGCTTGCTAGAAATATAGAATCTCAAGCCTCAATCCCAAACCCATTGAATCAGGATCTGTATCCTTATGACTCTCCACTTCGAGAAACAGTGCTCTAAAAGATTTACAACTTAGCCTGTGGGATTACTTTGTGAACTGTAGGGGTAGTTCACTAAAGTGGAGGAAAGAAACAATAGTTCTGATCAAGGCACGGAAGGGAATGATAGTTCCAGGGGGAATGAACTCTGCTTCACAGGCTGACTTTTGTTTTTAAAGAAAGACTGTTGGTTATGAAGTTAGTTGGTGTTTTAACTAAGTATAACTCATGCTGTGTTACTGTCAAGAGTTAACACCACAGAACCATTCAGAATTTCATTCAGGACAGGACAGTATCTATCCCTCGTCTGACTGGAAAGTATTTGGAATTTGTGTTAATAGTGTTTTCTAATTTTCACAAATGATTCTAACTGATGTTCAATATTCACTTATTACAAGATTTTTTTTTTTACGAAGTTGGCAAATTAGTCAGCTGCTGTTAAAAAGAACAACTTGGAGCCTCTCTATACATTCTTGAGATTCTCAGAGGTTCAAAATGTGCGGCTCAGTACCTGGCTTCTTACTCTTTTTTCTTGGCAACAACCGGAGGGAAGAATTAAAATGATAACGGACTCTTGCCTGAAAAGCCGAGTGACAAAAAAATCCCGGTTCCCTAAATTGGACATATGATTAGCAATGAAAAGAATAAGTGGTCTGATCTGTCATACTTGAATTAATCAATTGAATAAGCATTTATTCAGTGCCTGTAGGTGCCAGTGTGGGGCCAGTGCTGGGGCTCAAAGACTAAAAATACCAGATTCCTGCCTTCAGTGAGATTATGTGATGTTGCTTTATCCATGACAGATCTCTTCCTGGCCTGTCGAAAAACCGGGAATTCTCGCTTTCTTTTTAATCAACTTACTTTGTGCTCTAGGTCAATGGGAGGATCAATGGCAATGAGAAAGTCTTGTTCCTTTTCATCTGTAAAATTAAACCTCCTTCCCAAAATGTCCTTAGTCACTGATCCTCATCAGTGAGGATAATCTTTCCTTCCCTCTGAGCCGGTTGTTTTTATTCTGTGGGCCTCTGGAGCAGAAAGAAAAATCATTTTCAAAGCTTCCTCTTCTGTTGAATGTGCCTTGCACATTGGTGCTAAACAGGCAATAAATCATAATAAATGGAAATCGTCGCCCGTGGCATGATCTGATTGAGTCGTTTAAACAATCACTTTGTGTTGACAAAGGGTACAGTGATTATGCCAGAGGAATTCAAAGGTGCTTGGAACAAATGAACTGGAGAAATTGCTTAAAAAATGTAGGGGGTTTCTTCCAGGGCAACAGGCTTCCGTCATTCCAGCTCAGCCTTGAAGTCTGCAGACCCCAACAGATGAGTAATTAAGATGCTAATTCTTCAGCCTTACCTTCTGCAGAGGTGGTCTGCCCCGCATAGACGCCTCCTGAGACTTTGCCTTCTCAGTATGCAGTTTGGAGACATGAACCTCCCAGCGACCTGCTAATACCATTCAGCGGGTTGGGAGATTAATCCTCACGTTAATATGTGGGTAGAGTCATTTAAAGGGCAGCTCCCAGCGCACACGCAGCCGTTCTCATACAGACATTAGACTTCAGCAAGGAAGTCATTATTTGTTAATAGAGTCCGTGCAAATGGGCTGCTTTTGTAGGTACATTCCCCAGACGTCCAATTGCTGTTCTTGGAGGCAGCCCTCCAGCGCTTGTGGGTAAGAGCTATTTTGGCATATATTTTCCAAAAGAAAGTGCCGGATGGTAAACGACTTCTTTTGGGTCACCTTGTAAACCAGGGAGTGGGGAGAGAGTAAGTTTAGATGTTTCCCACGCTGCTCTCCCGCAGAGGAGCTCAGGTCAAGCTCAGCTCCAGGCACCGGCTGGAGGAAGGACGAGCGGCCCTTGGGGGCCTTCTGCGCGGGGCTGCGGCCTCCTCCTCCTTGTGTTGGTGGACCCCGCCCTGGCCAGACCGGGGCTCCCCATTCCACCCTTTCCTTAGCTTGCCTTGGGGGGGGGTCAAGGTCACACCGCATGTGTTCAGACGGGGGTCCCTAGACGGGGAATGAAGGGATCCTCCTCTGCCCGCGCTCCGAGCAGACGTAGAGCAGCGGGTCTCAACCCTGGATGCGGGATAGAATCCCTTGTGCGGAGGCACCCGGCCCAGTCACCTCCGACTCCAGCAACAGGGCCCAGATGCTGGTTCTTTATGATGCGTGGCTGGTCATTCCCCTGTGTGGACAGGGCAAAGACCCAGAGCCTTAGAAACAGCTGTGCCTGGAACCGTTAACTGGAAAGAGGAATCACACTACACTGTTCATCCGGGAAGTCCAAGCGCTCTTCAGATTTGCCTGTTGCTACATCATTTTCTGCGCATTAGGGTTGAACTGAGGAATGAACGGTGATTTGCACTGAAATAAACGACTTAGCCGCTAAGAGGCTGATTGGGGAAGTGTTACTCCTTTGAGAGGTCTTTCGGTAGGTCATGCATCTAAGAATACTAGATAATTCCAGAGGAGCCTCAGGATATGCCTGCTGCCGCCACTGTGCCCAAGGCGAGGGGTGAGCAGCAGGGAAGGAAGCTCCTTGTCCTTCTGTACACCAGCTCTACCAGCTGCTTTGCTGAGCGCCCATGGTGTGTTGCTGGGGGAGACAGACGCATCACTCCGGTTTCTTCTGGGTGAGCACGTGCACGGCTCATCTGAAGCCTGCGGGCTTTAACGTGAGCCCCTGCGGAAAGAAAAATCTACCAACGCCGCTCACAGAGGGCCAGCTGCCTGCGCCTGCAGCACGAGGCTGGAAAGATCCTTTGCCTCAGACACGGAAACGGGAGGCCTCTGGAGGCTCCCCAGGCTAGATAACAAAATGCAAAACCCGGGAAGGGCACTCTCAAAATCGAGATACAAATTTGTCTGAGTGAGACACATAATAGGAAAGTCGTGATGCCAGGGGCTCCACAACGGCCGGCCAGCCTGCTACAGAGCTGCTCAGAAGGCTTCCTTCAAGTTGGAAACTCGGTGCTTTGCATCCCAGACGACAGGCAGAGGTCAGAATCTGCCAGACTCCAAGCAGGCTGTGCCTCTGAGGAGTTCCTACCGTGGGGCTTCTGTGAACAAGCCTCCCTGCCCTAAACCCCTCACAGAACCTTCTCCTCATGGTGAAGCTGCCCTCCAGGGGAAGTGAAGAGTTTTGGGTGGGGGGGGGGCGGGGTAGTGAATGGGGGCTCCGAGGCTTCCCCGGGGACACAGGGACCGGCAGCATCTGGGGCTGGTCAGGAAGGAGGCCTGGGGAGGCAGAGCCGCTTTCTTTACAGTTTGAAAAGCTGCAGGATGATTCCATTAAAGTGGAATCAAGACATCTGCGAGTATAGGAGATATGGGCCCTGAATGGCTCCTTCTGATTTCAGATCTGTAGTTTTATTTCCTTTCTTTATCCTTCCTTTCTCTGTTAAGGTCATTGAAGAGTTTTGCTCTAGACCCCAAAGAGTCAGGGGCCTGGGGCCTTTGTTCAGGTTCCCAGCGGTTGCGGAATACGGTGTTTGGCTACGTTTGCACGCTTTGATAAACTACCCAAAGAGGAACAACATGATAGGTTTATAGTGCTAAATGGCAGTTCTTTCCCAGGCTGGCAAACATTTTAGGCCCTGAGCCAGTGGGGATTGGCAACTGCTTTGTAAGATAGTATTCTCTAGAATGGCTTAGAGCCCAGTTGAATTCTGGCAGTCTCCGGAGAGTTACAGGCTGATCAAGAGGGCATGAAGTCCTCTGGGCTGATGTAGTACAGGCTTTCAGTGTCTGGGCTGTCGAATCAAATTGCCTTGGTTCCGGTCTCTGTTTCTCCTCCCTAATCAAGGCCACCCAGCACTCTCCAGGACTTGGTTTTCTTATTAATAAAATGAGAGTAATTGTAGTGGTTACCTCATAGAGCCGTTATGAGGTCGGAGTGAGCTCAAGAGCTTCAGCCATCCGTCGGAGTGCCTGGCACACAGTCGACAGGAACTAAATGCCAAATGAAGTAAATGCTGTTTTGTCACTGGTTGACCAAAGAAGACCCCATCTCCTCGAGGCTCTCTGGAGGCCTCAAATTCGATGGACTCTTCCGGAATTACTCCGAATGAGTCAGCTTCATCCAGATCCAGATCTGGAGATTCCAAAATGCAGCTGACTGACGCAACTGTCCCACTACACAGATTCAGGAATTCATCAAGGTATCAGCATACAATGTGCGGGAATGTGCCAGCGTCCCCTCAAACAAGCTGATGCAAGCCTTGGAATCAGGTTGGCAGCGCACAGTATGATGGAAAGAGCGTGATCCTCTGGGGCCAGAAGATGGGTCATGTACTTTGTCGATTGCTTCCTAGCTGTGTGACCTTAGGCAAACTACCTAACTTCTCTGGGCCCCATTTTTCATAACTTCAATACACACTACTTCCCTTGTTTTCTTCACCAGGCTGCCTCGTATGAACAAACTAGATAAAGACACTACACAAATACAGAGTGGGATATTACTTTGCTTTCCTGTATTACTTGCCAAGAACTCTTTTGACTTTTTTGACTTTTTTGTTTTGTGTTTGGCTGCCTTTCAGGCACTAAAATTGATAGAAGAGGCTTTGGACATCCCCAGGTGAGCTGGATGGACCCTAATTTTTCTGCATGTGGCAGGTGAAGTGTGTGATGGGGACAATCTGTGTGGGAAGTGTGGACTCTGAGCTTCATATCAGCCGTAAAGATCAAGAGAAAGTGGCCCTGGGAACTTAAGTTTTAGATTAATTTTTAGAAATACTGCTGCTCTCTTGACCTCTGGGAGTGGAAAGGATTGGCCAAAAATCTCTGTTTATATTGATTTGAAATGACCAACAAAACTGGATTAGGGTTTTAGGTTCAGAGTCCCAGAGGATGCACCCCAGCACCTTCCTCTTTTTTAGCATTTAAGCCTGAGTAGGTCAAGCGAGTCAAAGGCATTTTAATGCATGTGCGGCAGTGTCTTCACGGTCAACTTCTCACATTGTTTGTTTACGAATGAGTGAAGGCCATTCAGTCTTGCACTTTATTTTTGGTAATGTCTTTCCCTAGGACACAGGAATCCCCAGTTTACTGAGAGGAAATAATTATAAACTTTAAGAGGTGTCAGTTTCAGTTTCAAAAACTTAAAAACTGAGAAATGATGTCCTTTTTTGGGTGTAACAATTAATTTTACTAAGTTTGATTTTTGCCAGACTCTAAACTGAGAAATGATGTCCTTTTGGTATAACAATTAATTTTACTAAGTTTGATTTTTGCCAGACTCTACCCTAAAGCAAATGCAAAAAAAAAAAAAAAAAAAAAAAAAAAAAAAAAAAAAGGGCAATGAATGGATCGGGTCAACCACTTGGGTATAAATCTTATCTCTTTCAAGTTCAAGTTCAATTCTCTTAGCTCTTTCATCTTCCCAGGGTAGCCTGATTAAAGGTAAATGGGAAAAAAAGGGTAATTTGTATCTTAACTTGTACTTCTATCTTGAGGAGAATATCTTTATTTCATTATTTTACGAGTAATATTCATGAAAATCATGCAATTTCTTCACTCCACCCCCAAACTTACAGTACTATGAATATTCTCTTTTCAGGATCCAGAGTTCCCAGGGCATTCTCTCTCTTTGTAAGATTGTCATTAGTTATTTCCAAGTGAAAATATTATTGCTTTAAGTAGGTATGTCTGTGTGTATGAGTGTCCGTGTGTGTGTGTGTGTGTGTGTGTGTGTGTGTGTGTGTGTTGTGTGTAGGGCTAGAATAGAGATGTTTTCTTTCTCTCCCAACATAGCCATGAGGAAAACAGGTCAGCTGCTATCATTGTCAATCCGGGGACAGAATGACACACATGTAAGAGCCACCCACGATGACATTAACATATCCTCAGACCTCAGCTTCACCTTTTGCTGAATATTAGTGAACCTCTCAATCTTAACGCAGACTTTCAGTATAGTTTTTTATTCCTGTCTTATTTTCACACGGGAGTATAGAAGACTGGTCGGTTTGGCAGTTCTAGACTAAGGCACATTTCTCATTTGACACATGTCTTTGCAGAGACTATCAGATGGTAGGCAACAGGACACAGTGGTCAACAAGACAACATCAGTGCCCTTGTGGAACTAACTTACCATTTGAGGAGGTTAGTGTTTGGCTAATGGAGGCTCCCACTGAGAGACAGAGTCAGAGAATCAGTGGCAAAGTCAACGTCATTCAAAGGACCTTAGTGTCTTCATTTGCATAAGGTGGGAATAAAGGTCAAATGCGAATGGAAACTCAGGACTCAAGAGAAGTCATTTGAGGGAAACCTGCCTCAGAAGCCTGAGAATGCATTTAAGTAATGAAGATGGAGGAATACAGGACAGCAATGACTGTCTAATGACCTTCGGTGGTGGGGCAGCAGGAGGTCGTCCAAGTCTCTTTAGTTCCTCTCTTTCCTCATCCATTCGTTCCATCAAACACTGAGTGGCGTGTTTGTATCTCTAAGGCAGAGCCATGGCTAGCCGTTGGGAATATGAAAATGAATTTAAAAACTGCTCTTTCTGACTTTGTGGAGCTCATATTCTAATAAAGGGCACCTAAATAAATATGATACAATTTGTTAAGCACTTTAATAGAGTTATACACTGACAGGAAGACATAGAAAGTTCCTTCACACTTATTTTTGAGAGAAAATACCTGAATAACGATGACATTTTCATGAGCCTTTTCAGTTCTAGTCAACAACCTGATGCTTAAGTGTGCATGTGGGACAAAGCCTCCTTGCCTCCATCTGACACGGAGATTTCCTTTCATCAGCGTCCATGTCATTCACAACTCTGAGCAGTTCTCTTGGTAAAGACACGGATTCAGAGGAGACAAGATGGCGGAGAAGTAGGAGGCGGCGCCGTTTCAACCTGTCCCCTAAAGTGAGCTTGTTACCTACCAAAGAACTCTGATCACCCATGAAATCAGCCTGAGATTAGAATCACACACGTCTGGATCTCTACGGGGGCAGAAGACGCCAGTGGACAGGTAAAGCGGAGTGGGAACATCGGACTGATATTGGAAGACAAACAAAAGGGGGAGGGAGCCACCAGAAATGACCCATTGGAAAGGAATACCCTAATACGAGAGTGCCCTGTGATTGGGGACCAGCATTAACTTGGAGTCTGGTTGAAAGCACTCAAAAAGAGCAAAGGATCGCGGGGGGGAAACTGGTGAAAGCCATGGATTCAAGTGGGAACATGCCTTAGCTTTCAAATTAATAACAGTAGATGAATTAGAAATGATTTAACTTTTCAACATCACTTGATCTTCCTGCTTTACCATTTCACTGACCAGTTTCCCTTAAGATACACGTCGGTTTGAGGTTTCTATAAAAGGAAAGAGCTCTAGTAGTGTCATATGCTTATTTCTCAATCTGTTTCCCCTTTTCTGCTAACTTTAATATATCAACCAGTGTGTGAGGGGAAAACTCAATTGCTTTCTTGGCAGCTACAGAGCTAGTTCACCCTTGGCTACTGTGTAAGTTTTTTGGCTCAAAAGCTTTCCAGGGCTAGATCAAAGGATAGTGGGTTTGTTAGTTTGTTTGTTTTTGTTTTTTGGTAATGGATGCATTTTGGCTTCACCCTGAAACAAGCTGGCTTTTCCTATAATTGAAAATGTTTGTGACTACGGCAACACTCTTATTAGCCACAAGGGGGTACTCATTTGTTGGTGAATGGACAACCTCTTGTCTTTGCCTTCGTGCTTTGCTTTCAGGCAAGCAGCAGACCCCTCTAGGTATATTGCGAGTGCTTTGCAGCCTTATCCCAAGGAACTTAGAATCTAGATGGGAGATGTGTCTTCTCCACTCCCTCCTCCTCAGCTCTCCATCCCAGCAGCCCTTCTAGACTAAGTTCTCATCCATAAGCCTTATGACACTCACTCTAATGGACACTTGGCAGCTTTGTATCCTTCCTGTGAACTCAGCCAAGGTCAAGACCCCAGACCGGGCAGAACCTGAAGGGTGAGCACACCACTTAAAAACTGAGGAGCGAGGAACTTAATACCAAAGGAGGGCATCCCACATTCTCTGGGTCCTAACAGGCCAGAAATAGGAGCGGCTTGTGTCAGGCCGAGTGAAGACGCTATTCAGATGGTGTGAATCATCCCCGGGTGGAGGAGGGGGTGGGGGGCTATTGGTCATCCAATTTGAATTGCCTTCAACAGGGCTCCTGTGGGCTAAAGACTGTGACCATGGAATGGAATTAGCAGACAGCTTCATTGGAGGCTCAATCTCTGCCTTACAAGCTGAGCCATGGCCAAGTCATGTGGAGCTCTGAGGGTGTTGCTTTTAATCAACTTCCTCTACTAAATCACTCATGATAGCTCCAGCAGGAACAAAATTAGCTATGGACCAACTGCACGAGCTACTGTTACCCTTATTCGCTGAGCAGGAAAGAACTAAATCAAAAGCTATAATTAAAAAAGATAATGATTTTTAAATTAGTTTTTATTAATAGAATTAAGCCATATTCATTCTTGAGATGGTATCATAAATATGCTAGTAAAATGTTCTTCCCAAATGAAAACATATATAGGCTGAGTAATTTAAGAGTCATATATTGCATGTTGGTTTATAACATTAAATATTAAATATATTAACTGGCAATATAAAGTCACTGAAGGACATTTTGCACGACTAGCTACGTAACCAGGTAACTGCTTATCAGTTCAGTCTTTATATAACGTAGAGGTTAAACCTCTGCTGATGTTAAATTTGCCATAGGGACCAGTCAGAGAACAGCTATTTCTTACGAGGAACCGCACAATGATGGGGGGTGTTCTGTGCTCTGTGTGGATCACTGTAATAGGAAAGGAAGAAGGATTGGAGCAGGGTGATTTAGATTATCAACAGATAATAAATTCTCCTGTGTGAAGGCTATTAAAAAGGGGGAGGGGGCAGTAGAATCTTCTTTCTTGGAGACCTATCTGTCTAGCTCAGCTGTCTGGGGAAGCTCTGGTGTGGAACTGCCTGAGGAGAAGAAAATGAACAGGATTAGCTCCTGGTGAGCCTCTAATTGCGCCAGGCGAGATTCTGCGCCACAGCACGCTGCCTTTGAGAAGGCTGCCGAGGCTTCGTCGATTCTCTAATGGCGAACGCGTCACTGGCCCTAAACCTACTGTGATCTTCACTCCCCGCTTCTTCTCTCTGCCAGTCGGCCGCTGGGGAGCCAGCCTCCCCCAAAGTCCTTTCAGAAGGGAACCGGCAGCTCCTTGTGTCTGCGCCCACCCCTCCCCCCGCCACACTCCTGCCCAGGCTGAGGCCCTCGTTCCTGCCCGTCTACAACATGGCGGTGCTGCCCACATTGTCGTCGCTGCTTCCACCTCCAGCCTCTCCTGCGCCCTCCCCCTGCCCTGTCGTCTCCATTGTGCTGGGCCTCCACAACCTCCATTGTGCTGACCTCCCTCGCGCCGTTTCTCTGGCCTATACCTAACATTCCAGTCAAAATGCCTTCCTTGCTTTAACCCCCAGGCCCTCACGCGCATTGATTTTGATCGGACTGGATGGCCCCACGGCTTCTCTGCCTCCCGAAAGCCTGACTATGGTTCGAGGCTCTGTTCAAATGCCAGCACATTCTTAAAGTCTTCCTTGAGAAGCTCGCAAACGATGCACCTTGTGCATCTCTTCTGAGCACATGTTGGCTGTTATTTACTTATGGAGAGATTTGTAGGGCTTGTCTACTGGATGACAACCACTGTTTGTTTATTCATCCTTCTGTTCCTTGAAGTCCTAAGGGAAGTGCCTTGCACTGAAAACTTTGCTGACTCAAGGAGTGAATCAACTCAAAATAAGCAAACAAACAAGGCCTTGCCCGGTTGGTATTTTGAAATGATGGCTCTGAACTTAAATGGGTGGCCGAATGGATATTCTGATGTCCTCACTGGCAAAGTGAGGACACCACTTATATGCACTAATATGCAGGAAATATTAAATTGGAGGATTGCTTTGCTTTTTATGCTTTGGAGAACTGCATTTCAGGAAGAAGCGTGGGTGGAGAAGATAGTGATCCCCAGAAGTTTCCTAAAATTCCTTGTGCAAATAATTTGTATTCTCATATATGCATAAACCTGTAGCAGGTTATACAGATGAAATGTGTCAGCTGAAATCACTCTCATTTTCTTCCTCCTTGTTCTATAGATTCATTTAAAATATTTTTTTCTGAATTATGAAAATAGCATATTAATCAGAGATAATTTGGATAATAGGTAAGAGTGTATTATCTGAGTGGTAGTCCTCATTTTTCAGAAAAAAATTACTATTAAAAATTTGGATTTCCCTCCAGTGTTTTTTTTTTTTTTCTTTCTTTCTATAACATTTCTCCTCTCTACACTTATATTTATGTAAACTGGATTTTCATTCCACACTATCTTGGGGGTCAGGAGAATGGCTTGTCCCAGGGCCTCCCTTCACCCCAGGATGGGTCTCAAACATAAATAGTTCTGTTGATTTCTGTTCTTAGTTTCAGGGCATCCTGAGGAATCTCCAGTGACTGTAAAGAAAGCTGGGACATTTTCCAAAATGGCTTCAAAATTAAAGTTGAGTTTATTCTCTCCTCTCCACATCAAACTTACGACATATTGACTTGTTTAAAGGGCAAGACAGGATGAGAAGGAGATACGGTGAAATGGAAGAGGAGATGTAATCTCCTGACTACCACATCACCAGTCCCATCAGTGAAGTATTTCTCCCTGGAAATGGTCATTACAAACTGCAAACAAGCGCGAAGATGACGGACGAGAGGAGCTTCAGGTCGTCTGTGGCTCGGGGCACGTAGAGCTAAGGCCCACGGCTGAAGTTTTCTCCTTCTAAACATTTCACCTAGTGCTTGCACCTTGGCCAATGTCTGTTCCGATGCTCAGCCATTCCTGCTTGACGGAAATCCCCTCTGGGCCCCCTTTCCACCGCGGATCATGGCCAAGGGCTCCGTACTTGCTCCTGTAATCTGCTCTGGCCCGTAACAAATGTTTGCAGACAGAATTGCAATTCCGTGATGTTTTAGGGGCTTGCGGTAAAGCACCTAACAGCCTTTAATGCTTCCTCTCCGCCCCTCCCGCTTTGTGGATGTGGGTGGGGGGATCTATTTGAATTTGATAAGCAGAACCCATCCATTCCAAGGATACGGTTTGCCAGACTCTGCCAGATGACGTCGTCTAATAATAAACTTGGCGGAGCAAAGCCATCAGTGCGATGCTTCTTTTAAAACATTGCAGGATGTCTCAGTGTTTTCTTATTTAGTTCAGAAGAAGAAAATGAGAACTCCATGCATTCAGGGTCTCATTGAACATCAATGTACTTCAGAATTTATATCTGCAATTTTCCACACATTTGTGCTCTTGGCAATGAGACGCTCACTCTAAGATCTTATGGTCTTTTGGCCTATGAAATATGCCACTATTCCTCTTTTCAAACACCATTTTATACATTGAGACTGATAATGAAGGCTGTATGATACCTACGTAAAAGGTCAATAAATCTTTCACAATAGAGAAAATTCTTTCTATTGCCAGCTGTAAGTTGTCTAGATTTTCCACTCTTCCCATCTTAAGAAGTTTCCTCAACTCTCTCTTTGCTGGCTATTACGTATGAAGTGAGTGCTACAGCTGTGTTTGTACAACACATTTTCATACTTAGTTTTGTCCTTGAATAGTTTCTGCCCTCCAGCTAGAAACCTGTCTGAACCTTAGGGATCTCATATTTAAATTGCCTGATGGTTTTATATATTTTTTAAAATTTTTTATTTATTCATTTGACAGACAGCAATCACAAGTAGGCAGAAAGGCAGGCAGAGAGAGAGGGGGGAAGCAGGCTCCCAGCTGAGCAGAGAGCCTGATGCAGGGCTCAATCCCAGGACCCTGAGATCATGACCTGAGCTGAAGGCAGAGGCTTAGCCCACTGAGCTACCCAGGTGCCCCGCCTGATGGTTTTAGATCAATGTTACTGAACAGTATTCTGATTCATTTAGTCTCTTTTTTTCTGCCCAAGAGGCTGTTTAGTCATTCCTGCTGAAAACTTGAGGGTGGCTATTCAAAGTGAAGGTTGAATATAAAGGAATATTCTCAGTTCATCCAAGGTGGTCACACAAGGCAAGATAGCTCTTTCCCAAAGTGCCAAGGCTGTCTGCTTTGGACAGCAACTGAATGACACAGGAGGGTTTTCCATAGGCTTCTGTTCCTCAGCTGGAAATACTTTTGAGATGAACGCAGAGACAGCAAGGAAATTGAAATGTTTGTTTCTACATTAGGCTTGTAGGTTGGTGTGATCAGAAGTTCCTTTTGTGGGCGCCCAGGTGGTTCAGTCGGTTAAATGTCTGTCTTTGGCTCAGGTCATGATTGAGCCCTGCATAGGGCTCCCTGCTCAGTGGAGAGTCTGGTTCTCCCTCCCACTCTGCCCCACCCTACTGCTCTCTCTGTCTCAAATAAACAAATAAAATCTAAAAAAAAAAAAAAGAGAGAGAGAGAGAGAAATTCCTTTTGTGTCTTAGATTTCTGGGTTACAATGTGGAGATGCTTCTCCCGTGTTACGATCTGTCTTTACTGGATTCTCAGAGCCTTAGCTAAAAACATCACCTCGTACGACTCTCGGTGAAACAGCACAAATGTAAAGGTAAGGCATGGTTACCAGCATGAAGGACAACTAGTTCGCATGGGCTCTGCCACTTTCCTCCCATATTACCAACTCAGCCTGTTGCTCAAGTGGCAACATCCTTACACTCAAGCTAACAGAAATGAGCCTCAAGATCCTGCTTTGCTGGGTGATACCTCTGAAGCTACAAGCCGATGGCTTCCCGTGATGGCCCAGCCCCAGGCTGAACACCAGCCTGCTGTGGGTCTGCGGGCAAGTCAGTGGTGAGCGGGCTATCGGTCAGTGCTGCCGTGGGCAGATGAGGCCTGCCCAACACCCATTCTTGAAGCGTCCCAAAGGGTCTCCTTGCCCAGAACACTTTGGAAGAAAGCCATGGTAAGTACTGTCAGTGGTGTCACGGGCTGGGCCTCTTCCTGACTAACTGTTCTTCCCCAGAGAAACACAGTATACACAGAAGCAGGGGCTTCTGAGTTATCTGAGCAGGTCTATGATTTTTTAAACTGTCAAGAAACTGTTAGGAGATTGCACACAGCCCTCTGCTTCTTTGAGAAATACTGTTAGCGCTGTTTCAAAACAAACTAAACAAAATGGAAGGGACAATCGAGGTAAAACACACTGTCCATCCTAACAAATACGATGCCATTGTTAGTCTGTACTCCCCCAGTTTTGAAGGCAGTCCTCCTGTACTTACGCTGGAGGGGTGGTCACACATGTCACCATGTGATAAACGAGCTGGGGGGGAGGTGATGCTGGAGACCCGAGGCCACGGCATTTTGCCCGGTGTGTGGGGCAGCCTGGCCTTCCCCTGCAGTGCTGACTCTCGACTCTGGCCGCTCTTTAGTGGATCGCACTGCCTTTGCTAGGGAACATGCTTGGCTACTGGGAAAGATACTTAAGTAACAATTTTACTTCCTCGCTCAAGGGTAGGTCCCCAAACTGACTCGCCTGACTTTGTCCATCTTTCCATGAGACTGTAGATACTCTCTGACCCAGTGGTTTTGTTTTCAAAGGTTTTCCTAAGGAAATAATCAAAGACAGAGGGGATGATATAGCTAAAAGGGTGGTTTTTTTTGGGGGGGGGGTAGTATTTTTTCATAATAGTGGAAAAAGTACAAAAATAAGAAAAGTCGAAATAGGGGATTCATTAAGTGATAAATCTATACAACAATGTACGAGGCAGTCATGAAAAACATACAGAAGGATATTTAATTGCCCTAGTAGTCTAAAAATATTGTCAAATGAAAAAAAGTAAGTTTCAAAATTAAATGGTTACATTTTCAAAAGAGAGGAAGAGTTCTTTTCTTGACTATTTTTGTTTTTGAGGTATTCTGTTATATGTATTAATTTGTTAAACTCAGTAAAAGTTGTCTCAAGAAGAGCTCCCAGGAGGGTGTCACCTGAGAACCAATGCAGCCGCAGAAAGTCTGGAGGAACACTATCAAAACTGAGAGTTAAGGTACATTCTCTCTTAATTCCTGCTTTAGGAGTTCATTCCAGAACTTTAACCTTTCAGACAGCTCTCTCTCGAGCAGCTGATGAGGAGACCCTTAATACAGAACGTGTCCCAGGCTTGCGGCCTCCTCTGACTGCTCAGGTTACTGGGGGAGGGGACCCTTTCCTTGTCATGTTGGCCTTCAAAGGGGGTGGGGACCCATGAGGACCGACAGGCCATGAACTGGCCAGGGGAATATGTATCTATTTGGAGATCCAAGAGTGAGGCTAAGGCCCCTACATGCTTTCTTTCAGGAGGAATCCGCTCACCAGGAATTCAGAAAAACAGAATCAGTCCTTCCTGTGTTTTCTCCTCTTGGGTCTGTGGCAGAACCTAACATCTAAGACCGTTCTCCCTCGATCTCCTGGGCTCCCTCCCCCACACTGTGCGCCCTTTCCTTGTTTCCAAGTGGAGACATTTTCTGTGGTGGGTGGACTGTGGAAAGATCAGATGGAGAAGAATGATGAAAAGGCTAAATCACAAAAAAATTTCAGCTGAAAATTGTTTACTCTTTGCTAGGAAAGAGAGGTGGAAATAATTGACCGGATTTTGTTGCCTTCTGTTCAGTAGTCCAAACTGAACTTGGAGCTTGGTGTGAGGTATTAAAGGCTTAGTTCTAGCTTTGTGATTTTCAGGCTTGCTCCTACTCCCACGAGATCTACCTCAGAATCGGCTGGATCCAGTACCACTTTCTTTTATGAACTGAATTTATGTCGCACCTTCTCCTAAATGGAGGAAACCAGTTCTACTGGTTTCATTCTGAGAATGCAGTCAATTTACACAGTTGGTTTAGTACAAATCTAGGCTGTGGTCAGTTAAAAAGAACTTAATTTCCATACTGGAATGCTGAAGACTGGAAGGGCAGGAATTCTTTCTTAAAGAGGATTCCCCCAGCGCACCCCACCTCAGCTAACTCTACCTATGTTCCTCCCATCTGAGCATTTCTTATGTGCCGTGATTATATTTAAGTTCCTCAGTCAAAGGAGTGCTTGTTTTCTTTTTCTCTTTTTCCTAATACACCATAGCTTTTTGGAGGGCAGGTCCTGACTCTGCTATTTTCTTTCTATTCATTCATTCATTCATTCATTCACACAATGTAGTGCAAGGCACCATCGGGTACCAAGCACAGGCGCCTGAGTTAGGAGACATGGCTTCTGTCAGCAGACAGTCCTCTCAGGGGGCTAGTATGGGCCTCTGGACTTGAAGTGATCTAGTAGCTAAAGAACTAGGAGATAAGAAAGATAAATCCAGCAAATATTTTCATAAAAAACAGGATCACAGGAAGGCACAAACAGGCTTGTGATCTTCACGTCACATTCTGCAACACTAAATAACATCTCCCTTGACTTCGCCTGTCACTGTGGCAAGCATCACCTCCTACCACCTGAGGCTCCCGGTAAAGACAAAGGGGAACACTTTTCTCTTCTCCATGAACTTCTTGTGGGGGGAAGCAGGACTCTGTTCTCTTAGCGTGGGTCTGTTTGGCAAGCTCCTACTCCTAGTCTTCCTCCCCACTGAACCTGACCTACTGTCTCAAAGAAGCCTCTGTGATAAGAAGTGGGATACTAAGTCGTCTAAATAAATAAACCAATGAAACACCACCAGATCCAGGAACCTCCTTTACTACACATGCAGTCCTACTTCTGCACTCCCTGGTGGGACTCCAAAGCCAAGTCCTCATTCCAAACTCAACCAAACAAAGGCAAGAACCTAAGCAGCAGGTTTAGACAAGCAAACAGACCTGGTAAGAGAGGATGCTAATGCCAAGCTTGTGGTAAAGAGTGCCTCTCTCCTACTGATTGCTCCTTGAAGAAGCTCATCGTAAGTGATAGCATGGAGAAGGGAGGGAAATCCAGAGCGGGAGAAGAACCATGAGAGACCATGGACCTCGAGAAACAACCTGGGGGTTCTGGAGGGGAGAAGGGTCACAGGGCAGGGGGTAACAGGGTGATGGGTATTGAGGAGGGCACGTGCTGTGATGAATCCTGGGTGTCATATACAACTAATGAATCACTGAACACTATATCAGACACTAAGTATGTACTATACAGTGGCTCACTGTACATAATAAAAAATAAAAAAGAAGAAGAGGTCATCAGCTCTCATCTAGTTGCCCTAAGGGCTGCCCAGCATCAGTGCAAACTACAAAATAAAGCTCAGTAGGTGGGAAGTCCTCTGTGCTTTGAACTCCGAAGCTTTAGGACTGCAGGTTCTCCTAAAAGCCCCATGGGGCATTTTCTTCTTTTTTGGGGGGGGATGGGTAAAAAACATAAAATTTACTATCTTAACCATTTTAAGTGTACAGTGCAGTCGTGTTAGCCAAATGCACACTGTTGAGCAACAGATCTCTACAACGTTTTCATCTTGTAAAACCGAAACCAGCTCCCCTTCCTCCTTACTCCCCATTCCTGGAAACAACCATTATACCTTCTGTTTCTAAGACCTGACTACTTAGATAGCTCACAGAGGTGGAATCATGAGGTAGTTGTCTTTCGTGCCTGGCTTACTCCGCTTAGCAGACTGTCCTGAAGGTTAATTCAGGGTGTAGCACGCAACAGAAAGTCTTTTTAACGATCGAATAATATTCCATCGTGTGTCTATGCCACCTTGTCTTTACCCATTTAGGTTGCCTGATGGTCACCTGGGTTGCTTCCACCTCTCGGCTATGGTGAAGAGCTCCGCCCAGAACAACGATGTGTGAATACCTCTTTGACATCCCATTTTCAATTCTTTTGGATCTATACACGGAGAAGTGAGGTTGCTGGATCATATGGTAGCTCTCTTTTTGATTTTGTCGAGGAATCTCCATACCATTTTCCACGGTAGCTGGATGACCCACAGAATGAAGACTCTCCTTTTCTCACCTCCTTGCCAATGCTTGTTCTTTCTTTTCTCTTTTTATCATGGCCATCGGACAGGTGTGAGGTGCCCTCTCGTTGTAGTTCGGATTTGCATATCCCTGATGATGAGTGAGGTTGAACATCTTATCACATGCCTGTGGGCCATCTGTACATCTTTGTGGCCTAACTGGAGCATCTGGGGCTTTCTGGGTGGAGCCTGTAGGTGTCCTACAGCTTTGGATGTAACAACACGGGGACTCAGTTTTACTGTATTTGACAACCGAGAGGCAACCAACAAATATTTACAAGTGGGGTAAGCAGTGAGATTGTTTTGTGTGTGGGCATCGCCTCATATTTCACTTGGAAAACAAGCTACTGTATTGATTGCTGTATGCCCAGGGATAATAAGCTCTTGAGAGAAATAATGGAAAGGTCCAACTGAACAGATGTATTTCACTTGGAAAAGATAATCTTTCTCCCTTCTGGCATTTTGTATGAAAAAAGAGAGATATCTTGGATATAGGAGGAGACATGAAGAATTCCTACTCCTTGCTTTCTCTGTGTTAGTGAATTTTCATAATGAATGACAAAATGACCCAATTCATTTTTTGAAGGCACTACGTTAACAAGAGATAATCTTTCACCAGAAACACCTTGTGTATGAAAGCAACTCGGAGTGGTCATGTAAAAGATGATTGTATCCATACATTAAAGTTGGGATTATGAGGGACCACTGTGTCACTGCTCACCTGTCACAGGGGAGTAGGGAGGTGACACAGAGCCTGGGGCAGGCAATGAGGGAAATTCTGTATTCTTATTCTCCTTTCCTGGCCTTCCTCTCACTCCCAGTTTTCTGTGCTCTTCCCTGGGGACTCCAACTGCCCTCTGGGTTTTACCTGCTGGAGATGTACTCATCTGCCTATTATGAATCACCATCTGAATCTCTTATAATCCCATATACCTCCTCCCCACCCCCAGATTAGTTCACTCACATTACTTTCATTTCTAGTACTTGAAGGCATCATGTAATTGGACCCTATCCTTGTACAGGTAAGATAACTGAAGCCCTGAGGAGTTAAGTAATTCTTGAAAGGTCACCTATCTTGTTAATGGCATCTTTTCTGAATTTTCCTATTTCTTCTTCCTGACAGTGGCTCTGCCATCTTCCGCGATACTTAAGATCTTACCTTGGGATGATTTTTGAGTCCCCCCTAATTTTTATTCCCTTTACACCATCCGTTATCAAGTCTTAATGATTCTCTTCAAGATTCTTGATAGTGTCAACTCTCCTGTATTTCATTTTGATTGTTTTCAGCACCTCATTAACCCATCTCTGCATTTCTAGGTTACTGGGATAGCCTCTTTATCTGATTTACCTCCTTATCTGATCCACCAGTGATTCACAACTCTGGCTACTCAAAGCACTGACCTGGGGCACATTAAAAAAAAAAAAAAATTATAGCATACCTGAGCCTGCATTCCCGCCCATGGCAATCACTCCCCACGGCCCCGCCAATGGCTGAGCTGGTTTGGGGAGAAGGCTTTACGGGTAATTTTTACATGTAAGTTTCCCAGGTATTTCTGATGGGCAGCTAAGATTGAAAATGCTTTGAAAACTAAACAAAACAAACTCTATCTATAATGTTCTTTGTTTCATCGTCCCTAAAAATAATTTGGCCATGTGGGTATGCTGCTCATTACCATTGATTTTTAGATACCGGCCTCTTCCAATCATTCAAAATTCTAGCACTTTTACTCCCTTTACTTTTCAGAAGGGATCCTATACTCTAGTCACTTGCTTCTTAGCATCAAAATCATCTCCTATAGTGTTCTATTTCTGTTTCAGATTGTAGGGCCCTTTGCGTTCCCAAACTCTCTGGTTCCTCAAAGATTATCTCATGACTGGTTTCCTTCAAGGAGCCCTGACTGACTTCTGGTCATTATTTCCTGCTCCTGTCTCAAACTCCCTTATCATTTGGGTTTTGACTGTCTTGTATTTGTTCCAAGTGAGTATTTGTAGCTCTTTAATGAAATGGAGAGCTCCTGAAGGGGAGGGAGAGACAATGCCACATTTTTTTTTTTTCTGTAGCCCCCATAGCATCAAAACATGTCTGACACATATCATAAAATAGGTGCATTTGGTTGAACTTGATATAGACCCGGGAGGCTAGACAAAGAGCATAGAGAGTTTTTCCGAATGGCCCCCTTTTCACAGCAGGAAGGTGGGCACATAATCCCACACAGATAGACCTAACATTAGCTTCTGTTTCACAGTGCCCCGAAGTCTCTAGGAGACTATGATACATGACGCTTCCCTAACTAAGAAGCAACTCCGGAGGGTTAAACTACAATTTGTAAGGGCAACACAGGTTAGACCTACAGTTTGAGAGAAAACACCTCTAGAAACAATAAACTTAGATTAACCAGAAACAATTGCCTGGAACATCAATTAGCCAGTTTTCCTCTGCTCTTAATGGAAAGAGATATGGTAAGAAAACAAGCAGGCAGGCAGGAGTTTACAAAAACCACAGGCACCACCACCACAGTAATGAAAACCCTACTTCCGGTTTGGGTTGAGACAACCAGTGGAGATTTGGGACATCGTCCGAAGCCCTCTGCAACTATCTACAAAAGCTCATGTTGAAATTTGTTGTCAGAATAATAACTTCGTTATTATAGTACAAGACTCTTAGTCATTCATTCACTTACTTGTTCACTCTGTAAAGCACCGTATTAACCTGGGGTGATAACCAGTATTTGAATTCTATAAAGGGGAGGAAGGATGGGGATATCGATAATTCTGTTGTCAATATAAAGGGCTACGGGATTTTAGAGGACTGGGGAAGTAACCTAAGTTACTTCTGACTGGTGAACTTGGGGAAGGATTCATGGAAGGGGCAGCCTTTGACCTGGTTCTTAAAGGAGGACATAATTTGGAAAAGGATTTCTCAAGCCAAGGGATGAGCATGTGCCCAACCATGAAGGTGGGAATACAGGACAGTGACAGTGTCGCTGGAGCACAGAGATGAAACAGGCTATCGTGGGAGATAAGAGATAAGACTGATTTGGGTAGGGCCAAATCAGTGATGGCTCTGGGGATTAATTTAAGGGTGTGTGTGTGTGTGTGTAAAAGGTCTTTGAGTGGGGCAGTCCTTAAGGACAATCAATTGCTCTGGCATCGATGAGCTGGGAAGATTGGCCATAGCAGTACAGAAAACAGGTAAAAGGGTTTTTAATCCCGTGGAATAGGCCTGAACTGGAGTAGAATGACAGTAGGAACGGTGGAGAGAGAAATGAGAGACATCAAATCATTCCCACTTGGGAACGGGAGATAGATAGATAGACAGACAGACAGATGACAGATAGACAGATAGATGAGTGGGAAGGCAGTTGAGATGGTTTTGAGCTGGATGACAAAGAGCATTGATGGTCTCTTAATTAATAAGGGATTCAAGAGGAGGAGTATTTTCAGGAGGAAAGATCATAAATACAAATTTGAACACACAAATGTGGGGTATCTGGCTAGAAATGTCTAACAGACAGTGGGAAGTCTCAGGGTGAGGCTGCGGAATGAAGCCAGACATGATGAAACAGAAATGAGTCACCTGCGCAGTAGTGACAGGTGGAACCATGGGGGTGAGTGAGACCCGGAGGGAAAAGTTGGGGAGGGGTGTTACTAGATGGGAAGGGAGTTGAAGGACCCCCTGGAGGGGCAGTCAAGGCAGTAAGAGCAAAGTCCAGCTACGATCCTGATCAGCAGTGTTCACTATGATAGGGAGGCCCAAGAGGATGAAGGATGGAATCAGTCCCTGGCCTTCGTTAGCATGGTGAGGCCGGTGATCATGGAGGGGATACTTTTGCTGGAGTCTTAAGGACGGAATCCAGATTTCAAAGGGTAAATATGTCCCCAGAAAGGGAAATTAAGCAGAGCACGCTTGTTTTCAAAATACTTTGTACATCGGGGTGCCTGGGTGGCTCAGTGGGTTAAAGCCTCTGCCTTCGGCTCAGGTCATGATCCCAGGGTCCTGGGATCGAGCCCCGCATCGGGCTCTCTGCTCAGCGGGGAGCCTGCTTCCTCCTCTCTCTGTCTGCCTCTCTGCCTACTTGTGATCTCTGTCTGTCAAATAAATGAATAAAATCTGAAAAAAAAATACTTTGTACATCAATGCAGGAATATAACACACTTATACATACATACATAATACATTTGAGAATGATTTTAAAGAGCGTGATTCAAGAGTATTTTTCTATGAACGACGAGCGCCATGTTTTCCTTAAACATTCTCCACATGCAGAGTTCCCTGAGAGGAGAAACGGCATCACTCATCTTGGTACCCTGCCTGTCCCTGTCCTCTGAAAAAAAAACCCCAGAAAAACTGGGTCTTAACCCCACGACTGGATCTAAGTAGGAGCTGAAGTTTTCTGCCATCTCAGTAGTGGATTCCTAGTGTGGCCCAGAATGTGGGGAACCGTGTGGGGAACAGTGTGGGGAGTCGCATCGGGGGGTCCTGTGGTGAAGTCCTCGGGGAGTAGTGCGTGAAGGCCATTTCCCACCCACAACCCTCAGGAGAAAGCTACCATCTGAATGCTATGCACCCAGCATTGTTCTAAATCAGGCAGCAGAGTGGTCTCTAGTCCCTGACCGTCCTTCTTCCCACTCTTTTCCTAACCCTGCCCTCAGCCCATTTTGGGGCACAGCAACAGCTTTTTGTTAATTCCGTCGAAGGCATGCTTGGCATATCTCCAGAATCTATTCCCGGTGTGCTATTCCCAACCTCACTCCCCCAAGTCTGGTCCTTTCTTCATTTGCCTCCACCTTTACAGTAACATTTTAACTGCCTCCAGGTTCTTATAAAATCCACATAAACAGTATTGGAGACTATTTCCAAACATGGGTATTTTTACCATTCCACTCAAACAAATTGTCAGCGACATCTGATTGTATAAAATCTGAATTCCTTTGCTTGGCATACGAGGCCGTTTCTGACTGAACCCGCCTTCGTGTTCTTTCACTCACTGCCGCCCGTCTCTCGGTTCGCCTGTGCGATGGCTATTCTGAACATACTCCCTGGCTTTGGTCGAATTGTTTCCTCTGTCCGAAACGGCCTTACTTCTTGCCCACGCTTGTCCCTCAAGGCCCAGCTATAACGTCACCTCTGGGGTAGAGCAGAACCTTCCACAACTCCGCTAAGCAGGATTAGGATATTGTCTCCTTTGGGTTCTCATCGCTTCTTCGTGGACCCTATCCATGTTTGCTCCACTGCCTGGTTTTCTCCCTGTCACACCTACTTGCTTATGAATGCAAAGGCAGAGACTCTCTCACTGATCTTTATATCCCAGCACTGAGTAAGGTGCCTGACAGAGGCTGGCGGGACTGGACAGAAACCACCAAGCCCCCTTGTGCTTCTGGTTTTGGCTGGGGGTGGGGAATCGGTTGATTCCGGTCCCCTCACCTTCATGGATTTCAGATCGCTGACATAAATTAAATGGCAAGCATACAGCTGTCTTTTGTCAGAAACACAGATCTATACCTCTTTATACCACGGTCAACGGACTGGATTTCCCTAGTAATTATTCTGTGGCTTTATGTCTTTTCCAGTAAATTGGAGCTTTTTGCTTTTTGCTCTGATTCAGGCCTCCCCTGATCAATAACATCCTTGAGAGACAGACACTTTAGAGAAATGATACATTTAAAACTTCTGTTTTTTTTTTTAGACATCCTCAAGGAATGACTACAATAGTGTGCGTGTGCGTGTGTGTGTGTGTGTGTATAATACTTAAAATACTTATATCAGTATAAAAGTATTTGGTAAGGAGTTGTTTAGCAGTAGGCCAATCAAATAATTCACTTAGTGAGTAATATTATCTTTCATGTTAAATTTAAACCAATCCTGATGGCAATCAGCAGGGTTATAACAGTTGGAAAATATGTTTCAGGAAAAATTCAGAGAGCTAGCTTAAAAGACTTCAGCGGCGAGATGCTTGGCCATGTCTGTGACAGCATGAATGGGGTCCCATCACACCCAAACTGAGAAACATGCCAGTCTGGCTCCTGCTTCCACGCCTAACTGTGGGGACTGAAAAGTCAAACCGACATTTTAGAATCACAGTTCTACCTATTAAATTGTGGCCGAAGCCACCTGCCCCCTGTCAGGATCTGACAGTGGAAATGTGGGCCACTCTAGGGATGTGTTTGAGGGGTGAAAAGTCGCCTGAACCATATTTGCAAGGCTATCATCTATATTCTGCTTTATTTATGTAAAGGGTATTTTTTTTCCCCTGTAAGACTTTTTTTTAAATGTTAGGCTAAAATACAGTCAAGTGGAGAATAGTCATTTTGAAAGAGTGGTAAATATTGTTCAGACACAAAGTTATGCCTACTTTTTAAAAAATGTCACAAGTGGTGTTTCTTTTCCTCTTTAAATTTGGTGTGTCACTGAGCATGGTGAGAGGAAGGTAATCAGCTCCGGTCCTGAATGGCTAGCTGCCACAGGGCAACCCAGGGAGATACTGGGATGCCAGGAGGAATTCAGAGATCCCAGGGCTCGGATGTTTGGCAACCGTGGCTCTCTTTCTGTCAGGGGCCAAAGGGGTGCCCTGGGTTGGAGCTGCTGGAACTTGGGCAGAGAGGAAATCAATGTAACTATTTGTAACAAAGCCTGGGGAGGATTTTTGGAAGTGTGTGAAGCAAAACTTGGCTGGTGCTGCCTCTGCTGGGCCCTCCCTATCTTTCCTTCCTGCTGGGGCCATTCTGGGCTGGAATTTGGCGTATCCCAAGTGCTCATGAACCCACAAATCCTATCCTTATCACTTGTGAGGTCTCAGCTAGGTATTTTCCAGAGCTCTAGCAGTAATTAGACAAGCTACTATGAAAGAAAAAGCATTATACATCAGTTACAAACAATGCAAAACCAAAGCTCATTAGAGAAAGATAATATTCATGCAGATTTTACAAACCGTGTCTTTAGGGTGGCCCAATAAGTAGAAATATGGGGACCCATGCTTGTCACTTTTCATGCACATGGAGAGACTGGAAGGTACCATTCCTAAAGGAAGGGGAGGAACAGCCTAGGACCAATCATTAGAATTAACAGAACCAGTGACAAAGATATATTATTACGGTTAGAGTCAAGATCGCTTAGTATGTTTAGAGCAGCTGAATACAAATTATCTAGGCAGTAAGAATAAAGACTTTAAGTAGAGCTACCCCTGTCGAGCATGCAGCAAGTGAAATTAGTGAAAGACTAAGCTACATGTGTATTCCAAAAGTAGATTTTTCTCAAAATACTGAGGGCATCCTGAGGCGCTTTTGGGAGACACAGATGTTAACAAAAATTTGAAATGGCCATATCAGAGTTTTTGCAGAATTTTCCCATAACGATGGGATGTTTTTGTGCTATTGGTTGTCATTTGAGAATCAGTCACAGTAATCATTTCCACATTTTGAAACATCAAAAAAAGAAAGACATGGCATGCCCACGTTCATGTCTCTGTTTTTGCCAATAATCTCATACGTTCTCCTAGCTCCCCTCACCTCTGACAATCTACTTATTTAGAGTCAAGGCTCGCAGTTGACTTGCTGAGTGTAATTGTTTTCTGGGAAAGAAACAAAGCAGGAGGAAGAAGTGTGGTGATGCCCTGCGTGTTCGACTCTGGACTATACTCACCTGTCCGAGGGCCGAGGGCCGTGCCCTGAAACCAGCCTCTCAGCGGCTGCCTCACTTTGTGTCTCTCTCAGCTCTTGGGCTACAGTTCTTTATCTACACATAGGCAGGTACTAGAAAGTCAGGAGTGCCCAAATCAATAATCTCCAAGAGACAGACCCCAGGAGATGCAGCTAGGACCGCCCCCCGCCCCCCACCTCACCCGCTGCTGTGTTTCTCTCAGCTCCGCACAGCAGGAGGGATGGGCAGACCAACATGAGGTTAATGTGCTCAGAACAACTTAATCCACGCAGCTCATGCGTTCTGGAGCTGATGCACTCCTTGCTGGCATATACTGATGATACGCCCCATCTAAATGCCTAACTTGCTCCCTACGGGGAGCCTGGCTTCCGGATGCAGAAGGGGACCGCACTCCACAGAGGTTTCCCGCTCTGTCCCCTGGAGCGTGTCTCGTGGCATGGTGTGTGTCTCAGGGAAGGGAGACAAAGGTTGAGCACGAACACCTCGACCTCTCTGTGGTAAGAAAACCGAAGCTTAACTATGGGCATGAGCAATGGAAATTACATTTCAGGCTTTATTAATTGAGTTTACCATTTAGCCCTGCCAAGATGCCAGTAATTGTGTGCAAAAAGAATCAAGCTGGTTTTGTGTCACACCGTCATCAGGTTTTAAACGTGACCTTTACTGGGCTTGAAAGATACATGTGCCAGGAAACCTCACGGACAGACGTTCAAAGAAAAGAACCCGGAACATGGTGGGAATAAATTGCCACGGAAACTGGGGTAGAAACTGCAGTGGAAAAGGGAAAATGGAGAGTCGCACGCTGGCCTACTCAGCGCACTGACGTGTGGATGTGTGTGTGTGTGTGTGTGTTCAGCCCTAACACCCGGAGGCCCGCTGAGGCCAGAGTTACTACGTGCGAGACAGCGCATATCTTTGTACACTAGTGCAAAAGCAAGTCATCCCGTAAGCAAATGTCTGAGCCATGGACAGTTAACAGCAATTTAGTCAGGACTAAGTGTGCATTTTTTATTCTGTTAAAAAAGCCAAAAACAAATAAACAAACGAAACTGAACCCAAAGAGCACATTGAAAAATGTGTGTGATTCTTAATTAGAGATTTTGCTGTAGTTAGAACACATAATTCAAGAGCAGACCAAGGCATTATATAGTCTTATCTTTGGTCCTGATGGAAGGAATTCAGTTAAAAGGAAATGTTGGGAGGCCTTTTTCAGAACAGGACACTGCAGCAGTCTTATCTTCGAGCAAGGCTGCAGGCGGTTTCTCTACTAACAAAAATTGGGCTTCGTGGACTCACTCTTTCTTCCACTAGGCTCTGCCACAAAAGGATCTTTTTAAAAAAGAAAGCTTGAAGTTTACTCGGAGATGCTATGGCTGTTGGTTATGGCAGTTGGCTGGACCTACCCAAGAATTTGTCTTAAGGTACTAGATACCACTTTGAGTACCTGGAGAGCAGGGTTTTGTTGGCAAACTCCTTTTACAGGAATCAAAAACCTTTTCTGTATCAGCTCTACTTTGAGACAAAAGAAAGTCAGACAGTGGGCAGAAAATAATTTTGGCATTTAGCACCCATTTCACAATGGGTGCAAGTGATGGGTTTGAAACTTGAGCCAAACTGTGCCTCTCCAGGATGGGTTCCTGGAGGCACTGGGGTATTTACGGTTTCTGACATGCACGTGGCCAATAACTTCAGTATTTGGGAATTGAGGGAGGTCAGACCTCAAAGGCTAAATCGGTTCTTCTTGGTAGATTTCTTGGTTACTGTGTATTCTAATATATTTTATCAGAGGCTTAAATGCCTAACAAAGTGAGGACTTGGGGAAGGGGATCCTACAATATATCCTTAAAGAGAAAATTGTGTGTTGGAAATCACATGGGGGTATCCAAAAAACCAAACCAAACCAAACCCAATATTCGTTACAGTCCCTGGTTCCCAATAAAACAATGCGAAGAAATGAGGTTTCATCCTTGTTCTAAAAATACTCAAAATAATAAATGAGGGTCCGGCTGAACAGCGGAGAAAGGAAAGTCAGAGCTGCGTGTTCTTTAAGGAAACTTCTGCCTCTGACTCCGAGAAATGGGAAACTTATCGGGAGCGTCACAGACCATTTCCTGGGCTCACCCACGTGCTGCAGAGAGCAGTCTTGAGCCTCTCTAGGCAGGAAGCAGCCTGTCCTCTGCATGATGCAGCCTGGAGTTCTGCCTCACAGCCTGTCCTCTTCCTCGGTCTGCCTCAGTAGAGGTGTACAGGAGTGATTTGTGGAAACTCTCATGGAAAAGGAAGATACACTCAACCATGAATGTCAGAAGCTGAAATTAAATTTCAGAATTTATTATTGAAGCAAGCTGCCTTTTGCCCTATTAAAAATGCGGCGAATTAGTGCAAAGGCTATGGAACCACTTAAAGCTCCCATAAACATGGTCTCCGAGGAAGAAACGAAGGAAATGAAGACTCTCCTCTGGTCTTCTCTTGTAGGGGCACAGCAGCACCCCCACGAAAGCCTCAGGATGTGAGGTCACAGTGCTCTGGGCTCCCTGGGGCTGACAGCCACAGGAGGCGGGCGGGGATGGTTAGCAAATTTGCCAGATGACGTTCGGGTTTACTAACTTAGAATTTAGAATAATTCAGACAAGGTCTAAACAGAAAGTTACCTACACTCAGTGAGTCCTTTCTTCAGAAAATGTCCAAAGCGTGGGCATACATGTTACAAAGGAAATGCTTAACCAACTGAAGAAGCCAAGGGCTTGTTGAGGATCCTTAATTCTAGAAGCACTTATTAAATTCCACAAGTAATTAATAAAACCCACTTCAAGTTTTTCACTAGAGCTGGTCCTTAAAGACCTTTCCATCTGTCACCAGTCTGTTGGAAACCGTGTCTCCTTCCTAGACTTCAGCTCCCTCAGAGCCGGGACTATAGCTTGGACGGTAGAGACTTGTCCATTGTAGGTGCCCAGAAAAATCCTCCTTGAGTTAAGGGAGTAGTAATGACACGAATTAATGATATCAGTTACAGGATTGTCTCACGTGGATTAGTTAGTAGGGGCATACTGCCTGCAGTTTATGCTTGTGTGATCCAAGGGAAGAAAGCCTTTGCTGAACTAATAACTATAAGCAAGAATATAAGAGTATGCTTGGAATATTAACTTGTCACTGTATATTCCTTTTTATTTTAAAGTTTTTATTTTAACCCCCCGGGGCTCAAGCACCTGTTTCCCCCATCCCCTGCCCCGCCTCCCTCCTGGTGGCCACTGCTTTGTTCTCTAGAGCTAAGAGTCTGTTTCTTGGTTTCTCTCTCTCATTTTCCTTTGCTTGCTTGTGTCTTAAATTCCACTTATGAGTGAAGTCATATGGTGTGTGTCTTTCTCTGACTGATTTATTTCACTTAGCATAATTATACTCCAGCTCCATCCATGTCCTTACAACTGCTCAAGGTACATTCCTGAAGAAGAATAAACCATAAACGTTGCCTCTTGCCATATAAATAGAGACTAGTACTGCTTAATCTGGTGCTCTGATAGATTGAGTGTAAGTCATGTGTATTTCTGACGAAAGGCAGTCTTTAACTAAACAACTATTTGGTCCATTCATTTCTTTAGCTCTAGTTCCTGACTTGTATCTTTCCTCTCTGTACTTAATGCAGTTTTATTATACTTCTAAAATGAAAAGAGTCCCATTTAACCAAAGACCTGTGATCCAGTCAAAACCCATTAAAGACACTAACTCTGAAAATGGAAGGGTAGGCAGAAATCAAACTCACAAACTGGCTCTTTCTTTCCCCTTGGTGTGGGCATTTGGTGATCGTTGTCTCCGGGACACCTAGATTAAGAGAATTCTGCCTCCTCCTTGTAACCCTGCGTGGCCTCCTAAGACCACTGAGTCTCCATTTGCTAGCAGATTCCCTTCACCACTGTAGTCGGAAAGACTGGTTCTGTTGCCTTTTAAGGGAATAAACAGGCTAGACCACTAAGACTAAAAAGCATATTTCTGTTTTGCTTTATTTTGATCTGATCTGAATGGCGAATATTATTACCAGGGGAAAGACCCAAGTTGGTCTGAACTGCTTGATTTTGACTTCACCCCTGGCTCTGTGGCTTGGTGTCTAAATCAAGGGAGTGCTCACCTCCGTTCTTTGAATGCTAATGAAGGACACCCGCGTTTCAAGGCAGGGCGCTAATTTGTATAATTTATTCCTGAGCAGAATTAGAACCACGACGCATGATTTCTTCTTTCTTAACCTTCTTAGATTTAATTCAAACAACAACAACCAGTGTTAAGGAGGGCACTTCTTTTGAGGCATCGTCTTCGGATTCATTTCTCAGTATGGTGGAGTGAAATTTCCTTATTCCTGCCAGTTGTTGAGATGCGTGTCAGGGGAGGGGGAGCTCATGCTTCCCAGGGAGTTTATAATCAACAAATTCTTATCCTGAGGACTAGAGTAGAGTTGAAGTATCCATCTCCTTCAAGGACTTAGCTATAAAAGCAACGTCTTCAAAGCCCTTATCACTTGCCGACTCCCCCTGCAGCTGCTTGACAGCCTGTGTGCAGCCCCGACTTCTGTGGCTACATTTGCTGATTTATGCCTTTGACTTGGCTGGGCTGTCGTGTGACGATTAGTCTTGTGGTAATTATGGATGGCATATTTGCAGCATATTTATTCCTTTCCTTGGCTCACTTGGATTCACACTGATTTTGTTTAGTCAACAATCTGCCAGATTACCCTTGGAATTTTTTTTCTTTCAATTGTACCTGGGCTTATCTCCCTGTCACAGATCACCTTAGGAACTCAGCACCGGAGTTTCCGACTTCTCCTGACTGAGATCTGTTTTTCCGTCGTCGTGGCCAAATGTCCAGATAAGGGTCTTGCTTCAGAGCTGTTGTGAATTCTGAATTCCACCGGTCGCAGCGGGAGGGCGGTGGCCATCACTTAAAACCCTGCTAACAGGCTGTTTGTGGTCGATCTCCCACTCTCCAAAGCTCACTCTCGCAGGCTGGATTAAGTCTACCTGGCTCCCTAGCAGGTTACGTCTCATATAGATTCTGACAACTTCCTTTAATCGTCTTCTAAAGATGGATTTTTGCTACGTGTTGGATATTAAAAGGCAAACAAAGGGAAAAAAACAGGATTAAACTCATAGTCGATGGAAAATTCAGTGTTCCTGTGATGAGGGTACATCTGGACAAAGTGGCTTATCTTCTCGGTTATATCTACTGGTTCTCTCAGGCATTTTCTTTTGCTGTTCTTGCTTCTATTACTTGGTTTTATAACAGAGCCCCCCTTGCCAGCATCATTAAAATGCACTCTTTTATTGTGGACAAAAGATTCGGCTTCATGATATAGTCTAACTGGTGCTGGAGGAATTAGGTTGTTCTTCAGCTGTGGGCACTCCTTTTAAGTTGGGGTCATTTGTAAACTCCATGACGGTGGCTGCTTCTTTGGCTTACTCCCCGGGACAGGAAAGAGTTGGCATGGCAGCCGTGAGATGGCTGTCCTCAGAAAGATCTGCTGGCAAGGTTGGCCTCTGGGACTTCGACCAGTAAACTGTCTCCTACACTGATATACACCCTTCCCTAAAGGATAAGGGTATCTCCTGTGCAACTGTGCAGACAACACGGTGTACGCTGATGACCTGCTTTTCTTCTAGGAATCTAGAATTTTGGTATGTGCTCGTGAAGTGTGCCTGCATGAGTAGCATAGTATAAACCCTGGTGCCAGGTTCTAACGAGATTCTCTGGGCAACAGTATCACACATTTGTTACTGTGTTTGTGTTGCTGGGGAAGAGTGCTCTCTGGGTGACCGCTCATGAGAAAAACAGAGAGGGGGAGGGAGAGAGAGAATAAGGAATCTTGCACCCGGATTCCTCAAATTTTGCCCGTTTTCCCACCATATGATTGCACTGTGTATCCTTACTACAACACTCTGATAAATCTTAGCTGTGAGTACAACTCTGCTCTGTGCCCCAGGAGTCTTTCTAGTAGATCTCTGAATGTGGGGTGGTCTAGGGGACCCCATTAGTTGCTATGAGATTCCCGAAATATCACTTGATGGCACTATCCTCAGAGATGCTGGTCTGATCCCTAACCTTCTTGGTTGCTTATGCAAAACCAGGCATCTTTCATCTTACATGGTAATGTTTACTTAGTTCATGATTATTCTTTTACTTCCCTAAAGGAGATCGCTCTGTTCTATTAAATTGGATATTTTGTGACATAATCTCTAAAATTAATTTATAGTCAAAATCTGTGTCAGTCTAACTTCAACAGTAGCTGACAAACTCTAACCATTGGCAAGCATGATTTAATGTTACATTTTAGAAGAGTAGATTTAGAAGAAATTCTGCAAAATGACTGGAGTTAACCAAATTGATGACTGGGCTCTCAAAACTGTGTTCAGATACTTAACAAACTCTCTGTTTGTTAAATTCAATCTTAACCAGGTATTTTCAGGTAATGTTAAGAATTAAAGGGGTCATGCTGACATGATGTTGAATTTTGGTCTTGTCCAAAAACACGTTTTTAGTTTTCCTTTTAAGATGCTTTAAGGCAGCCTCGTATGTGGGCATCACAGTTTGAGTGATGTTACCAGTTGGTCAACAAGCAGTTCTAACTGTTCACTGTAGACAAGCTGCTGAAAAGATGTACCCAACAGGGATTCTAGAACAGAACAGACAGCTCTGGGTAGCCACGTGGTTCAGATTAACTTCTTAAAGATTAACTTGTTAGGACCTAAGAGTAATACTAACTGTACAGCCATTCCGTGGCTCAGATAACAGGTCTTGCTGTGGAATGAAGGATACCTTCAAAATAAGGTATTTTTTAAAAGGGCTTTACCTATCCTTTTTTTTTTTTTTTAAAGATATCATTTATTTATTTGACACAGAGAGAGAGAGAAAGACAGGGAGAGGGAACACAAGCAGGGGCAGAGGCAGAGCGAGAAGCAGGGCCCTCATTGAGCAGGGAGCCCCACACGGGGCTCAATTCCAGGACCCTGAGATCATAACCTGAGCCAAAGGCAGACGCCTAATGACTGAGCCATCTATGTGCCCCTAAAATAAGGTATTTTTTAGAGGTGACAAACTGTCACAAGTCAGTTTCATCTTACTGGATCGCTTAGTCCTCTGGGGTGCAAAAAGTCACTCTATTCCAAGAGTAGGATTCTTTACAAAGGGATTAGCACCAGTGCCACTTAACAGGACCAGGCCTGTCCTTATTGCTAATATTAATATTTAAACATATTTTATTAGATCCAGGTATTAAGGATGGGAACCTGGGATGAAGTCTTTCCTGGGGCATAGAGCCAAGCCTACAAAAGCTTCTCAGTGCTTTCCTTAGTTGAGTACTTGCCAGTGCTTTTGGGGTTTTTCAAGATCCCGAAAACAAAGTTTTTTTTTTTTTTTTTTTTTTTTTTTTAAGATTTTATTTATTTATTAGACAGAGATCACAAGTAGGCAGAGAGGCAGGCAGAGAGAGAGGGGGAAGCAGGCTCCCTGCCAAGCAGAGAGGCCGATGCGGGGCTTGATCCCAGGACCCTGGGATCATGACCTGAGCCAAAGGCAGAGGCTTTAACTGATCCACCCAGGTGCCCCCCGAAAACAAAGTTTTTAAGGGCATTTGAATTCATATATTTTAACTGAACTCAAGACTATCCTGCACCATTAACTAAGGAAGTGTTCAATTATTTGGTAGTTAGGCAAGTTTCCCATGACTAAGGTAAACATAATTAGAGAGGGAAAAGTGTTATTTAGAGAGAGGGAGAGAGAGAGAGTGTGTGTGTATGTGGTGTGTCGGGGGGTAGGGGATGGAGGGATGAAAGGGAGTGTCTAGATCAACAATTTGAGCTTATTATTCAATTAGGTCCCACTGCCCTAATTTGGACAGGTATTCTCAGCACTGTTCTTCACTGATGTCTTGTCTGTCTTTCTGACACGCCTTGACATTAATTACAGCCCAGCTAAGGGGCTGATGCTTCTCACCTAATGACCACCCAGCAGTTTCTTAGTCAACCTATCAGTGGTGCCTTCAATGGGCTGCTGAGAAGTTACACCATTAGAGACTTCTGAAGGCAGAGCTAATGCACTTCCATGCCTTCTGGAAAAGCACAGAGATGCACAGCGTTGAGAGTGAATTCTTGGACCATCCCAAAGTGCCAAGAAAACGCAACCACTGAGTGAACTGAAGTTTACGTTCTCATCTTCCCACCTGAAGATTTGCTCTTGCTTGTCCGCTGGCCTCGGTCACACAGCCTATGGGGCAGTGTGACACATGAGCAATTTTAGGAAACAACTGATAAATTACTGTGGACTCAAATGAACAGAAGACTTTTCATCAAACCGCAAAAGTCCTAATGTATAAGTGGTGGCTGGCTCTCCCTGCACACTCAGAGATGCCCTGGAAGGTCCTCTATTTGCTATTTTAAACATCACTTAACCAAGGGAGCAAAAGAAAGAGCTCACACACATATCAATCTTGTGCTTCAATGTACATATGCATATATATCTGTGTTTATATACATCTATTGAAAGCTAAATATATTTAAGTAGACTTGGAGGACTGATATACTTGTGCAAATAAGCAGAGCCATTTACAGTACACAGAAGAAAGAGAAAAAAGGTGAATCAAAACGTGAAACGTACCATACTCCGGGACCTGCCCCGTCCCACGTTTCAGCAGGAGACGGACCCTTCTTCCTCCCGACTTGATGAGTTCTATCGCTCTGGAGTGTGTCATGTCCCTTGTGCTCTCCCCGTTGATTTCGATGATTTGATCTCCTACCTGTTAATTAAGGAAACGTTAACTCAGCCAAAGATGGTTCCACTCACGCTGCATTTCCAACAGGTCAGAAAAGCACCCTTTAGAGGACCAGTTTCCAGAGGGCATCTGAACACTTTGGTTGTACCCTGTTGCTTCTTTGAAGTGGCTAATTCTTGGCCACATCCTGAATCTGACCACCAAACTTGATTTGCCTTTACAGGAATGAAAACATCAGACCACACGTTGGGGTGGTATGTTACTTATTTTTAGTCAGTGCAGCAGAGGCTTTAGTTAAACTTTTGGCATTTTTTTTTTTAATTAGGGAATATGATACCACAATTCCCAATAAACCTGGTACCTTTGCTTTGAAACAAGAAGTAAATATTTTAAGGCCTTTTCATTGAACACAGTACCAGTGCTGGGCTTAGTGCAGCATTTCATTCAGCATGCTGGATGGGATGATTGGTTTTTGGGCTTCTCTGAGAATTTTTATCATGCATCATTTAAATTTCCCTGGGTGCTATTGTGATTTTGCCTTCTTTATAAACATGGCTGGTTGATATTCAAGTTTGATGATGAGTTTTCTATCACAGTCCTTTGAATTAAAAATGAGATCCTCTATTCTCCACACACGACTAATGCCCTTGCTAAATCTTTGCCAAGCTCACACCTGATTGCCAGAACTGTTTGGTTAAATACCAATCCCTCTTGAATTGTTAGAAATGCCTGGGCTCCATAAGCAATTCCCATTTAGCCTTCGTGAATAGATATTTGGAATAAAAGAGGTTCAACCACGAACACATCATGTAACTCCCACAGTACCATTACTGTCAGGAACTTTTGAATTAAAATATGTTTCATTTCAGTGCAAGTCACTTAAGATAAATTAGCCAGGAAAAACACAATGAGTTGCTTTGCAAAAATGCTATTTTAGTTGGGTCCCTTAAAGCAGATCTCAACCTAAACTCTATAACGCAGACAGAATTGCAAATAACTCTAGCGCAGTGCATTATCACGATGGGGGCAGGGCAAGAACAGGAACCAAAAGTGGCCATCACAACTGCGAGATGGCACTAAAATAAGACCACTCCCTACTCCCAACATGGGGGTTATAGCAAGGGAGCAACATCTATCTTCCTCTCACCCTCCCCTCCTCCCTCCCTCCCTCCCCTCCTCCCTCCCTCCCTTCCTCTCTCTTCCCTCCCCTCCTCCCCCCTTCCCTCCCTCCTTCCTTCCTTTTCCACTTCTATCTTTCCTTCCTTTCTCTCCCTCCCTCCCTTCTTTTTTTTTTTTTTAAAGATTTATTGATTTATTTATTTGAGAGAGAGCGAGAGAGAGAGAATGAGCAAGGGAGGGGCAGAGGGAGAGGAGGGAGAGAATCCCTAGCAGACTCCACACAACACAGAGCCTGACATGGAGCTTGATTCCTGACCCATGAGATCAGGACCTGAGCTGAAACTCAGAGCTGGATGTTCAACCGACTGAGCCACCCAGGTGTCCCTGTCTCCTTTTATAAAGAGTTTGCTAGGGATAAGGACTTCAGTGTAATGAAAGCAAAGACTTCCCCTCCTCTTTGTGTACAGTGGTCTTTGAAAGTATGGTTTTTGGGCAGTGGAAGAAGTTTGCCTCACTGGTATAACTTCCAAATTTCACAGAAGAATCACAAACGACAGGACTAAATTAATTTGTTTTAGAGGCAATGTTTGCCACATTTTTCTTCAGGTCTCCTTAATGGTCTCCTTTCCCATAAGGCAATGGGCACAGCCTGAAGTCGATCACCTTACTGGAGGCCACTGTACCCAAGCCAGTGGCAGAGAGGGGACCGACTGCTTTCCTAGCAGTTCCCACCCATGCCTGAAACCTCATGGCACAGTATTTACTTCTACAGTAAGTCGTAGAAGTGAAACAAAAGGTCCAATGAAGTTAGAATAGACTCTTCATGTTTAGTTAGCCCCTCTTCTGAGCTTCACACTCGCATATCTACTTGATTACTACACGTCTTCACCTGGAGGTCCAGTGGACACATCCAACTCAACACCAGCAGACTGGGATTACCATATTTCTCCCAAAGTAATTTTTCCTCTTAATGCCTCATTCTGGTTTATGATACCACCACTCACTCAAGCCAGAAAACTGAGGGTCATGCTGAGGGTCATTTCCTGAATGTCTCAACATCTGTTTTTGCCTTCATTTGTATCCCATTGCTAACTAGCGCAAATCAGGCCTTTATCTGGTTTTCTAATATTCTCCTGTCACCCTCCCATCAATATCTTCTTCTGTCACTAGAGTCATTCTTCTTCTTCTTCTTTTTAAAAGATTTTATTTATTTATTTGACAGAGAGAGCACAAGCAGGCAGAGTGGCAGGGAGAGGGAGAGAGAGAAGCAGGCTCTCTGCTGAGCAAGGAGCCCAATGTGGGGCTGGATCCCAGGACCCTGGAATCGTGACCTGAGTTGAAGGCAGCTGCTTAACCAACTGAGCCACCCAGGTGCCCCACTAGAGTCATTCTTCTAAGAGACATCTCCCCAAATGCTTCATGCCTATTGAAGACTCCAGGATTTTCCACATGCTACTATTCTCTTTGCCTTCTCCTCCCTCTAAGCCTGGTGATCTCCTGGTCTTCCTCAAGGCCAGCCTAGGCATCTTCTTCTCTGGCATTCCTTCCTAGACCCTGTCTTCTTCTCAAGCAGACATTTCCAATCTCTGTATTCATTTGTCACTGCACCTTACTCCAGTATTTATCACACTTTGCTACAGTTACACTTTTCTGTCTTTCCTCCTAGACTTGTAGCTTCTTCACTGACCCAATGATTTCTGAGCACTTATCATGTGCTAGAGAGTCTACTAGGGAGATAAGATAAAGACAGAAACAAATGGTATAGTTTCTATCTACAACAAATTCTCAGTCTAACTGGAGATAAAGTGGGTAGATAAGATTATTATTCAATATATCTTTGCTATGACTGAGACATTAACAAAGTGCTATGGGAATACAAAGAGGATCATCTAACTCAGAATGGGTGAACTAGTAGTTAGGGAGAGCTTTCTGGAAGTGGTGACATCTCAACTGAGTTTTGAAGTTATCAGTAAGAATTCCCTGGGTGAAGGAGGAAGAAAAGCATTCTAGGTAGCGAAAGCAGCATGTGCAAAGACCCTGAGACTTGAGAGCATGGTATATTTGGGGAGCTGTCAGTTACTTTATTCTGCTATTCAGGAGTTCAAGCTTTATTTATTTTTATTTTTTTAATTTTTAATTAAAAAAATTTATTCACTTGAGAGAAAGAATGAACAGTTGGGGAGGTAGAGGGAGAAGCAGGTTCCCTGCTGAGCAAGAAGCCCGATGCAGGGCTCCATCCCAAGACCCTGGGATCACGACCTGAGTCGAAGACAGACCCTTAACTAACTGAGCCACCGAGGTGCCCCTATTTTTATTTTTATTTTATAAAAATATCTCATTTCCTTATTTATTTGAGCAGAGGGGAGGAGCAGAGGGAGAGGGAGAGATCTTCAAACAGATTCCATGCTGAGTGCAGAGCCTGACGTGGGGCCCGATCTCAGGACCTTGAGATCCTGACCTGATCTGAAACCAAGAGTTGGACGCTCAACTGACTGAACCACCCAGGTAGCCCACAGGACTTGGGGGGGGGGGTTCTTTTTAATGATATATCTTTTTTGGTACACATGGTACAGATTTGTGAATGAATGAGGCATTTATACATGGCTTATCTTGAGAATCATGGGAAAAGGGGTTATAAATACTCTTGACCCCCAAATCAACCCTTGTTAGTCACCATTGCCTGAGGAAACTTCTGTCTTGGGACTGACACTGTAATAGAGCCATGTGGAGGCAAAGAAATCTCATGGTGTTAAAGAAGTGGTCACATGTCATCTGCATTCTGGTCACATACTTGAGTATAGCAAGACTTAGAAATTTGATGTTTTTCATTCTCTTGTGCATTTCTTATATTCCCTTTCTCCTGCTAAGAGTTCATGAGAACTGAGGGAAGAGACATTAGCATGGGAGAGAGAGGTGGCGGATTGGAAGACTGCAGGACTGGTTGAGAAACAGAGGGGTTCAAGGGCTGTATGGGGGCCACACTGACATCTCCTATGTGGGAATTTCAGGGCTGGGGCTCTGGGAAGGGTCAGGGCTGTTATTTTTACTGAGCACCCAGGAGCATGGCCTGACCTCTTGGTGTGGCAGATTTCCATACTTTTAGCTTTTAATATAGTGTCTCCTCAGAGGGAGAAGAGAACATCTCTGATGCTGGTTGGAGAAAGGATCCTTAGCCTTCATCTAAGACTTCCAGTCCCTTCCAAAGTCCCCTCCCCATGACAGGACATGGGAGGATGGCGTCTGCTGATTTCCTGCCTCACTGGAAGCAATGGAAGTTTGGGAATAGTCCCAGATCTTACCAAATTCAGAAAAAAAGAAAAATTGGTGTGGGTGGATGGCAGTCAGGTAATAAGATGGAAATGCTGTCCCTGTCACAGACTCTGAATCTTACAAAGTGTGCTGACAGATTATAAAAGTGGGCCAACTCATTTGCACCTAGTATCATTGATAATAAACTCAGTAGGAGCCCAGACTCAAGACCCCTGTTCCTTTTTTGTGAAATGATGGAAATTGCACAAAAGACTTAATTTTTATTTTTACCTCACTAGTAGTGGTATACACAGTCATCTTAAATGGGACTCCCTAAATAAATTTTGTATTTGATTCCTTTCACTTTCATCCTTATTATGTGGATATATAAGGAGTTTGTCGGGGCAGAAGAGGTTCTCGATTACCTTCCTATGTCGTCTGACTTCACTGCAGCTGTCAGAATGTGGCCCGTTGAAAAGCATCACTTTCCTCCCTTACATGTGAACCAACTGGGGGAATTAATTTGATAAAACCATTGGGAAATGTGCAGTCCTTTCAGGGATGAAGAAAAAAGACCAGTTGAGATTCTGATAGTCTTCTCTTTCTATACTCTCTGTTAGAGAACTATCTTCAACTAAGCTCCGTTACTAAAATGGAATTTTACACAACTCCTCCATTTATGGGGGCACCTGGGTGGCTCAATCAATTAAACGTCTGACTCTTGACATCAGCTCAGGTCTTGATCTCAGGATTGTGAGTTCAAGCCTTCCTTCCGGCTCCATGGTGGGTGTGAAGCCTACTTAAGAAAAACAAAAAACAAAAAACAAACCCACCAACCAACCATTGACCTGCTCTTAGAGAATTTTTAAAATATCAAGTTCTTGTTAGAATTGAGAGAGAGGGGGGTACAGGGAGAGAGAAAAAGGGAGGTGGGGAGAGAGGGAGACCCAAAGTTCACGAACATGTGTGTGCATGTGTGTGTCAAGGATATGTCAAATTTAGGAAACTTTGGTTAAAAGGACTTAGGCTAAAATTCTAGGCATTCCTTCCCCCGTCTCCCCCCTGAAGAAGAAATACTATATCTGTGGTTGCCTTGGAGCAACTAACAGCCCTACAGCAATGTCTTAGGGGCAAGGAATGAGATAAGATAGCTCTCTCACAAACTGATGCTTGGCTGAGGGGATGGCAGCGGGGTGACTGGCAAAATGGGTGAAGGGGGGAGGGAGGTACAGGCTTCTCGTTATGGAATAAATAAGTCACAGGGATGAAAGGTACAGCTTCGGGAAGTCTATGGTATTGTAACAGTGTGTATGGTGACACAAGTAGCTACACTTATGAGCACAGCATAACGCACAGACTTGTTGAGTCACTATGTTGTACATCAGAAGCTAATGAATATTGTGTGTCAACGGTACTTCAATAGAAAAAAAAAAAAAGAAAAAAGACAAGACAAGACTGCCCTCTGTTGGCACAGCCTAGTAAGTTCTGCATTTCTACTCCCACATTTCCGTTCAATACATCATGGCGGATTTTTCTTTAACTAAGCTGTTACCAAATCCTAGAACTTGCCAGGGGATCTGCAGGTAAAACCTTTTCTCTTCTTATTGGAAAACCAAGACAGGGAAAGGTAAAAGTTTCAAGTTTCAATATTTCTTAAGTGGTTAACAGATCAAGTCGTAGGGAGAGAAATGTAAACTCTGACCTGTGTGCGTTTTTGTAGCCAAGTTGTAGAGGAAGTATTTGGTTTGGCTCAATGAAATATTTATAAGAACTCAATTAATCTTGGATTTCCTTTAACCCTAAGTCACAGTCGTTCCCGCTCAAGTCTTGCTCCGACATCCCACAAACATGCTTAGTGGGGTACTAACCTGACCGCCCTCACTCCTACTACTGCCCCACAAGAATCTATCCTGCATGATTATACATGACTAAAATCCTAGGTTATAACGTGAGGGTTTGAGTTCTTTCCGAATTTTATACAAACAAACAATGGCTATCTCTCTTCCTCATTTCATGGAAGACTTAGCTGTGGACCATTTCTGTGGCTAATGATCTGAGGTCACAGGGTAGCACCATCAAATTTTTCACTTACAGGCTGGCTTCTCTCACCAACTCCAGACCCCTTGAGGGCAGGGACCGTGCCTACTGTCATCTACCCAGTTCCTGACAAGTAGGCCCGTGGTTAATCACGGTTGACTACGTGGCTGAAGTCTGCTTTTCAGTTAGAGTAGCCGTCTGTCTTCTCACGATACAGTGAGTTCAGCTTTTGAGCATCTTGGCAGATCTTAACGCTTTCTTGAAATGCTGCCTCAAGCCCTTCTAACTACATCACAGCAATTTCAATAGTAACTTAGAGGAGGCCAGTGAGGTTTCAGTAATGATGACCTATAAAAATTGGTAGAGACAGGTAAAGCAATGGGAAACAAGTGCTAAAGGATTGAAAGAAAGCAGAATGGAGGCTGAGCGTGAACGAAATCATAAAGAGCCAGGAAAAAAAATTTGAATCAGGCTGCTGGCCACTGCCCACCACGGGCACCATCACTAGGTGCTCTGACAACAGGACCTCTGGGCCCTGACGGTCCTGCTGAAGCAAAGGGATGGGCTGATTTTCAACTTGATGGTGACCTTGAATAGATAATGGCTGTTTTCACAATTAACTTTTGTTAGATATTATTTAATAACCCTCGCAGTAAAAATGTTTTCTAGGAGGTTATATTGTTTTGGCTAACTTTCCATTTCTTCCACGAGGCTGGTGCCTGAGATGGATGAGATCTGAGCCCCTCTTTTAGGACCTGGCTCTTGTTACAAATGTTGCTCACGAGTGCCTCAGCAAGGCGCCGGAGACCAGCAAGTCCGCAGGTTTTTCCAGAGGGAAAGCTCCCAATCCAGTTGGAAACTGAAGCACGTGTCTGAGAGCACCAAAACTCTGCAACTCTCATTTGCCTCAATTAATACATACATGGAGAACTGTCTGAAACTCTCTTTAGACTACGTTCTAGAAAGTAATCACTTAAAACATTCCAGCCTCTCTAAAGAGACTTCACCCAAACACAAGTGTGAAACAGCCCTTCTGGATTTACAGAAGGGTCCCTCAACAACGTTTTGCCTGAGCACATATCTGCTGAGAAAGGCCACGACGGTGAGGGGGAACAAGTGGGGAACAAGAAGTTAGGGGCTGCTGCAGAATTCTGAGGGGTTATCTCTTGAGGCGGGTGATATACCCTATTTCATATTCTCCCTTCAGAAGAGACTTAGTCACAGCTCAAACAAAGCTCAGTCTTTGACTTGGGCATACTGCCTGCTAGCTGGGGTGGTGCTTAGGCAGGTCATTCAAACCAGGGGGCCCACTCTGGTGGAGATTCAAGGGGAGCTCTCCATTCAGAAGCCCCTATTTTCTCATCCTTATTTTAAAATCCTCTAATTAAAACAGGAAAATAGATGTAAAATTTAAGGATGATGCAGCGCCAAGTTTGTGGGGGTCAAGTCTAAAGTACGATTTGGTATCTTTCCCAGCAAACTTTTCTTTTTTTCCTTGTCAGATATTCAGCAATACTAATCTCATACAGAGAATTTTATTAGACTACTTCTTTCTAAATCTCCTTGCTCTTCTAGGGCTTCTCATGGGAGCTGATGTGCCATTCTTCATGTCCTCAGGCTCCCTGATGATCTCTTCCTACCTATCTAGAGTAGTTCTCTTCTTGCGCCCTTTGTCTAGAATCTGCCCTCCACTCTGCAAATAGCTGAATTCTACTCATCCCTTCAGACGTGCCTCAGGTATGACCACAGCTAGGAAGCCTTCCATGATCCCACCAGTCTGGGCTGGGTGCCTTTGCTCAGTGTTTCTTTAAAAGTGTTGAACTTTGTCTACCACTATGTTGTAAACTCTCTAAGGGCAGAGGCTTAGCCACGTGGGATATACCCATACATATTTGTTCAATAGATGGATGTATGATTGAAAGAAAACATTTTTCAGAAGTTGTTTCTTGACTCTTTGCTCCTTATTGTGTAAACCAAATTTAGATGAGATCTATAAAAAGTTTAAGTTTGGTTTCATGATCTATGTCAACCAGGTGGAACCATGATCAATTAATATAAACTATATGTAAGTGCTTTGTAAACTCCAAACTACTAATATAATGCTGTATTATTAATTCTCATAATTATTACTATCATTGTCATCACATGGCAGAGTGGAGGAAAAAAATGAATGCTGTTGTAAGCTGTTTATAATGAAACTAGGAGAGAAGCAGCTGAATTACTGGGGATATTTCATGGTGGAAATGAGGTAAATGTTAAAACATCCCTTAGAAGTGAAAAACTAAAAAAAGAAATCTTCTCTTGGTTTGGTAAGTTCTGCATTTTAGGAATTCCTATAGGATGTTGATGTTGTTTTTCTATTTTTATTCTATGATTTTAGATAGATAGTTCTTAGAAAAAGAATCTCATTGCATGCTGGACAGCTCATCCAAACCCTAGGCTAAGACAGAGGGATAACTTCCATTGTGGTGACAGACATGAATGCAAATGAAGATTTTCAAGACAGGCTGGTTAAAGCAAAATATCTTCTTTGAGGGAAAAAATAACCACAACGCTTTTCACTTTTATATGTCTGTTTGATGGCTCAGGCAAGAAGAAGAGACTGGGGAAGCACCTTGAAATGATCCACCTGAGCAGGAAGAGAAGGTCCTCATTGGCCGTTCAGCTAGTGTCTCACCCATTTGCCCAGAAATCACTTGTGTTAGGTCCTGAAGTCAGTTTCCCAATTTGATTGAAAAACAACCAAAAGGAAATCAAAGAGGAAACTTTCTATTGCAGACCCTGTGTCAGCTGTCATTTCTCTTTCCTGGATGTAATTGGGAGAAAATGAGGGATTATTACTCCTAATCAGATGCGAGCATTATGCTTTGTTTGATGAGCGTGATGTTAGCACAGGGTGACAATGGTTTTCCTGACGCCAACCCACTTGCGTATTGCATTTACGTCCACTTTCTGTGTATGTGCCAGTTCCAAACCTGACACTTTCGTGGTGTCAGAATGTGAAAAGGTGTACCAAGATGCGTGGTTCAGTCAGCTGGGATTTTGCAGATAATATAATGATGGGACTATTCCAGAGGCGTGGGCAGGGTTCGGGAGTCAGAGGGCTACTGAGGCTCTGCAGGTGGGGACTGTTACCACCTCTGGCTGGAAGAGCCTGGGATAGGAAGGCAAATTTCAGGGGTCTGATGAGAGCTGTCATTGTAGAGGGAAGGGTGCCGCCAGGCCCAGCACCTGGAGGCTGGGAACAACAGGGGGAACAAATATCTCTCTGTGGCAGACAGAATAATGTCCCTCTCAAAAGATCTAGTCTCTGGAGTCTGTGAATATGTTACCTTACATGGCAAAAGGACTTTGCAGATGTGACCTTGAGATGGGAGGTTAAGAACCTTGAGATGGAAAGATCATCTATCCCACATTGTCTCGGTGGTCCCAGTGTAATCATAAAGGTCAAAATCTGAGAGAGAGAAGATGTAAGGGCAGAAGCAGAGATGAGATGAGAAAGGTACCCCGCTGCTGGTACTAAAGATGGTGGAAGGGGCTATAAGCCAAGGAGTGTAGGTGGCTTCAGTAGCTGGGAAAGGCAAGGAAATGGATTCTCCCCTAGAGCCCACAGAAGGAACCAGCCTTGCTGGTAAGATAACTTGATTTTAACCCACTGAAACCACTTTAGAATTCTGACCTCCAGAACCATAAGATTGGTGTTGTTTCAAGCCACTAAATTTGTTGTTATTTGTTAAAAAACTATTACACTTTCTATTCTTTCTCTACAGGCCCTCTGATCTGCTATGCTTCTCAGCAGCAAAATCCAACAGGAAACCAGAGAGCAAGAGAGTTTGTGGGATGAAGGCAGGGATCAGTTCCCCAGGACACAGAATAGGGAAAGAAGGAAAGACAATGGATCCAGGAGGAGGCAGAACAAAAGAACAGATTTTAAAACAATGAATGAATATGACATAGGAAGGCTGCTATGGTCTGATTGTTTATATCCCCTCAAAATTCATATGTTGAGATCCTAACCCCCAAGGTGATGGTATTAGAAGGTGGGGGCCTGTGGGAGGTGATTAGATCATGAGGACAGAGCCCTCATGAATGGGATTAGGGCCCTCATAAAAGAGAACCCAGAGAGCTCCCTCACCCCTTCTACCATGTGAGGACTTCCAGCTTCCACAATGATGAGGACTAAATTTATGCTGTAAATAAGCTACCCAGTCTGTGGTATTTTTTTGTATAGTACTCTGAAGAGACTAAGACAAAGGCTTTAAGAAATAATTTAAGAACAAGACATGAAAATCGGGTTCATGCCCATATTGGAGAAGCTAGTTTTGGAAACCTCTTTTAATATTTTTTTAAAAGCTTTATTTTAGAGAGAGACAGAGAGCATGAACTGGGGGAGGGGCAGAGGGAGACAGAGACAAAGAATCTCAAGCAGACTCCTTACTGAGCGCAGAGCCCGAAGTAGGGCTCAGTCTCACAGCCCTGAGATGATGACCTGAGCTGAAATCGAGTCAGATGCTTAACAGGCGCCCCAGTTTAAATATTTCATTTTTACAGAAATAGTCTCTTAAGATAGCATTATAGAAAGACAAAGGTTATGGAGTTGAATGTGCTTTTCAAAACTGACTTCCATTCTGTTCCCAGCAGCAGCTGGTCATTTCCTCTTTCTTTTCCGTGTTTTTCCATTCCTCATTTCTCTCTTCTCCTTCTTCCTTTGGTCCATACAGTTGCCACAAGCATCTTTTTTTTTTTTTTTTTTTTTTTAAGATTTATTTATTTATTTATTTGACAGAGATTACAAGTAGGCAGAGAGGCAGGCAGAGAGAGAGAGGAGGAAGCAGGCTCCCTGCTGAGCAGAGAGCCCGATGCGGGGCTCGATCCCAGGACTCTGGGATCATGACCTGAGCCGAAGGCAGAGGCTTTAACCCACTGAGCCACCCAGGCGCCCCGCCACAAGCATCTTTTAAAGGTCATCTCTGTGTTAGTCTCTTTCCCCTTCAGACACCTCCCCACCTCACCCCCTTCTTCTCGAGCAGAATCCAAGCTCCTTGACCCAGTGTGAAGATCACACAGGACCTTGTTCCCTCATCCTCCCAGCTTATCCCCCACCATTTTCCAGTGTTTCATCTGGCTGGCTTCTCATTCCTCCCTTCTTCATTGGGTTCTCTCACGTGGGCATTTTGGCTCTTGCCCTTACCCCTGCTTGTCATTCTTACCATTCTCCTGCTCCCTCCAATCTCATCTTGCAATCATGCCCATTCTCGAAGGTTCCTCTCAAATCCTCTAAGGAGCTGTCTCTGGTCACTCCAGGGGGAAGCTCTCCTCCTTTCTCTCGAGCTCTTCTGTGCTTTAGCTACAACTTCTCTTATACTACTTACTGCAACCCTGCCTTTCATTCTAGTTATTGAGAGTTTATTTGTCCCACTACCATTTCTCACTTCCGTACTTACTGAATTATAAACTCCTGGAAAGAGGGATTTTATCTTTGTGCCTTCTAGTAATAGATAACACATTGCCTTAAAAATAATAGATAATAAAAACTTACTGGTAGTGAGGACAAAAACTGTTACTGCATAAAATATAAAATGATTAATGGGAGAGAATGAGTCTTCAGAGGGAGTTGAGAGAGTGTGGGGGTTGAGGGAGGGAGAGCTCTGAGGTCAGACTGCTTTGCAAACATCTGTGCCTTGCTCACTATTGTTTTTCTACTGTTGATAAGGTGCTTGGCACAGGGTAATTTCACAAACATTTCTTAAATGAATGGATAAATGTTAGCTACTTCATTTTGGGAAAGGCTGACCTTGAATTGCATGAGAAGGACTTCACAGAAGTCCCTCTTACAAAATGAAGGTGAAGAAGTGTATGAAAGTAAAAACAATACCATCTTCTAACTTGCAATAAGAAATAAGCTTAGAAGAAGAAGAAGACCCAGTCACAAGGTGGAGGCATCTCTTTTCTTTTTGGTGTAACCATACCTTTGTTGGCATAAATGGGTGACAGCAGACATTATTTTTTGTATTTCCTGAGTCCTGTGGTAAGTGCTGGAAAATACATTCATATGGGACTTAAAATTTTCCTTCCCAGTGTACAGTTTGAAGCCAAAAATCACACTTTACATTTCCAGAATATCCTTTATAGAGGCAGCTAGCAAAATACTGTGTGAGTGAGCGTGTGTGTGTGTGTCAGAGAGAGAGAAAGAGAGAGAGAGACAGAGAGAACAACAGAGAAAATGGTGGGTTGATTGATTGATTGGGGGGTAAAGTAAAGAAAAGAAGCAGTTCTTGATAATATACCCACCAAAGCATACTCGGGGCATTGAGGGCAAGGAGCCCATATTACTAATCTTTGATCTCTGGTTTCTATTATTTTACTTTAAGATGAAGACTGCACTTCAGGGAGGAAAAGAGATTTGTGAAAGGCCACGTAGCACACAGGAGGAGATGACAAGACACAGGACCTTTAATGCCCAAACCCAGAACTCCTCATTCTTTCTGAGATTGCTTTCAGATTGTTGAGCCATGGAGAAAGATACAAGAGTAGGTTTTTATTTAGTTCAGAATTAAAAGTTCCTTCTACATGAAGATGTGTAAGATATTTGTGATTTATTATTAACCTTTGGTATATTGTTTAAGAATACACATATAATCACACGTCACAAATAGCTTTGAGGCCCAGGTTCATGCAAGCGTGAGCAGAATGAGAAGGAAGGTCTGATGAAAGGTGTAATGAGAATCCCTACAACGGTGAATAAATCTAGTTAGGGCTTTGTGGCTCGGAACTTCCCTGATCGCTTCAACAACTTTCTTCTTGACTACATGTTGTTTCTATAGTGTCAAAGTTTCAGATCAACAGAATAATGGGTGTTCTTGTGTCCGATTTTTAAATGCACAAGGAGTATGTCTACGGGGCAGAAAATATTCCCATCTTCCAGGTGGGCTATGTTTGTTTGTTCACAATGGAAAAAAAAAAAAACCACTCTTTCTTAATAGCTTTATTTTAAGACGACTCTTCAGAGGGTCTTTACTCATTGCCACAATCTTCAATTGTCCTGGAATGGAATGTGAGCATTACAATAATTTTTCTATTGATATACTAACACTGAATACATAGAAAGTTAGAGAAGCATTGTATCACTATCATTTTGACGCACAAAATAAACATTATCCACTTTATTTTCTTTTACTATTTAAAGTCACATTTTAATTACTTAAATTTTACAAGTAGGAATGTAGCCGAGTGTCTAAAACTCTTGTTTCTGTTCAAGTTAATTCAGATTGTCCATCCATGCATGAGAACAGCTGAGCTATGAAATTGGGCAGCATGTTTTCTGGCAATAATGAGGAGATAATATTCCTTAGGAGTATTTAAGTGACATCACTATTGATAGGTTAATTGGAAATAAAAATGTAAAGCTTTCTTAAATCACTAGAATAAAAAGCCTCTGGTTTATCATAGCTTCAAAATGCACTTTTTGAACTCTCCCCACTTGGCAGTTTAGGTTAATAACTGTCTGATTAATGTAACTGTGGCTAGTCTCAGAGTTCCACGTACATCCCATGGCAAATCAGCCACTTTTAAAAGGAGACTTTCCCACTTAAATCTTGATTCACAGTCATTTTTGTTCCCTCCACTCCTTTCCCAAATGACTTGAGAAACGACTCCTGTGTCCAGGGAAATGCATGGAATGTTGGATGGAGATAAGACATGCAGTTTGATGTGAGGTCATGACACGTGACTTGAGTTGCGACTCTGGCATACGAGATACCCTCCATGTTCAGAGACTGGAGAACCCCTTGCTGCAATTTAGTGAGTTTCATAATGAATGATTTTGACAAAGATAGCTAAGGTGACATTACTCTACCAGGTATCCTAACTAGACTCAAATCATCTTCAGTTCTCTGTGTGAACATTCACACTTGGTCGACTATATGCAAGCATTTAGATTTCTCTCCCTTTATTAACCTCTCAATTACCCAGGAGCTTATGATGTGGTTGTGCACCACCCGGATGAAAAAGTTGACCCCTCATAGTACTTACTGAGCACTTACTGAGCATAGTTTTATGCCAAATATTTTCCAGGTAAGTTAAAAGCATTAGCTCATTTAATTCTCAAACAAACAAATGAGCAAACATACTCTAGAGACAACAAAGAAAAATTCGAATTAAGTTTGGGAAGCAGAACTCTAACTCAGAGATATAGATATATATATAGATATCTATATCTGAGTTAGATATCTATATATCTCTCTCTCTATAGCTATAGATCTCTAATTTACTGGCAGCCAGCCAATTAACTTATGAATGATGCAGAGTGGGTGCCATGGGCACCAAGAGACCAGGTTAGTCTTCACATGGTTAGTTACGTTGAGCTGTTCCATACCACTGACTGTACCCCTTAATTTAGGCTAGTAGGTACTTTTAACACTTGGTGTGGATGGACATCCAAGAATGACTCGGATCCACATAATCATGCTTCCCTGATCCTTCCACTTCCTTCACTGTGTTTTCTGTCCTTGGACCTTGCCTTGGATGATGGCCCTCATCATCTCTTCCATTCAGTTTCTTATACTTCCAAGTCATCTTTGGCCATCTCTAGTGTGGTCTCTCAAACCTGCCTGGGCTCACCATTTTACCACTACTTTTAAAGGCTGACCCCTCCTATATGGTCTCTGTATAATCTTGTATTGTTTTTGGACTGATGCTGTCTTGTCATTTTACAAATATGGGCGACGTGTCACCAAAAAGACTGAGTATAAATGTGTGAGTGGAAAGTTTCAAATTCATCAACATTTCTAGGAAAAACAATTCCACAGGCTTATCCTGCTGGAGAATCTTTGGTTTCTAATCACCTTTGTTTTCGAAGGATACCACATGGCTACTGTCACTTATTTGACTGAAGTGTTTCTAGGCACTGAGGTATAAATGCATGATTGATTTATTTTTCCAATAACTGCTACCAGCTGTGCTCTGTTGACCTCCCTCCACCGCTTGCCCTCTGGTTAGTACTCCAATTCCATTATCTTTCAGCACTTGCAGCTATTAAAAAAGCCTAGTGCAGTTAGCACTGCAATCTTACTTTCAATTAAAAGCTCCCCTTCCCACCACAGACTGGGCTGAAGGTTTGAACCACTTACATGGGGAAAGAGTCTTGTTCTCTCACTCCCAACACCTCCTTCTTTCTCCTATCAGTCTGCTAGAGAAGCTCTGATGGCCAGGTAGTGAAGAGCTTAGTGGAGAGTTACTGGTGGCTAGCCTGCCTTTCTCTTTTTGTTGCTGTTCTAGGTGGCAGTTCTCAATCACATGTTCATTTTGTGCCAGGGACAGTCTTAGGTGCCGGGGTATTATGGGAATGAAGGAAGATAAAATTTCGGACCTCAGGGAATTTAAAGTCAGTGGACATCCAAACACTGCCTCTCTCCTAAGGATGCCTTGGGTCACTTCTTTGGAAGACCTGATGTGGCATGTCTATGTTGGGACACACCGATGAGTTTGGCCTCTTCTGCCATTTGGCATGATGGGTAATGTAACCTACAGCCTCTTTCAGCAGGGGTCCCTTTGGCCAGAAAATATCCCACCAGAAAGGTGGTTTAAGCCCCAAAACACCTTCTATAGTGTTGACTCAACCCATGGGGAATGGTGGGAATCCAGACTGCCCTAGAACTCCTCTTCTTGCTTTCTCTCTTTCCTCTTTCTCTCCCTTCCCCTGCTCATCAAGGTCTCTTGTGGATTCACCAGCTCAGCCCCCTCTAGTTAAGAAACAATCATCAGCCTCCTTTGAGATAGAAGGCGAGGAGGGTCAAACGTTCTCAATCTTGTGGGAGGGGAACAGGGCAAAGTCTAGTACCTCTTTCCCCCATGGGGGATGAGGTAGGGAGGAGGGACGATTAATGCTTCCCAAACTCTGTTTTCTCCCAAAGAGAAACTTTGACTTCTACTCTGCATTGGGAGAGTATAGGAAAGGACAAATCAGAAGGACTAGTTCTGTGAAACAGCAGCTCCCAGCAGGCCATCCAAGGACATGGCTGCCCTCACTATGGCTGATTCCCTAAGTCAGGCTGAGCCCTTACACCATCATATCTCATGGAGAGGAAGAGCAGAATAAAAACAGGGAGTTGGGGGAGCCTGGGTAGCTCAGTGGGTTAAAGCCTCTGCCTTTGGCTCAAGTCATGATTTCAGGGTCCTGGGATCTAGCCCCGCATCGGGCTCTCTGCTCAGCGGGGAGGCTGCTTCCCTTCCTCTCTCTCTGCCTGCCTCTCTGCCTACTTGTGATCTCTGTCAAATAAATAAAATCTTAAAAAAAAAACACAAAAAACAAACAAACAAAAAAACCAGGGAGTTGAATGAAGTATGGAGATTATCTGTTAGTTTTGCTCATCATTCTTACTCTGGATAATTGAAAAGTGACCTTGTTTTCATTTCTCCTTTGAGTTCCTTAACGACCAAGTTTTTTGAAAAAAAGTGGGTTCCTGACTACAATGTGCATAAAGGTATTTATTATTACATATTCTTCTAAAGGTTTTAGTAGTTTTTTTTTTTCACACTCAGTCTTTAATCCACCTGGAACTGATTTCTGTGTGCGGTGTGAAGTAGAGATTCATTTTTATCTGTATGGATAACCACTTGTCCCAGCACCAGTTATGGGGAATCTGTTCCCCAACACTGACTTGTGAGGCTGCCTCAACCACACGTTGGGTCTCCATACCAGTCGGTCTTTTCCTGGGCTTCCCACAGTGTCCTTTGGTCAATATGGCCAGCCCAGTGTCAGCATTCCTATCAGCTTGAGTCCTGTCGCCCTATACATAAATCTTGAAATCTTGTAGGTCTTTAATAGTTTCACATTTTCACAGTCTCACATTTACTCTCACTTTCAAATACAAATAATTTCTAAAATCTCTAGGTTCCATATACTGAACAATCATCTGAATTGCAGGCGTAAGAAATATACCTACACTTTATCTCTTCACTTCACTTGCAAAGTATTATGAAGTGCCAATTGCTAACTCAAATATTTTAATTATAATTTGCAGACAAAGGTTTTATTAGAAGTTAATTCATTAGCTGTTTAAGAGGTCTTTAGAAAATGAGAAGTATTTTTCCCAAAGAATTAAATTAATCATATAAATAAAAGTGGAATCATTTTAACCATCCTGTCATTTTCTTGGTGACGTATTTAGGGAATGACAGAGTTATAAAGGATAAACTATTTTCTCTTGGCCTCATATGGTATATTTTATAACAGTGGACCATTTAATGCCCAACTGCCTATTCCAGCCCATTCAAAAGTGGGTTTTCCCCAGGAGTATGCCGCAGAATTACCTAGGGAAATTTTAAGAACCATTTGGTCCCTTTTCAAATTTCAATACTCTCAACAAAGTTTTAAAAGCAATAATACACCACTAAAAAGGGGGCGCCTGGGTGGCTCAGTGGGTTAAAGCCTCTGCCTTCGGCTCAGGTCATGATTTCAGGGTCCTGGGATCGAGCCCCGCATCGGGCTCTCTGCTCCGTGGGGGGCCTGCTTCCTCCTCTCCCTCTGCCTGCCTCTCTGCCTACTTGTGATCTCTGTCAGTCAAATAAATAAATAAAATCTTTTAAAAAAAATACACCACTAAAAAGGCAGGGCTTTTGCCTCTCTACTAGAAGAACACTGACGCCATCTGTTATTATGACTGTATAAAACTGTCAAGTATGAGCTTCCCCAAACTTTAATTCCGTAAGTGGCCTTGTTGTATCAAGGAACGGTGTCTTGGTTAGCAGACATAGTTGTGATATGCTTCTTTGCCCCCTTGTTCCTGCCATGTTCTCTCGGTCATTTCCAGTGTATTTCTATTCTCTAGTTTTCCTTTTCTAAATATAAGCTTTAGTGGATCCCTGGGAGCTACATGGAAACACTGCATATATTCATTTCATGCCAAGACACGTTGATGTGCCAATGATAACAGTGTAGCCAGTATAAAAAGGCCAGCACAAATGAATGGGGCTACAAACAACCAACAACTTAAAAATTCTGCAATTCACTGACTCCTATACTCTTCTTACGATGGGTGAGGACATTCTGTGTCACCTCCCACACGACACATCGGAGCCATTCTTTTCCTCGAGAGGCCTCTCTACTTTACCTTCAGAAGCTCAAGGAGCTTGGGCATGCAACATATCTAGCTCAAAGGAGGCTGCCTATTCAATACATTCCTGTAGGGCCTAGGCTGGGAGGCTACCATATTGCACTTTGCCAGCTTCCCCTCAGAGCTCCTTTTAGGGTATCCAACATCCACCGTTCAAAGTCACTGTCTCAACAACTAGTTGACTTGCTTCCTTTTCCCTGCAGAAGAGTCTGAACCTTGATCTGGATCATGCAACTCTACCAATCTGCTTTCAGGTCTAGGTGGTGCTTGCTTCCTCTCCTCCTTGGGCCACTCTCTTGAAAACAGACCCCCAGACCTGCGTGACATCTCACAGAGCTGTTGCTCTCTGTCCTAGGTAGGACCCACACAATTTTGCAGGGTAGGTAACAAGAACACAAATCATCATCCCAGGGTCACCAAAAGGGCCACATGGATTAGTAACAGAAAACAACGCAAGGACTAAATACGCCCCCTAAGTTTTATTTTTATATATAACATTTTTTTCCTCCAACCTTTCATTAAGCACTAAGTAGTGGAAAGTCATTTACAAATTAAACTTTACTTCAGAAAGGCAATAAATGATATGTAAGTGTAGAGCTGCTTTGATTGAAACAGGGTTGTGGGTATGGGGTAATACTCAGGTTCCTGCTAACTTTACCCCCATCTTATTTCCTGGCTTCTTTTCCAACCTCAGGAGTATCTTTGGAGTCCTGGGGATTATATTTTCTATATGATGAAAAAGGTACGTGGGGAAAAGGGCTCTGTCTTACATGTTTCTGTCCTGTTCTGTGATACTCCCAGGGCTATCTGGAATTCTAGTCTTTCCTTATATCGATCTGTTGAAGGCCCATGAGGACCTCACTCAACTGTCATTTCCTCTGAGATAAAATTGATCTCCCCCATGGCAAATGGTCAGTGTGTTTTATTATAACTAGAAGGGTTGCATGTCTTAGATGTGCTAGGATAATCTCAATTTCTAGTATTAGAGTACTAAGGTACTCTCTTGGACTCATTTTTTTTTTTTTTGTCAGACCACATTTCAATTTTTGTTTTAAAAATATGGTTACGATGGGGTGCCTGGGTGGCTCAGTCAGTTGAACATCTGACTCTTGGTTTCAGCACAGGTCATGACCTCCGGGTGGGGAGACTGAGCCCTGTGTCGGACTCTGCACTCAGTGTAGAGTCTGCTTGAGATCCTCTCCCTCTGCTCCCCCTCCCTGGCTTGTGGGATATATTGCTCTCTCTCCCAAATAGATAAATAAAATAAACCTTTAAAAATATACATGGCTATGATAATTATAGTTCTTGTTGGAGTCAGCCTTATTCCTGAGTGATCGATCGATGTAGACATCATAAAGAATATATTTCTAAAGAGTAGGGATTGTCTTTGCACGGTAGGTATGTCTTGATCTCTATTCTGTGATGGGGAAGCTCACGTTACCCAGCTGGTAAGTAAGCTGAAGTTTGCCCAAACCCAGCCTCTTTCCTTTATGCTACTCTGCTGCCCAAAGTACTTCACTGTTTCTCTGTATACTCTAGAAACATTTACTCTAGCATATACTGAATATATATGTGCTCAATTGCTCAGAATTGAAAGCACACATGACTATATCTGGGCTGTGAATTGAAATATTTCCTTTTCATGCTTGCATGATTCAGAAAGGAACGTTATACTGGTCTTCAGTGCCATCTGAACTCTCTCTCCTGGTTGAAAAGCCAAGTGAATCCATTGGGATTTTTAATTTCCTGGCATTCTGTGGTTAAGGAAATCAGCACCCAAGAAACACGGTGGCTGCTTCTCTGTGACTGGCAATGTCCGAGCCCTGCTGGTGTATCTGAGTGCAGGTTGGGATCAGTTCTCCACACTGCTGAGGTCTGTCTGTTGCTACCTACAACACTCCCAGGGGGTGTACTATTCAGCTACTAGAGGACAAAAGAAAACAAACTGGCTGGCGTGTCTCATATTCCCTGATATCTAGGAGTTCTGCTCCCTGGCTTTGTACTTGTGAAGAATGATGCAGGGGGCAGCTTCTGAGAACATCTATAGAGGACGGGATAGAGGAGGGGAGGTACCCAGCAAAATGAAGAAGGAAGCTGTTGTACTCCTTGCCAGTATTGTTGGAAGCCTGGTGTAAAGACAGGGGCATTAAATAGAGGTGTCTACTGGCCATGTTATTCTAAACCTCCTGAACACCCACAAGGTGGGAAGTGTTGTGCTAAGACAGTGGAGGATTTGGAGATTATTATGATACACTAACATGTATCAAAGGCTTTACAATGCAATGCATTAAATTTTACTACAAACTAAAGGCATGGTTAAACATATTTTAAGATGAATCTCTACCTTTGCATACCATATGCAAAAACCAATTGCTGATGGACTGTGGATTTATATGTGAAAGGTCCAACTTTAAAAGTTATTAAAAATATGACTTTAAGGGGCGCCTGGGTGGCTCAGATGGTTGAACGTCTGCCTTAGTCTCAGGTCATGATCCTGGGCCCCTGGGTTCGAGCCCCACATTGGGTTCCCTGCTCATCGGGGAGCCTGCTTCTCCCTCTCGCTCTGCCTGCCTCTCTGCCCTACGTGTCTCTCTTTCTCTCTGTCAAATAAATAAATAAAAATCTTTCCAAAAATATGACTTTAAGATAGCAAAGGATGGCTTAAAGCCCAAAAATGCAAGTAATACAAAATATTGATATTTTTGAGTATGAAAAGTTAAGAAGGTGATTTCATCAGAAGAGATTATAAAGAAAAAGGAACTGCCACAAACTGGGAGCAGATATATGCAGCACATGTAACCAACCAAAATACAATATCTATCATGTCTAAAAATTAATCAGGCAAAGACAACGATAACAATGGCAATGGGGCAAGAGATACCAACTTAAGAATCAAAGAAGAGGAGAATGAAGAACTCAAGCGTATAAAAAGATGTTTGTTAATAGTCAGGAATAACATCGAAACCATAAGGATATAGCATTTTACATCTACTAGACTAACAGAAATTTAGCTTCAATTTCATATCAGACACTGACAAGGATATAAAGCAGGGGGAACAAGTATCCAGCATGGAAGACGATATATATCATTACAAACACTTTGGAAAATTATCTGGTACTATTTAGTCAACTTGAAGTTGTTCCCAGGACCCAGCAAATCCTCCTAGGAATAGATTCAGGAATTGTTGCCAAGAGAAAATCTTGCTCATGTTTACCAGAAGAACTTTACAAGAATGTCTGTAATAGGGATATTTCTAATAGTAAGAACATGGAAACCACCTTAAGGCCCATCAACACGGATAAAAAAATTTACATTTATATACCAAAAAAATATGCAGTAGTGAAAATAAATAAATATTGGTAGTACATATTAAATCAGTGACTTTCATCATCACGTTGAGCTAAAATGATCAAGAAAAAACAATTCTGTGTCTATGAAGTTCGACAACATGTGATACTGAACAATATCTGGTTGAGGAATATATCTATACATGGTAAAGTGTAAAGAAAAGCAAAGGGATGATAAACACAGAATTCAGGAGAGGAGTTACCTCTGGCAGATGGGGGAATGGCAGTGAGAGGAGGTGAGGAAGCCTTCAAATATACTGGTGTTGTTCTATAGTGGTTGTGTGGGTACTTACTTTATTATTGTTACTGAAACTGCACGTCTATATTCTATAATCTCTCTTTTAGTGTATTTCATAATGAAAATGTATCAAAAGTGTGCTATGGGGGTGCTGACGGTGAGTGGGAGTGCGAGGTGAGGTGGGAATTAGCACAGCTTCATGGGGAAGTCAGAGCTGGTCCTTGAGAGATGAGTAGGGTTTTAAGGACAGAGATGGGCAGAGAGGAAATTCCACTTGGAAAGAAAAGGTTGAGGAAAGGCAGGCAAGTGTGAGATGGCCGCGGGTGTCCTGGAAGCAGGAGCGGCTGGGATGTAAACCATGCAATCAGACTGCCATATAAGGATAGAAAGCTGTTTTGGGCCAGAATGCAGAGGGCCTTTTTTTTTTTTTCTTTTTTAAAAAACAAAACCAACCAAAAACCACCACCATAAACCAAAACCAAGACCAAAGCCAAAAACCTTGACACATTTAGATCGTATCCTGCAAGCAAAGGCGGGGTGTTGAAAAAATAAAAAAATTTTGATTATACCTGTGCTATAAGAATATAATTTTGAAAGTAGTATGAAGCATGAATGGGAGAAATGAGATACTGGTGGGACTCATCTGGGTACTGGAATAGCTTAGGATAAAAAAGAGGTAGGTCTGTGTTGTGGCAGCCAAGATGGAAGGAAACGAGGAAATGCCTAATTTGGGATCTGACTTAAGTTTCCTTCACATGCAATTCCAGAAAGACACAGACGGAAGCAGTGTGTACTGGCTTCCTTCAGGCCAGCCCTGCTTGGGACTGAGCACACTCCCAAGTTAGGTAGCTAATTGCAAGCATCGACTCAGCAACTTACTCCCCAATTCCCGTTGATATACTTCCCGGTTTTCTCTCTGGAGCTAGGAAGGCAATTTTTGAAAACGACCCAATATTCAATATTCATTAATCCTTCCCTTTGTTTACTTACATTTGACCTTAACTTCCCTTTCTGGGCTCAGTCACTCTCTCAAGGTCTCATACAAAGCACAGTAATGCTAATAGGTTTAGGAGTCTCCTTCTCTTCCCGCAAGAAGACTAATATTGCTGACAGTGTCCTAAAGACTAGTGGTATATCATTCTTTTGGCAGATAATTACACAAAGGCGTGAGACACTGAGATGGCATAATGCCAAGAACTGGTGGCTGGTTTGAAACGGGAAATGGGTGTTTTGGACATCCAACAGGCAGCTGGAAATTCAGGTTAGGCATTTAGGAGGGGTGTCAGCCCATACATCCCAAAGTTGACCAAATAATGAGACAATACAGAGAAGAAGTACTTATTGAGAAACAAGTATCTTGTCAAGTTGAAGCACCCAGGAGTCAGAAACAGTAATGCGCTTTTTCTCCTGGCGAGGGCAGCGGCCATGTTCCACAGGTAAGAGCAGAGGTCATTTCTTTGTTCAACAGCGCAGATGCTAGGAAGCCGTGGCAGGGAAAGAAGGGACCGGGGTTGGAGGGTGATGTGTTGCCAAGGAAGCCGCACTCCAGGGGGCACCCAGAAGAAGACACACGAATGGCCCGGGAATCACATTTGAAGAATAGAGTATGTGGCTCTCAACATCTTCTGAATCACTCTGCTGTGCCAACCAAATCCTGTGTGAGTCAGGATCAAGATGTGTTTCATGCCCACTGTTCCGACGAAGACAGAGAAGTGAATGGTAGCCTGGGCAGGCTGAGTGACTCCTGGCCCACCCACCAGAAGAGCTGGAGGTCTGGGGGAGCGATGCAATGACAAAGGATCTCAAGCAGATGGCTCATTTGCATAAATGCTGGGAAGACATTTTTGTAAAAATGAAGAGGGAACAAGATTTTGACTTATTCTCAGAGAAAGACAGAGAAATGATGGCTTAATACAAAGACGAAACTATCTTCACAAATCCTCCCCTCATTGAAGAGGCAAGTAAAATGTGTTTCTTTAGATCACAGTGGTGGTTTGTAAACTTTCTCATTCTTTTCCACAAGCAAAACCAAAGCCCCCAAACAAAACAAAAACCATGAATAATTAAAATGCAAAGATTCTCCTCACTTGTAATTTATCCAATTTCTTCTCTGTCTTTTCCCACCAAGATGCTATCCTAACACTAACCCTTTGATTCCTTACCAAACCTTCAACTGGTCCTCATGGGAAGCTGCTTTTGAAATGGTTCAAAGTTGGGCGTCCAATGGAAGAAGAAATAGGGCAGAGAAACGGAGCCCTCCCCCATGCCATAATGAACCCTGAATAATTGACAAGGGAGTCTAATGCTGGGCAAGCCGGTCTGCTCCCTATGGCTTCCTTCTCTAATCAAGACAACGCTCTCCCTCCTTCCTGAAAGGGACTCGTGTCACTCATTTAACGCAGTGTTCACAGGTCAGGCTCTGAAAAGGAAAAGGTAATGGATTTGATCTTTTTGAGAGGTTTTTCCTTCTCTTCATAAAAGGCACGGAGCAGAACCAAACAATAAAGGAAAACCTTGCATTTACAGATGATCTGAAGGGTGAGTCACAGTGATGGCTGACGGATGACGGGGCGGCTCAGTGACACAGGCGGTGGGGACATGGAAAGGCTAACAGTTATGGAAGGATGAGCTCTCTGTTTACTGAGTATCAGCACCCACAGGTAATGAAAAACTGGGTGGGTGATCTTTGGCAATGCGGAGCCCTAGAAACGATCTACCCAAGGCCAGATGATTGTTTTATTTCTCCAGCTGGACTGCCCTTTCCTCTCTTAAGCACTTGTTATCTCTCTTCTCTCATGAGTTCGATTTCATCAGCCTCCTTAGCTCATCTATCCGCAAGGAACTGACGGCTCAGCTCACAGAGATCGAACATTCTGCTAAGCTCTAGCTTCCCTATCACCCGACTGATGGCCCTGCTCTCCTGCGTACTTTCTCTACTAGGCTCTGGTGCACCTGTCTTGTAACCCTTCATTCTGTCATGTTTTGCATACCTGATGCTTTTGAAGTTCTTCATTATTTCCTGCTTGACCTTATTTTTCACTTTATTTCTATCTTATTTCCATTCCTACTGTGTCATTCACATTTGGTGATTGGGAGTTTACATACGGGGAAAACAAGATATGAAATGTCACAGAGTTTAAGATTAAAGACATTTAAAAAATGTTAGGCACAATAACTACACTACCTCACCGATCCTGCGAGATCTGTAACAATTAAATGTACTCCGAAAAGGATGGTGAATTTACAGCGAGGCGCTAGGGGATAAAAAGCTAACTGTGGGTTAGACCGAATGTCCCGTATAGATTCATATACTCTGTTATCTGTGAAATCTGGTTCCTCGGGTGCCTTTGTGGCCGGGTACTTAGCGAGCAGAGCTAGTTAACTTCCAGACCCAGAAAACACGCCTGCAGTGTTCTGAACTCCAAAGGCTTCTGTTCACATATTCATTCAGCAAACAATGCCGACAGAATGTGCACCATGGGCCCGGCACAGCGCTGAGCACTGGGGTACAGTGGGGAGCAGAGAGCTCCTGTTCTTAAAGAGTTTATACCCTGGAGAGTCACATTTCATAACATAATCATACAAGTGAATGTGAAATTAGCATCGTGACAAGAGCTACAAAGGAGACGTGGCAGCCGATGACAGGCGGACGTGACCTGATTGGAGAGTGAAGAGAAGCTTTCTCTGAAGATGAGATGTTTGCGTTGACAGGAGAAAGAGGAGGAGGAATTAACCAGGTGAAGAGAGGAGGGAGGAGATTTTCGGGAAGAGGGGGCGTTGTGGGCAAAAGCCCTATGGGGAGGAGGGAGCATGCAGGGCCTGTTAGGGGTCTGATCTTTACCCTGCAAGAAATGGGGTGCCTCTGCAGGGCTTTCAGTAATGGGCAGGAAGATCAGGTTTACGTTTTGAGAAGGACCCCATCTTATCTAACAGACTAGGGGGAGGCAAATACAAGGTGATTTGTACTTCAAAGCTTTCGTAACCTTTGACAAGCCTTCTATATCTCTGGGATCACAGTATTGCACAATTTAATAGAAATACAGATCTCGGTGGGAAGGAGGGGGAAGAAGAATAGGAGGAAACTGAGGAATACTGAAGTAGGCACTTTGTCCTTCCTGGAAAAGACTATTCCCATTTTCCAGAAGAGTAAATTGGACGCTATTAAATAACTTGTATGATATGAGGACACGCTGTCATTCTTTGAGTTCCTACGGCTGACTCACCAGGTCCTGCTGGCCAGGAGAACACTCTTTCTCTCTCCCACCCACCCACCCAGTGTGCATGTCCCAGAAGCTGCCCAGAGGAGGCTGGGGTTTGAGGCTCCTGGGCAGCTGTAAGCTCTTGATGGGGTAACTTGTTCAAGGTCAGAGCTAGAGAGCCAGGGAGGTGGTGAGTCAGTATAAGAATATCAGGTCCGCTGGGCTCCTGCTCTCTTTACTGCCCCATATTTCCTTACAAGGAAGAAACACGCTGTGGAAAAAGGAAAGGGAACAAGATAGCAAATGGACTAGGAAGTCAATAAAACAGCTAGACACTTTCCTTGGAGGGTCATCAGGGTAAGGAAGCAACAGAGTGGACTGGAGACAATGAAAATATCTG